>NC_135887.1:74245105-74845105 GCF_964194155.1 Cetorhinus maximus | reverse complement strand
GCAGTCAGGGCCTAACTGTGGACAGGCAGAGTTGGAATCTTTGGTGCCTACCTGAGTCACTGCACTCCACAATTTTTAGCCAGGAAAGAGGAGGAGTTATGTTAACGAGATGACAGGACCCAAGCCAGAAGCCATGTTTTTGGAGTGAACTCCATTTGACACACACGCCCCCCCCTCCCCCCCCAGCTGCCCCCCTGCCCGAACAATGAGCGAATTAGTGAATCAGTGTATCGACTGCAGTTGAATGCTTAAAGCCTTCTTTCTGTTCTGAGAGGACGTCAAAAAGCGGTGTTTGTTTTGGTTGAAGGAAAGATACCTCTAAAAGAAAACTTTTATACACCTTTTGCACCTTGGGATGTCCCAAAGTGCTGCCAATGAAGTACTTTAAAAGGGTTCTAATGTAGGCCACTGCAGGAGCAATCGGCATATAGCAAAATCCCAAAGACAGCAAGCAATGAGTAATGGGATAGTTTAATTTTAAGTGCTGTTGGTTGAGGGAACTTCCTTGCTCTTTATCCAGTAGTGCCATAGCTTCTCTTACATCTACATGAACAGGTAGATGGAGGTCTCAGTTTAACACCCGATTCAAAGGATGGCATCTCCCACCTAAGAACAATGGCAGCCTCCCTGGTGCCCTGGTCAACATTTATCTCTCAGCCAACATCACTAAAACAGGCCACTTGCTCATTATTTCATTGGTCTTTGCAGAACCTTGATGTGCGCAAATTAGCTGCCTGAGATTGT
Organism: Cetorhinus maximus; assembly: GCF_964194155.1. Classification (NCBI taxonomy): domain Eukaryota; kingdom Metazoa; phylum Chordata; class Chondrichthyes; order Lamniformes; family Cetorhinidae; genus Cetorhinus; species Cetorhinus maximus. The sequence goes on along the minus strand of NC_135887.1, from coordinate 74,844,361 downwards.
GACAGGCGCTATATAAATGTTGCTCTTTCTTTAAGTCCTTTTGTTTGTTCCTTGTTTAAAGGGGAGCACCCGGTTTCTCTGAGGATTGTGGCCAGGTTTATCAGTATGACAATGTGGTGGGGATCTTGCCTGTGGATCCAGAAGGAAAAAACAGTGAAAACTGGGAAGTAAGAATGCCGGTCCGAACTGTTTTTTTCCTTCTGGGACTCTTTGATGCAGTCAGATTCTGCCCTGACATGATGGGATGTCATGTGTTGAGCTGGCAATCTTGTTTCGGAGAAATTCTGCACCACTGAGTACCTAGAGGGGGGTAAAGATGTGACCAGCGGTGTAGTTGGCAGGGTATTGGTACTGCAGCACAAGGTGATGGGGTGGGGGTGATGCCAGGTGCGACTACCCTCTCCATCAATCTCTGCATGCTGGGCTATGCCATCAGAGGCAGGATGAGCAGGGGTACAGGGCGCTTCACCACAGAGAAGCAGGGATTACCTGGACCATGTCAGACATGGAGGTCCCCTGCAATGACGAAAATTTCCGCACCCATTGATTGGGCTGTGTGTGGCCCCAATTTACACCTCACCAGATATTAGGTCTTTGAGGGAGAATGGAATTGGTTGGAGTGTAGTCAGTGTAGCCATTCACACTGGCCCGGGGTAAGGAACCGGGTGTTGTGAAACTCTTATTGGACAGGCGAAGGGTAGCATTAACCCTGGAGCAGGACAGCAGGCCAGCTTTCTCTCTGGGTGAGGTAATAGGAGAGAAAGAAAACAATACTATCAATGGTACGGGACTGGTAAATTCTGCAGTAAACCCAATAACACAACAACTTGCATTTATGTAGCATCTTTAACATCCCGAGGCGCCACACAGAAGTGTGAACAGAAAAACAGTGACACTGAGGAGGCGATATTCAGAGGTGCGGCTAACAGCTTGGTCAAAGAAGCGGGTTTTAAGAAGGGTCATTAAAGAGGGCAGAGGTGCAGAGAAGCCGCTCACTTACCGATTCACGTTCTCTAGAGTCTCCACTTTCTTCCAGAGCTCATTATTCTCTGAGGTGTAAGTCTCCACTCTGCCAAGAACAAAATAACCTGAGCAGCAAGGTCACAGGTACACTTAGCTCCCACTTTATTTTAAAATCATCAGTTCCACCTTGGGGGAAAGTGGAATGAATTTTGCACTCATCTAGGTGAAGGGCAGGAGCCCCATGAGTGGAATACACTTCCTGAATGCAATGCCAGTGTTAAGCACTCTCAGGTCATGGCCTGCATACAGAGCAAAGCTTCTATACACCCAACAATGTGGCTTCATCCCAAACCCAGAGGAGAGTCACCTGCTGAGCCTGTGTGGTATTTTTGCTTTTTGTACAGTTTGTTTTTCCTGTAGTTGACTGATATTCCTGCCATTCTCAGATTTTAGTGCAGCATTCATGTTGCTAAGATCCTAAATGCTGCATTGAGCTGTGGACATAGATCCATGGTGCTGTACTGACTCACTCAGTAACTGTGCCTCAATATTGTGTCAGCTCCAGTAGAATATGAGGAGACTCAGAATGTAATGGTAAATATCAACGACTTCCTCAACCCCAGTTCTGCAAACCTACAATGACAAATCAAACTCCTCGCATTCGCTGCTCACAGAGTTCCACCAGACGCACATCTCACATGCCCTGGTTCTCTCTGAACACACTAAAGTGTTAGCTTCACTCTTGCTGTACCAGAGGCTTCATCACCAGCCCAATTCTCCACCCCACACCCCACCCCCAATTTCAGGGCAGGACAAAGGGTGCAACCAGTATCATCGACCAAGAAAATTAAAGGCACATCGTCAAGGGCAACCTAAGGAGCTAAATCTGCCCTGGAAAATGGAGCACAGGGGGTACATCCAAATGCAATTCTGGCCAGGTCTACAAGGTGGGTTTAATGTTCATGAAAGGCTGCACTGAACACATAGGTTGTAGTACAATTGGCAGCAAAAAGAGACCTTTCTCTCATCAGTTTGATTCATATCTAGGTGTCCAATGTAGAAGGTGTTAGCTTACTGTATAACCCAATTCCATAGCCAATTCCTTACCTCATACTAGTCCACCATCTACAAGGCACAAGTCAGGAGTGTGATGGAATACTCCCCACTTGCCTGGATGAGTGCAGCTCCCACAACACTCAACGTTTGACAACGTGCAGGACAAAGCAGCCCGCTTGATTGGTACCCTATCCACAAACATTCACTCCCTCCACCACCAACGATCAATGGCAGCAGTGTGTATCATCTACAAGATGCACACAGGAATTCACCAAGGCTCCTTAGACAGCACCTTCCAAACCCACGACCACTACCATCTAGAAAGTCAAGGGCAGCAGATAGTTGGGAACACCACCACCTGGACGTTCCCCTCCAAGTCACTCACCATCCTGACTTGGAAATATATCGCCGTTCCTTCACTGTCACTGAGTCAAAATCCTGGAACCCCCTCCCTAACAGCACTGTGGATGTACCTACACCGCATGGACTGCAGCGGTTCAAGAAGGCAGCTCCACCACCACCTTCTCAAGGGCAACTAGGGATGGGCAATAAATGCTGGCTTAGCCAGCAACAGCCATGTCCCATGCATGAATATAAAAAACACTCTGTCAGAAGAACCACATATTCCTAATTTCACAATACTGTAAATATTGTAAAAATACAGTGCTGTAAAAATATAGGTAGGAAAGATCGGAAGCCTCGTTCTTGCAGCGAGCCATATCTAGCCATATCAATCATCTCTAAACTCACATTGGTTGATGACTTGGCCACTTACTTTTTCTCTAGACTGTCCACATATTCCTTCTTCTTCCTTCGGCTCTCCTGAGCTGAAATCTGAGCCAAAAGAAAAGAGATTCACACAGAGTCACAGTGTAAGGCTCGAGCAGACAGACAGCTGGATGGAGAAAGGAGTTACTGTCATATAATCATGGTGACCAATGAATTTGAGTTCACCCAATTACTGACTTCCTAAATAGAATAATGGATACCTGGGAGTGAGTTACAGGCTGGAATCTAATTGAGAGGTTCAGATGGTTTATATATACAATAACGGATATCCGGGGTGAATTATAGGCTGGAATTTAATTGTGTGGATCAGATTTGTTTATATAAATAGAATAATAGGGGCCTGGGAGTGAACTACAGACTGGAATATAATTAAGGAGTTTGGATGTCTCACCATTAGGATAATGGATACCTGGGCATGAGTTACAGGCTGGGGTTTAATGGCATGGTTCAGACGGTTAATATAACAGAATAATAGAGATCAGGGAGTGAGTTACAAGCTCATATATATATAATATAATTGAGGGGTTCAGGCAGAACACATTTTTCCAAGGCAAATGTTATGCTTGGCTCTAACTGCAAGAACAATCTGTGATGTTGAGGTGAAATGTCAATTGTGTTGCAATCAGGAGATAATGTATGACCGAACAGCAGGAAGTAACAAGCAGTCTGTATGTCACCATGTATATTCTGTAGTAATAATTAATGCATATTGTGCAGTAACACAAGTATTTAGAACATAGATTACTGTAGATATATACTATGTTTCAGTACACCCCAGTATGTAATGTAACACTGCCCAGCAGTGTTATTAAACAAAATAAATCAAATCAAATTACACATAGGGGACACATACAGCGTAATGCTCATTTAACATGTCAGACAAAACTCGTGGGATTGGGCAGAGTACCCATTTTAAACACCATCCATTAGCTTCAATGGAGAGTTGGGTGTGAGGGAAAACCAGTGTTAGATCTGATCCCATCAGCTTCCCAATGGGTTCAAGTAAAATTGTTCTCTTCATAGATGCCCGTACACGTCTATGGTTTGAACATATATTATACTGTGGTTATAATCTGTAATTCCTTTGGGACATCTCAGCCTGATTTACCCCTTGTCCGACCAGTGCCCCTTCAGCCACCCTGAGGTGTCACACTCATCACACAGTCCCCTGAATGGATTGTGGGATGGGACCTAGCAGTATTTAACTGGGTCCTCAGGATTACTATTGGCCAGAAAATTAAAATGCGCAGAGCCCAAGGACTGGCCTCCTTGGCTGTAGCGTTGCACATTGGGGGGTTTTCTTTCTTTATTCTTTCATGGGATGTGGGCATCAATGGCAAGGCCAGCATTTATTGCCAACCTTAACTGCCATTGAACTGAGTGACTATTTCAGAGGGCAGTTAAGGGTCAACCACATTGCTGTGGATCTGAAGTGACATGTAGGCCAGGTCAGGTAAGGACAGCAGATTTCCTTCCCTAAAGAATATTAATGAATCAAATGGGTTTTTATGACAATCGGTGATAGTTTCATGGTCACCATTACTCAGTCTAGCTTTCAATTCCAGGTTTAATAATTGACTTTAAATTTCACCAGCTGCTGTGGTGGGATTTGAACCCATGTCCCCAGAGCATTAGCCTGGGCCTCTGGATTACTAGTTCAGTAATATTACCCCTTTGCCTCCATTTCTCCTTTGTCCTATCCTTTACCTTGTTCTTGATTTTTCTCCGGACTCGCTTGAGGGCTTTTTCCTCGGCTTTTGTGAGCGGCAGCTTGGTGGGGATTGGGTAACCCTCGGCGACCAGGGTCCGCTTTTCCTCCTCAGTGAGCAGCAGAGGGCCTGATGTGCCTTGGAGCTTCTGGCAACAGCAAAAGCAGAAAAGCCAAGTTCACCAATCTGTTTCCACCTCCTCAGTAAATCCCAATGCCTTCTGACAATAATGTTATCGCAAATTTGGTTTGGCTCCTGTTGGTTTTTCTGGGACTTTGTTGTTTATTTTGGCATCTCTAACTTGACTGGACCTTAAGCTTAATCTTTTTTTAGTGGTTCCCTTGAAGAATAGCTTATATTGTTGATTCTTGTTCAGTGACACTGGGCAGCCTAGTGTTACCCTTATAGGGTCACCCAAGGAGGCTCAGTGAGAGATCCAGATGAGGAAAGTCATGAGTTCAATCCCCGATCTGAGGAGTAGTGATGTCCCTGCTGCCATTGATCTCAGTGCCCTGGGTTAAGGAGAGGAAAATTTGCTCCCTTGACCATAGAAACATGGAAAATAGGAGCAGGATTGGGTCATTCGGCCCATTCAATATGATCATGGCTGATCCTCTATCTCAACACCATAATCCTGCTCTCTCTCCATACCCCTTCATGCCTTTAGAGTCTACAAATCATCTATTTCCTTCTTAAATATATTCAGTGACTTGGCCTCCACAAACTTCTATATTAGAGAATTCTACAGGTTCACCACCCTCTCAGTGAAGAAGTTTCTCCTCATCTCAGTCCTAAATTATCTACCCCATATCCTGAGACTGTGACCCCTTGTTCTAGACCCCACTCAGCCAGAGGAAATATCATCCCTGTATCCAGTCTGTCCATCGCTGTCAGAATTCTATGTGTTTCGATGAGATACTGTTGCGATTGAAAGTGCACTCATGTGGCGTGGGTATTTGGGCGAGGATGGGGTCAGACTGGGCTGTGATTGCCCCTCATAATCAATCAGCCCACCGACACTCCCTGCCAAGGCTGACGCACGAATAATGTACATTCGGCTGAGCTACCAAGAAGCGAGCATAGCCTGTGGAACTGATCTCCAGCAAAATGCTTAACTCCAGCTGGGAAAACAGAGTTGGTGTAAGGAACTGGATAGAAAGTGATGTTTGAGAATTGTAAAAAAAATACACAAGTTGTATAAAATAAATTAATTCAATCAATCAAACTGACATTCAAATGATTACTGACATCTATTGAAGAGTAAATATTTTAAAATCTCGTACTTACCCCAGCAATATAATCCTCATTTAACCTATTACCTCCTCCCCACACATACAGACTCCAGTGAGTAACATAGTCTGAATGCAGTCATGATCCAAGTAAAACACTCCTTACAGAATAAGTTCCAGGTTGGTCCAGACCACCTTCTTTTTAATGAATAACATTGCCTGCTACTTCAAAGGCCTCTACCATCATGCCTATTATTTTTGTAATAAAGCTCCATTTCTCTCTCTTCCCTGACATCCATAAATAATTTCCCTGTGCTACTACAGTTCCTGTGTCATGTTTTCATTGGCTGCTTGCGCCTCTATCGCAGCTGGCTGAGGAGTGGCCGGGATTCCCCCGGAGATCAAGCCTCAGCAGATGAACAAGAGGTAAAAAGACATGCATTGATATAGCACTTCTCTCTACCTCGGAACGTCCCAGAGTGCCACACGACAACTAATGAAGCTCCCTTGAAGTGTAGTCGCTGTTGTATTGTGGGAAAACACGGCAGGCAATTTGTGCACAGAAAGCTCCCAAACACAGCAATTGTGATAACCCTCAGATGATGTTTCAGGTATTAGTTGAGGATATATATTGGTTTGGACACTACTGTCCATCTCTTTGAAACACTGCCTTGCAGTCAGCTGATGGGACATGTGACGGTGCAGAAGTCATTCACATCTAGCACTGGAATGTCAGCCAGGCTCTTATGCTCAAGTTTCTCAAGTGTTACTTGAACCCATAACCTTTTGTCTCTAAGGTAAGAGAGTGCGACCAGCAAGCCAAGACACAAAGAGTGAGCAGGTGATGTCCAAGAATTGATGGGACAGGGTCAATTGGAAGGGTTTAAGAATAAATTTTACAAAATAAATGAGAGGGGCAGTCTGAAAAGAAATAGAATTGAATTGCAGTTTTTGGTGTTAAAAGTTCTTCCCTGTGAATGTGAATATTCCAAGACATACTCTCAGAGGCCTTTACTGCCTAGATCCTTTCTGCTAACGCTATTGGCTGTCAATGTTATACATGGTGGCTAATACTTTCTTCAGCAGACATACGTGAGGAGCTGTGAGCAGAGGGGATGATGAAATCGCACTGGATGACCGAGCCTGTGGTCGGGCTGGGCTGGATGGAGGGAGGGACCGAGGACTCTGGGAGCCATCGCTGTCACTGCTGTGGCTGCTGGGGGGAGTAGGCGGCAGCTGCACATCTGAAAGAAACAGGAAGCAAAGGAAAGTCTAGTAACAGTTCACAGAAATTACAAACCAAACAGTTAAGGTCAAAGGTCGGGCAAGAAGGGTGGGATAGTCATCCCTCACATGACAGAATGAAGAGTCTTCTCAACTGAGTATTCCACCATTCCCCTTTAGCCTATTGTGTTTATGATGGATTTACAATAGAAACACTTATGTACAATCTCAGTATCAATAACAGTATATAGAAAGTCGAATCAAAGCAATAGAAGCAGCACAACATCTCTGCACCACTCCTTGTCCTGGGGCCTCTGTTGATGCTAACCTGTAGTCAGGCATTGGGAGACAAATCAAGATGCTAATTGGGAGGTCGATGTTAACGTTCACTCAGGGAGTCCGAGTTGCTGTGGCAACATGCATTTTTATGTACATGTTGTAGTCTGGAGCTATGAATAGTAATGGTAGAGACTTCAATATTCTTTCCATCACGTGGCTGACCAGGAATCTCTCCCACTCTTACCGCCTGACATTGGCATGTTTTGGAAGGATTTGAAAGTTGATTCTCAACCCAACTGGCCACATTATGAACACACCTTCTTTGGCCATCAAGGCCTGGGCTAGGACTTGAACCTGGAGCTTCTGGCTTAGTGGCAGCACCGCCCACTGCGCCACAGGAACTCCCCTAATTGGAAGGACATGCTGAGAAAAGATGTCTGGGCCTGTGCCACATGACAGCCTGACCAAGATGGCAAAATTACCAAGTCCAGGTTATGGCTGGAAACACTCATGATGTGGGGTGACACTGTGCAACAGAACTCCCACATTCCGCATCATGCTGGGGCATAGCTTCAAGCCCACACTCCTCCACACCACAACCACCTGCAGAAAGCCATCAATGGAGAGCTCCCAGTCACCCTGGAATCAGCACATGGCACGGGAAAGAACTATGACACGGAGAGGACGCCTCTTCCTTGGAACATCGGAGGAAATGGTGAATACTGTGAATACCGGGTGTGGTGGGAGGAATCCACACAAGTTGGAAAACACAAAAGGGTGTTAAGCTCCATTTTGCCAGACTGTTTGCGGTGCAAACATTCTCTCCAACAAATTTATTTTCATCCCACAAATTATGTTTTTTTTTTGATTTTCAGAATTTATGACTGCTTCACATTCCAAAGGGAGCTGGTAAAGAGCGGAGTGCTTTCACCAACACGACCAAAAAAGCAAGATCCACAATCCCACTCCGTACTCTTCTTAACTTGCGGCTAAACTGTGCGACCAGACGCTGAGTCGGGAAGGGCCGACTGTGGACTCGCCTGTCTTGCGGCCCAGGGTCACTCAGCACCGCCCCTCCCACATCACGTCTTCAGGGGCAGAGCTTCCATCTTGAAGCAGTGCCCATGCACAGAAGCCTGAGGCCTTTGCTGACTACTTCCGACTGCAGCTGATTCACAGCTGGTGGCCACTGGGATATGCATGGTTACAAACAGTGATCGAGGCCCTAGGTGGAGAGACTGAGTAGGTGGAGAGACTGAGTCAAAGACACGACATTGATACTGGCACTCAGTGTGAGTTGTATAGCTCTCAGTTACTGATTAACCAGGGAGTTGGAGTTGCCAAATGAGAAGGGTTATTGGTGTAATCTATTTCACTTAAATGGGTGTGGCTTTGTCCAATGAATGACGCAGGTTTATCACTTTAATGATTGGCACCCACCGTGGCAGCCAGCACACCGTTCAAGCTGTCACCTCAAGCTTGTTTGATCACTAGATTTTTTTGGGCTAGAATTCCAGGCCCAGCCCCACATTTTTGCAAAGCCAAGGAATTCAATTTCTCGCAAGATAACCCCTCCGGGGTTGTTCAGAGATTAAGGATTACTCTCCAGGACACTGCTGTGAATAAGTCAGGAGGGGGAAATCGTTGAGGCATTAAAAGATATGTTTTATTCCATTTTCTGTGAACACTTTTGTTTATTAATTATAAATACATGGGAGTTGAGGCAAAAGAGGATGTTTGGACAATGCAGTTGGAGGTGGGACATCATGCAACGAACCCTTCAGATATACATCCAACCAGAATTGGCAACCTTAGTTACATCCGCTGACCTTATACCAAAGTTACACAGATCAGGGAACCCTCCCTACAGAAAACCAACCCCCAAATACACAGCCCTCCCACACCCCACTCCTCTTCAAAATCGTGCCACATAATCTTTTATGTCCACCTGAGGGGGTGTCCAGGACCCTGTGTTTGACATCCTCATCCAAAAGACAGCACCTCCAACAGTGTGGCATTTCCTCTGCACTGGGAGCATCAGCCTGCACTAAGTGCTTAAGTCACTGTAAGGGGACTAAACCCATAACCGTCTGCCTCAGAAGCAAGGACACTGCCAACTGAACCACAGTTAACGCCAAGTCTTAAACATGTCAAATATGTGCAATAAATCCCAATGATGGCTCCTTTGTTCCCCTCCCCTATTGGCTGGAGGTTGCCCTGTTAGTTGTTGCTTTTCTTGCTTCATTTCCTACCTGTGTGGACACTGAGAAACTGATTGAGATCTTTGGGTTCGACTTTGACTTGAGGCACTGTGCTTCGTTCTGTCTGGGCCTGTGAGGAACCAAAAATATTGCAGTGAAGATGAAAACAGTACAAACAGAGTTGATCAGGCAGACCTACCTGGAGCAGCTCAGCTTTTGCTTAATCTTCTATTTGCTGTCCATTTCCCTCTTTTATGTCCACCCTGCACCAATACATTATCTGAGGACAAGCAGGACAGGCAGCTTGGTCGGCCTGCTATTGTCACTTGGTGTTAGAATGATCAGGTACTGGTGTCCAGACCTTCACTCCAGGGAGAAGGCTGGTCTCCCAGCAGAATGGAGGTGAGTTCGGGAGTTGACTACATGGCAGGGTGAGGTGGTTATGGGTGCAGAATCACCCACTCCCTTCCTGCAGCCAGGCAGGTTGATGTTTATTGTCAGATTCATCTCATCAGACTATGTGGAGAGGTGTTATTGTCTGGGCCCCGGTGACCAGCAGGGCAATGTGTCTAGGTATGTGCAAAATTACAACTCCATTTCTCAAATTATTGTCCACTGGGACAGTTGATATTCTTGCTGTTCTGATAGGGAAAGCTGTGGGCCTAGGGTATAGTGTGCCCAACTCAAAACAGAGACTGAAAGTTATGACTGTAAAACGTCCCTGACCTGACATTGAGACTGATATTACGACTGTAAGATGTACCTGTCCTGACAGCTGATGTTACGACTGCATAATGCGCCTGTCCTGACAGTGAGACTGATGTTACAACTGTATAATGTGCCTGTCCTGACAGTGAGACAGATGTTACGACTGTATAATTTGCCTGTCCTGACAGTGAGACTGGTGTCATGACTGTAATGCACCTGTCCTAACTGTGGGACAGATGTTATGACTGTATAATGTGCCTGTCCTGATAGTGAAAGTCTGGTATTATGATGTATAATATGCCAACTTGACACTGAGACTGATGTTATGACTGTATAATGTGCCTGTCGTTGCAGGGGGCGACTTAAGGGATGAGCATATAATGGGACAGGAATAATATATAATAACATGGCAGGAAGACAGATGAGAAATGGGCATAATATAGCAGTATTGAAAGGGAGACTCATAGGGCCAGGCCTCAGGTGCATGTGGTAATAAGAAGGCTGCCTTTTTAAAATGAGCCTGTGAGAGTGACGCCACTAATGAAACCTTTGCCCTTTGCACTTTCAGTCTTTTTACTTACCGGTTCTTCTGTGACATTTGATGGTGGAGTGATGTTCATGTGTTGTCCAGAGAGAGCTGATAGCTGTGTTGATGGGGAGGTGTGGCAGGGCTCTGACAATAGGTTTGGCTCCTGTTTGATCATGATATGGGTCAGGTCCGGTCCCAAGGACCAAAGTCCACCGTCAGCCTCTGTCCAGAGAAGGAGAAAGGAATAGGAAATGAGACCACTAGGGAAAAACACTGGCATTTCCATGACAACAGAGCTGCATATGCATGTTCAGGTTTGGAACACATTTTACCTTCACATTAGTATTGAAGACAAGGCCTCAAGTATTGAAACCATAGCAACAAGCAGGCAAATGAGCCTGCTCATTCAAGGACCATCAGGCAAAGGAAAATGGGAAATGAAAATCACAAACCTCACATAGCAGACCTTCAAATAGTCGTACCTTAACAATTTTCGGAATGCTTGCACTCATGAGATTGTAGGAAAAATTGGCGGCCACATCGATTATTTGGAAAGTGCAACAACTCACCAGTGTCACCCTCCCACATTTACACACCCACTGGCTCACACCCTCCCACATTTACGCACGCTCTGGCTCACACCCTTCCACATTGACACACCCACTGACTGTCAACCCTCCTACATTGACACACCCACCGACTGTCACCCTCTCATATTTACAAACCACCGACTGTCACCCACCTACTTTGACACACACGCAAACTGTCACCCTCCCAGATTGACAAGCTCATCGACTCACCCTTCCACATTGACACACTCAACAACTGTCACCCTTCCACATTGACACACTCACCGACTGTCACCACCCCACATTGACACACTCACTGATTGTCACCGTCCCACATTTACACACCAACCAACTGTCACCCTCTCACATTTATGCACCCACCCAATGTCACCCTCTCACATTTACACACCCACCGACTGTTACCCTCTCACAATTGCACACCTACAGACTGTCACCTTCCTATATTTACACACCTACCAACTGTCACCCTCCCATATTTGCAACCCACCGACTGCCACCCTCTCACATAGATACACTCACCGACTGTCACCCGTCCACATTGACACGCCTACAAACTGTCACCCTCTCACATTTACACACCCACTGAATGTCACCCTCCCACATTGACACACTCACCGACTGTCATCCACCCACATTTACACACCAACCAACTGTCACCCTCTCACATTAACACACCCACCGAATGTCACCCTCCCACATAGACACACCCGCAAACTGTCACCCTCCTACATTGACACACTCGCTGCTGTCAACCTTCCACATTGACACACTCACCGACTGTCAACCTTCCACATTGACACACTCACTGACTGTCAGCTTCTCACATTTACCACATCTCCGGTTGACACCCTCCCACATTTACACACGCACCAACTGTCACCCTCCCACATTTACACATTCACCAATGTCATACTCTCACATTTACACACCCACTGATTATCACCCTCCCACATTTGCACACCCACTGTCACCCTCTCACATTGACACACCACCAGCTGTCACCCTGTCACATAAATACACTCACTGACTGTCAGCCTCTCAGATTTACACACCACTGATTGTCACCCTCCCACATTGACACATCCACCGACTGTCACCCTTTCACATTGACACACCACCAACTGTCACCCTCCCACATTGACACACCCAACAACCATCACCATCTCACATTTACACACCCACTGACTGTCACGCTCCCACATTTACACACCCACCGACTGTCACCCTTTACACATTGACACACCACCAACTGTCACCCTCCCACATTTACAAACCCACAAACTGTCACCCTCTCACATTATCAAACTCACTGACTATCAGACTCCCACATTTACACATGCACTGACTGTCACCCTCCTACATTTACACACCCACTGACTGTCACCCTCCCACATTTACACACCCACTGACTCCCACACTCCCTGTTTACACTCCAAACCAGTATCACACAGCAACAACAACAATTTGAATTTAGTGTCTTTAAAGTAATAAAACCTCCCTAGATGCTGCACTAGGACCTTACAAAACAAAATATTATATGACTGTATGGCACATAAGGAGATATTAGGTCAGATGACCAAATGCTTGGTCAAAGAGGAAGCTTTTAAGGTGTTTCTTAAAGGAGGAAAGTGAGGTAGAGAAGAGGAGAGATGTAGGTTGGGAATTCCAGGCTTAGGGCCTAGGCAACTGAGATCATAGTCACCAATGTGTAACAATTCAAACTGGGGATGCTCAAGAGGCCAGAATTAGTTGAGCACAGATATCTCTGAGGGTTTTGGAGCTGGAGGAGATTACTGAAATCGGGAAGGGTGACGGCAAGGAGAAATTTGAAAACAAGGATGAGATTTTTCTAAGCAAGACGCTGCCTGACTAGCAGCCAATGTAGGTCAATGAGCACAGCAGTGATAGGGGAATGGGACGTGGTGCAATTTAAGACACAGGCAGCAAAGTTTTGAGTGGCCTCAAATTTCCGCAAGGTAGAATGTGGGAGGTCAGCCAGGAGTTGTTAAAACGGTCAAGTCTAGAGGTACAAAGGTATTGATGAGGGTTCAGCAGCAGATCAGCTGAGACAAGGACGAAGCTGGGTGATGTTATGGAGTAGGAAAATGGAGATCCGAGTGATAGTCTGAATATGAGCTCATCTCAAGGTCAAATGCGACACCACGGTTACAAACAGGCTGGTTTAATCTCAGTGTTTTGCCAGGGAGAGGGATGGAGTCGGTAGCTAGGGAATGGAGTTTGGAGCGTGGACTATAAATAATGGCTTCAGTCTTCTCAATGTTTAATTGGAAGAAATTTCTCCTCATCCGGTACTGGATGTCAGATAATTTAGCAACAGTGGAGGAGTCGAGAGAGGTGATGGTGAGGTAGAGCTGAGTGTCATCAGTGTGCACGTGGAAACTAACACTGTGCTTTTAGTTGATGTCAACAAAATGCAGCATGTAGATGAAAAGAATAAGCCAAGGATAGAGCCTTGGGGGATAACAGAGGTAAAGGAGGAGGAGGAGGAAGAGAAGCCATCATAAGTGATACTCTGGCTACGATTAGATGGAAAAGCATGGAACCAAATGAGGGCAGTCCTACCCAGCTGGACGACAAGGGAGAGGTGTTCGAGGAGGATTTTTAAAAATTCCCTCAAGGGATGTGGGCTTCGCTGGCTGGGCCAGCAGCATTTATTGCCCATCCCTAGTTGCCCTTGAGAAGGTGATGGTGAGCTGCCTTCTTGAACCGCTGCAGCCCATGTGGTGTAGGTACATCCACAGTGCTGTTAGGGAGTTCCAGGATTTTGACCCAGTGACAGTGAAGAGACGGCGATATATTTCCAAGTCAGGATGGTGAGTAGTTTTGAGGGGAACTTGCAGTTTGTGGTGTTTCCATGCAACTGCTACCCTGTGAGTTTTGATTACAATTGTCACTTAAAAACATTCACTTGCTGTTTGTAAAGTAAAGCCGTTTAACAACTTATATCTAGCCTTGTACCACTAAAATGTTTTCAACTTACTGAAAGGTTGGAGAATTGCTGGTGTAAGTGACATTCTGAGTCAGCACAGGTGAGTGACTTGGAGGGGAACTTCCAGGTAGAGGTGTTCCCTGTGTTTGTTGCCCTTGTCCTTCTAGATGGTAGTGGTCGTGGGTTTGGAAGGTGCTGTTGAAGGAGCCTTGGTGAGTTCCTGCAGTGTGGCTAACTGTGTCAAAGGCTGTCGAGAAGGATGAGGAGGGATAGTTTACCTTTGGGACAGTCGCATTGGATGTCACTGGTGACTCCGCTAAGAGCAGTTTCAGCATTATGGCAGAGGCAGAAACTCGACTGGATAGGTTCAAACACCGAGTTCCGGGAAAGATGGGAACGGATTTAGGCGGTTACAACACGTTCAAGGACTTTGGAGAGGAAAGGGAGGCTGGAGATGGGGTGGCAGTTTGCAAGGACAGAAGGGTCGAGCGTTAGTTATTTGAGGGGAGGGGTGATGATGGCAGATTTAAAGGGGAGAGGGACAGCCCTTGGAGAGAGAGAGAGAACCGTTAACAACATCAGCCAACATGGGGACCAAGAGCAGAGATTGGGTGGTCAGAATTTTAGTGGGAATAGAGTCGCAGGGGCAGGAGGTGAGTCTCATGGTCAAGATGAGCTTGGAGAGGACACGAGGGGAGATAGGAGAGAAACTAAAGAAAGCTGTGAGTTCAGGGCTAGGGCACTGGGGGACTTTGGAGGAAGTTTGGCCTGGTGGGCTGGTAGAAGGGAGGATCATGACAGAGGCAGCTCTTTGGATGGTCTTGATCTTAGTGACAAAGAAGCCCATGAGCTCCTCGAACTTGTTGTTGGAGGTGAGGGGGGAAACAGGGGAGAGGGGTTTAAGGAGAAGGATAGCCACGGGTTATCTTTGCAATCCAGGTTGTTCTTTAACTAGTGAGCAGTTTATCAGATGAGAACATGACCCAATGGTATTTTATGTGGTGCAGCCAGATCTGGTTGTGAATGGCTAACCCAGCTGTCTGCTCTATCACCATTTACACTCGCCTCAGTGTCACACCCCTTGTTTACACTCACCTCATGGGCTGGATTTAGCCGGCCCAACTCGGGTCTCACCCAATGGTTGGAGAACCGGCAGGAAACCCCTGTCAGTTCCATGGGGGAGACCCAATGGAATCAAGTACCCTTCAGGCACTTAAGTGGCCACCATCGGGCCTTCCCTGTGATTGAGGACCTGGGTGGCAGAAGTCCCACCCACCAAGAGCAGCCAGCCTCATTGCTCATCTACGCCACCAGAAGCGGTGGCAGCTGCTGGCAATGCACCCACCAGAGGCCCAGGATCGCCAAGGGACTGCAGGTCAAATGTAAGTGAGGGCGGGATTGGGATCACAGGGTGGGGCTAATGGGGGGACTGAAGGTTGGAGGCAAGTATGGGGGGCGTTGGCTTTCAGAGGCCCACCCCCTTTCCAATGCCAGGTCGCTTGATCAGACACAGAGTGTCTGTTAATGAGAGCCTTGAACTCACATCTTTCTTTAGTTTCTTTCCTATCTCCCCTCATGCCCTCTCTGAGCTCATCTTGTCTATGAGATTCACCTCCTGCTCCTGAAACCCTACCCACCCCCCCATGCCCAACCCCCACTCAGGTGGCCGCTGGTAGTCTTTGGGAGGTGTGGGAAAACTGTGCAATTCCCATTTAATCCCTGAGTCACCACTAAATTGCAGTGGCCTCAGGGCTAATGGGTGTCAATTGGCTCATTGATGAGCCTAACTGACATGACACCGGTGGCAGCCGGGAATCCCAATACAACCTTTTCCCACCTCTGACTTAATCAGAGGGAGGTTTGGCAGTCGCCGGGAGCAAGCCCGGTCACCATGATCCTCTCTCTGACAGGCTGCATTAAATCCAATCAGGTGCCTCCCTTCACATTTACACTTTCACCTACTGGAAGCCTCTATCAGTGAATAATGGAGCTAGATTTACTGACAATCCCAAACCCTATGAAAAAAGTGGGGTTCTGTTGCCTCCTGTGTGCGCAAGCATTATTGACTCAACCCGGTGAAATAAAGCAACTTACACACAGCATACACTGTTCTCCCTTCGACTCCTTGTGCTCTTTACTCTCATTGTGTTGTAAAAACCAATGAATTATTTCAAAAGTGAAGGAAAACAGAAATATATAAAGTGTTATGTGGATCCTGGAGCCCTCAGTATAACACCATGGCAGAAATGCCTGTGCTAACTATCCCTGGAGGCTGGTGAATGAGCTGCCCTATCCCGTTGGTTTGGAGATTGTTTTATGAGGGCCCTTCAATGACAACAATGTGCCACCAAAAATATTTATGTTGGAATAGCTTAAATCTACACATTTGCACATGTTTGAGTAGACAATAGACGGTGCCGTTAAGGTCCCTGGACTGAAACCCCCACTCCACATATCATATAGACACATTAGCCATTTGAGGAGCCATGCTGCCTTCTGTTTCGAATAGTCATTTGGCACATCTAAAGAAAAGTTGTAAAGCCCTGTGTTTTTTTTTAAACTTTACTCTCTGGATCTAATTTAATGTCCTTGCTGTGTCTACACATGCCCCCCCTTCTGAGAACTTCTGTTTTGCTACTGCTGTATGGGCCTTGATCTCAACTCTGAGTGTGAGGAGACTTTTTAAATAAGCTGTAAAAGACTCTCTGCCCAATTTCAAAGGGAGGCGTGCCCAGCAGTCACCTCGGGAACAGGGCTTTGCCCCGTTTAAAGCTGGTCTCAGTAATGCAGCATTTAAAAGGGGCCCTGTCTTCACAGAACAAGTATTACACAACCTTATCTCTCTGTTCATTGGCAAATCTGGGCCCAAATCACATCAAAAGGTCACCGCAGTGGGTTCAACACCTCGGCTACTTGAAGCCACTTTCCCCAGGGAGTGAAGGGTAGAGGGATTGGCCGGGGTGGGGGGGGTCAGACAGAGGCTGTTGGTTAGCTATCATTCTGCTTGAAATTGTTTGTTGGTAAGAAGCCTGACAGCAGTTCCTACCCCTCAAACAGAGGTAACCGCACAGCAGAGGAGAACCTAAAGATGGGTATTGATATGGGAGGGGGACGAGGACATGGAGGAAATGGCCAAAGGGACAGTGTTAATGCTAATTATTAGAATATGGAGATTGTGTACACATCTCTGAGACGGGTGGCTAGACAATGTCACAGGGCCAAGCATGAAGTGCTAAGTTTCACTGTTGCTTTGAACTTGATTTGTCAACTCCAGCCATTGCATCACATGACTTCCACATCACACCCCCCCACCCCCCACTCATGCTATTGGTCGGCCGAAATATCCATCCTCATGGCACCCTGTCTCTCCACCAATTGGAAACTGAAGAGCCTTTTCATTATCCAATTGGATGATTCTTGAGCCTCAGCCAAGCAGTCTCTTTTCCCCATCCTTAATATATAAAGGTGTTCAAAGAAAATGTTTTAAAAATTCAATTTTCTTTATAGACCATTGATTATTCTCCAGGATTATTAGCAGCAGTGTCTTGGAGATTAATCTTCAAATCCCAGATCAATCCTGACAGCTCTATTTTAAATGCAAGTGTTGAAGGGAAGACTCAAAGCTTGCATTGTAATGCCATTGAAAGTTTCTTGCAAGGCCTAATGGTGCCATGTGTGACAAGCACATCCTGCACACCCATGGAATGTGCCTCGCTCTTTGAAAACTGGACAAGCACCCCTCCCCCACCACCCACTCCCACCCCTCCCCACAAGTTCCAGACGATATGACACAGCTATGGACTCCCAGTTAGGAAGGGAGCTTCAACTACAGTTTGCTCCTGATCATTGCCCAGTACGAACAAATTTGAATAGTCGGATAATTTGAATGAAACCATTTTGAATAAAGAGGAGTAAAGTGGGACAACACCTTATCTCAGCCCTGCCGCTACCTGATAACAGGAGTCTCCAAACCTGTGTGCCACCTCTCTGTGCCAGGCTGCATGAGTGGCATCACCAACCAAGGCATGCACCTCTAACCTCAAGCTTGGTGAGTTTTTTTTTATATGTGGTATTCACACTTGAAAAGGCTCATCCCTTCAGGGTGCTGGTCTTTCCATCTCATTTACTCATCTTTATTCAAAATGGTATCATTCACATTATCCAACCATTCAAATTTACCTGGAGCCACACATGGCACACTATAGAGATACACATGGTATACACAGGAACACATGGCACACTATAGAGAAACACATGGTATACGCAGAGACACACATGGCACACTATAGAGATACACATGGTATACACAGAGACACACATGGCACACTATAGAGATACACATGGTATACACAGGAACACATGGCACACTATAGAGATACACATGGTATACGCAGAGACACATAGCACACTATAGAGATACACATGGTATACACAGAGACACACATGGCACACTATAGAGATACACATGGTATACACAGAGACACACATGGCACACTATAGAGAGACACATGGTATACACAGGAACACACATGGCACACTATAGAGATACACGTGCTCTATCTAGATACACACATGGCACACTGTAGGAACAGGAAAACACTATAGCGACACACATGGTATACGCAGAGACACACATGGCACACTATAGAGATACACATGGTATACGCAGAGACACACATGGCACACTATAGAGATACACATGGTATACGCAGAGACACACATGGCACACTATAGGGCACACATGGTATACGCAGAGACACACATGGCACACTATAGAGATACACGTGCTCTATCTAGATACACACATGGCACACTGTAGGAACAGGAAAACACTATAGCGACACACATGGTATACGCAGAGACACACATGGCACACTATAGAGATACACATGATATATACAGAGACACACATGACACACTATAGAGATACACATGGTATACGCAGAGACACACATAGCACACTATAGAGATACACATGGTATACACAGAGACACACATGGCACACTATAGGGCACACATGTCATACTGTAGAGACACACATGCACACAATGGGGTTATGCTATAAAAACACATATGGCACCCTATAGGGATAGTCATGGCATGTTATGAGTTGCTAGAAAATGCTTGGCACATATGTTCTCTGTTTTGTTTCTAACCATTCAAACAAGTCTGGCCCCAATTAATTTAAACAATTAGCACCTTGCTACAAGGGAAACAAGGTCGATGAGAGGCTAGAATCTATAACTCACATCCCCTAAGATTCCCAAGATGAGTAATGCATTCATCTGGACCTGACAATTGAGTTTGCTGACTGAATGATCCCATCTCTCTGTTCGACCATTTCTCTGTTCTCTATAGTTCTAGGTCTTGGAAACAAACTTCTGCTGCTCGCAAAATGACAAAGCCATCAGAGCAGCACCATAAACTCAGCAACCTCAAGTGGGCCAAACTACAACAGACCCCTGAATGGGCAAACAATCCACTTTAATAAACTATATACAGCATAATGGCACAGGACAAAGAAGCACCTGATAGAACATCACCCACTACTCCCCACCCCTTCTCCAGTTCTGATCTCAGTCGCTCAAAGGACTTGTGATGTCTTCCATGATGGTATAGGAATGTAACAAGTGAAACACCTCGCTGGGTCACGTTTACTATAATTAACCCACTTGCAGTCTGCCCTCACCATACTCAGTCTGGGCACAGTCTGTCCACACCACACTCAGTCTGGGCACAGTCTGTCCACACCATACTCAGTCTGGGCACAGTCTGCCCTCACCATACTCAGTCTGGGCACAGTTTGCCCTCACCATACTCAGCCTGGGCACAGTCTGTCCTCACCACACTCAGTCTGGGCACAGTCTGCCCTCACCATACTCAGTCTGGGCACAGTCTGTCCTCCCCATACTCAGTCTGGGCACAGTCTGCCCTCACCATACTCAGTCTGGGCACAGTCTGTCCTCCCCAAACTCAGTCTGGACACAGTCTGCCCACACCATACTCAGCCTGGGCACAGTCTGTCCTCCCCAAGCTCAGTCTGGGAACAGTCTGTCCTCCTCATACTCAGTCTGGGCACAGTCTGTCCTCACCACACTCAGTCTGGGCACAGTCTGTCCTCCCCAAGCTCAGCCTGGGCACAGTCTGTCCACACCATACTCAGTCTGGGCACAGTCTGTCCTCCCCATACTCAGTCTGGGCACAGTCTGCCCTCACCATACTCAGTCTGGGCACAGTCTGTCCTCCCCAAACTCAGTCTGGACACAGCCTGCCCACACCATACTCAGCCTGGGCACAGTCTGTCCTCCCCAAGCTCAGTCTGGGCACAGTCTGTCCTCCTCATACTCAGTCTGGGCACAGTCTGTCCTCACCACACTCAGTCTGGGCACAGTCTGTCCACACCACACTCAGTCTGGGCACAGTCTGTCCTCCCCAAGCTCAGTCTGGGCACAGTCTGTCCTCCCCAAGCTCAGCCTGGGCACAGTCTGTCCACACCATACTCAGTCTGGGCACAGTCTGTCCTCCCCATACTCAGTCTGGGCACAGTCTGCCCTCACCATACTCAGTCTGGGCACAGTCTGTCCTCCCCAAGCTCAGTCTGGACACAGTCTGCCCACACCATATTCAGCCTGGGCACAGTCTGTCCTCCCCAAGCTCAGTCTAGGCACAGTCTGTCCTCCCCATACTCAGTCTGGGCACAGTCTGTCCTCACCACACTCAGTCTGGGCACAGTCTGTCCTCCCCATACTCAGTCTGGGCACAGTCTGCCCTCACCATACTCAGTCTGGGCACAGTCTGTCCTCCCCAAGCTCAGTCTGGACACAGTCTGCCCACACCATACTCAGCCTGGGCACAGTCTGTCCTCCCCAAGCTCAGTCTGGGCACAGTCTGTCCTCCTCATACTCAGTCTGGGCACAGTCTGTCCTCACCACACTCAGTCTGGGCACAGTCTGTCCACACCACACTCAGTCTGGGCACAGTCTGTCCTCCCCAAGCTCAGTCTGGGCACAGTCTGTCCTCCCCAAGCTCAGTCTGGGCACAGTCTGTCCTCCCCATACTCAGCCTGGGCACAGTCTGTCCACACCATACTCAGTCTGGGCACAGTCTGTCCTCCCCATACTCAGTCTGGGCACAGTCTGCCCTCACCATACTCAGTCTGGGCACAGTCTGTCCTCCCCAAGCTCAGTCTGGACACAGTCTGCCCACACCATACTCAGCCTGGGCACAGTCTGTCCACACCATACTCAGTCTGGGCACAGTCTGTCCTCCCCATACTCAGTCTGGGCACAGTCTGCCCTCACCATACTCAGTCTGGGCACAGTCTGTCCTCCCCAAGCTCAGTCTGGACACAGTCTGCCCACACCATACTCAGCCTGGGCACAGTCTGTCCTCCCCAAGCTCAGTCTAGGCACAGTCTGTCCTCCCCATACTCAGTCTGGGCACAGTCTGTCCTCACCACATTCAGTCTGGGCACAGTCTGTCCACACCACACTCAGTCTGGGCACAGTCTGTCCTCCCCAAGCTCAGTCTGGGCACAGTCTGTCCTCCCCAAGCTCAGTCTGGGCACATTCTGTCCTCCCCATACTCAGCCTGGGCACAGTCTGTCCACACCATACTCAGTCTGGGCACAGTCTGTCCACACCACACTCAGTCTGGGCACAGTCTGTCCTCCCCAAGCTCAGTCTGGGCACAGTCTGTCCTCCCCAAGCTCAGTCTGGGCACAGTCTGTCCTCCCCAAGCTCAACCTGGGCACAGTCTGTCCTCACCATACTCAGCCTGGGCACAGTCTGTCCTCACCATACTCAGCCTGGGCACAGTCTGCCCTCACCATACTCAGTCTGGGCACAGTCTGCCCTCACCATACTCAGTCTGGGCACAGTCTGCCCTCACCATACTCAGTCTGGGCACAGTCTGCCCTCACCATACTCAGTCTGGGCACAGTCTGTCCTCCCCAAGCTCAGTCTGGGGAAAATACATGAACTTTATTGGCTTTATTGGCCATTCCTATCACAGCACTGCTGCAATTTCCATGGTTCCTGAATAAAGAGCTGGATTCTACTCTGTTAGAGAAAGAACATGAGCTTGAGTGCCCTGTCCAGTAAAGCACATTGTTGTTAGTACTCTCTCCATCACAGAGGAATGTGTCCATTGGAAACTCACACTCATAACCTTGTTTCTCTGTATTTGTTTCCAGCAATGTGTGGGAATTTACTCTCTCAGTATTTTATTGCCATTGCCAATGTGAAGGTGAGAGTAAGACAAACACAGTGCCAGTGTTTTCACAATCCCACAGAACACACCGGGCAGTTAGTCACAAAAATAACTTTGATCTGGAACCTAATTATATTTTGAGTGAATGCAATGTCCTGGTCCCTCAATAGCACTCTACATCCTATCAATACAAAACTCTGAATCCAGATTGTCGGGAGAAAATAAAGCTTTTGTTAGTCTGTTATGGCTGGTAAGCACTAAATTCAAAAACATATCAAGATTTAAGTGTGCATGCATCAATATCTCTGATCGGATGGTCAATGCCAAGTATTAAACAGATAGCAGTTATGAGTCTAATGACCGTGATCTTGCCGGCCATTGTTTTAATGGAAAAGAGCAGCCAGATTCAGAATTATTCTGAAAATGTGGAGGCAAAAACATTGGGCGAAATCTTGTTGAGGCATTGGGGTTCTCACCTGCCAGCTGGAGAGACCCGTGCTGCCTCTTTTGGGGAAGGCCTGCCGAACCTCGCGCCAATCAGGCAGTGGCGAGGCCCAGAATCAAAACCCCAGGCTAGGAAGTCTTGCCTACTGAGAGCTGCCAGCCAATCAGAGATTGGCAGCTCTTGTGCTCAGCAGCACTACCGGTGGCTGCCGCTGGAAGGACAGGCAACAGAGTCCCAGGATTGCAGAGCTGCCCAAACCACAGGTAAGTAATGTGTTGGGGGTGGGGGGCATGGAGGGGGAGCGGGGGGTGGTGTTAGGGTTTCAAAGGGTAGGGTCGTTGAGGGGAAGAGGAATGCAGGGAGGTCAGCAGCAAGGGCAGGGTGGGCGGCCCTCCAACCCACATCCCAATGTCAGTCCCTTGATATGGTATTGAGTGCCTTTGATCAAGGGACTACACTGCCCCCCCCGCCCTCCCCCACGACACCCCCCCGCCCCGGAGGTGACAAGCTGACAACGCTCAGTTTTATCTGCCATGCCATGCATGCTGCATGCCAACAGGCCCACCTGCAGCTGGTTTAATACCAGCAGCGGCAGTATGAGGCCCTTCAGTGGTCATTACTTAAGAGCCTCAATTGACGGCAGGTTGAAGGTCGCCCATGCCAGAGCTTAATTCTGGCGGAAATGGGAAGGTGGTAGGGTTCCAGTACACCACCATCCCGCCTAGTTAAATACCCCTCCCATCTCAAAGCTCGCCAACAGAGAGAGCAGAAGATTCCAGCCATTACGTACATTGTAGGAATTTCCATAGAAGAATTTCAATTCTACATATGATGAATGAAGTGATGTGGAGGACAACCATAGAAGTTCCATGATAGATAATTGGTTGACAACATGATGGTGGATGAAGGTGATGGTCGGTAAATGACGGAGACTTATGGTGATGATAATGATAATGGTGAATGATGGAGATTGGTGTTCTATGGATCATGTAGGAGGGTAAAGGATAATGATGATAATTGACGGTGAATGATGAAGAATGTTAGTGATTGATGAAAATGCTTATGGTGAATGATGACGATAATGATGATGGTAATTATCATCACTCCACCTTCAATTGCCTACACCCCAAGCTCTGGGATTTCTTCCCTACACCTCTCCACCTCTCTACCTCACTTTCCTCCTTTAAGACACTTCCTAAAACCTACTTCTTTGACCTCAGGGAATCAAGGGATATGGGGAGCAGGTGGGAAAGTGAAGTTGCGGTAGGTCAGCCACGATCGTATTCAATGGCAGAGCAGACTTGAGGGGCCGAATGGTCTCTTACACCTATTTCTTAAGTTCTTATGAAATAAAAGATCATACAGTCCTATTCGAAGAAGAGTAGGGGAGTTCTTCTGAGTCCTTGGTAAATATCCATGGGAATTACTTAGAATTGTGGCAATTTCTACAATGGGCCGTTGTACCACAAGACCAGGTGACCTGGGCAGCAATTTGAGAAATTTATCCTGGTGTAGTTAAAGCGGGCTCGTTCATTTTTCTTTTGACTTAATCAATCAATAAGGTGGAGCAGGAGTAAGATCTGGCGTACTTGCACTTCAAGCATCAAATGTGGCAGAAACAGAAAATGCTGGAAAAACTCAGCAGGCCTAACAGCATCTGTGGAGAGAAATAAAAACAGTTAACGTTTCGAGTTTCAGAGCTGAAGAAAAGTTATACAGACTCAAAACGTTAACTCTGGGTTTTTTTTTCTCTCCACAGATGCTGTTAGACCTGCTGAGTTTTTCCAGCATTTTCTGTTTTTGTCTCAGATTTCCAGCATCTGCATATTTTGTTTTTATCAAATGTAGCAGACTAGTTTGTAGTGATTGCCAAGGTAAACAGCGCCTGAGGGTGTGTAAGTAGATCCACAGAACACCAGTCTCCTAAGGAAGTAACACTGACACTTAATAAAGCTGTAGTGAGATCACACTTGGACCATAGTGTTCTGCCGTGGTACCCAGGGAAATTAGGAAGATTGACTGGATGCTGATTTAACTCAGTGAGTTATGAAAAGCAGTCAATGGAGCAGCCCACCCCTTTACATGAAAAAGCATTTCAGCCTTTTTTGTAGAACTGTCGACTCTCTTGACAATCTAACAGTGATTCTCGTTAAGTGGGCTTGACCTGTGTGAAACCAAAACTGTAACTTTTCTGTACCTTGCTCTGATAGAAGTCTGCACCTCAAAGCTTAGCAACTGCGGAGGTGCCATCTTTCAGATGTGGCATTAAACCAAGGGCCCATCTGCCCCCTCAGGTGAACTTAAATAGTCCCATGGCACTATTTTGAAGAAGATCAGGGTTGTGGAATCTTGCTGTGTGCAAATTGGCTGCTGCATTTCCTACATGGCAACAGTGACTACACTTCAAAATTATTTCATTGGCTGTAAAGCACTTTGGGGCATCCTGAAATATATAGCACATGCTACGTAAATGTAGGTCCTTTCTGTCTCAGTGATTAGTTTTATTTGGCAGCTTGTCCCCGAGCAATGTGACACACCGTGTACAGGGCAGGCAGTTAGCTATTATGTCTCTACACTGAGCAATGTTTCCTAGGTTTACTTTTACGGTTTACCTTTTTACTTCATTCCAGTTAGTCAACAGGAGACGATCCCCTGAGCAGGAAGTGTTCTGCCTGTGTATTTAAGACAGTGATGAAATGACCCACAGCTCCCACTAATCCAATCTTGTGTTCCCATGGGAACTCGTTGTAAATTAATTAGCACATCCTGCAGACGACAGCTGCTGGCAGCTTCAGAATTTCCACTTAGCAATCTCACTTCGTGGTGACATTTGGCAAGCTGGAACAGGATTACCCAGGGTCAGTGGACCAGTAACACTGACGGCGTTGGTACTTCTCCACAGGGGGGAAGTCTGAGTGGGGAACGGGACACTTGCAAAGTGCTGAGCAAAGGTAAGCAGGTTCCCTTGGCCAAACAAATATCAGAGGGCAAAGCAATCGATTAGGGTCTCAAGTAACTCGGACTGGCAGAGGCCTAGGAGGGATTCAGGTACCAGCACCATTGGTCAGGGAATAGTCTGTGGCTCAGGGCGGGAAAGGGGTTGAAAGGGAGTTCAGACACTGATGCCTTAAAAAAAGTCTTCATTTGTATAGCGTCTTCCACAATCACCAGACATCTCAAAGCTCTTTACAGCCAATGAAGCACTTTTTGAAGTGTAGTCACTGTTGTAATGTAGTTCATTTGTGTACAGTGAGCTTCCTCAAACAATGTGATTCTGACCAGAAAATCTGTTCTTTTTGTGATGTTGATTGAGGGATAATTATTGACCAGGTCACAGGGCAGAACTAACCTGCTCTTTATGCCATGGGATCTTTGACATCCACCTGAGAGGGTAGATGGGACTTCAGTTTAAACTCTCATGTGAAAGACAGGCCTCTGACAGTGCAGCACTCCCTCAGTTCTCCTCTGGAGTGGTGGCCTTGATTTTTGTGCTCAAACCTTGAAGTCATGCAGACATAAACCCACAACATTCTGACTCAGAGGTGAGAGTGTGCTCCACTGAACCACAGCTGATGCAACAAGGATTAAAAGAGGAGAATTGAGAGTCCATGCTTCACTTGAACAGCATCAAACCGATATTTCACATCAGTGTGGTTCAAATCCAAGTACCTCCCACAATCAGCTAAGTAGTGGATTGATTGAAAGACGGCCAGACTGAGTGATGGCCTGGGCTAGAATGACAGCCTCTCACGAATGAGTTCCAACTGATAGAACAGCTAAACAAATGGAAATGAAACCCTTGGAACAGCAAAGTGTATCCTTGCTTCACTCACCCACTGCAGCATCTTCTGCTGAAAATGAGACCTGTTGGCAGCAATGACGGGTGCACTGCCACTTTTAGCTGTGGCAGCAGTCAGTTGCTGTGATCCTGGTTTACACTTCCAGTCTCCGCAGCAACCTACGCACCCACACGCTGTGCTAACAGGCTCATTACTGATGATCAATCGGGGTCCCTGGCACGAGGCAGCCTCATTAGTGCCTGTCTAACTGTTTTACAGGGTATTTGATCTGTACCACTGCAAATGCCCAGCGCTGGTGCCTAGAGCTAACTATTTGATTCCTGAAGTAGGAGAGAGGCTGATAGAAAGGGCCGATACCCAGTCCTTGTGTCCAGCATGGCTGTTTTGAAGGGCCTGTATTTGAAGTCACACCCAGAATTTCCTCCTTGCCAAAGCATTTATTCACACAAAGGGTGGTGGAAATCTCCCCAGAGTTCTTTTATTGCTATTGATATCGACAGATCGGTGTAACAAAGGCAGGTAAATTGAGTTGAGGAACAAATCCTCCATGATGTAATTAAATGGCAGAAAAGGCTTGAAGTGGCTGAATGGCCTACTCCTGCTCTTACGTTCCTGGTATATATTCAGTCAGCTTTCTCTAAATTCCAGTGCAGTGAGAAACTGTGAGTGTCCACTTCTATAAGTCTCCTCACGCATCCTCCTCAATCCAAATTTGTACAGATTTAATATAGGAATGGCAAACCCCTCCCCCTCCTGCATTAATCCTTAATGTTACCTTCAAAATAGGGTGTCTGAAAACCAGCCCAAGAATTCTGACCAACCAATGGTGTAGTGATTCGAGATATAACCTTTCCTACTGCCTATTAGGGGTCACATGATTGTTCTTGATGAATGAGGCCTAAGCGTGGTTAATCCGGGGAGAGAGGGGGGGGGGGGGGTTGGGGGGGGTGGGGGGGTGGAGATTCCTAGTCGTGGATCTGGTTCAAGCATGCAGCTTCTAAAAGAGCTATGCAATAAAGTTTTCTGTTTCAAGGAGAAAGCTGTCCAGTGCGTCAAGTCATTACAGTTGGCGACGAGGGTAAAATAGTTCTGATGTTGCACCTCACTTTGTGAATGTGAGTACATCAGTTCATAGGGACAAAAGAAAAGTATACTCATCAGTCATTTCACTATTCAGCAGAATCGACCCTTACGACATGTCCATGGAAGACTGGAGCCAGTATGTAGAGTGCTTAGGTTTTTATTTTGTGTTGAATGAAATAACTGCAGAGGAGAAGCAGAAAGCAATTCTTTTGAATGTCTGTGGTAGCAAGGTAACCTCACTCGCAGTCTGATGGCCCCGAACGCGCCCAATTCTAAATCTTTTAATGAATTGGTAGACCTCGTGAAGACACATTTTCAGCCGAACCCATCGGTAATAATGCAGAAGTTTAAGTTTAACTCCAGAGTAAGGGCCCCGGGAGAGTCCAATGCTACTTATGTAGCGAAGCTGAAGCAGTTGACTGAGCACTGCGACTTCAGAGACACACTCAATGACATATTGGGGGATCAGTTAGTTTGTGGCGTTCATGACGATGCCATTCAGCGCCGTTTACTTGCAGAAGTTAACATCGATTTGAAGCGCTCCCCGGAAATAGCGCTAGCCATGGAGAGTGCTGCGAGGGACTCGCAGGCTTTGCCGAGTGTGCAGCAAGATGCTGTTCTTCAGTTGGGGTGGGAACCTCCTGCCGGGTGTGGAGCAAAAACCAGAGAGACAGCAGCGAAGCGGGACACAGTCTCTGCCGCTCGAAAAATGAAAAGGTCTAGCGGAAGCATTTCAGCAATGACTCTGAAGTTAACCTGTTACAGATGTGCAGGGGTAACCACGTACCAAAAACCTTCATTCAAGGAGGCAGAATGCAGGTACAGGAAAGGACATGTAGTAAAGCAATGCAGGGTGAAATAGAGACAGCCCATCAGATAGCATACCAAGATGATTAAAGTGCACAATATAACAGAACCAGAAGCTGCTGATACTGATATCTATTCCCTATACAATGTCAAAGCAGGCGAACCTGAACCTATAACCATCACAATTCAAGTGACTGGGAAGCCCCTGGTCAGGATGCCTCGACCCCAGTGGTGGGGGAACATACATTTAAATACCTAAGTGAAGGTACCCAGCCACTGAATCTGGAGCAAACCACAGCTCAACTGAAGACATATACTGGAGAGTCAATACAGGTAAAGGGCATCACCACAGTTCTTGTGTCCTATAAGCAACAGACAGCCCAGCTTCCAGCTTCCAGTGATCATAGTGACAGGTCTAGTCTTCTGGGCTGCAACTGGTTACAAAAAATCAAGTTTAACTGGTCTGAAATATTTCAGGTGAGGACAGGAGGAATCCCTGAGATGTTAAGGCAGTGTATTTCGTGACAAATTGCAAAAGCTAAAAGGGTTTCAAGCAAAAATATATGTAGATTCAGAGGTGACAGATCTGTGCCTTATGCCCTAAAGGAGAAGGCAGATGCAGAACTGTGCTGCTTAGAGAAGCTAGGCATCATCCGGCCAGTCCAATTTTCAGAATGGGCAGCACCCATAGTCCCTGTGATGAAACCTGATAAAACAATACATATTTGCAGGGACTACAATTAATAGTGAACAAGACAGCTAAACCAGATAAATATCCTATCCCAAGGATAGACAACTTGTACGCAAAGCTAGCTGGAGGCAAATCCTGTACCAAACTGGACATGAGCCATGCATACCAACAGCTAGAGCTGGATAGCACATCTAGAGGGTATGTAACCATCAACACACACAAGGGCCTGTATCAATATACTCGCCTACCTTTGGAGTATCGTCTGCATGTGCAATCTTCCAAAGGACCATGGAAAGACAAGGGCTTCCCCGAGCTGTAGTGTACCTAGATGATGTCCTGATCACAGGGTCAACGGAAGCCGAACATTTGGCCAACCTAGAAGAGGCTTTAAGAAGATATTTGGAAGCTGGTGTACAATTAAAGAAAGAGAAATGTACACTCCAAGCGCCAGAAGTCACTTACCTAGGTCACCGAGTGAATGCCATGGGGACGCATCCAGTAGAGGAAAAAGTTAGGCCAATCAAAGAGGTGCCCTCTCCTTCCAGTGTCACTGAACTCAAGTCTTTTTTGGGCATGATTCATTATTATGGCTGCTTCTTGCCAAACTTGTCAACAGTGTTAGCACCATTGCATTTGCTATTGAAAAAGAATCATCGTTGGTCATGGAATTCACAACAAGAAAAAGCCTGTGTGAAAGTTAAGAAGCTATTACATTCATCATGTCTACTGGTACATTATGACCCATCAAAAGAATTAATATTAACCTGTGATATGTTTCCTTATGGTGTGGGAATGGTGTCGTCACACAGGATGGAAGACGGTTCAGAAAGATCAATCGGCTATGTCTCTAGAACCCTCTCTGCAGCCGAGTAGGGTTATTCACAACTTGAAAAGGAAGGTTTATTGGTGATATTTGGATTGAAGAAATTCCATCAGTACCTATATGGACGACATTTCACCATTGTGTCAGGCCATAAACCATTAATGGACTCATTCAGTGACAATGAGGTTGGAATGGCCAATAGCCTCAGCAAGAATACAACATTGGGCTTTGATATTATCTGCGTATGAATATACCTTTATGCACCGTCCTGGCTTGCATATTGCAAATGCTGATGCACTCGGTCATCTCCTGTTACCAGATAGCATTGTACATGCTCCTGTGCCACAAGAAGTTCTGCTTGTACTGAATTTCTTGGATTCTTTGCCCATGTGTGCGAAGCAAATAAGTAATTGGACAAACAAAGATCCAATCTTGTCAAAAGTCCGAGACCTTGAATTGCAAGGGTGGTCAAATTCACCAGTGCCTGAAGAGATGAGATCATTCCATGCCCGAAAAACAAAGTTAAGTTGTCAAGATGGAATCTTGGTGTGGGGATGAAGAGTTGCCATCCCTTCACAAGGAAGAGAACCATTCTTGACGGAGCTTCGCAGTGCACATCCAGGCATATTGGAGATGAAAATGCTTGCGCGAAGTTATGTCTGGTGGCCTGAGGTGACAGATCGACCTAGAATAGATATACCTGACGTCTCTGTTGAATTGTCTAACCCTGAACTGCCACTTTCTGATGATGTACCCAATGCTGCAGTTCCTGATCATGTCAATCCAGTGGGAGAACCTCAAGTGGCTGAGCTATGCCACTCTAACTGAATTAGAAAACCACCTAAGAGACTTAATCTTTAATCCCCTGTCCTGTATATATGTATGTGCTGTGGACTAAAATGTTCCTTGCAAATAGAAAATGTAAAAAAAATCTAAAGGGGGAGGAAGTGTAGTGATTGAAGGTATCGCCTTTCCTACTGCCTATTAGGGGATCACGTGATTGTTCTTGACGAATAAGCCTCAAGTGAGGGTGATCCGGGAGAGGGAGCTTCCTACTCATGGATCTGGTTCAAGCACGTATCTTCTAAAGGAGCTCTGCAATAAAGTTATTAGTTTCAAGCAGAAACCTGTCCGGCATGTCAAGACATTATAAACAGCTTTATAGGCAGCAATCCACACAAGCTGAGGCTACAAGCATTGACGAAGGCATCACTGTTCAGCCCAGGTTACAATGATTCTGTTCAGTGGCTAATTTATTATTTTGTAGGGTTTTTGATCTCTGACATTTTTTGGCATAGGGAAGGCTAACGCCGTCAGGGAAACAGCACCCCAACCCCACCCCCCACCCCCCCACAAACCCTCAACCGGCCAAGAGTTGCAGCAGACCAGGAGAAGATTATTACCTTTGAAGAACAACCCAAAGGCGTGCAATTAATGTGGCCTCATCAGCATTGGGGCCGTCTTGAGAACAATATATTTTAAACATGAAGCAGGACCTGGCCACTTCCTCAAGTATAAAAGGAAAGGAAGTGCTGAGTTATCCATGTGTCTCTCCCTCAATGGCCTGCAGAGCCTGCGAGCAGAGGCTCACCTCACTGTTCCCTCAGTTATACAGCCTGATGGAAATCAGGGCAGAAAATGCCTTAACATAGAGTCACTCTGAATAAACAAACATATAAAGGCAGCAATACCAACATGCAGTTGTTGATAGATTTATGGTGATTAACATTTGGAAGGTGCTTCTTCTATTTGGGGCTTATTGTCTATATGATAACGTGCGCTATGCTTAGGCACTGGAAAAACTGCACCAAATCCCAATGAAACCAGCTCTGTGAACAGCTGCTGGGAAAGCAGCCAAGGAGTAAGTCTCCTCTGCTACTTCCCTCCATCTCGGTGAAAGTATATGTTAACCGAGGGTATGGAAGACCACAGGCACCAGGCCATGGCCTGATTTTTACCTTCAGGGTGCGTCCAATGTTGGTGCGGCTGGAAGCTGATGTAAAACTCACTACTGGCCAAGTTGGCGCTGTGAATGTGATCTTACGCTGGGTGGCCAATTAAGACCCACCCAGCGTGAAACGCAACTGCCGAGCCTGTTTTCCAAGCCCGGGAGTGGAAATGCGCGGGCGCTGGGCCCAATGGGGACCTGGCAGGGTCTTCAAAAGTAGAAGAGGCAGCTCCCTGAAGGCTGGCAGGAGGTGTGGGGAAGGCTGAGGAAGCTGTTTTGAAGCAATGCAAGAAGTTTTCTGGTGTGCAGTCATGGCCTCAGCACCTGGAAGGCGGGAGGGAAAGCCGGGTGGGCACTCTGCCCCCCCTGTTTACTCAGATCAGTGCCCGGGAGTGCTGGTCCAGGATATCAGTGCCAGGCAGCATGTCTTAATGCCCAGGGACGGCAAGAGGAGGCCGCCCCACCTGACCACGAAGGCCTGGACAGAGGTCGCCGCCCAGGTCAGTGGGCACAATGTGGTGCACCTCATGTGGATTCAGTGCTGCAAAAGGTTCAATGATCTGCTGCGGTCAGCAAGGGTAAGTGCAGGAATGGCATGGGCCTGTGTGGGGAACTTTAGCCGGGTGCCTGTTTCTCAGAACGTTCAGGGGTCTAAGAGTGTGTATGCCAATTGGCACTGAAGACTACCCTGCCAAGGCTGGGATGTCAGCACGACTGGCCTCAGTGCATTGCAGGGTGAGATGTGCCACAGTGACACGGCCCATCTAATGCCCGGGTGGGAGGGCAGGGGGGAACCACGAAAGGACCTTCAGGGAGACGGAGCAATAATGAGGCTATTTCCCCCTGTCAGGTGAACAGCAGACATAACACCGCGGAGTGCCGCAGAACAGATGGAGAAGTGCCAAATCTGTGCATCCTCACTAAGCACGAGAGCAATGCACTGGAGCTGGAAAGCCCCCAGCCGGCTCTCTCCTCCAGTTGTGGTGAGGGAGGGGTCTCGGATGAAGGTAAGAGTGCAGGTGACAGATGTATGTGTGGTGGGTACTGGAAACATAATGGACTCCTCTCATCAGAAACTGAACTGTTGTAGCCAGAGAGCCCATTGAAGCTCCAATGCAGATGGCACCATGCAGCAGGTCCCCATTGTCTCCTCAGCCCGCCCAGCATGCATAGTGACTATGGTGATTGAATGTGCTGATCCTTTGCCTTCTTCCCTCGGATGCACCATCCGCAGGAGCTGCTGGTGACCCTGAGGACCCCCCATTGAGCTTCGGGGAAAACAGCTCACCTGCACCAGCATCACACTGTCTCTCTGAACCAGGCACCAGCGCAGATACCCACACGTCAGTGGGCATAAGGTATTCGGCTCCATGGGTAATGCACAGCAGTTAGGGCACATCACACTCACAAGAGGAGCTGGCAGAGGCAGAGAGCTCCCAGGGAGCCGACAGTGGGAGCACAGCTGGAGACCAGGACCATGCTGTGTCCGAGACAGATGAGGAGCCCCTGGAGTCGTCCATCAGATGGCAGATGCTGGATGTCCAGTGGAATGCGTGGGGAGAACTGGCAGAGATCCATGAGGGTCTGCGTGTCATGGTCTCCGTTGTGGAGGAGTCCATGTGGAGGGAGAATTCTGCATTGACCCTTAACACTGAGCGCACGGCCTCCTCCATGGAGACAGTGGTGACCCTCATGGAGAGGCAGCTTCAGGAGCTCCTGGGGTTGTACTCGGACCTGCAAGCACTCACACAGCCCTCAAGAGGTCACTGCCAATGTGAGAGGTGGATGAGGTACCTCGTCTCTCTGCTAGGTGCCCGTCCATCAATGGTGAGCAGGGAGGTCCAAGTGCACCTCCCGCTAGAAGATGAGCTGCCTGTCGTCACAATGGGCTTCTCTCAGGGCGCTCTGTACAAGGGCACCAGCTCCTCCACCCCTTTGCCAGTGACCGCTGCATCTGATGATGTCGCAATGACTGAGGAGTGCCCAGCTATGGGGCTGGAGATGCACCCTCCCAGGCGGAGCCTGCTCAGGCTCCGATGGCCAGAGGACGACCGCCAAGGTCATCAGGGCCACCAGGAGAGTAGAGTCAGCAGCAGGCTGCCTCCAACGCCACTGTCAGCAAGGGGGGAGGGGAGGGGGCAGCAAGACACAGCACCCACAGACGTAAGTTGAAGGAACCTTGAGCACAACAGGGGAGTGTCACAGGTGGCATTATTTACATTAACTATTTTGACTCTTGTGTTAGAGATAGACACTTTGTTTGTTCTTTATTTGTTCATGTGAAGTAACATAAACGTTTATTTGACTTAAATGGGCTGAGTTGGCCGGATGGTTTGAATCGGCGCCAGGTGTAAAAGTCTGGCGTTGAGAGCTGCTGACTTACTGGGTTGGTTCTCATTTATTGATTGTTAGCAAAGGAGACAGTGCCATTGGCTTAACGAGGCATCGATGCCTTGGATGCCTAGCAGAAGGTTCACTGGATCAAAGCATCCCTGGTTTCCCTGTTGACATGAAGGTTCCTGTCCTCTGCCTCGAGGCCCTCACTCTGCACCTCCCCAGGCTCTTCCTCTGAGCCATCACTTGAGTGGCTTGTGGAGCTGCCTCACTTCCCTCCAGTGGGTCCCCCCTTGCCAGGGCCAGGATGTGCAGGGTTCAGCATGCGATGACTATGAGGGAGACACACTCTGGAGGATACTGCAATGCTCCCCCTGACCGGGCCGGGTATCTGAAGCGCATCTTCAGCAGCCTGGTGATCCTCTCCACCAATGCCCTTGTAGAGACATGACTCCTGTTGTATCTCTCCTCAGCCTCAGTCCTTGGGTGGCAGAGTGGGGTCATCAGCCGCCTCTTCAAGGGGTAACATCTGTCACCCAGGAGTCATCCATCCACTTGTGCAGGAGCCATGAACAGCCTTGGAACCTGTGAGTGTCGCAAGGTGTAAGCATTGTGTGAGCTCCCAGGGTAACGGGCACAAACTTGGAGAATCTGTGTCCTGTGGTCACAGACGATCTGAACATTCATTGAGTGGATCCTCTTTCTGTTTATGAAAGCTCCCGGCTCAGCTGCTGGCGCCGTGATGGCCATGTGATTACAATCGATTCCACCCTGGACGTGGGGGAACCCAGCCATCACAGCGAAACCTCGTGCTCTCTCTGCCTGGCTCACCTCGTCTGTCCGGAAGTGGATGAGCGTGTGGACGTGTCTAAAGATAGCATCATTCACGAACTTGACCCATCTGTGCAGCTGATTGAGAAACACCACACAGATTCCCCACTGAGCCCTGAAAAGGACCAGAGGCATAGAAGCTGAGGATCACTGTGACCTTCAAAGCCGCCGGAATGTGGTGTCCACTCACGCAGTTGGGGGCTATTTCCGGACCTATCATGTGACATCTTGTTGTCACTGTGTCCCTGGAGAGGCGGAGCCTCCTGCGGTCCTGGACCTCGGATACCTGGAGGTGGTTGGAGCACTGTCTGAACACTCTAGACGCTGGGTAGTGGCGTCTTCGGCGTGCCCTCACACCTTGGCTACCCTGCTGGCCCTGCACCAACTGAACCTGTGCCTCTCCTCTTAAAGGCCAGTCCCTGGGATGCTGCCCGCACCCACCTGGCCTCCTCTCCCTCCTGCCCCTCTCTTCCTCTTCAGAGGAGGTTCCACCAGCGGAATACACTCTCCCCATTAGATGGGATGCAGAGGAGCAGTGAGTTGAAAGTGAAGGAACGCTGAGCTGAAATACTCAGGGGACCTTCCAGGGAAGATGAGGATCTGAGATGCTGAAAGGCAGGATTGACAATCAAATGAGATGTCACGAAACTCTGGGACAACAGCAACAAACTGGCAATGACAGAGAAAGTGCTGCTGCTCCCGGGCTTTTTATCCTGCCCGTGGATGAGGAAATGGATAAAACATGAATTCCACCCACCCATTTTTCCAATGCAATGAGCTAAAAATCACACGGGCAACATAAAGTCGTGATCATTGGCTTTTTAATGACTTTAATTGGCCCTTTGATTGTCGGTGGGCGCTGCTCCGACTCGCGCGCACCCACAGATCTCAATATTGCACATGTGTGCGAAGATGTCGGGACGCACGCCCGACATCATTTCGTGCAATTTAAAATGTGCTTAGTTTGGGCGTGTGCCCGGCCTCGGAACACAAGACTCGGGCCCATGTATGGGTGTTGCACATTATTACTGTACCACACTGTTCACCATTACTGTACCACACTGTTCACCATTACTGTATCACAATCCCCACCATTACTGTACCACACTGTTCACCATTACTGTATGACAATCCACACCATTACTGTACCACACTGTTCACCATTACTGTATCACAATCCACACCATTACTGTACCACACTGTTCACCATTACTGTATCACAATCCACACCATTACTGTACCACACTGTTCACCATTACTGTACCACGCTGTTCACCATTACTGTATCACAATCCACATCATTACTCTACCACACTGCTCACCATTACTGTATCACAATCCACACCATTACTGTACCACACTGTTCACCATTACTGTATCACAATCCACACCATTACTGTACCACACTGTTCACCATTATTGTACCACACTGTTCACCATTACTGTATCACAATCCCCACCATTACTATACCACACTGTTCACCATTACTGTATCACAATCCACACCATTACTGTACCACGCTGTTCACCATTACTGTATCACAATCCACACCATTACTGTACCACACTGTTCACCATTACTGTACCACACTGTTCACCATTACTGTATCACAAACCCCACCATTACTGTACCACACTGTTCACCATTACTGTATCACAATCCACACCATTACTGTACTACACTGTTCACCATTACTGTATCACAATCCGCACCATTACTATACCACACTGTTCACCATTACTGTATCACAATCCACACCATTACTGTACCACACTGTTCACCATTACTGTATCACAATCCGCACCATTACTGTACCACACTGTTCACCATTACTGTATCACAATCCACACCATTACTGTACCACACTGTTCACCATTACTGTACTACACTGTTCATCATTACTGTATCACAATCCACACCATTACTGTACCACACTGTTCACCATTACTGTTTCACAATCCGCACCATTACTGTACCACACTGTTCACCATTACTGTATCACAATCCGCACCATTACTGTACCACACTGTTCACCATTACTGTATCACAATCCACACCATTACTGTACCACACTGTTCACCATTACTGTATCACAAACCACACCATTACTGTACTACAGTGTTCACCATTACTGTATCACAATCCACACCATTACTGTACCACACTGTTCACCATTACTGTATCACATTCCACACCATTACTGTACCACACTGTTCACCATTACTGTTTCACAATCCGCACCATTACTGTACCACACTGTTCACCATTACTGTATCACAATCCGCACCATTACTGTACCACACTGTTCACCATTACTGTATCACAATCCACACCATTACTGTACCACACTGTTCACCATTACTGTATCACAAACCACACCATTACTGTACTACAGTGTTCACCATTACTGTATCACAATCCACACCATTACTGTACCACACTGTTCACCATTACTGTACCACACTGTTCACCATTACTGTATCACAATCCGCACCATTACTGTATCACAATCCACACCATTACTGTACCACAATCCACACCATTACTGTACCACACTGTTCACCATTACTGTATCACAATCCACACCATTACTGTACCACACTGTTCACCATTACTGTACCATGCTGTTCACTATTACTGTACCACACTGTTCACCATTACTGTATCACAATCCACACCATTACTGTACCACACTGTTTACCATTACTGTACCACACTGTTCACCATTACTATACAACACTGTTCACCATTATGGTACCACACTGTTCATCATTAATGTACCACACTGTTCACCATTACTGTATCACAATCCCCACCATTACTATACCACACTGTTCACCATTACTGTATCACAATCCACACCATTACTGTACCACACTGTTCACCATTAATGTACCAC
The DNA here is from genome assembly GCF_964194155.1 of Cetorhinus maximus. NCBI lineage: Eukaryota > Metazoa > Chordata > Chondrichthyes > Lamniformes > Cetorhinidae > Cetorhinus > Cetorhinus maximus. The sequence continues at coordinate 74,806,261 of NC_135887.1, read as the reverse complement.
ACTGTTCACCATTACTGTATCACAATCCACACCATTACTCTACCACACTGTTCACCATTACTGTATCACAATCCACACCATTACTGTACCACACTGTTCACCATTACTATACCACACTGTTCACCATTACTGTATCACAATCCACACCATTACTGTACCACACTGTTCACCATTACTGTATCACAATCCACACCATTACTGTACCACACTGTTCACCATTACTGTACCACACTGTTCACCACTACTGTATCACAATCCCCACCATTACTGTAACACTCTGTTCACCATTACTGTATCACAATCCCCACCATTACTGTACCACACTGTTCACCTTTATTGTATCACGATCTCCACCATTACTGTACCACACTGTTCACCATTACTGTATCACAATCCCTACTATTACTGTACTACACTGTTCACCATTACTGTACCACACTGTTCAGCATTACTAGATCACAATCATTATCATTACTGTACCAGACTGTTCAAAATTAATGTATCACAATCATTACCACTACTGTACCAGACTGTTCACCATTATTGTATCAGCATCATTACCATTACTGTACTACACTGTTCACCATTACTGTACCACACTGCTCACCATTACCGTATTACAACCCACACCATTACTGTATCATGCTGTTCACCATTACTGTACCACACTGTTCACCATAACTATATCACAATAATTGCCATTACTATATCACACTATTCACCATTACTATATCAAAATCATTACCATTACTGTGCCAGACTGTTCACCATTACTGTTCACAATCATTACCATTACTGCACCTGACTGTTCATCATTATTGTATCTCTGTCATAACCATTACTGTACCACACTGCTCACTATTACCGTATTACAACCCTCACCATTATTGTATCATGCTGTTCACCATTACTGTACCACACTTTTCACCATTGCTGTACCATACTGTTCAACATTACTGTATCCCAATCCTCACCACTAATGTACCACACTGTCCATCATTACTGTACCACTCTGCTCACCATTACTATGTCACACTCCTCATTATTACTTTACCACGCTGTTCACCATTACCATATCACACTCTTCACCATTACTGTATCACGCTGTCCACAGAGAACACTGTATCAAACAGCCCACAAAGAATACCGTAACACACTGCCCACAGAGAATACTGTAACACACTGTCCACGGAGAATACTGTAACACACAGACCGCAGATCCTACTGTAATACATTGCCCACAGGCATTACTGTAACACACTACCCACAGAAAATACTGTAATAAACTATGCACAGAGAATACTGTAATACACTGCTCACAGACTACTGTAATGCACTGCCCACAGTGAATATTGTAATACAGTGTTTATTACAGAATACCGTAACACACTGCCCACAGCAAATACTGTAACACACTGTCCCCAGAGAATACTGGAACACACTGCCCACAGAGAATACTGTAATACACTGTCCCCAGAGAATACTGTAACACACTGCACACAGAGTACTATAGTACACTGCGCAGAGTACTGTAATACACTGAGCACAGAGACTACTTTAATACACTGTGCACAGGCAGTATTGTAATACACTGCACATAGAACACTGTAATACACTGCACACAGGGAATACTGTAATACACTGCACACAGAGCACTGTGATACATTGAGCACAGGGAGTACTGTAATACACTGCACACAGATAATAGTGTAATACACTGCGCACAGAGAATACTGTAATACACTGTGTACAGAGACTACTGTAATACACTGCATACAGAGTACTATAATACACTGAGCACAGAGACTACTTTAATACAGTGCACAGGCAGTACAGTGATACACTGCACATAGAACACTGTAATACACTGCACACAGGGAATACTGTAATACACCGCACACAGAGTACTGTGATACACTGAGCACAGGGAGTACTGTAATACACTGCACACAGATAATAGTGTAATACACTGTGCACAGGGAATACTGTAATACACTGCGCACAGAGAATACTGTTATACATTGTGTACAGAGACTACTGTAATACACTGCATACAGAGTACTGTAATACACTGAGCACAAAGTACTGCAATACACAGTGCACAGAGAATACTGTAATACACTGAACACAGATAATAGTGTAATAGACTGTGCATAGAGTACTGTAATACACTGTGCACAGAGACTACTGTAATACACTGTGCACAGAGACTACTGTAATACACTGTGCACAGAGAATACTGTAATACACTGTGCACAGAGACTACTGTAATACGCTGCGCACAGAGAATACTGTTATACACTGTGCACAGAGTACTGTAATACACTGCACACAGATAATACTGTAATACACTGAGCACAGAGAATACTATGATACACTGTGCACAGAGAATACTGTAATACACTGTGCACAGAGAATACTGTGATACACTGTGCACAGAGAATACTGTGATACACTGTGCACAGAGAATACTATGATACACTGTGCATAGAGTACTGTAATACACTGTGCACAGAAAATACTGTGATACACTACCTGGAGACACAACAAGGTTATGACAGGTTTACGTATGGGAAACAAAGAAAAGCAGCTCCCATTGGATACAACGATGGGGGGTGGGGAAGGACACAGATTTAAGGTTTTTGCTAGAGCTGCAGGAGGAACATCAAGAACAAAATGTTTATGCAGCGAGTTGTAATGACCTGGATCCCTCTGCCTACAAGGGTAGTGGAAGTGGTGACAATGAATAATTTTGAAAGGAAATTGGACGGGTGCTTGTGGCAAATAACTTACAGGACTTTGGGGATAGAGTGTGGGAATGGGACTCTACAGAAAGCCAGCATGGTCTCAATGATCTCTTTCTGTGACTTAATGCCTCTATGGGCTGGATTTTATGAGCCTCCCCACCCCACCATCCCCCTGGCCAGAGAAATTGAAGGTGAGGTGTGGGGGGGTGGTGGGGGGGGCTCATAAAATAAAACAAGTGGCCATCCCAGCACCTTCCTGCCCACCCCTGACCTGTCGTCCACATTAATGAGGGCGGCGAAGCCATCAGGCAGTCCTTGGGCCTGTTGAGGTCCTTAAGTGGCAAATTAATGGCCAATTAAGTGCCTCATTCCACCTCTGTTGCTATCTTACCCATGGCAGGGGACAGCAGAGGTCCGGTGGTTAGCTCAGGCCTTAGGCCAAGGTGGTTAGTTCTCCTTGGGGATCCCCTGGGCCCTTTTGAGGCACCAACCCCTCCAAGGTCGTATCCCCCTTTAACCCTCCCCCCCTGGCCTTTCAAACCTGGCCTCCACAAACCCCCCCTCAGCCCCCTCGATGGGCTCTGCCAGCCAGTCCTATCCAAAATCCTGGACTTACCTTTAAGTCCGGGCTCCATCAGTCTCCTTCCTTGGGGATTGCCTGTAGTTCCAGCAGAGGCCACCGTTTGAACAAGGCGCTGCTGGAAATACAGAGCTGCTGGCCAGTCTGACTGGTGGGCAGTTTTCTAAGGCAGGACTTCCTTCCTGATGGGGGGGGGGCGTAAGTCCCACTCTGAAACAATTAAGGCTACTCCAAGCGTAAAATGGCTGCGGGCAGCTGGGTCTCAGGTGGGCAGGCCGACAACTGACTTTTCAGTCATGGGGGTGGGGAATATGGTGCTCTGTAAAATCCAGCCCGATGACGTTCTTGACAGGGTTTTTACAAGGGCCCCTTAAGGAGGCCCTCGACTCCATTCCCCCCTCTCCTGGCCACGTACAGTGAAAACTGGATGTTTGGAGTGAACCTCGCCCACCATGCTGGTTAAATCCCAGCGGTGGCAGGAAAAGGCCCTTAAATTCCCATTAATTGGCCACTTAAGGGCTCAATGGCACGCAGACGAATGGACCTCCTCACAGCTCTCCCGCTGGTAAAATTGCAGCAGGGGCAGGGGTGGGTGAGGAGGCGGCGGGCAGGGTACCAATGGCATTTTACGGTCCCTCCCCACCACCACCACCATGGCCTGCTTCCCTGCCCCCAAATGGGCCGTAAAATCCAGCCCTATGACGGTTAAATCCAGGAAAGAATTCAGGAGAAAGATTCTAACCCAGAGAGTAGTGCGAATGTGGAACTTGCTGCCACAAGCAGTAATTGAGGTGAATAGTATCAACGTATTTAAGGGGAAGCTAGCTAAGTGTCTGAGGGAGAAAGGAGCAGGAGGATACTTTGATAAAGAGAGATGAAGTAAGGTGGGAGGAGGATTATGTGGAGCATAAACACTGGTACACACCAGGTGGGCTGAATGGCCTGTTCCTGTGCTGTAAGTTCTACATCGTTTTGCACAAGTATTTTGATTCCAAATTCATGTTAAAATGTGGACTGCAGCAGAACTTTAAAAAAAAGTGCTGGGCTGCTTTGTAGAACAAGAAGCTGATCCTAGACTGTGCAGCGCTAAGGAGACTGGGATTATGGGGCTGCTTCCTGGTCTGGCTTCTTTCATATCCTGATGCTGAAGGTGAAGTTGGTTGAAGTGCAGCTGCTCTTTATTGCTGTTACCTGAAGTGGATAGTGAAAGTGAGAGGGAGGGACTTCACTATGTTAATGATCTCGTATCACCAGCAGGATTGGCTTCTTAACACTCTGAGCTGCTGTGTGTGTGTGTCTGGATCCAATTTACGTGACTAACACAAACACTCCATGGAAAAATAGATCAAACTCCAGGCTTTCCATCTGAGGCCGTGCACATGATGTTCTTGGCCCAGAGCCTGAACTCCCCTTTGATGATGCTGAGTTTTGCCAAGGGAGGGGATGTGCTTCATTTGTCCTGTCTGGCTGTTCCCCTGCTATCTCAGTCTGGTGGCTCTTGCATGTTGAACGCTGTCACATTCTGGGCAAGGGGAGAGTCACCAACCCTCCAGATCCACCCTGGTGCCTCCAACAATTCAAAAATGACCTCCCGGACTTTGCCTCCTGCACCGCGCGAGAAAATTAATAGGGCATTTTCTTTGAACAATTTCATTTATTGGTTTCAAATAAAATAAGGGAAAAATGAGGCCGTCAAGTCTAGAATCATCCAATCAGGTAGAGGAGCATCAGTTCTCTTTCTAATTGTCTGAGAAGGGGGCGCACAGTGAGGTTGGGTTGTGACGGGTGACCAGTGGCAGGAGAGTGGGGGAGGCAGAGGTGAGTGGGTCAGGTGACAACATCTCCAGGAATAAAACCAGCCAGAGTTGGCAACCAAATTTGAGATCACTGGAAGGAGAGCATTCTGTGCTGAAATAAATTTATGGGGAAAAGACAGTGGGAACTTTAGAGTTAAAATTTATGTAGCCTTTTGTAAAGCATGTTTCTGTGGCCTGTGGAGATGACTGGTGCCTGATGTAACTACCAATTTGCAGGCGTTCATCATGAACCTGGCCTGCATGGCTCATGTGTGAATATCCTCTAAAGGTCAAGGGCAGGGTCATGTCGGTTTAACCTTTAGCTACTATCTATCGGGTGTGGGAGGGTGCATGCATGAATGGCCGACTGTGGGGCTGCGAGAACCTCCAGACGCCAGACTGGAAAATATTTACCCACTGTCTGGGAGCGAGAAGGTTAGACTCACTGCACTTGGGTGAATTATACAGATGGGACAGCCCAGCTGGTCAGTAAAGGATAGCCATTACTCAAAGGTTTAAATTGGCTGCCCTGGCTTCTCGGATCAGCTGAGATGGGTACCTGTCATTTAATCGTCTTGGAGCATCGTAACTCAGGAACTGCATCAGCATGGTCAAGGGTCCATCTGGCATCAGCACACACCAGCACCAGCACGGTGTAGGTACCGATGCAAACAAAGGCAGTGCTTTAGGTATTAGGTAGATTCACTTTAGGGTGCTCTGTTTACAGTATGCTTTGCTAGTTCTGACCCAACATCAATCTTTACATTCTGCACTTAGAAACAGAAAATAGGAGCAGGAATAGGTCATTCAGCCCCTCGAGCCTGCTCCGCCATTCAATATGATCATGGCTGATATTCTATCTCAATGTCATACCCCCGCTTTCTCCCCATACCCCTTGATGCCTTTAGAGTCCAGTGACTTGGCCTCCACAGCTCCCTGTAGTAGAGAATTCCTCAGATTCACCATCCTGTGAGTGAAGAAGTTTCTCCTCATCTCAGTCCTAAATGGCCGACCCCGTATCCTGAGATTGTGACCCCTTGTTCTAGACCCTCTCAGCCAGAGGAAACATCATCCCTGCATCCAGTCTGTCCAACCCTGTCAGAATTTCATGTTTCAATGAGACCCCTCTCATTCCTCTAAACTCCAGTGAATACAGGCCTAGTCGACCCAATCTCTCCTCATACGACTTATACATTACAGTGCGAGGGGGAATCCGTGGTATGTCTGGGTGCTGCTTTCTACACTGCAGTTCATTCATAAGTGATGGAGCATAAATCAGGTGCAGCATGTGATTCTATTCCAGCTCCATCCACGAATATATCACCCACTGTCTCACACTGGGAGTCCTCCCTTCGAACAAAGGCAATGCTTAAAAGATTGAGAAAATAAAAATGAAAATAATAAATCCGGCCGAGCCCCAAGGGGTTAATGGAGAACAGCAACTCGGAATGAATAATGACTGAAAACAGGCCCGACAGCTTCATCTGTTTCCACTCAGAGGGAGCAGTGAATCAGATGGTGCAAAAACCACAAGACAAGTCAAGTTTACATTTACTCCCAAAGCCAGCTCTTAGTGCAATCTACACTGCTGCAAGTTTCAAAGAGAAGCTCCTTTGATTAGGATGATATCCACATCAGTTTATTGACTAAGAGCAGAGGCAGACCTTGTGAGGAACGCTCACATCCACTGCTGAAGTGGATTCAGTTCCATGTAAGTTAACAGCACACAAAAGCTGCTGCGAGGACGTCACTGCTCGAGGGCAACTCCAGAAACAAAAGATGACAGTGCTAAAGGCATCTTTGAAAGGTGTGCTCCAGATGAATGGGAATAAACAGCTCTAAAGAAGCTGACAGGTATCCCACTGATATATGCATCTGATGTATAGGCCATAGCTCCTCATAAATCCAAACTTACACAAGGAAAATAACCTCCATCCGCTTCAAAGTTGACAACTAGTTTACAATGGTTAATTTCCAAATGTCACTGCCAGATATAATACAGCAGGAGAGAGTGGATATCACACACACACACACACTCACTCACACACACACTCACACACACACACACACTCACTCACACACACACTCTCACACACACTCTCTCTCTCATACACACACTCACTCATACACACACACACATACACACACACACTATCTCACACACACACACTCACTCACACACACACACACACTCAGACACACACACACACTCACTCACACACACTCTCTCACACACACACACACTCACACACACACTCTCTCAGACACACACTCACTAACACACACACATTCTCACACACACACACACTCTCACACACACTCACACAGGAGAGTGGATATCACACACACACAAACTCACGCACACACACACAGGAGAGTGGATATCACAAACACACACACATACAAATTCACACACACACACATAAAGACACTCTCTCTCACACACACACTCTCATACACACACACACATAGGAGAGAGAGTGGACATCACATACACATTCACACACATACACACACTCTCACACACACACACATTCTCACACACACACACACACACACACAGGAGAGAGAGTTGGACATCACACACACATACACATTTACACACACACACATACACACACACTCTCTCTCACACACACATACACACACACACACGAGCGAGAATGGATGTCACACACACTCACTCACACACATACACACTTTCTCAATCATACACACACACATACACTCTCGCACAGACACACACACTCTGACTCACTCACACACACACACACACACACACACTCCCACTGATATATACACCTGATGTATGGGCCACAGCTCCTCATAAATCTAAACTTACACACGGAAAATAACTTCCATCTGTTTCAAAGTTGACAACTAGTTTACAATGGTTAATTTCCAAATGTCACTACCAGATATAATACAGCAGGAGAGACTGGATATCACACACACACACTCACACACACACACACACACACACACAGACAGACACACACACATACAGACACACATATACACACACACACACACACACACACACACAGACAGACACACACACATACAGACACACATATACACACACACACACACACACACGGGCGCGTATGATTGGCAGGCCCGGAGCTGGTCGGGAAACAGGCCTTGACCATGATTGGCTCACGACCGCGATTTCACGATTTCACGCTGACTGGTCAATTAAGGCCCACCCAATGTGAAATGCGTCCTCCCAGTAGTTGGAAAGGTCAGGTGGAGGCAGGGGCCTGTCAGGTGCGGGGTGCAATGGCGACCTGGCGGGCACTTTAAAACTGGCAAAGGCAGCTCCTTGAAGGCTGTCAGAGGACAATCATATTCTGCGGTCTGGAGACTGGAGCAATGGCCTCAATAGCGGCTGGAGACATCAGGTGGGAGGGCAGGTCAGGCGGGCACATGGCCCGCCTGTTTCTCAGACGGGTGTCAGGGGGGACGCTCTCATACCCAGGCAGGAGGAGGCCACAGCATCAGACCAAAAATACCTCGAAGGAGGAGGCAGCCGAGGTCAGCAGCCATGGCGTTGTGCAGCACACAAGAGTCCAGTGTCGCAAAAGGTTCAATGACCTGCTGTGCTCGGCAAGGGTGAGTACCGTGTTGGCATGGATCAGTGTGTTGAAGTGTTAAGGTCTGGCCATCCCTCCGTGGGTCTCAGGGGTGTTAGAGTCTGAGTGGCAACTGTCACTGACGCCGGAGCTGGCCAAGGGGGTGAGCCCTGGCTGCTTGGGCTGAGTGCCTTGCGGCTCGAGGGCCACGACTCGGATGTGCCCTGCGAGGTGTTCCTCGGGTGGGGTTGGCCAGGCTGCAATGGCGCTGCAGGTAGAGAGCGGACTAGTCAAAGCTCCTCTGTCCTTTCAGAAGAAGAGGAGCCATAACAACATCGAGAGGTCATGGACAGGTGGAGGCCCCCCCCAAACTTCCTAAACATGACGAGGTTTGAAATGGATACTTTGGAGCTGGAGAGCCACCACCCACCTCGGTCAGCTGGTTGTGGAGAGGCAGGGGTCTCTGAGGAAGGTAAGAGTGCAGAGCACAGAGGTGAGAGTGTCGGATGGTGCAAACAATCTTGTGCAGTCTCATCATTAATGGGAGCCTCAAACCAGGAGTCCCCATTGATCATTGAAAGACGAGGGCACCATGATACAGATCTCCATTGTCTCACCAGGGTGCCTGGCATGCACAGTGACAGTGTGAGGACTTAAGCTAATGACATGTCATTGCTCTCCCTTAGACTCACCAGCACACACCCAATCGTAGGACCCCGAAGACCTACCTCTGACACCGGAGGACCACCAGGCTTCAGATACACCTGCATCACATCCCCTCTCTGAACCAGTCACCAGCGCAGATACCAGCACCTCGGTGGGTGTTAGATTGGCGGCTAGAATGTCGGAGCACAGCGGTGAGAGCATTTCACACTCGCTTGAGGTGCAGCCAGAGGCAGAGAGTGCCCAGGGTGCTGGCAGTCAGAGGACCGCTGGAGACCAGGATGATGCTGAGTCGAAGGCTGATGATGAGCCTCTGGAGTTGTCCATTAGGTGGCAGATGCTGGATGTCCAGCGGGATGTGTGGGAGGATCTGGCAGAGATCCATGAGGGTCTGCGTGCCATGGTCTCTGTTATGGAGGAGTCCATGCGGTGGGTGAGCACTGTGTTGACCCTCATGGCCGAGCGCAATGCCTCCTCCATTGAGAGGGTGGCGACTCTCATGGAGAGGCTGCTCCAGGGTCAGAATGAGGAGTTCCTGGGATTGCGCTTGGACCTGCAAGCCCTCACATAGGCAATGATCTCAGGTGGTCAGTGCCAGTGTGGGAGATGGATGAGGCACAAAGTATCCCAACTAGGCGCCCATCAATCAATGGTGAGCAGGGAGGTCCAGAGAGACCTCATGTTGACGCACAAGCTGCTTGTCGTCTCTACGGGCTCCTCTCAGGGTGCTCTGGATGACAGAAGCAGCTCCTCCGCTCCTCTGCCAGTGACTGTGGCATCTGATGAGGCTTGGGCGACTGGGGAGATGCCAGTCTTGGCACTGGCTGCTCCTCCCAGGCGGGGCCAGCACAGGTTCCACTGGCCAGAGGACATCCACCAAGGTCATCAAGGCCAACAGGACAGCAGAGTCAGCAGCTGTCTCCAATGCCGCTGCCAGCAAGGTGGGGAGAGTGGGGCAACAAGACATATCAATCATTAACGTAAGTTTAAGGCACCATGAGCACAAGAGGGACTGGTTACAGGTGATCTTCTGTTCTGCCATGTTTTGTTTATATGTTTACTGGTGTGGGCAGTAACGCCAGAAATGGTTTTGTTCATTTGTTGTGAAAATGATATAAATTTTGCTTTTGTCTTAATGGCCTGAGTATACTTCACTTGTTTTCTAGGTGCAGGGTACGCCAGTATGTAATGCTGGATGTGAGTGGCTCTAAACTTTATTGCACAAACACTGAGTGGACTTTGTGTTCAAATGAAAGGGTCATTTCAAACATCCAGGATGGAGGCGACAGCCCTGGCATGAGGTGGAAGCTGATCTTTGGCAGCCTAGCTGAAGGAGCATTGGATCAAGGCATCCCTGGTGCCCCTGCCTCACTGGACGTTACAGAGGTCTGCCTCCACGCCCTCAGCATTCTCCCCACCGTGCTCCTCTTCTGACTCACTACTGGACTCATCCTCTGTGGCCTGTGGAGCTGCATCAAGACCCTCTTCCTCCAGTGGGTCCCCCCTTGCTAGTGCCAGATTGTGGAAAGCGCAGCATGCAACCACAATCAGTGACATCCACTCTAGGGGGTATTGTAGTGCACCCCCTGAACGGTCCAGGCATCGGAAGTGCATCTTAAGAAGACCTATGGTACTCTCTACAAACGCCCTTGTAGAATTGAGGGCCACTGTGACCTTCAGATCCACTGGCATGGGGTGTCCACCCACACAGTCGGGGCTGATCTCAGGCCCAATCATCTGACAAGTGGAGGCCATTTCACAGTCAAAATCCTCCTGGGGTTTTGGAGACGCCAATGAATCCTGAAATGAAGCCTAGAAATGCTAAAACTGAAGCTCAGAACAGAGATGAAACTGTCAAGTTCAAATAAGCAACCAGCAGCAAACCATTTCCGAAACTCCTCACTGCTCACTTTGGTAATGCTGCTGGCGCTTTTTATCCTGCCCTTTGCAAAAAGAGGGCTGTCCGCCTGCCCATGTGATGAGCGCAAAATCGCATGGGCAATGTAAAATCAGAAACAAATGCCTTTTTAATGGTCCTAAGTGGCCTTTTAATTGATGGCGGGTGCGGCTCTGACACCTGCGCACGCCTGGCGACCTGAAGATTGCTCGCATACGGGATTAAGTCACCTGACGTCATCCTGCGCGATTTTACGCCCGATGAGGTCGGGCGCATGCCTGCCTGCAAGGCGCAAAATTCTGCCCACAGAGAGGATATCTCACTCACACACACACAGACACACACACACAGACACATACACACACTCACACACATAGACACTCACACACAGACACACACTCACACAGACACACGCACACACAGACACACACACACAGACACACACACACACATACTCACACACACACATACTCACACACACACATACTCACACTCACACAGACACACACACACAGACACACACATACACACACACACAGACACACACACAGCCACACACACACACAGACACACACACACAGACACACAGACACGGACACTCACACACACACACACACTCACCCACACACACACACACACCCACACACACACACACAGACACACACACACACAGACATACACACACACACACACAGAAACACACACTCACACACACACACTCACACACACACACAGAAACACACACTCACACACACACACTCACACACACAGACACACACACTCACACACACACACAGATACTCACACAGGCACACACACTCACACACACAGACACACACACACCGACACACACACTCACACACACAGACACACACACTCACACGCACACACACACAGATACTCACACACACACACACACACAGGCACACACACTCACACACACACAGACACACACACACAGACACACACACACACACACACACCGACACACACACTCACACACACTCAAACACACACACACACACACACACTCACACATGGATACCATACAGTTACACAGTACAGGAGAAGGACTGGATAGAACACAGGTAATGCAGGAAAGAGTGTATAGCACACAGGCACACACTTTCTGAAACTTGCTCCAACCTCTTTCATTGTGTGTATGCCTAGTCTCAATCTCTTGCCGGCAGTACATGTTTAGAGTGCGGGTAGGTGTAGGAGATCACAATCTCAAGTTATGTAAGGCCAGATCTAGGTTCAACATCAGAAGTGATTGTTTCCCTACAGAATAGGACAGCTGGAAAGAAGCTGTTGGTTTGTGCTCTGAACACTGATTCACCAAATTCCTTCAAGCTAGAGGTGAACATGTTTCTGGCTACATGGCGTTCACATAAGATAAATACCGCCAAACATTAATCAGGGCCAGAGAGCTCCCCTTGAGCGGCTTTGAACACCTGTGCATGTTGGAGAAGAATCACCCAGATCTTTAGCACTTAACTGGCCTGTGGTTTTTAGTCTGGTTTTCTGTCTGCCTATGTTTTCTGGATGGGGAGTGTGTTTATGGTGATGCACAGGGCAGTGCAATGGTCTGCAATTGGCTGGATGTGCCAGAAGATCTTTTCCTGTCATTACTCTTTGCATGTTTGTAGATTGAAAGGGTAAAAATATAATCATGGGCAAGATGTTCAATTCATACAGCACAATAGGAGGCCACTCAGGCCATCTTTCCTATGTTAGCCCTTTGAAAGAGTTATCCCATTCGTCCTACTCCCCTGTTATTTCCCTATAGCCCTGCAAGGCTATCCCTTTCAATTCCATACAGACACCCAGGATAAGGAATGAAGAAGACTTATGTTGGTCCTGCAGGGAGAAAGTTGAAGGAATTCACTGATGTAATTCGAGGAACATGTAGGAATTTGTTATACCAGTGGTCAAGAGGGCAAAGGGAGACATGGAGCAGGGTTTTTGCCTAGTTTGACGGCACTCCAACATTGGGAACGTTCCAGAAGCACTGACCCTGCTCGAGGTCAGAGCGAAGTACTTCAGAACTTGCAGAAGGCAACCAAGTAGTGCATTGCCTCCATGATATCCATCCAATTATGAATGACAGGCGTAATCAGGAGACGGGAGACAGATGTGACGCGGGGCCCATTTAAAGGCCCCCATCAGCCTTCAATGTGGATGCAGCCAGAGTGCCAGGAACGGATGATCAGAGTATTGACATGGCCGCCAGTTGGGTAGGGCAGTCCTGCCATTCACTGGTGCCTCCCTGGAGTTCATGCTAAAGGACGTGAGAGCCAGGAGGAAAGTTTTATTTCCAGAAAGCAACTGGGGAGTCCAGCCAGGCAAACTAAGGAGGCATGGCTGGAGGTCACTCGAGAGCTCAGTAGATGCAGCGTGCTTAGCAGGACGTGGCCCCAGTGTAGGATGTGTTTCAATCACCATCTGAGATCTGGCAATGCCCAGCTGGCAGACATGAGGGTCTTAAAGGAATGGCACACCTCAAAGCAGGAGGACTTGAAGGCAGACAGTGTATAGGAACACCAAAGAGATGTTTGCCCAGTGCTAACCCTCATCCAAGAGATGGGATCCAACTGATGTATGCTTGGGAGGATGAGAATGTAAGCCCAGGGCCAAATCAGTGCCAGACTCATCCTCATCTGTATCGTGGATCAGGATGGTCAGATGGGAAGGTTAAGAATAGCTGTATTCCTGGAGTAGTTCAGGGGGTGGAGTTGCCAACCTGGCATTATTGACACTCATGGAAGATGAGGCTTTTGATATTAGAAGGGTAGTCACAGGGCAGGTAGTTGGCAAAGGTAAGATTGGTGTACAAAAGACAGAGGGTGGAAGTTTATTGAATGCTCCATGAATACACCTTGGAGCAGCTTCCAACTCTGGAGATGCCACTTGATGGGTTTGTCGGAGGTTTGATGATGTAGCTTGCTGAGACAAAGGAGGGTGAGTAACTGATGTTTTCTCTCTTACCCAGAGCAGGTGCCAGAGGAGCAGCAGTAGTCGAGTATAGATGCTGACACCACTCAGAGGACATCTTGTACTCTGAGGATCCACCATCACATCAGTAAAGTGTACCCTCCACCAGTGCAGACACACCTACCTCAGTGGGGCCTCAGGCAGCTGATGGAGGCAAAGGCAGCTGTGGTGAGACCCCATTGGAGAACAATGGGCAACTCCAGCCATGATCACCTGGTTGGAGGTACTGAGGGCAGAATCATTCCAGATTTGCACAAAGTGCGGAAGTGGGCGGGAAAGAGGACGTTTTACCCGCCAGCCACAATGGAGGCTTTTCACACAGTATCATCCCATTCCCTGCGTATCCTGCCTCATTCACAATGCATTCCTGGGAGACACATTGGGTCATTGGCGCAGCAGCTCCTGATTCGCCCGCCCTACCGACACCTCAAGCTGTCAGTAATCCAGCCGCCATATTTAAAGGATGTCCCTGCACAGAGCTAGCACTCTCTAAGGGATCAGAAGCTGCTGCAAAGTCATGGCTGCCAAAGGGAGGAAACATGCTGCCCCCAAATTTAGCGGCGCCTCCCTCGGGCACCTACTGGACGCAGTGGAGGCCCACAGTGAAGTCCTTGACCCCTGCTCTGGGTGAAGACCAGCAAGCAAGGTCACTAATCCAGCATGGGAGGTGGTGGCAGCAGTGGTCAATGCCAACACACTGCAAAAGAGGACAGCCACCCAGTGCCAAAAGAGGATGAATGATCTCCTCCGTTCCACCAGGGTAAGTCACGCATCTCATCACTCTCAACTCACACACTCACAAACCCATCACACATCCTCAGGGATCTCACTCACTGCCAGTTCAAGGAACATCACCATTCACTCTCTCACACTCACCGTCATTGTCCTCATCCCGTCCATGGGACCACCCACCACCCACACATGCCAGGCATACTTATCACCCGGCCTGGCAGGCGTCCTGCTTACACTTTCTCCATCTCTAATCATGCAGGACAAACTGGCTCACAAGAGGGACAGGTCGCAGACTGGTGGAGGAAGACTTGACATCAAGGTCCTCACGGACTTTGAAAACAGAGCTATTAAGCTGGCCGGCAAGGATCTGGACCGGTCCTGTGCTGACGGTGAGGTCGGCGCTGCTCTACCAAGTGAGGATCCAGTAGTGCAACATCCATCAGACAACCATGCTGTGAGTGATGTGTCCTGTTTCACAGGCCACTGCCATGCACTAATTATCTCCCTTGCTTTCACAGGCACATCTGGGAAGCAGCTGAGGGGGTCCACGAGCCAGGCCCTTGACTCAAGCCTTGAAGACACCTCGGAAGAAGAATCTGATGACACCCTAATTGAAGACCCGTCACAGCGCTCACCCACACCCTCCATCACCGCATACACACACCTCTAGCTTTAGAGTAGCCTCAGGATCACAATCTGGTGAGCGCATCACACTGTCTGATCCACAGCAGGCAGGTGGCAGCAGGGACTTCCCAAGTTTCCGACACTTGGAGGACTGCTGGAGACCAGAAATCTGCTGAGTCCGAGTCAGATGACGAGCCTCTGGACTCGGTCATGTCACAGTTGCTGGAGCTGCAAAGGCAAGCTCGGGAACATCAGGAAGGGATGTCAACTGCACTCCTCAGATTGCAAGGCACGATGGAGGAGTCCATCTGCCTTCAGGCTGAGGTGACAGGGCTGGCATGCCAATGCGCCACGGTCAACACTGGTAGGATGGTGGCCACCATGGAGACCTTGATCCGGGACATCGCTCCTGCATTGATGCGCGGCTTAACTCCATTGCTGACGCCATTGTTAGCCTCCAACAGCGTGTACACAAGAGGGATGGGGGAAAGCTCGAGCTCACTCCAGCCACCCCTTCCGCTCACGGAGTCAGCCAGGGGCCCTCGGGCACCCATAGGGAGGGGGATCAGCAGACTCACTCTGGGCCCATCCACCCAGACAACTCCAGGAGTGTCCGGCCCATCTGAATCCCCTCTTCCTGTGAGCTCAGTAGCTCCAGCTCCACAGCCTATACTGCTACTCAGCAGGACCCCAAAAGCAGGCCGGGGCCCTCCAGGTCTCAGCTCTCCAGAGGACGCCCGCCAAGGTCATTATAGACAGGGCATAGTAGTCAGCAAGCTGTCTCCACCTCTGCTGCGGATGTCCGAGGGACCAAGATGTAGCAGCAGGGTTAGGAAAGTTAAGAAGATGTAGTTGCACAGCCTGGGCACAGGTGTTAGTCACTTGTACATAATGTTCGCTATTGTCAATAAACTCCCAAAAATGTCTCCCTGCCTGTGGCTCCTTGTTCTGATGAGCAGTGTTCATGTCACTCAGATGTGAAACATTTCTGCGTAAGGTAAAGGCAGGTGTCTCAGTCCAGGGCCTCTTCCCTGTGCTTTGTGCAGCCTTCAGACCAAAGTGATGGTCCAGCCTCACACTCCCTGGACACATTACTGATGCCTGCACCTCGGCAGTGCTAGTCATTGCTGCCAGAATGTAGTGGGCAGGTGTCACAGAGTTCTCTCATACTCTCTGTGTGCTCTCAGCACCTTTAAGGTGGGGCTGGCCCCCATCACTTCAGCATCTGTAACCAGTGATGCTGTGCTCCTGAAGGGCTCAGGTGCTGAAGGCAGACAAAGGATCAGCTGCATTTAAACTTTCACGGCTGTGTCTCCATGATATAACCCTGATCACAGAGCGCAAGCGAGCTGCCCTCAGCCGGACTGGAGTCAGACATTCTCAGAGGCTATGTGAAGATTTATGGAGTGTCCTCACTGCATGTCGTCATCATCCTCCTGGAATCCAGTGACTATTAGGGCCTCCACTGCATCTCCATGACAGGAGCCTGAGCACTGAGGGTATGTGCACTGCCATCAGCCACACAGGAGTCTAACATTCACAGGTTCAGGGTGAGGATGTCAGGACTGTCCTCACTGCAACTCGTCATCATCCTCCATGAATCTTGCGGCTATGAGGGCCTCCCGAGTGCGCCTGCCTCGTCTGGCCAGTGCGATGGCCTCATCGCTGATATCCTCGCATTCGAGGACCTCATCACCATCATCCCCTTCGACATCCTCCTCATCGGAGAAGATGTGCAGCTCCTCCATATCCTTCTCAGCCAGGTCCTCCCCCCATTGCAGCGCCAGGTTGTGGAGCGCACAGCAAGCTACAAGGATGCGCGACACCCTCGGTGGACTATATTGCAGTGCTCCAACAGACCTAGTGAGGCACTGGAACCTCATTTTCAAAATGTCTATTGTTTGGTCCACTAAAGTCCAGGTCGTAGCATGAACCTCGTTGTACCATCGTTCTGCTGCAGTCTGAGGCCACCGCACAGGCGTCATCAGCCACGTCCTCTCTGGGTAGCCCTTGACCCTGAGGAGACAACCCTGCAGCCTCTATGGACCCTGGAAGATGTCAGGGGTCTAAGACCTGCTAAGGATGTAGGAGTCGTGGACATTCCCTGGGAATCGTGCACAGACCCGTAGGACTCGTTTGTGGTGATTGCACACCAGCTGAAAATTCAGCGAGTGGAAGCCCTTGTGGTTGACGTAGGTGACCGCTTATTGCCATGGAGATCTAAGCACCACATGAGTGCAGTCGATGGCACCCTGCACCTGTGGAAAACCTGGGATCTCTGCAAATCCCAGCGCTCTTGTTTCCTGGCTTTCCTGATCCCAGACGAAATGCATAAAGCTGTGTGCTTTCACGCAGATGGCATCCATGACCTCCTGGATACACTTGTGCGTGGAGGCTTGCAAGATCCCACACAGGTCCCCTGTGGAGCCCTGGGAGGAGCCACTAGCATAAAAATTGAGTGCTGCAGTCACTTTCACGGCCACTGGCAGTGGATGCCCTCCACGTCCCTGTGGTACCAAATCCTGCAGTAACTGGCAGATGTGACCGACCAATTCCCTAGACATGCGCAGTCTTCAGCGACACTGGTTCTCGGTCATCTGCAGGAATGAGAGGCGCTGCCTATAAACCCTGGGTCTAGCGAGGTGCCTACAAGCGACAGCTCACTGTGGATCTTCAGCTGCGTTTGCAGCAGGCCCTGCTCCCCTTAATCTTGAGGGAGGTGCTCCTCCCTTTGCCGAGCCAGGCACCTCTGCCACTCTCATCATCTTTTTCTCTGTTCCCTGTAAGCCATGAGGCATACGCTAAATCACCAGGCTCCATGATCCTGATGGTCTCCTCCTGCAGGATCAAAGAGAGAGATGCGTGGGTTAGCATGGGTGCACTAAGAACCTCTCTTGGTTAAGCTTGAAGGCCCCTTCATGCATGCAGGAGAATGCTGGCCACCACTTGGATGGCCAGTGTGTAGTGCACTCATTGGCCGTCCGAAACTCCACCCACCTCCGCCCCACTCCACTTGACCTTGTATCTCGATGAAAGAGCCATTCTCCAAAACCCACCCTCTATGTCAGCATTCCCAATCAGAGAGCTCTGCTTCCACTATGGCAGGCAGTGGCCGTGCTCCTCTTTACTAACTCCTATTTTTAGTACGTAGGATTTCACGACTGCCACTGTAGTCAAGAGCTTCCCGCTGTACAGCAGCTTCATCTGCTTGGATGAGGTGCTGACATAAGATGGGGTCTGTGTGCCTCTGACAAAATTGCAACACTGTCAAAAGACCTACCTCTGAGTGTCCACTCAATCACTCGAATTGCCTTTCTGCCGTTATCCAGATGGTGACCATCATCCCTGAGAAGCCAAGGAAAATCGCACCAAGGCAGCAAAATATCGGACAACTGCTACACCGACAACACTGGCACCTACCCAGCAATTGCCCAGGTATGTCCTGTCATCAAAAAGTAGGACAAATCCAACCCGGCCAATTACCACCCCATTAGTCTATCCTCCATCATCAGTAAAGTAATGGAAGGGGTCATCAACAGTGCTATCAAGCAGCACTTGCTAACAATAACCTGCTCACTGACACCCAGTTTGGGTTCCACCAGGGCCACTCAGCTCCTGACCTCATTACAGCCTTGGTTCAAACATGGACAAGAGAGCTGAACTCCTGATGTGAGATGAGAGTGACTGCCCTTGGCATCAAGGCAGCATTTGACTGAGTGTGGCATCAAAGAGCCTTAGCGAAACTGGGGTCAACGGTATTCAGGGGGAAAACTCTCCACTGGTGCCTAGCACAAAGGAAGGTGGCTGTGATTGTTGGAGGCCAATCATCCTAGAATCAGGACATCACTGCAGGAATTCCTCAGGGTAGTGCCCTAGGCTCAACCTTCTTCAGCTACTTCATCAATGACCTTCCTTCCATCATGAGGTCAGAAGTATCACAATGTCTTTACAGTGCAGAAGGAGGCTATTTGGCCCATCGAGTCTGCACTGGCTTTCTAAAAGAGCATTCCACCTAGTCCCACTCCCCTGCCTTATCCCCATAACCGTGCACATTCTCTCTTTTCAGGTGGCAATCCAATTCCTTTTTGAATGCCTCGATCGAACCTGCCTCCACCACCCCTTCAGCAAGTTTGTTCCAGACTCCAACTACTGTCTGGGTGAAAAAATGTTTCCTCACATCATATTTTCTCCTTCTGCCAATTATTTTAAATCTGTGCCCTCTAGTTCTTGATGTTCTCTTGACTGGGAACAGCTTCTCACTATTCACCAAGTCCATACCCTCAGGATCTTGAATACCTCTATCAAGTCTCCTCTCAGCCTTCTTTTCTCCAAGGAAAACAGTCCCAACCTCTCCAATCTATCCTCATAGCTACAGTTCTTCATCCTGGGAATCATTCTTGTGAATCTCCTCTGCTCTCTCCCCAGTGCCTTCACACCCTTCCTCAAGTATGGTGCCCAGAACTGGATGCAGAGCTCCAGATGAGGCCAAACTAGTGTCTTTTACAAGTTCAACATGACCTCCTTACTCTTGTACTCAATGCCCCTATTAATAAAGGCTAAGATACTATGTGCTTTATTAACTGCTCTCTCAACATGCCCTGCCATACCTATGTATGTATGCACCGAGGTCCCTCTGTTCCTACGCCTCCTTTAGAGCTCTCCCTTTATTTTACACTGTCTCACCATATCTTTCCTGCTGAAACGAATCACCTCGCACTTCTCTGCACGCACTTCATCTGCCACTTGTCTGCCCAATCCACCAATATCTCGATGTCCTTTTGAAGTTCAAGACTGTCCCCATCACAGTTGACAACAATTCCAATCTTCGTATCATCTGCAAATTTTGAAATCATGCCCTGAACACCACAGTCTAGTCCATTAATATATATCAGGGAGAGCAAGGGTCCCAACACTGACCCACTTCAATCCTTCCTCCAAGCTGAAAAACAACCATTTATCACTACCCTCTATTTCCTGTCACTCAGCCAATTTCTTATCCAAGTGCCTAGTTTCCCTTTAATTTCATGAGCTAGAACTTTGCTCACAATTCTGTTGTGTGGCCTTGTATCAAATGCCTTTTGAAAATCCATATACACCACATC
The DNA here is from genome assembly GCF_964194155.1 of Cetorhinus maximus. Classification (NCBI taxonomy): domain Eukaryota; kingdom Metazoa; phylum Chordata; class Chondrichthyes; order Lamniformes; family Cetorhinidae; genus Cetorhinus; species Cetorhinus maximus. Next base: position 74,785,551 of record NC_135887.1, on the reverse strand, counting down.
AACAGCATTTCCTTTATCAACCTTCTCTGTTACCTCCTCAAAAAACTCCAACAAGTTAGTTAAACATAATTTTTGCTTGATGAACCCATGCTGGCTTTCCTTAATTATCCTGCATTTGTCTCAGTGACTATTGATTTTATCCCATACTATAGTTTCCAGAGGTTTCCCTACCACTGAGATCAAACTGACTGGCCTGTAGCTGCAGCTTTATCCTTGCAAGCCTTTTTGAACAAGGGTGTAACATTCGCAGTTCTCCAGTCCTCTGGCACCTCCCCTGTGTCTAAGGAAGACTGGGAGATTATCATTAGTGTCTCTGAAATTTCCACTCTCACATCCTTCAGCACCCTTGGATGCATCTCATCTGGTCCTGGTGCCTTATTTGTTTTAAGTAAAGATAGCCTTTCCAACACCTCCTTCCTCTCAACTGTAAATCCTTCTAGCGCACCAGTTATCTCCTCTCTTACCTTGGCCTGGGTAGCAAGTTCTTCCCTTATAAAGACAGATGCAAAGTACTCGTTCAACACCTCTGCTATTTCTCCAGCCTCCACATGCAAATCCCCTCTTTTATCCCTAATTGGCCCTACTTTTTCTTTTGCTACCCTTTTATTATTTACATACTTATAGAAAATAGAAGGATTCCCTTTTATGTTCTCTGACAGCCTCTTTTCATGCTCTCTCCTTGCTTTTCTTATTAGTTTCTTCACTTCCCCTCTGGTACTTCTATATTCAACCTGATTCTCCATTGTATTTTCTACCTGACATCTGTCCTATGCACACTTCTTCCTTTTCGCTGATGATTGCACAATGTTCAGCCCCATTTGCGACTCCTCAGATACTGAAGCAGTCTATGCCCATATGCAGCAAGACCTGGACAATATCCAGGCTTGGGCTGATAACTGGCAAGTAACATTCATGCCATGCAAGTGCCAGGCAATGACCATCTCCAATAAGAGAGAATCTAACCATTTCCCCTTGACATTCAGTAGCACTACCATCACTGAATCCCCCACTATCAACATCCTGGGGGGGTTACCATTGACAAGAAACTGACTGGACAAAGCAGACCACTTAATTTATTAGCACACCATCCACCACCTTAAACATTCACTCCACCACCGACGCACAGTAACAGCAGTGTGTATCACCTACAAGGTGCGGCAATTCACCAAGGCTCCTCAGACAGCACCTTCCAAACCCATGACCTCTACCATCTAGAAGGACAAGGGCAGCGGATAGATGGGAACACCACCATCTGCATGTTCCCCACCAAGCCACTCGCCATCCTGACTTGGAATTATATTACCATTCTTCCACTGTCGCTGGGTCAAAATCCTGGAACTCCCTCCCTAACAGCACTGTGGGTGTGTGTTCACCGCATGGGCTGCAGGGGTTCACGGTGGTAGCTCACCACCACATTCTCAAGGACAATTAGGGATGGGCAATAAATGCTGGCCCAGCCAGTGATGCCCACACCCTGTGAATGAATAAATTTTAAAAACTGGTACATTGTGGTGCAAATTTTTCTGCTTGCCTGCCTTCTAACCCACCTCCAAGGCAAACTCCAGACCATGGAAAATAAAATAGAGCTGCTGATGAGGTACATAAAGGTAAAATCCTTTCAGTACTTTAGCAGCCAGAGAAGGGGTGAGACCTATAATATATGGACAAGCATGGGATAGATTATCAACCATAAAATGAAAATGCAAATGTGTCAGTTTCTGTAACAGACATGGAATCTGTAGGCAGTGTTACACCCAGGCTCCAAACCGAAAATCTTCCTGTTAAATCTTGTCTTCTGTATAGGAACGTAAGAACATCAGAAATCGAAGCAGGAGTAGACCATACAGCCCGTCAACCTGCTCTGCTATTCAATACGGTCACAGCTGATATTCTGCTTCAACTCCACTTTCCCGCCCACTCCCCATGTCCCTTGATTTCCTGAGAGATCAAAGATCTTTCTATCTCAGCCTTAAATATACTCAAAGATGGAGCATCTCCAGCCCTCTGGAGTAGAGAATTCCAAAGTTTCAAAATCCTTTGGGTGAAGAACCTAAGGGTAGACCTTGACTTTTGACACCAGTGTAAAATGGGTGACATCGAGTCAACAGCCCAATTTTGTTCCGTTGATGCAACAGAAAGCCACCTATTGCCAACCTGGTGTGACAGCATAGGTGCCCGGTCTGATTCCCATATCTTGGAACTGCCCATACCCTGCCCAGACCCTGGGTAAACCCTCCCTTACCTTTGCTGAATTCGTCCATCTTGATTGGCATGACTGGGCTCTGAGGGGCAGAGTCTCCACTCAGAGAGTAGCTGTGTTCTGCCTGGATGTCTGGAGTGGCTGGGTCAAGATCCATGTCCAGCAGAGGGTTCTTTTCAGCCAGCAGTGGGTCATCGAAGAAGCTACTGAACAGCTCGTTGGAGAAGTCATCCAGGTTCTCCGAAAAATGCTGCAAGTGTAGAGAGGAATGCTATTATTGTGCACAATCCAACTAAACCTCAAGGAAATTCAAGTGTAAGTTACATGGACAGACTGAGGAGGCTGGCGTTGGTCTTCTTACAGCAGGGAAAGCGATGAGATGATTTAATAGAGGTGTTCAGTTTAGATAGAGTAAATAAAGAATAATTATTTCCATTGGCTGGAAGGTCAGTAAACAGAGAGCACAGGTTTCAGGCAATTAAAGGGACTAGATGAGGCAAAATAAGGAAAACCTTTCTGATGCGATGAGTTGTTAGGATTTGGTATGCGCTGTCTGATAGGGTGGCGGATACAGATTTTATTATATCCTTCAAAAGGAAATTGGATAAATGCTAGGAGAAGGAGAAATTTGGGAATATGGGGAAAGAGCAGGAGTGTGGAACTAACTGGATTGCTCTTTGAAAGAGCTGGCACAGACTTGATGGTCCAGATGGTCTTCTTCCATGCTGTACCATTCAATGGATCCATTGTAAAACAAACAATTTAGAACTGAGGACAGCATCACTTACATATAAATTAATGTTAAAAATTTTCACATTACGAACTTGGTTTGGAACAAAGGACATTGGCCACAATATCAACCTTTTCCCCCCCACCCCCCACAATAGACATGAGAGGGGCAGGCTGGTGGATGGGTGTTAAAACATGTATAACAGGAAATGCATCCCAAACCCACTGCAAACATGCCCGCTGTTGCTTTTACGATGACGAGTTTGGTGTCGCGAGAATGTCCTGCCACAGTAGGTGGGGCTTCATGGTCCACGTGACCAGGAGGGGAAATGATTGACTCTGATTGGCAGCTTGATTTAAATTTAACAGTTACTGTGTGGGTTTCCCACAATGACCATTCTCCCGCAGCGCCCAAACTCTCCCCAAGCCCTGACGGCTTGCTTCCTCCCTTCCCCTGATTGCCAGGGTCCATCCCTATGAGTCCTCAGCTCTGACCTCTTGCAGCTGGTCTTCCCATCCAGCTGCCAGCAGCCTGGAAACTTGGCCAGCTGCCTGGTAGGAAATGGAATAAAATAATGCTAATGAGGTCCTGCTGTGAGATGCCATAGATCTTCATCATCCCCAGCCCTGCTGGATTTTCCTTATGCTCCTGCAGTCCCTGCTCCTTCCCCACCTCCACATTAATATTGGGGCCAAAGTGTTCTGTTCAAAACTCTGACAGAATCTACTGTGATGCTCGGAGGTGAATCAATGGTGTGTAGAATATGAAACACGTTTCACCCATGGAATCATTAATATCCATCCCACAGGATTAAAAGGATGTAACATAATCTGCTGATTCCTCACTCACTCCAATAGTAAATCCTCACTCAGCCCAACAGTGAATCCTCACTCACTCCGACAGTGAATCCTCACTCACTCCAACAGTGAATCCTCACTCACTCCAACAGTGAATCCTCACTCACTCCGACAGTGAATCCTCACTCATTCCGACAGTGAATCCTCACTCACTCCGACAGTGAATCCTCACTCACTCCAACAGTGAATCTTCACTCAGTCCGACAGTGAATCCTCACTCACTCCGACAGTGAATCCTCACTCACTCCGACAGTGAATCCTCACTCACTCCGACAGTGAATCCTCACTCATTCCAACAGTGAATCCTCACTCACTCCGACAGTGAATCCTCGCTCACTCCAACAGTGAATCCTCACTCACTCCGACAGTGAATCCTCACTCACTCCAATAGTAAATCCTCACTCACTCCGACAGTGAATCCTCACTCACTCCGACAGTGAATCCTCACTCACTCCGACAGTGAATCCTCGCTCACTCCAACAGTGAATCCTCACTCAGCCCGACAGTAAATCCTCACTCACTCAGACAGTGAATCCTCACTCACTCCAATAGTAAATCCTCACTCAGCCCGACAGTGAATCCTCACTCACTCCGACAGTGAATCCTCACTCACTCCGATAGTGAATCCTCACTCACTCAGACAGTGAATCCTCACTCACTCCAACAGTGAATCCTCACTCACTCCAACAGTGAATCCTCACTCACTCAGAAGGTGAATCCTCTCTCACTCTGACAGTGAATCTTCACTCACTGCGACAGTGAATCCTCACTTACTCTGTCAGTGAATCTTCACTGACTTCAGGTAACTCATCATAGATAAGAAATGGAGTCTGGATATTATCTGGTCTGTACAGACCTGTACAGAGCACCAATCAATCACTGAACACAGGGAAATGCAGAGCTGTCACACATGGCTCTAATCTCCTGAGTTTGGAGGCTGTGGATTCACAAAAAGAAAAAGCTAAATTTTCAAGTCCCACTGTGATGAGATGTGAAATGAAGACCCCATCTGTCCTCTCAGCTAAAAGATCCAATAACACTATTCGAAGAGGAGCAGGGGCATTCTCCCTGTTTCCTGACCAATACTTATTCCTCATCCAATACCATTAAAAACAGATTATCTTGCTGTTATGGGGCTTTGGTTTGTTGTTTCTACCTCAAACAGTGACTAAATTTCAAAAAAGTACTTTGTTGGTTATAAAGTGCTGTAGGTTGTCCTGAGGTCATGTAAGGCACTCTATAAATGCAGGACTTTCTTTTTATATTTTCCAGAGGTAGTACTTGCTGGTTGCCTTTTGAAAAGTTTAATGTAAATCATTACACAACAGAGCATGTGGTAGTGGGCCAACGCAAACTGGAGGAACAGCACCTCATCTTCCGACTAGGCACTTTACAGCCTTCCGGGCTGAATATTGAATTCAACAACTTTAGATCTTAAACTCCCTCCCCCCATCCCCACCCCGTTTCTTCCCCCTCCCTTTTGTTTTTTTCAATAATTTATATAGATTTTTCTTTTCCCACCTATTTCCATTGTTTTTAAATCTACAACTAATACCTTGTCAGTCTTTCCACCCCACCCCCACTAGAGCTGTACCTTGAGTGTCCTGCCATCCATTCTTAATTAGCACATTTTCATAGATAATATCACAACCTTCAACACCTCTTTGATCCTTTTGTCGGTGACATCTTTTGATTATCTGCTCCTATCACTGCTTGCTTGTCCCTACAACCACCCCTCCCCCCCACCCCCACCTCAACTTCTCTCTCCTGCCCCCACCTTAAACCAGCTTATATTTCACCCCTCTCCTAACTATACTCAGTTCTGTTGAAGGGTCGTGAGGACTCGAAACGTCAACTCTTTTCTTCTCCACCGATGCTGCCAGACCTGCTGAGTTTTTCCAGGTAATTTTATTTTTGTTTTTGATGTGGTAGTGGGGTTTGCTGCATGTGTATCCTCATTTTAAATGCCACCAAGCAGGCAGTCAATAACTTGTGCAGGGACACAGATTGGGAAGGTTGGCCTGACCAGATTCAGAGTCGCTATCCTATCTTCCCTCCTGGTTGGAGCTGGAGTCGGGATTTCTCCTCACCCATGCTGGTTTCTAGTCAGTCAGCATCATGAGGCTCCTAAAGAAAATGATTAAACACTCTCAGTCCTGCCCTTCAGACGCCAGGAGGAGTGGGCAGGATCTATTAACATCGCTGGATCCGGCTTGACAAGGGAAATATTTACCCTCATGTGCCTGTTGAATATGCAGAGTGTGTGCTTGACTTAGCCAGTGCTGACTCACACCTGGGTGTGGAAGGCACCGGGGCAAGGTTTCCAGCAGGCTATAATTCGTCTATAATTTGTCTTCTATTGTTAGTTTGCAACTTAAACATAACTCCTTACCCACATCACTGTACCTGTACTGGATTATCAATGAACCTGTCACATATGTGTGAACAGGTTCTGCAGCTTGACCGGGATATCCTGTATGATGATCTTTGTTTCACACAATATGCGTCATCACTGTTATAATTAAGTGACAGGTGAAGCAGGATCCCACCTCCTCTTCACACAAACTCATTGAAGAACACAATGCTTTCATGAATGACACTTCCACTTTTTTCAGATTTGCCACAATTAAATATCCCTGCATCAATCTGTGGGCGAGTGATACAATCCAGTCCAACACAATCTAAATACTGGAGGTGAGTGAGCTACCCTGCATGCAGTACGCAGTCCACACCCACTAAAATCTGGCAATGGACAACTTGTGAATGTGCCAGGGTCAGCTCTGTGTTTGTTTATGTTTGATTCTCAGCCACTGGACTGAAATTATATGACAGAGGTCACCACCAAGATCAAAGAATGATGGAGGGGGGAGATGGGGGGAGAGAGTGCGGGGGAAGACAAGATAAATCAAGAAATAGTAATTAACTGACGCCAAGCTCAAATGTTAAAAGCTTGTATGGGGAAGAGAAAAATCATGCAAGTAAGGAGATTGTTGATGTAAACTGAGTTAGTTGCACGTTCAGCAGTCTGACAGCTGAGCGGCTAATGTGGGGGCAGGAAAAGGTGCACTGATGGAGTAGCTGCTCAATATTTATATGTCCAACACCTCAGCAGGCGTAGCAATAGTGCATGTCTCAAATCCACATGATGTACAGCCATCATACGCCATGTGTACCATACACATGCGACACCTGAGTGTGTGTGTAGCGACTAATGAGACATTAAAGAGACAAGGGCAATGCAGTACATAGGACTTAGGAGCAGGAGTAGGTCAGTCAGCCCTTCGAGAGCCCTGCTCCATGATGCAATAATATCATGGCTGATCTGGTTGTGGTCTCAACTGTACTTTGCCGTCTGCCCCCATAATCCTTGACTCCATTGTCTATCAAAAACCTGTCTAATTCTGCCTTGAATAAATCCAATGGCCCAGCCTCCACTGCTTTCTGGGGAAGAGAATTCCACACCTGAATTATCTTTTGAGAGAAAAAATATCTGTCTTAAACAGTAGACCTCTTATTCTTCAACTGTGTTCCCTTAGTTCTAGTCTCTCCCACAACTGGAAACATCCTCTCAGTATCTAGCCTATCACATCCCTCAGGATCATCTATGTTTCAATAAGATCACCTCATCCTTCTAAACTCCAGTGAGATTAGGCACAACCTTTTCAACCTTTCTTCATAAGATAAAACCCTCATCCCAGGAATGAGTCAAATGAACCTTCTCTGAACTGTTTCCAACACAATTATATATTTTTTCAAATGAGACCGAAACTGTACACAGTTTTCCAGATGTAGTCTCACCAATGCTCTTTACAGCTGCAGTGAAACTTTCCCTATTTTTATATCCCATTCCCCTTACAATAAACGTCAACATTCCATTTGTCTTCCTAACTACTTGCTCTACCTGCATTCTTACTTATTATGATTCATGTAGCAGAATACCCAGATCCCTCTGCACCATTGAGTTCTGAAATCTCTATCTGATTTTCTATTGTTCCTGCCAAAGTGGCCAAATCCACATTTTCCCACATTATAGTCCACCTGCCAACTTTTTACCTACTTATTTAACCTGTCTATATCCTTTTGCTGCCTCTCTACCTCAACTTCACAACTTACTTTCCTAACTATCTTGGTGTCATTGGCAAATTCAGCCATCATACATTTGGTCCCTTCATCCAAATCATTGGTGTAGATTGTAAATAGTTGAGGCCCCAACACTGATTCCTGGGGCACTTGTCACAGCTTGCCAACCTGAAAAAGACCCATTTATCCCTACTCTCTGCTTCCTGTTAGCTAACTAATCCTTTATCCATATGTTATGGATACCCCCTATACCATGTTCTCTTATCTTGTGTGGCAGCCTTTGATGTGGCACTTTATCAAAAGACTTCTGGAAATTCATGTGCACTCCAGCAACAAGTTCCCCTTTATCCACTTTACTTGTTACTTCCTCAAAAAACTCCAATAAATTAGTTAATCATGATTTCCCTTTCACAAACCCATGTTGACTCAGCCTGATCAAATTATGATTTTCTAAGTATCCTGTTATAATCTTCTTAATAATGGATTCTAGCAATTTCCTACGACAGATGTCGGGCTAACTGTCCTATAGTTCCCTACTTTGTCTCCCTCCTTTCTTGAATAAAGGTGTTACATTACCTATTTTCGAATCCACTGGGACACTTCCAGAATCTAAGGAATTTTGGAAGATTATACCCAATGCGTCTACTATCTCTGCAGCCACTTCTTTTAAGACTATAGCATGCAGGCCATCTGGTCTCGGGGGCTTGTCAGCCTTTAGGTCTAAAAGTTTGTCCTGCACCTTTTCCCTAGTGATGGTGATTGTTTTAAGTTCCTCCCTCCTGTTCACCTCTCCATTTCAAGTATCTTTGGGAAGTTTTCTAAGTCTTCTACAGTGAAGTCAGACACAAAATACCTGTTCAACACCTCTACCATTTCTTTGTTTTCCATTATCAATTCCCCAGAGTCACTCTCTGGAGGACCAACATTGGTTTTCCCATTCTTTTTCTATTTAAATACTCGTAGAAACTCTTACTATCTGCTTTTAAATTACTAGCTAGCTTTCTCCCATACTTTTCTTTCGCCCTCTTTATTTATTTTTAGTCATTCTTTGCTGGTTCTTTAAATCTACCAATCTTCTGGCTTACCACTAATCTTTGCAGGTTTGTGTAGTGTTTCTTTCAATTGGACAAAATCCTTAACTTCCTTATTCAGCCATGGATGATGCATCCTTCTCAAAGCATCTTTCTTTTTCACTGGGATAGATCTTTGCTGAGAGTTATTAAATATCTCCTTAAAAGTCTACCACTGCATCTCTACTGTCCTACCTTTTAACCTAGTCTCCCATTTCACTTTAGCTAACTCTGCTTTCATACCCTTATAATTATCTTTATTCAGGTTTAAAACACTAGTCTTAGACCCACATTTCTCCCCTTCAAACATGAAATTCTATCATGTTATGATCGCTGTCACCTAGAGGCTCTTTTGCTATGAGGTTATTGTTTAATTTTGTCTCTGTTCATTGCCAGGTCCAGAATGGTCTGCTCCCTGATTGAGGAGGAAGAGAAAATAAAACAAAAGATTTTGACCTCACACCTTGAAGAAATAGCAGAAGATTTGCAAAATGGGTGCAAATTGGAAGAGGAAAAATATGCGAACGAAAGATCATTAAATAGAAGCCATAGAGGATGGATAGGCCTGGAGTCTACCAAGATGCCAAACCTCAAGTTTGGGTTCATATCAGGAGGCATGGGAAGGGGGCAGTCCATCAGGTTGCAGACTTCATCTCCCACCCACATACTATACGCAGTGAGGGAAGGTTCAGAATAAAAATTCCCTGACGTCTGAAATAATTAAACCCAACTCTAGACCTCTGTCGCCTCCTAGTTTCAGTCCTAGCCTTTTCCTTAGTGTTGAATTCTGAAAATAGCTTCAGATGGACTTGAAAAGAATGTCACATAACACAAAAACAACTAAACCCACAGCCCTGCACACAAGAGTCTATATCACACGTATGTACCACCTGGGACTTGGCTCACAACCCTGACCCCTTTGAGATCGACTGATTCAGTCTCACAAGTGGCTGTTGTCATGTGGGAAACTGAAAAACAGGCACAAAAACTTCAGTTTGCCGGAGTTGAATTGTAAAAAAAAGAATGCAGTTTATGAAACAGGGCCCACTTACATATTTAAGATGCTGCCTACTCACACATACACAATACAAAATGAGCCTTTTTCAGTCAGCCTACATCACATATGTGTCCAGCCTTTTTTTAAAATCCAAATCCAGTTTTGGACTGGACAAGGTGGGGGTAATTTTGATTTTGGTTGATAGTGTTAAACAGGTGACATGGATTCATCCACCTGTTATATAGCTTCCTGATTTTCATTTCTGTTGACTGGAGTATCACCCAAAGTCAAAGTTACCCCACTGTGTTTTTCCAAGCCAACTGTCAAATAGTTAATGTCCTGTAATTTCCCAACATATAGTACACCATTTTCTGTCAGAATAGGAGCTTGAAACATAAGTATGGGTGATATGTAGCTGAGAACGGTTGGCTGACGTTTTTCTGAAAGTCTGCAAAGTATTTTCAGAGAAAGTGTGAAATATATTATATATGAAACTATACATGCGAAAATGTGATAAGGAGAAAGATGGTGTTTAAGTCGCATCTTTCACCACCTTAGGGCACCTAAAGCACTTTAGTGCCAATGAAATGCAATGGAAGAACAGTCACTGTTGTAATGTAGGGAAACATGGCAGGCACCTTGTGCATACAGTACTGAAGCCCTGACACCCAGGTCAGGCCCTGGAGGAATATCCATTATGGCAGCAGGAGTTGTGATTTGGAGAGGAGGAAGTTCATGGGCATACTGACCAATATTCCTCAGATCAAACATACTATCTCATTGCCGCTTGTGGAATCTTGCTGTGCACAAAAAAATGCCTGCTGCATTGACCTACATAACAACAGTGACTGTGGGTCACAGTAATTCACTGTATGTGGAACTCTCTTTCTGATGATTCTGAGCATTGTAATTGAAGGGGTATATAAATGTGGGTCTTTCTCACAGAATACTGCTTGTCAGTCAGTTCTGTGTCACCTATCTGTGAAAAGTTGCGTAGTGTTGTTGCTAAACCCTTCTGTCCCATCATGTGGGCATGAACTATAAGATTAATTGTAAATTAGGTAGTGCAATAATTATTACCACAGAGCCCCTCCTACTAGGAAATGGGTTTTATGCTATTTTTTATTTCGAAAACTACTAACCTGCTGTTAGTATTTAAACAAGACCACACCCAGATCCTGTTCACTAGCAGGTCGTTGTGGGCTGTGAAATTACAATAATTCAATGAGCTTCATTGAAAACATTTTTATAATCAGATCACAAGGCTAACTGCAGTGCCTGACCACTATCCCGGCTGAGATATCAGCTACCAACACAGATATGGAACTGAATGTGGGGCCATCTGATTTGCATGATTTAGGATTATAGCAGACTAAGTTGGGCCTTTAAATGATGAGTTCTTGATTGTTGCACAGTGGAGCCTCCAACAAGGGCAACTAAGCAGTCCCAGACCATCAGCCTTTACTTACAACATAACAGTCTTCCACTCACCACCAATTGGACAGCCTCACACAGTGTTAATAACAGGAAAAACAGGAATTCTTCACACACTCCTCATTTACTCCCTCTCCTTCAGTGAGTGGCAACCTTACCTTTACAGGAATGCTCTATCTGCTGGGCCGTTTTTTTTAAACATACCATTGTGAAACACACCAAAATCGGCCTCAGTAACAAGTAGGTAGCCTCGCACTGCTGGCCTTACTGACAACCAAGAAGCCTCATATTCCAAGGGCCTTCATCCTGAGTCACTCTGTTAGGATGGCAAGGAGAATTCCAGCTATAGTTAACTGATCAACAGAACAAAATTCCAGTGCTTCACCCAAATCATTGGAGGCCAACCATGAGAACAAAATCACATTTACAGTGCCCAATAATGTTTTGTTATTGGGTACTGTGTGATATAATGTTGGTCCAAAAGTAACAAATCTCTTTTGAGGGCTGAAATGTTACTGCGGCCTCTTATCTAGATAGAATGTATAGCACAGGAACAGGTCATTTGGCCCAACTGGCCCATGTTTATATGAGCCTCCCCATTTCTCTCCATCTAGCCCTATCAGCATACCCTTCTATTCCTTTCTCTCTCATGTGTTTATCTAGTTTCCCCTTGTGGTATCCAGTTCTATATTCTAAGCATTCTCTTAGAAAAGAAGTTTCTCTTGAGTTTCGTTTTGGATTTATTAGTTACGATCCTATGTTTGTGCCCTTTAGTTTTGGATTCTCCTACATGTGAAAACATTTTCTCTAAGTCTCTAATGAATTGGCTAATAACTTTATTACACATAGAAGAATTTCTATCCACGCCCTCTGTGTTTTCTCACAGAGAGGGGTTTATTTATCCATGGATATTTAGTCTCAGCTCCTAAAGATTGTAATATTATTTGAAGAATTTGGTTTCAATTAATCCAATAATGGGCCATGCTTCAAAGAAACAAAAGATGTTGCCAAGTCATACATGGAGTGCCAGAGGTTACAGTGAATCAGGGCGCCATTGGTAACGAGATGAGAGGTAATTTAGCCAGCAAGTTAAATACTTGGAAACAGCGACAGTCAAAATAATGGCAACAGTTAGGCTTGAAAATCCTGGTAGATATTCATGCTTTTATTATTTATTTTCCGTTTAATCTTTGATTTTTGAGAGACTTCAGTGTTTAGAGAATTGCACATTTTTCTCAAATTGGAGCTTTCACAGTTCATGTACACTCACATTTTAGGAATGGGATAGATCAAATATAGAGTAAAGCACCCTCTTCATTGCCACATTTAACACAGGGACATGTATAGGATAGGTCAAATGTAAAGTCCCCTCTTCATTACCCTATTTCAGCACAGGGACATGTCTACAAGATGCCTGATATAGCGTAAAACTCTTTACAGGCTTATCAGCTTCCATAATTGGTTAAAGATGAGTTAGGTGTTTCCAGGTCAGATACAGCATAGTTAATATGTGCAGATTAAAATACCCTCTTAGCTGTCCTGACAGTGTCTACCTGACTGTGAAAATGTGACTGCTCCACTTCCTATTATATTGCGCTGAGCATTTTTTCCTAAACCCTGAAAGTCAGTAAATTCCGACTCTGCCCAAATGGGTGTTAGGCTGATTAGTTGGGGTGTGGAGCAGTTCCTATCAGTTAGCAGTAACTGATAATTATGTCCTATATATAATGCTCTGCATGTACAGTCTGTAATATGGTTAGGAGTTAAAGTTATTTTTTAGGAAGCCCTGCAATTTTAAATATGTTAAGCTCTATTTAAAAAAGGTTGGTATGAGATTTTGGGCGACCAAATTTTAAATACTGTCCTTTGACCTCTGTGACCTCCCCTCAAATCCCGACCACAGAGATTGGATATTGCTTCCCTGTTCTTGCCAAGAATCTGGATAGTTTCCATAAGATCATTGTAGATTCAGCTCCTTGTAGCACTGATCAGTCCCTGAGCTCTGCTGAAGTGGCTCATTGCTTTAAAGTTCTTTAGATGACAGCATTGCTGAACAAAGCTTTGCTCCTGAGGACCTGGAAACACTCCAGCATGGATCTGAATACAGCATCAGCTGTGGCTCAGCTGATAGCACTCTCACCTCTGACCCAGAGACCTGAGCACATAACCTAGCTGACATTCCAGTGCAGCACTGAGGAAGCGCTGCACTGCTGAGGTGCATCTTTAGAATGAGACATTCAACCTAGGCCCATCCTGCCCTCTCAGGTGGAGTCCTCCTCATGCCGCCCTCCCCCCCCCGCCCCAGCACCCCCTCCCCTTCCCACCACCAATGTCAAAGTTTGCCCCTAGGGTTGCCAACTGTGATTAAATGTATTCCTGGAGATTTCATCACATGACTTTCCTCCACATTCCAGCCACTCGTTGGCCAACACATCCATCCTTGTGACGCACTGCCTTTCTGCACGAATTGGAAAGCAAGATGACTCATTGCCCAATTAGATTAATCTTGACTGTCAGCCAAACAGCCTTTCTTTCACCCATTTTCAATATTTTTAAATCTGGTAAAGAGAAATTTTCAATGACATTTTTAGTGCCAATGGCACAATTTCAAAGAAGATTAAGGAGGTGCTCCCTATTGGCCTACTTAATATTTATATCTCAACCAACACCACTAAAATAGAATGTCTAATAGGTATCTCATTGCTGTTCAAACTGTCTCCCCTGTTTCCTACTTTACAATAGTGTTTACACCTTCTCAAGGGCAATTAGGGATGGGCAATAAATGCTGGCCTATCCAGCAACACCCACGTCCCACGAAAGAATAAAAAAAGTCAAAAAATGCTAATTGGCTGTAAAACGCTTTGGGGCTTATTGAAGTTGTAAAGGACATTGTAGAAATGCATTTTGTTTCTTTTATGTTTCCGAATGAGGGACTACTATATTATAGGCCTGACTTTTAACAGTTGACTTATCAAGCCAGCTCCATGAATACCTAAGAGGAGGTGCTGGAATAGTGGTATTGTCACTGAACTAGTAAAGCCAGAAACCTAGGGTAATGCTCCTGGGATCTGGGTTTGAATCCTGCTACAGCAGATGGTGGAATTTGTAAGTGTGTGTATAGGGGCTGGGTTTTCACCAAATCAAGATTATTTAGGAGCCATTTAAAAATGGTGGCCAGGACCTGATTGTGGGATTCCCAACCCCTTTCCAAGGGCTTCAGATTTTTGGGAGTGTCTTTTAAGGGTGCGGGTTGGCTTGGGTCAAAACCCGCATCCTGCATTTCCAATCCGGCTGGCTCCATTGTGGAGATAAGAATGTCCTACTGCTCCACAATTTTCATGGGCCTGAATTTCACACTTGGTGTGCGTGCCTGGAAGCAGGTGTATAATCCGCTCATGGGTGAGATCGCGTTTCCAATGCAATTTCATGCTGGGTGGCCAATCAAGGGCCGCCCAGCGTGAAACGTGTCTGCTTAATGGGGGTCGGAAAGGCTGGGCAGGGCTGGGTGCTTGTCGGGCGCTGGGTCCAATGGCGACCCGGTGCGGGATTTAAAGCAGCAGAGGCAACTCCTTGAAGGCTGCCAGGGGACACTTTATAGCATTGGAGTTGTTTGACAAAACATCTCTTTTGAGCTGCAATGGCATCTGCACCTGCTGGGCACACCAGGCTGTAGGGCAAGTCCTGTAGGCACTTGCCCCACCCTGGTTCTTGGATGAGTGCCTGGGAATACTCGTGGAAGAGGTCAGTGCCAGGCGGGACATCCTCATACCCAGGGATGGCAAGAGGAGGCCACTGCACCTGACCAAGCAAGCATGGGCAGAGATGGTAGCCCAGGTCAGCGGCCATGATGTTGCGCGGTGCACACGGGTGCAGTGCCATAAAAGATTCAACTATCTCCTGCGCTCGGCAACGGTGAAGGATGAGTACCGAGTTGGCATAAATCTGTGTGGGGAAATATTAATGGCTGGCCATCCCCCCATGGTGTAAGGGTCTGAATGGCAACTGTCAATGGCCTGCCAAGGTGGTGACCCCTGGCTGTCTGGCCTGATTGCTTTTTGGGTCGATGGTCATGACTTGGATGTGCCCTGCAAGGTGTTCCTCAGAGGGGTTGGCCAGGCTGCAATGGTGCTGTAGGTAGAGAGCAGACTAATCAATGCTCCTCTGTCCTTTCAGGAGAAGAGAAGCCATAACAGCATTGAGAGGTCAAGGACAGGTGGAGGCCCCCCAAAACCGGCTCATATTGATGAGGAATGAGATGGATGCTTTAGAGATGGAGTGCAGGTTCCCATTTTGACCCATTGGTCATGGGGAGGCAGGGGTCTCTGACGAATTTAAGAGTGCATTGCGCAGGTGCGAGAGTGTCAGAATGTGTGACCGTTGTTGTGTTGTCTCATCTGAAATGGAAACCTCAAATCTGGAGTCCCAATTAATCATTGAAAGATGATGGCACCATGGTGCAGATCTCCATTGTCTCACCAGCCCGCCTAGCATGCACAGTGACAGTATGATGACTGATACTACTGACATGTCATTTTCCTCCCCTAGAATTGCCATCTAGCTAATGAGTGCAGGACCCCGATGAGCCACCCTTGACAGCAGAGTGGCCGTCAGATGCACCTGTATCACACCCCCTCTCTGCACCAAGCACCAGTACAGACACCAGACCTCGGTGGGCATTAGATTGGCGGCTAGAATGTCGGTGCACAGCAGTGAGGGCACTTCACACTCGCATGAGGAGCAGGCAGATGCAGAGAGTGCCCAGGGCACCGGCAGCCGGAGGACAGCTGGAGACCAGGACGATACTGAGGAAGGAAGATGACAAGCCTCTGGAGTCGTCCATTAGGTGGCAGATGCTGGATGTCCAGCGGGATGTGCAGAAAGACCTGGCAGAGATGCATGAGGGTTTGCATGCCATGGTCCATGCAGAGCATGAGTACTGCATTGGCCCTCAGCACCGAGCGCACTGCCTCCTCCATTGAGAGAGTGGCGACTCTCATGGAGAGGCAACTCCAGGGACAGAATCAAGGGTTCTGCAAGCTCTCACAAAGACAATGACCTCAGGTGGTCAGTGCCAGTGTGGGAGATGGATGAGGCACCTAGTATCTCTGATAGGTGCCCATCCATTAATGGTGAGCAGGGAGGTCCAGAGCGACCTTACATTGGCATACAAGCTGCTTGTCGTCTCTGTGGGCTCCTCTCAGGGCGCTCTGGATGACAGTAGCAGCTCCTCCGCTCCTCTACCAGTGACCGTGGCATCTGATGAGGCTGTGATGACTGGGGAGATGCCAGCCATGGCACTGGCTGCTCCCTCCCAGGCGGGGCCAGCACAGGCTCCACTGGCCAGAGGACATCCACCAAGGTCATCAAGGCCAACAGAACAGCAGAGTCAGCAGCTGTCTCCAATGCCGCTGCCAGCAAGGGGGGAGAGTGGGGGGCAGTCATCAAGACACAGCACTCGCAAGCTCAGGTGATCTTCTGTTCTGTCATGTTTTGTTAATTTGATTACTGGTGTGATCATTAACACCTTATATTGTCATTTTCTGTGAGTGTTAATTTGTGTTAATGGCCTGAGTATGCTTTGCTTGTTTTGCAGGTGCTAGTATCTCATGCTGGACATGAGTGGCTTAAATTTTATTGCACAGGTACTGAGTGGACTTTGGATTCAATGGAAAGGATCATTTCAAACATCCGGTAAAGAAGTGGCACCTCTAGCATGAGGTGAAAGCAGTGCCTTGGCAGCCTAGCTGTTGAATCAAGCCCTCCCTGGTGTCGCTGCCTCCCTAAAGTTTCCAGAGGTCTGCCTCCATGTCCTCGCCACGTTCTTCCCCGGGCTCTTTGTGATGACTGTCACTTTAAGGCCAGTTCAACTGAGTAGGCGTCACGTGATTTGTTCAACCAACGTGTGGCTAGCGTGGGGGAATAACTTCTAGGGGAGGAGCTTCCTAGGAAAGATGGCTGTATGAGGGGCTGGCTGGATACAAACAGCCACGGAAGCTCTCGTGTAAATAAAGTTTGTTTTGTTTGACTAAGAAGCCTCTCAGAGTGTGTTTCTACACTCTTCTTCTGATCCACCACAGGATTCGTCATTTGTGGCCTGTGGAGCTGTCTCAATATCCTCTTCCTCCCCACTTGCCAGTGTCAGATTATGGTGGGTGCAACATGTAACCTCTATCAGTGACACCCGCTCTGGTGGGTATTGTAGTGCACCCCCTGAACGATCCAGGCATCAGAATCTCATCTTCAGAAGATCTATGGTCCTCTCTACCACCACCCTTGTGGAGGCATGACTCCTATTATAATGCTGCTCTGCCTCTGTTCTTGGGTGCCTTCGTCAACAGGAAGAGATTCCACTTGATGAACATCCAGATAGTGTGTGACCACAAGACGCAGATTCTGCAGATCCATGCAAGGTACCCTGGCAGCTCCCATGACACATACATCCTTCAACACTCCCAGGTGCCAAGGCTGTTCATTGCTCCAGCTCAATTGGATGGATGGCTGTTGAATGACAAGGGCTATCTGTTGAAAAGGTGGCTCCATGACGCCATCTTCTTGGGTGGCGGAGAGGCGTAGTCTTGCAGAATCTGCGTCTTGTTGTCATAAACTATCTGGATGTTCATCAAGTGGAATCTCTTCCTGTTGATGAAGGCACCCGGCTGACCCACTGGCGTCTTGATGGCCACATGTGTACAGTTGATGGCACCCTGGATGCAGGGGAAGCCAGCAATCACTGCAAACCTCTGGTTCGCTCAGCCTGGCTGGCCTCGTCCATCTGGAAATGAATAAATGTCATTACCTGCCTGAACAGAGCTTCTGTCACCAGCTTGACACAACTGTGGACAGCTGATTGGGACACTCCATACAGATCCCCCACTGACCCCTGGAAAAAGCCGGAAGCATAGAAGTTGAGGGCCACTGTAACCTTCAGAGCCACTGGCCTGGGGTGTCCACTCACACAGTCGGAGGTGATCTCAGGGCCGATTATCTGACAAGTGGAGGTCACGGTCTCCCTGGAGAGGTGGAGCCTCCTTCGGCATTGCACCTTGGACATGTTGAGGTAGCTTCATCGCCGCCTGTAAACCCTGGCAACAGGATAGTGGCGTCTTCTGTGGCCCCTTCTGCCATAGACTCCCTACAGGCCCTGCCGTGTGTCAGCGCCTCTCCTCCCACAGGTCGCTCCCCTGGAAGCTGCCTACGGACACCTGGCCTCCTCTCCCCTCTGCCCCTCTCTTCCTCCTCAGAGGAGGTGCAGCCAGTGGAGCAGACAATCCCCATTACCAGGGTAACAGAAAGAGTCATGGCTCACGGCCCCTCAGAGGAGTTGTGAACCCTAGCCTGCCTGATGGGATCTTTTAAAAGATAAGTTCAGAAAGTCCTCCTCATGCCCCTCCCCCCTCCCTCTTGCCAAAGTCTGCCCTAGGGTTGCCAACTATAATTAAATGTATTCCTGGAGGTTTCATCTCATGACTTGCCCCCACACTCCAGCCAACACATCCATCCTTGTGACGCCCTGCCTTCCTACACCAACTGGAAAGCAAAATGACTCATTATCCAATTAGATGAATCTTGACTCTTAGCAAAACCTTTTTTTCACCCATTTTCAATATTTTTATATCTGGTAAAGAGAAATTTTCAATGGAATGTTTTTAAAGAACTTTATTTTAATGTCCCGATGATTTTCTCCAGGGTTGCACACAGGAGTGTCCTGGCGATTAATCTTCAATTCCTGGAGACTCCAGGCTAATTCTGAAGGATTGACAACCTTACATGCCCCCCCACACACCCCATGGCCCCTCATGTCCCCAATGCCAGGTTATGATCACCACCTACCCCCTATGGCCCCTTATGCCCCCAAACAACCACTATGGCTCCCCCATGACCACATGCCAATGTATGCCCCCCACAAATAACACCTATGGACCCTCTTTCCCCCCATGCCAAGCTATGGCCCTTCCATGTCCATTCACCTACCCTACACTACATAGAACCAATGAACCCTATATTGACAGTAGAATGTATAAAAATGCTTTAAAAAACAGTCATTCATTGATAACTTTTCACTTTTTTCATTAAAAAAAACCTCCTTTCTACTGCAGCCCAATAAAGTTTCAATCATCTAGACCCTTTGAAGTTTCAATAGCTGAAACTGCAAGTACTTGAAATCTCCTTATCTTGTGTAAGTTAACATTGTGAAATTGACAGCATAGATCAAAGAGCCAGAACTGTCAATCAAGCAAGTTATTTCTGGGGCTCAGGTGTTCTTGTACTCTAATGGATGTCTGGGCTCTCAGCCAAGAATACATAATGAGGCTTGGCTGGGAGCCCAGAAATCCATCAGCCTGTTCAAACACCTGTGTCTGCTTCCGAACATTTTCCGGGTCAGCTGGTCCGACTCCAGCCCGCACCTACCCCTCCAACAAATAAAATCTTGTCCTTGCAGGCACTTTCTCACTAGGTGGGTGGGCCAAGCCAGGAATTTTCCCCATTCCCGCTACCTGCCTCAAGGATAAAAATCCAGCCCTATGTGTGTGTGTATGTGTGTGTGTGTGTGTGTGTATGTCTTTGTGTCTGTGTGTGTCTGTGTGTGATTGTGTTGTATTTATGCACTTGTGCTCTGCAGTCAGTGTAACCTTGACAGTCAGTAAGATAGAATTGCAGCACAGCGTCTGGACAGTGTCACACCTGGATATCACTACAGACACACACCGCCAGTTATCCTGACAACAGGAAGTTTAATGGAACAGGAAATCTATTCTCTGGCCAGCTAAGTAAATGCAGCCCTTTGGTGCACTCGAGCAATCCCAACCTCAATAACTGCCAGCACGCACAATAGCTCCTACTTCAAGATTAAGCTGAGTGCATGGCAGCGTAATCGGGCTATGGATGCATAGCTGCACCAGGCTCGCACTGAGCAACCTCCCTGTTGTGGTGGCTCACCATTATTCAAAATAATGTCTGCATGCCCTGAGAGTCTAACCCATGCACAGTACTATGTTCACAGGCAGCCCCTCAAACACACATTCACACAGCATCAATTCATGCATGTGCGAGAAAAAAAACACTAGGCACATACATGGCCTCCACACACTGACAAGCACCAGTATAACATTTACCAGAAGCACCCAAAGTTGGTGCCAGGTCATGGTCTCCACAAAAAAATCTCTTCAATGCACTAACAATTATCCTTCAGGGCTCTGGGAACACTGCTAACCATGTCAGCGAACTCACGGAACCTTTAAAATTGAGTAGCGTGTAAATAGTGGGTCAGAGCCAATTCAAACACACAGAGCTAGCAGACGGGCGTGCACTCCAGAACACATTGAGATACCAGGTGCCTCTGCTCCTACTCTTACCCGTCACTGACACACAGCCGACTAGAGCTTGTGTAGCTCTCTGCGGGTCGACCAAGTCTGTATCTATCATTTATCAATCTGCTGACTGGGGGGGGTGTTTTATGGGGAGTTGTGGGGGTGGCATTTGACGATTTTGCCCTTTTAACAATAATTTCGGCAGGCCCAGAAATCACTGTTCTTTAGTAAAGGAGAATTTGGGGAGATTCTTTTGGATACCTGAGCATGGAAATTGGGAAGGGAGGGGGAGGGTGTTAGAAACCCAAGAAGGGGGCTGCAGGCAAAGATCAGTGACCCAAGGTTCTCCACACACAGCTTGTTCTGGTGGAAGATGCTGATGGTACTGTTACTGGCATTTAAACAGCAAGATACAAACAGCAGCAAATCAACTTGGCTTTCTGAGCAGATAAAATCTCCACTTGTCCTCAGTGAAAGAAAGACTTGTATTTATTGATACTAAAGTCTTGATGGAGTCGGCAGATAGGTGGGAGATGAAGTTAAATGTGCAGAAGTGTGAGGTGATGCATTTTGGTAGGAAGAACATGGACAGACAATATAAAATAAGGGGTGAAATTTTGAAGGGGGTGCAGGAGCAGAAAGACCTGGGTGTATTTGTGCATTGAAGGTGACAGGACAGGTGGAGAGAGCAGTTAATAAAGCATATAGTATCCTGGGCTTTATTAATAGGGGCATAGAGTACAAACGCAAGAATGTTATGCTGTATTTATATAAGACACTAGTTAGGCCTCAGCTGGATTATTGTGTACGGTTCTGGGTGCCACACTATAGGAAGGATGTGAACACATTGGAGAGAGCGCAGAAAAGGTTTACAAAAATGGTTCGAGGGATAAGAAACTACAATTACAAATATAGATTGGAGAGGTTGGGACTGTTCTCCTTGGAGAGAAGAAGGCTAAGAGGAGCTTTGATAGAGATGTTCAAAATCATGAGGGGACTGGACAGAGTAGATAGGGAGAAGCTGTTCTCGCTCGTAAAAGGATTCAAGGATGAGAGGGCACAGATTTAATATGATTTGCAAAAGGAGAAAATGTGACGTGAGAAAAAACTTTTTCACACAATGAGTGGTTCAGGTCTGGAATGCACTGCCTGGGAGTGTGGTGAAGGCAGGTTCAATCAAGGCATTCAAGAGGGCATTAGATGATTATTTGAATAGAAACAATGTGCAAGGGTACGGGGAAAAGGCAGGGCATAAAGCCCATTTGGAGAGGCAGTGCAGACACGATGGGCGGATGGTTTTCTTCTGTGCTGTTAAAATTCTGTGATTCTGTAACATAGCACCTTTCATTACCTCAGGACGTCCCTAAGCACTTTACAGCCAAATAAGTACTTTCAAGTGTAGTCACTAGCCTAATGTAAGAACCATGATAGCCAGTTGGCACACAGCAAGATCCAACAACAACAACAATGTGGTTATGACAAGATAATCTATTTTTGTTAGGTTGGTTAAGGGATAAATATTGACCAGGACATTATTTATCACAGAGCAAGGCCTGTGCAGTCACTCACAGGTTGCTGTGCAGCCTTGCACTGGCAGTTTAGTGGGAAACATTAGTGAGTGCAAAAGTATATCATTGGTTGTAAAACGCTTTGAGATTTCCTGAGGTAAGTCTTTCTTTCCAAGTGAGGAGAGTTGATATGCAGTCTTATTCATCACAATGCATTCCTCCTCAAAGTGAGCCTTGGCTAATCAAGAGATCCAACTGAAATGGGTGTGAGGACAATGGTCACAATCCTGCTCTACATTTACAGGTCATATTGAGCTCTGTGCATTCTGGATCTGGCATATGGTACAGGCACAAAAGAGGGTGATGGTGGAGGAGACCAGCTTTAATCAGGCAGGCAGCATTCTCACTGTGTGCTTCAAGCACTACTAACCTTGATGGAAGTGCAAATTGTTAAACCCAGTGGCCACGGCCAGTCCAGTGGCAACAAAATCAAATGTAATTCCCCCAAATAGTGTCTGAAAACTCATGGCAAGGGGGGAGGAGGTAGCCAAAGGGTTGGCACTTTCTTTTCTCCAGTCTGCTTCCCTCTTGGGCTTTCCCTGGAAAGAATGCCTCTTATATTGGATTATGATCCCAAGAATGCCCAAGTGCACATCATGCATCCATAATCATTGACATTAAGTCTCTGGAGGCTATCCAACTAAGGGGGGCATCATAGTGGAGGCCTGCCTTGTCCATCTCTATTCATTTCAAGTGAGGGTCACTTGACACCAATCAGAACTTGGGCTGCAGGCTGATTTTTTTTTTGTCTTTCCCAACTCTAAGCTTTTGTAGAGAGTTGTATCCCTCGCTGAAATCAGCCAACAGCACTGGAATCAAACTTGGGGCCTTCTTGCGGCTGCATTTCTTGTCACAGAAGCCCTAATATACAGCAGAGATTTGACTGTCACATGAGCTGTTAGTAATGACTGAGGTCTCTTCTCCTGATGCCAGGAGCAAAGATTCCCCTCATGTCTCTTCACCAGGCCTGACCTGCCCCTTGGATGTGCAGGCTTTTGGGAAAGAGGTAGCTGAATTAACACAAGGAGGCCAAGGGTTTGAATTGTAGCATTATTACAATCCTTGGAATTGCCTATTCCCATTGGCTGAGTTCTGCCAATTGTCAAGGAGGTTGCCAGAGTGAAGCAGCTGCAGTTGTGTGGAAACTGGGTCACTACTGAACAAGCCAACGCAATTTATGGGTCTGGCGGATAGAGTGACAGTCTCATTGACCCACCATTCCAGCTGAAGCAGCGGACAAACACTGGGAAATAGAGATGCAAACACCAACAAGTGACAAAGAAAGAACTTGCATTTATATGGTGCCTTTCATGACCTCAGGATGTCCCACAGTGCTTCACAACCTATGAAGAACTTTCAAAGTCACTATTGTAATGTAGGAAATGTGGCAGCCAATAGGCGCATAGTTTAATCCCACAAACAACACTGCGATAAAGACCAGGCACTCTGTTTTCTGGTACCTTTCTGACATGTTATTTTATTTCCATCCCTCTTGAGTCACCTCCTTGGCTCACACCAGTCTGCACCTGCACAAATGGGCAGCAGGTTAATAAGATACTCCTGGGTGCTGCCAATTTCACTCTCAAACCTGGGAAGTGCCTGAGAACATACAATTTTAAATCCCTGCTGATAATGGTCTCAAAGTGAAGTGGGGTTTGGGGGAAGGGATTGGCCATTTGGCCTAAGCGCGCTCCCATCATGGTCCAGCATCTGACTGCCCCAGAGCTGGCTCAAGGGCTTTTGTCTCTGGTCTTGATAAGAGGATGATACCTGTTATTGATTAGCCTGTGAGTGAAGTAACACTTCCTGGCATTGGTCCAGCATTTGTCCTTTATTATATTTGTACCTAGGCCCTTCCTTCGGTATTTGTGGTTTAACAAGAATGGTGATCAGGACTCTATTTTTTAATTCTACTTACTACCTGCTATATCACTAGGGGATATTTCCTTTGCCTCATTTCAAGGCCAAAGCGAGCAGTTTTTTCTAACCTTTCCTCACAAACCAGCCTCTTGACATAGGTTTCAGTTTTGTCGTCCTTCATTGCATTGCTTCTAGAGTGTGGAGGCTCCCCTCCATGATGAGAAATAAAAGCAGTATTCAGGGTAGGGTTGATATTCCCTCTGACGTTTCGGATCCCTCAGAGATCAGACTACTGACCCCGGATACTAACTTCTCAGAGCTCCCTGGGGCAGCGGCATGGATTGTCAAGGTGGGCGAACCTGGAAGCTGGGCTCCCCAGCACTTTGTGACGGGGTGACAATCTCAGGGTGGAGGGGGAGTCGATCAAGGGGAGGGTAAAGAGAGAGACAGGGGGAATCGGTAGGAGCGTGGAGGAGGAGTAATCACAGTGAGGGTGCCTGCTCATCCCGAGGCCCTGACGGTGGGGGAGGTAGGGCGGGGGGAGGGGGAAGAGTCAGAGGAGTGGGTGGGGAAGTGGAGGTTTGAAGCGTGGCAGGAGTGGGGAGGTGGAGTCAGAGGCCGGGGAGAAGGGGATCAGAGACCTCAGGGTCGGGGGAGGTCAGTGGCTTCATGGAGATGGCCAGGTAGGTGGGCTTCTTGATGACGAGGCCTGCCCAAACAAGCATGCTGGGCCGAGCAGGAGGATGAAAAACACTTACCCCCATGGTGTGGTAGCCTCACCCTGATGTAGCTGCCAGGTTTTCTGAGGTGCCGCAAACTCATAAATGGAATAATGCTTTAAAAAACCCAACCCACCTCCCTGGAGCAGGCTGTTGACCCGCTCACCATCTCATCCCTGTTAAATCCAGAAGTGGGCAGGTTGGAGGCAGGTTTGGGTGGAGTTTTTGATTTGTAAGACTTGAATCTACACCCTTTCTCCCCCAACACCCTCACCCAGTGCAAACCCATCTGTTTATTTGGGTGGGGAATGATGGGTTAAAAGGAAAGACCTGCATTTCTATAACACCTTCCATGACACTGGCTATCCCAAAGTGCTTTGCAGCCAACGAGGTACTTTTGAAGTGTAGTCACTGTTGTAATGTAGGGACCGCAACAGCAAATTTGTGCACAGCAAGCTCCCACAAGCTGCAATGTGATAATGGGCAGATTAGCTGGTTTATTGATGAATATTGGCCAGGACACAGCGAACTCCCTGATCTTCAGATAGTCTTGCTGGATCTTTCAGCTTTGAAAAAGGGTCATATGGACTCAAAACGTCAACTCTGCTTCTCTCTCCACTGATGCTGTCAGACCTGCTGAGTCTTTCCAGCATTTTCTGTTTTTATTTCAGATTCCCAGCATCTGCAATATTTTGCTTTTATCTTGCTGGATCTTTAATGTCCATCTGAGGGGGCAGATGGGGGCTTCAGTTTAACATCCCATTTGAAAGACAAGGCCTCTGACAATGCACTGCGGTGTTAGATTAGGTTTTATAGAGTGAGGCTTGAAACCATAACCTCTGTAATTAAGAGGTGGCCATGCTACTGCTGAGCTAGAGCAGTCAAGATGCCAATGCTTGGTAACATCATTCTTTAGTACCTGATGGCACTGTTACTCCAGCCTAACCCTGGAACCCTGTTAGTTTTTATAGTTAATTCAGGAATATAACTGCAGTCCTTGAACACAGCCAGGGCATAAAAGGATCTGGAATTATACATTTGCAAAAGCTAAACCACAAAGTACTCTTCTAATTTAGTGCAGCTCGTTACAAACATCTAACAAGGCTAAGGGAGAGGACTCTGCCAATGCAATGCTGGGACCCCTATGATCTTAGTTGGGATTGTGGTAAAATAGCAGCACTAGTCTGGGAGCACTAAGCATCCAATCCGTTACATTGCTAAATGTGCATTTCATGAGAGTTTGTGAGCAGCCATTGCCAAGTACAGCAGTGGTACACTCCATGTCCCTGTGGTATTGGTACACTGCAAGACCCTGCTGACAATGTATACTAGAAAATCCTGCTGGTAATGGTACACTGGATCGAGGGCCCTATTGGCAACAGTACACTCAATATCCATCCTTGTACTAGTAAACTGCAAGGCCCTGCTGGTAATGGAAGACCCTGCTGGTAATGGTACACTGGAAGGCCCTGCTGGTAATAGTGCACTGGAGGGTCCTGCTGGTAATAGTACACTGGAGGGTCCTGCTGGTAATGATACACTGGAGGGTCCTGCTGGTAATGGTACACTGGAGGGCCCTGCTGGTAATGGTACACTGGAAGGCCCCGCTGGTAATAGTACACTGGAGGGTCCTGCTGGTAATGGTACACTGGAAGGCCCTGCTGGTAATGGTACACTGGAGGGTCCTGCTGGTAATGGTACACTGGAAGGCCCTGCTGGTAATGGTACACTGGAGGGTCCTGCTGGTAATGGTACACTGGAGGGTCCTGCTGGTAATGGTACACTGGAAGGCCCTGCTGGTAATAGTACACTGGAGGGTCCTGCTGGTAATAGTATACTGGAGGACCCTGCTGGTAATGGTATACTGGAGGACCCTGCTGGTAATGGTACACTGGAGGACCTTGCTGGTAATCGTATACTGGAGGACGTTGCTGGTAATCGTATACTGGAGGACCCTGCTGGTAACTGTATACTGGAGGACCCTGCTGGTAATGGTATACTGGAGGACCCTGCTGGCAACTTTATACTGGAGGACCCTGCTGGTAATGGTATACTGGAGGACCCTGCTGGTAATGGTATACTGGAGGACCCTGCTGGTAATGGTACACTGGAGGACCTTGCTGGTAATCGTATACTGGAGGACCCTGCTGGTAACTTTATACTGGAGGACCCTGCTGGTAATGGTATACTGGAGGACCCTGCTGGTAATGGTATACTGGAGGACCCTGCTGGTAATGGTATACTGGAGGACCCTGCTGGTAATGGTATACTGGAGGACCCTGCTGGTAAAGTATTACTTTCTTTCTTGACCAAAGTGAAATATTGGGACATGCAGAATTCTGGACCCACCCGATCTGAAGCCTGAATGTTTCATGCATAGAAACCACTTAATGCTATTTTCAGATTATCTGTAAATATGGTTTTACAAACAAGGCCAAACAGCCTGTAGGAGTCCTGCATTTTTTTAAGCATAGGTAAGAAACAAGGGTAGTCTGTCTGCCACAGCCTTGTTGTGCCTCAGCTGTAAGCACCAGCTCCTCCCTCAACGTCCCCTACTGTTAGTGTGTTTAACACATGCCTGTAAAGTGTTAACTGTTTTCCTTCAGAGAGAAGCCAAATGTAGTCACTTCCCATTGTAAATAATGGAAATTCCTCTCATTCCTCAGACTCACAGAAAGTAAGAAGATCCTTCACTGGCTGTAGTGTCGAGCCGATAATGGAAAAAGCATGTACACACACAGCCCATGTGTCAGCTCTGAGTGGTTGGCCTGACACTACCCTATAGGCTGGAAGCATGCAAATAAACTGCCGGCAGGAGCATTTGCTGGGAGGACCAATGGGAGGACAAGGTAACCACGGAGAAACGGTCGCTCCCTGCAGGCAACTAAATTGTTTCCTTTTTTCTTCTTCTTTCAGTCATTCACTACATGGTTAATGTGAGGAGCTGGAAACACCACAGCCTCAGACTCACTCCAGCCATCCAGGCACTAAAGTGTGTTCAAGCAAAGCCCTGTATTCACCACTAGGTAGGGAGAACGACTCTGGTGGGACTCGAACCTACAACCTTTGAATCTCTTTTACAACAGCAGCTAGAAATCCAACACGCTATCCGTTGCGCCACAGAGGCCAACACAAGCCTATACTTTCTTGCTGCTTTGCCCAGGAAGTCGGTATTTGGGAGGGAGGAGGAGCAGTTTGGCAATTATATCTATTTTTTTCTGATGGGGTGTGTGAAACATAAATGGCCTGCTTCTAGATTTGGAACGAAAAGAAAATGTGAATGAACAGAGGGGAGTTGCCACCATTTTAGTGTCCACCTCAAGCCCTTGACTTTTCTGTCACCTGTGTGCTGTACAGAGGCATTTCCATGATGGGAATGACCACACTGCACTTCAAGCAAATATATTCCCACTGTGTATTTATAAATCACACATCTAACTTTACAGGGGCAACAGTGACGCTTTAAATGGCTCTTGTTAATGTACATTTATATGGTGCACTTTACAACCTCAGGACGTCCCAAATTGTTTTACAGCCCCATGAAATGATTTTAAAGTCTAGTCACTGTTATTACGTAGGAAACACAACAGCCAATTTGCACACAGCCAACTCCCATAAGCAACCTTATGTTAATGATTGTTATGAGAGCTGTTTTCAGTGATGTTGGTTGAGGGGTAAATATTGGCCAGAGCATTGAGAGAGCTCCTCTTTGAACAGTTCCTTTTACAGACACCTGAGAGGGCAGACTGGCCTTTGTTCTAACATCTTACCTGAAAGCTGGCACCTCTAACTCTGTGCCACCTCCTCAGTATGACATTGGAGTGTCAGGCACGATTTTGTGAGAGACAGAGGCCCAGATTTTCACGTTGGCGGAGAGCCTCTCCGTCGTGGTGAAAATCCCAGAAATGTCTGAAAATTCTAAGTCCTGCCCCCGAACACAGCATGTTCCATTTTCACAGGGGTGGGGCTGGAGTTGGGGCCGGGGTCCGCGCATGTGTAGTTTGCAGAGGCACCAGGCCATTTAAATCTCCAGCTAACTCCACTGGTGGGATTTTGGCAGGCCAGGAGTGTGAAACCCAGAGTGTGGAGGTTAGGCCAGGTAAGTGTTGGTCTGAACTTGATGGATTCATTTGGATAGCTGGGGAACCCCTTTGGATGTAATCCTGGGACACCTTTGGGAGAGGTAAGGCATCATTTGGGATTGTTAAAAGTAAACATGATTGTGTAAAAAGTGCATAAACTCATCGGAACTGTCAAGCTGTCAAAGGAATTTTAAACAAGTGTCAAGCAGTCAAGGAAATGTCTAAGCACACTAGGTAAGTTGTCATGGAGGGGGTAGGGCAAGGGATGATGGGTGGGGACATAGGTTGACATAGAGGGTATGAGGGGGCATGGGGGTGGGTAGGGCACATGAGGTGGCATAGGTTGACATAGATGGGCATGGGGAATTTGTGGGGTGTTGAGGAGTGAGGGCGGGGGGCAGTTTTTTGTTTGATTCTTTTTTTAAATTGAATTCAATAATGTGCCTTCCGCCCAGCCTGCCTCTGCACCCAGAAGCCTCTGCACTCGTTCCAGGGACGGCGGGCCCGACTTCTGATCCAACTCGCCCCACTATATGGAGAGTTAGTGGACAAGCTAGGCTGGGTTCTCCAACCCTGTTGGCCAGGCTTTGTACACACCTGTGGAAGATAGTCCAATGCC
Source organism: Cetorhinus maximus (assembly GCF_964194155.1). Taxonomy (NCBI): domain Eukaryota; kingdom Metazoa; phylum Chordata; class Chondrichthyes; order Lamniformes; family Cetorhinidae; genus Cetorhinus; species Cetorhinus maximus. The sequence goes on along the minus strand of NC_135887.1, from coordinate 74,756,027 downwards.
AAGGCTCCTTTGCAAGTTGGCGATGATCTCAATGCAATTAGCCCTCCTCAGGTTGGTAGGGTGGGGTAGGAGGAGAGGGTGCAGCATGGCAGGTATCAATTGGCACAAGAAAATAATTACATTGTTTTCACTTTAAAAATGTTCAAATCCCCAGTCTGTGATCGATTGGCCCTTCATAATCTAGACCCCGCCCTCTCCAATGTGTATCAGAGACCCTTAGATTGCCATTAATAACCAGGAAAGTTCCCCATCGTTAACCTTTATTTAATATTGGACACATGTACAGTCGGCCGATTGGCCTCCTGCGTTCTATCATTCCATGATTGCTTCAGTGAGGAAATGCCAGTGAGGAGGACTGCCCCAATCAGCTGGAAGCAGGAAGCTGAGGGCAGTGCTGGGGGATAGGGTAAGAAATTCAGCCTGTGGAACAACCAGGTGTGTCTGTTAGCAGGGCCTGAAAGCCAGGCACGGTGTCCGCCAATGGGAGGTGAGAGCTTTTTTTAATTTATTTATTGGATGCGAGTGTCGCTGGCTAGGCCAGCATTTATGGTAAATGGTCCACACTGCTGCCACTGTTCGTCGGTGGTGGAGGGAGTGAATGTTTGTGGATGGGGTGCTAATCAAGTGGGCTGCTTTGTCCTGGATGGTGTCAAACTTCTTGAGTGTTGTGGGAGCTGCCCTCATCCAGGCAAGTGGAGAGTATTCCATCACACTCCTGACCTGTGCCTTTGCGATGGTGGACAGGCTTTGGGGAGCCAGGAGGTGAGATACTTGCTGCAGGATTCCTAGCCTCTCATCTGCTATTGTAGCCACAGTATTTATCTGGCTAGTCCAGTTCAGTTTCTGGTCACTGTGACACCTTTGGGAGAGGTAAGGCATCATTTGGGAATGTTAATAGCGGGGGATTCAGTGATCGTAATGCCATTGAATGTCAAGGGGCGATGGTTAGATTCTCTCTTGTTGGAGATGGTCATTCCCTGACACTTGTGTGGTGCAAATGTTACTTACCACTTGTCAGCCCAAGCCTGGATATTGTCCAGGTCTTGCTGCATTTGGACATGGACTGCTTCAGTATCTGAGGAGTCACGAATGGTGCAGAACATTGTGCAATCATCAGTGAACATCTCCACTTCAGACCTTATGATGGAAGGAAGGTCATTGATGAAGTAGCTGAAGATGGCTGGGCCTAGAACATTACACTGAGGAACTCCTGCAGTGATGTCCTGGAGCTGAGCTGATTGACCTCCAACAACCACAACCATCTTCCTTTGTGCTAGGTATGACTCCAACCAGCAGAGAAATTTCCCCCTGATTCCCATTGACTCCAGTTTTGCTGGGGCTCCTTGATGCCACACTCTGTCAAATGTTGCCTTGATGTCAAAGGCAGCCACTCCCACCACTAGAATTCAGCTCTTTTGTCCCTGTTTGAACCAAGGCTGTAATGAGGTCAGGAGCTGAATGATCCTGCCGTAACCTAAACTGGGCATCAGTGAGCAGGTTATTGATAAGCAAGTGCCGCTTGATAGCACTGTTGACAACCCCTTCCATCACTTTACTGATGATGGAGAGTAGACTGATGGAGCAGTAATTAACTGGGTTGGATTTGACTTGCTTTTTGTGTACCGGACATACCTGGGCAATTTTCCAGATAGCCGGGTAGATGCCGGTGTTGTAGCTGTAATGGAACAGCTTGGCTAGGAGTACGGCAAGTTCTGGAGCACAAGTCTTCAGTACTATTGCCGGAATATTGTCAGGGTCCATAGCCTTTGCAGAATCCAGTGCTTTAAACCATTTCTTGATATCACGTGGAGTGAATCAAATTGGTTGAAGACTGGCATCTGTGATGCTGGGGACCTCTGGAGGAGGCCGAGATGGATCATCCACTCTGAAGCAAATATCTTGTCCCCCATGATACTGATGCTTCATTAAACACTGAAGACTTTATAAGTAGATAACCAGTGATGAGATGATGAGTTTAGGTCCAAAGAAAGAAAGAACTTTCACTTACTTGGCACCTTTCATGACCCCAAAACATTGCAAAGAGATTCACAGCATGTTTGGAGTGTGGTCACTGCCGTATAGTGAAAAAAATTGTCTTCCCAATGTCTTAAAAAGTTTGGCAATAAATTTCACTGGGCTGCAACAGCCCTTTAAAATTTGTGTGTGTTTGTGTCATGCTCCACAAATGCCAGCAATCAAGGGCAAAATTTTGAGGTTGGCAGGTGAGTGCGGTAGGGGGGACCAGGAGCAGTCGGGAAATGCCCAGGGTCCGCAATCGGCCCCCAACCACAATTTCATGATGGAGGGCCAATTAAGGCCTGCCCAGCGTGAAACGCAGCACCTCACTGGTCGGGGGGCAGGGGCCTGTCGGCCGCCGGGTCCAATGGCAACCCGGCAGCTGGTTTAAAAATGGCCCAGGCAGCCCCAGAAAGGCTGCCATGGAAGGACGTGTGTTCTGCATTGTTTTGATGGAGTTGAGTACGGCTGGAGACATCAAGCTGGAGGGTGGGTCGGGTGAGCATTCGCAACCCCCTTACTTTTTGAACGAGTGCCTCGCCGTCCTCCTGGAGGAGGCGGCTGCCAGGAGGGATACCCTCGTCCCCAGAGATGGGAGGAGGAGGCCACCGCACCTCACAAAAGGGGCATGAGGGGAAGTGGCAGCAATGGTGAGCAGCTGTGATGTGGTGCGGCGCACATGGTTGCAGTGCCAGAAGCGCTTCAATGACCTGCTGCGCTCAGGAAGGGTGAGTACCATGTTGGCATGGGTCAGTGTGCAGAAGTGTTAAGGCTGGCCATCCCCTCATGGATCTCGGGGGTGCTAGAGTCTGAGTGCCAACTGTCACTGACACCGGAGCTGGCCAAGGGGGTGAGCCCTGGCTGCTTGGACTGAGTGCCTTGCGGCTCGAGGGCCACGACTCGGATGTGCCCTGCGAGGTGTTCCTCAGGTGGGGTTGGCCAGGCTGCAATGGCGCTGCAGGTAGAGAGTGGACTAATCAATGCTCATCTGTCCTTCAGGAGAAGATGAGCCATAACCAATCGAATCGTACAGGCAGAGGCCCGCTCAACCTGCTGCTGCTCAACGGGTTCAAGCAGGATGCCCTAGAGCTGGAGAGTTGGCATGGTCCCTGTGCAACCAAGTGTGGAGAGGCGGGGTGCCAGATGAATGTAAGAGCGCAGTACACAGAGGTGAGAGTTTAGGATTGTGCGACCATTCTAATGTAGTCTCTTTGTTAATGGGAGCCTCAAACCTGGAGCCCCCATTGAAAGACGATGGCACCATGATACAGGTCTCCATTGTCTCATCAGGGTGCCTGGCATGCACAGTGACAGTGTGGTGACTTTAACTAATGGCATGTCCATGTTCTCCCTTTTAGGTTCACCAGCACACACTCACTCTCTGGACACCGAAGGGCCACCCCTGACACCAGAGGACCACCAGCCTTCAGATGCACTTGCATCACACCTGCTCCCTGAACCAGGCACCAAAGCAGATACCAGCTCCTCGGTGGGCATTAGATCAGCAGCTAAAATGTCAGTGCACAGCGGTGAGGGCACTTTACCCTCGCTTGAGATGTAGGCGGAGGCAGAGAGTGCCCAGGGCACTGGAAGTCGGTGGACTGCTGGAGACCAGGACGATGCTCAATCGAAGGCTGATGATGAGCCTCTGGAGTTGTCCATTAGGCAGCAGATACTGGATGTCCAGTGAAATGTGCGGGGGGATCTGGCGGAGATCCATGAGAGTCTGCGTACCATGGTCTCTGTTATGTAATGGTCCATACGGAGCGTGAGCACTGCGTTGATCCTGATGGCCAAGTGCACTGCCTCCTCCATTGAGAGAGTGGTGACTCCCATAGAGAGGCAGCTCCAAGGACAGAATCAGGAGTTCCTGGGGATGCACTCAGGCCTGCAAGCCCTCCCACAGGCAATGACCTTAGGTGGTCAGTGCCAGTGTGGGAAATGGATGAGGCACCCATTATCCCAGCTAGGCGCCTGTCCATCAATGGTGAGCAGGGAGGTCCAGAGCGACCTCACGTTGGCGCATGACCAGCTTGTTGTCTCTCCGGGCTCCTCTCAGGGTGCTCTGGATGATGGCAGCAGATCCTCTGCCGCTCCGCCAGTGACCCTGGCATCTGATGAGACTGCGATGACTGGCGAGATGCCAGCCGTGGCACTGGCCACTCCCCCAGGCGGGGCCAGCACAGGCTCCACTGGCCAGAGGTCATCAAGGCCAACAGGACAGCAGAGTGAGCAGGCTGTCTCCAATGCTGCTGCCAGTGAGGGGGGAGCACCAAGATGCAGTACTCGCAAACATAAGTTTAAGGCACCATGAGCACAAGAGGGACAGTTCACGGGTGATTTTCTGATCATTTATGTTTGGTTTATATGTCTGCTGGTGTGGACATCAAAACCAGTAACGGTAATGTCATAATGACTTTAATGTGACAATAACATTAAGTTTGCTTTGGTTCTGATGGCCTGAGTATGCTTCACATTTTTTCTTTCTGGTGCAGGGTATGCCAGTTTGTAATGCTGGACGTGAGTGACTCTAAACTTTATTGCACAGGCACTGAGTGGAATTTGGGTGCAAATGAAAGGGTCATTTCAGACATCCAGGATGAGAGGTGGCAGCCCTGGCATGAGGTGGAAGTTGGTCTTTGGCAGCCTAGCTGAAGGAGCGTTGGATCAAGGCATCCCTGGTGTCCCTGCCTCACTGGAGGTTACTGAGGTCTGCCTCCACGCCCTCAGCATTTTCCTCACTGTGCTCCTCTTCTAACTCACTTCTGGATTCATCCTTTGTGGCCTGTGGAGCTGCGTTAAGATCCTCTTCCTCCAGTGGGTCCCCCCTTGCCAGTGCCAGATTGTGGAGAGCGCAGCATGTAACCACTATCAGTGACACCCACTCTGAGGGGTATTGTAGTGCTCCCCCTGAATGATCCAGGCATCGGAAGTACATCTTGAGAAGACATATGGTCCTCTCTATCACCACCCTTGTGGAGGCATGACTAATTGTAACGCTGCTCTGCCTCTGCTCTTGGGTGGAGGAGAGGTGTCATAAACTACCCTTTCAAGGGATAGCCCTTGTCACCCAGCAGCCATCCATCCAGTCGGGCTGGAGCACTGAAGGGCCTCGGCACCTGGGAGTGTCTCAGGATATGAGCATCATGGGAGCTGCCTGGGTACCTTGCACAGACTTGCAGAATCTGCACCCTGTGGTCACACACTATCTGCACATTCATTAAGGGGAATCCCTCCCTGTTGATGAAGGCACACGGCTGACCTGCTGGCACCTTGATGGCCACATGTGCAGTTGATTGCACCCTGGATGTGGGGGAAACCCAGCAACCGCTGCAAATCCTCTGGCTCACTCAGCCTGGCTGGCCTCGTCCATACGTAAAGAATGAATGTCATTACCCGCCTGAACAGAGCTTCTGTCACCAGCTTGATGCAACTGTGGACAGCTGATTGGGAGATTCCACAAAGATCCCGCACTGACCCCTGGAAAGAGGTATTGAAGTTGAGAGCCACTGTGACCTTCAGAGCCATTGGTATGGGGTGTCCACCCACACAGTCACAGCTGATCTCAGAACCAATCATCTGACAAATGGAGGTCACAGTCTCCCTTGAGAGGCGGAGCCTCCTTCGGCACTGGGCCTCGGACATATTGAGGTAGCTGCTTCGCCGCCTGTAAACCCTGGCAGCAGGATAGTGACGTCTTCAGCAGCCCCTTCCGCTTTGGACTTCCAACTGGCCCTGCGCCCCTTGTGCCTGCGCCTCTCCTCCCGCGGATCCCTCCCCTGGAAGCTGCATTGGGACACCTGCTTCATATTTGCTCATTTCGCACTGCTAAAGACATTGATCGGATTGGCCAAGTCACCTTTTAATTTCCAGTTGGGTATCGGCTCTGCCACACATAAAACAGAATTGAAATTACTTAATTATTATGTACACAATGGGTCAAGAGGAAGCGGGGGAAGTGGATTGGACGGGGAGGGGGGAACCAGCTTACTGCATTCACTTCACTGAAACCCAATGGTTTCAGGCCATCAACTGGTGGATCGATGAAGCCACTGGTTTTCCCAACAACGACAACTTTCATTTATATAACACCTTTAATGTTGTAAAAGGCACTTCACATGAGCATTATCAAACCAAACTGACACTAAGTCATATTATTTGGGACAGGTGACCAAAAGTTTGGGCAAACAGTAGGCTTTAAGGCATGTTTTGAAAGGAGGAGAGTGAGGTAGAGAGGCAGCGAGGTGTTAAGAGGTAATTCCAGAGTTTAGGGCCCAGGCAACTGAAGGCACAATTATCAAAGATGGAGTGACTAAAATAGGGGAGGTACGGATGCCAGAGTTGGAGGACACTGGAGGGTTGAGGGGCCAGAGGAGAATACAGATATAGGAAGGGATTTGAGTACAAGAACTCAAATTTTGAAATTAAGGCTTTGCTGGACAAGGAGCCAATGTAGATCAGTAAGCACAGGGCTGATGAGTGAGTGAGACTTGGTGTGAATTAGTTCTGCAGATTTCTGGATAGCCTCAAGTTTGTGTCGGGTAGAATGAGGGAGACCAACCAGGAGTGCATTGGAATAGTCATGTCTGGAGGTAACAAAGGTATGGATTAGGGTTTCAGCAGCAGATGAGTTGAGGCATGGGCAGAATCAGGCAATAGATCAATAATGAGGTGTTAAAGTGGTTATGTTACTGAACTAGTAATCGCCAGGTCTAAATTCAAATCCCAAATAGTAATTTGGCAATGTAACTGGAAGTAAAATAATGACTACAAAACTCTATGGGGTCTTTGGGGTTAAAATCTCAACTGGTTCACAAATGTCCCTTAGGAAGAAAACTGTCATCCTTACCTTGTCCAACCTATACCTGACTCCCATCTCACGCCAACATGGCTGACTCTTAACTGCCTCAAAAGCTACCCAGTCGTAAGAAGAAGGCTCACTTACAATTTCAAAGGGCAATAAATGTTGACCTTGCCAGCAGTGCCCACATCCTGAGGATGAATTAAAAAATAACACGCTGCATGCTTATATCCAGTTAACCAGATTCTAGTTTGGTATCCGTCTTGTAATAAAACTGTCTCTGGTGGCCTAAACCCAGTATAACTGTACATTGTTTCATTCGCTACATTGCAGCAGATAAATGGGCATTTCACGCTATCCTGGAGCATTCCATGAAAGCTGGCCCTGGTGCAAGTCTCATAAAGCTTTGCAGGGCCCACTGATAGCCTGCAAAGTGCTGAAACACAGCCAGTTATACTGGTGCATTTCCTGCCAAGATTTCAGTAAGGGAGATTCCAGCTTCAGGGATTTTGCTAGCTATGACATAATGACAGGTTTCAATCAGGAAGCAGGAAAAATATGGGGAGCCTTCCAGCTAAATGTGGGAATGTTGGCAGGTGTACTGAAGGGAGGCAGAACTTGCCAAGGTTCAGCACACTCCACCTTGAGACTCATTGCTTGACTCACATACTCCATTTATTCTTCAATGTTCTGTTACAGATCCACTTGCTTCGCTGGTGAAATTGTAGTCTAGCAAATGAGCCCCATAGGGGTTATCAAATGAATAGTTAGCCTGTTCTAATGGCTTTCTTCTCTGCCACCCAGCAGAGCAGTCAATTTGCAACAGCAACTTACATTTATACAGCATCTTCAATGTAGTAAAATGCCCCAAGGTGTGTCACAGAAGACAGAATTTGCCACCAAGCCACACAAGGAGATATGAGGGCAGATGACCGAAAGCTTGGTCAAATGGTTAGGTTTTAAGGAATGTCTAAGGAGTAGAGACAGCCAGAGAGGCGGAGAGGTTTAGGGAGGGAATTCCAAAGCTTAGGATTCAGGCAGCTGAATTAAGGCATGGCCGCCAGTGGTTCAGTAATTAAAATTGGAGATGAAGAGACCAGAATTGGAGGAGCACAGAGATCTTGAAGGTTGTCGGTCTGCAGTAGGGTACAGAGATGGAGAGGGGCGAGGGGGAAACCCATGGAGATTTAAGTACAAGGATGAGAACTTTAAGTTTGAGTTGTTATTGTACTGGGAGACAATGTAGGTCAGTGGGCATAGGGATGATGGGTAAACAAGACTTATATTTAAACTAAATTAAACAGGTTAGTATTTTTATTAAAATAACAAGAGTTGAATATCAGATGAGTGCATTAAGTGTTCCTGCACTAATATCTGCAAAAGTCCCTTCTGGCTTTATAAGTTTTAGCACTCTATATCAAAAGCTTATTAAAAAGGGGTCTGTGGTGGAAGCCCTACACAGAAGAGGCATTCACACAGAGGACAGTGTTCTGTTATTTGGCTACACAGTGCAATAAATGCCTTTATTGTCTTAAACACGGTGCTGATATAATACACAAGGAGCTCTGCAATAGGCTTTTACCTGAGGCTAGAAACTGGGATAGGTTTGAATCCACTCAGGTGAAATTAAATAGTTTGTCACAGTCAGAGGTTAGCCCACAGGCCAGCGGCTGCCATGGAGACAGTCACTGCTTTAATAAGTGTATCTTAGCAATTAATGTTTGACTGAGTCAAGATAAGGCTCGCTCAAGCAACTTATGCACACAGACGCTCACAGACAGAGTGGTCAATTTTAACCTGCCGAAATTGGTGTTACTACATGGTAACAAACTCAAAATGTACCTGTAGCCCCAACTCAGGGTGTCTAACCCTCGCAATGAAAATTTTTGGCATGGCGGTCTATTACGGCGGGGTGAGGGAGTGGTACTTTTAGAGCTGTGGGAGTGGGAAAACAAGAATAGATTGGGTATTGCGCATGCGTGAAAGTTAAAGGTCAGAATTATGGGGAGAAAGGGCAACCCGGATGCATGCAGCCCGGGACATGGGACGGTGGATTCAATCACGGGACAATCCTGTAAAATAAGGGATGGTTGGCCACCCTGACCCAACCATTGGCTCATGTTTTGCAACTCACGAAGGGGCCTACCACTGGGTGGTGAAGAAACAGCCTGCTTCAGCCCCTTTTAATACGCAAGTCAGGGTCATGTTGCTATAGGACAAAAATTGCTCTTTGGATAATGCTGGTCAGTGCCTACACTCTCTGACTTGTCCTGAAAAGGTAAGTTTTAAATTATTTCCCCTACAGGAGGAGGAGTGTATCTCTGTCAATATGGCAGGCAACACATTTCTGGATGATAATAGGAGTGCATTTATCCTGCCTACCATTTTGGAAGGTCAGGAGGCTGTTTGGTATACATGACTGAATTTCTAGGCCATAAACATCAAACATTAACAAATGTATACAATCATGCACACGTACAGTCACGTGTGAAAGTTTATACTCATGTATATCTGTACAATCTTTCATCTGCACATAAATTCATACACAAACATATTTTCATGAGTTAGAATGTATTGTTTAATTAGAATCAGCCACTAGCCTCACCCAGACGAACTGTTCAACAGGTCACATGGGACACATGGCTGGTGATGTTCATAGAATCACACAGCATAGAAAGAGGCTATTCAGCCCATCACGTCCGTGCCAGATCTCTGAAAGAGTTATCAATTAGATTTGTGCTATTTTATATATAAATCCTCACTGTTGCACAACTGCATCTCCCTTCTGGCATCAGAAGATGATTTTGTGTTTTATGTAGCACCTATCACACCTCTCAGAAACATCCCAAAGTGCTCTATATGATGTCTATTCCAACATCCCCAAAGATAGCCAACATGGAAACAAAGAGGGCTGCATTTTCCCATAGTCGGGCCAACCCTTGAGGCCTTTAAAAATGAGGGGCAGGGCTCTGGGATTCCCACCCTGTTCCTGGTGTGAGTATTTTCACCTGCACGGGATAAGTGTGCGGGGTAGTGAGCCCACACCCTGCACTCCCGACATGATCAGTACCATTGCAGGTGTAGGGATCTCAGAGCCCCCTCCCCCATTCACAATTTTCATGGAGTCTAGCCAGCTTCTCAAGGATACATGGTTCATGGCCCCTCGGAGGAGTTGTGAACCATAGTCTGGATTTAGGAACCTTTTGAAAGGTATGTTTAAAAGATCTTACCAATATTCCCCCTAGGCCCTCCATGCCCCATGCCCATCCATATCCTCAGACCCCTTCCATGGTCCCTGCATCCTCAATGCCCTCCATACCCCCATTCCTCTTGCATTACCCAGGCTACCTCCAAGATAACAAAGCCATCTGTTTCTGTTGATACGATTTACAGGTGGCCTCATTATGAATACTTGGCTGAGCTCCAAGATTCACTAATGGATTAGATCAGCGGGGTTCTGTTTTTACAAGTGGAAGTTTAGTGTTTGCTTTGATTGATTGACATCTTTATAAGGTTATAATAAGTTATTCTTTCTTTGAACTCTTTCTTTCAATGTCTGTATATTTATTTGGACAAGATCAAGAGTTATGAGTGCAGTGTAGTTTTCATTATTGATTCTATAATGGCTCTATCTGATTGACACTTTTATAGGGTTGTAAGAGCAGCAGTTTCTTTTAAAGCAGATTTTTGAATTGATGTTTTTTTAAGTGTATTTCAAGATTTGCTCTTGTTATTATATAATTCATTGATTTTATAGTGCACTTAGGTGAGTAGACATGGATGATGCAGGGGAACCATAGAAGTGGCATAGCAGCTTGGAGGGGGCATGGGTGGCATGGGAAGTGGGTGATGGGATGTGGGTTGAGGGCTAGAGGGCTTTGATACACTGGGCCAAAGTCCCAGGGAACTGAGGTGGGCCTTCTAATTAGTCTGCCTTGACACTCACACACCTCCGTAGCCACATTGAACAGCTTCTGGGGTTGGGGGGCCCAACTTGATCCCACACCCACCTCCCTGAAGTAAAAATAGTGCATAGGTGGGCCATTTATATGGAGACACATCTGCCGAGCCTGCAAATTTTCCCATTCAAGCTCCCCACCTCAATGGCGAAAATCCAGCCCTAAGTATTTTTCGGACATGAAGAGTGAAATACTTGTGTTTCACTGTGTGAGTTACTTTGAAGTGCAGTCACTCATTATGTAGACCCATATGACAGCCATTCCATTCCACCACATCACACCTACGGCAATGTGATGACTGACGGGATCATATATTTTTGTTGGCTGCTTGAGGAATGAATGGGGACGGCTCCATGCTTACATTCAAATAAAGTGTGAACTCTTGCACAACCATGTAAACTACTGGATAGGGTAGAATGGCCTTGGTTTCATATCTCACCTAAAGGATGACACCTCCATCAATGCAGCGCTCCCTCAGCAGTACGCATGTGTCATCATAGACGATGCACTGAAGTGCAGGATGGGCTTGAACGCACAACCTTACATGTCCGAGATCGAGGGTGCTGTCAATTCAGTCAAGTTGACAGCTGCTACTTCTTATCATGTCAGTCGTGGATCAATTGGTAGCATCACCACTGCTGAGTCAGAAGGCCACGGGTTCATGTTAGACTCCAGGAACTTGGGAACATAAATCTAGGCCGGCACTTCAGCTCAGTAACAAGGGATTGCCGCACTGTCTGAGGTACAGTCTTTCTGATGAGATGTTAAACTAGGTATATTTGTAAAAGATCCCATGGCACTACTTTGAAGAAGAGCAGGGCATTTACCCTCAGTCAATATTTATCGGCCAATATTTATCCTTCCATCAACACGATTAAAGCTGGTTATCTGGTCAGAATCACATTGGTGTTTGTGAGAATTTGCAGTGGCTGCTGGGTTTCCTACGTTACAACAGTTCTCTAAACAGTCTCTAAACTTCAAAAACTTTTTGTGGCATATAAGTGTTTCGGGATGAGTGGGCATTATATAAATGAACACAAGAAGTAGGAGAAGGAGTAGGCCTACAATTCTTTGTTTTCCTTTCTTGCCAGAAACTGGAAGGTGGAGCTGAATTCATTTGATGGAATAACACGATTTCTCTTGCTGCGTTTTTTATTGTTCCCAAAATTTAACAATCACGCGCTTCCAATTCAATATTGGCTACTTTTCCCAGTTAGCTACAGCGAAAATGGTGAGATTTGTTTGGAGACATTGGGCAAATTTTCACTTTGAACAATAGTGACTTCAAATTAAATAAAAATCAGGAGAGATGGAGAACAGGTGTCTGAATCAATATTGTCTGTTTTATATTATTGAACAAAGCCAAAATGGTCATCAGGGAGTGATGCAGCTGGAAGTGCATTACCTGGAAAACCGTTGTGCGTCTTCCTGCAAAATATACAACTGGAAATAAGTGAGATTTGACTAGTGGGAGAGAAACAAAAATGGTTGGGATGCAGTGCCCAACTCTTTCACTGAATTAAAGGGAGGGATGTCAGACTATAGGGATGCCTTCAGGAGAATCTGTATTGACAGCACGTCCTAGTGGTGCAGTTTATATGGCTCACACTCTACTCATCAAAGGTATCACAGATTAGGACACTGGCCTTACAAGTTTGGAAGCTGGGTTTGAATGAAGTTCAGGCCAATGGAATAAAAGTTTCTTCTCTGCCTTGATTATACAAGGATTCTCAGTGGAAACAGGCCCAACTGGTTTATTGTGAGGCTACACTTCACATGAGCCTCCTCCCACTCTAATTCTCCCTTTGCATCCTGCCCATGTATTACTCTATTTCCTTCTTCCTAAGATATGCATTAAATATGTTAAAGCTACCTGTTTCAACCACTCCGTGTGGCAGTGAGTACCACGTTCTTGCCCCTCTCCCTGTAAAGATCCATATTCTCATCCCTATCTATACAAAGACCCCCATTCCCAGCACTGCTTTTACCCAGCCAGCACTAACTGTGTTGTACATTTGCTGGATGCTTCAGCATGGGGTCAATGTCATGAATGGCCAGTACCAGTTAAGTCTAGCCTGGACTGTTCAAAGTCAGCCTACACCGCATAAACAGTGCGGCCAGGGCCAGAGGACACCAAAACTGGACACCTTTGTGATGCGCATTGGATGGCATTGTCGCACATGGGTGTGAGCTCACCATGTTCAGGGATTTTGTGCCACTGGAATGAAAATGGAGGAGGTGGCGGTCAGGATAAAGTATTAAAACAAACATGTCTTTTGCAACCTGTCCCTTTTGCATTTTGTCCATTCTACAACTAAGTATTTTCACTCTAAATTGCTCCTTGTCCTTTTCCATAGCTAATCTAAACCTCATGATTTTATGATAACAGTCCCCTAAATGTTCCCCTACTGACACTTGATCTACTTGACCCACCTCATTCCCCTGAACCAGAACCAGCAAAACCTCCCTCCTTGTTGAACTAGAAACTTACTCATCAAGAAAGTTGTCCTGACCTCAGAAGTCCTTCCCCCCTCTCTGCTAGTTAACCTATTATCTGAGTCTATATTAGGATCATTGAAGTACCCATTATCACCATTCTATAGCTCTTGCAGCTCTCTGAAATTTCCCTGTAAATTTGCTCCTTTATTTCCTTCCAACTGGTTGACGGCCTATAGAATACATGCCATGACTTAATAGTGTCCCTATTGTTTCTTAACTCACCTTCCAAGAATCCTTAGATTCCGGAAAAGTCCCAGAGGATTGCAAAAACTGCCAATGTAACACCCTTATTCAAAAAGGGAGGGAGACAAAAAACAGGTATCTATAGGCCAGTTAGCTTAACATCTGTCATTGGAAAAATGTTAGAGTCTATTACAAAGGATGTAATAGCAGATCATTTAGAATTACATAATCTAATCAAGCAGAGTCAGCATGGCTTCATGAAGGGGAAATCATGCCTAAAAATTTATTAGAATTCTTTGAGGAGGTAACTAGCAGGATAGATAAAGGGGAACCAGTAGATGTAATATATTTGGATTTCCAAAAGGTGTTCGATAAGGTACTCTTATCTTATTAAGGTACTTAATAAGATAAGAGCCCATGGTGTTGGGGGTAGTACATTAGCATGGACAGAGGATTGGCTAACTAATAGAAGACTGAGAGTTGGGATAAGGGGGTTATTTTCAGCTTGGCAACCTGTAACTTGTGGAGTGCCACAGGGATCAATGCTGGGGCCTCAATTATTTACAATATATATTAATGACTTAGATGAAGGAATTGAATGTACTATTGCCAAATTGTGGATGATACAAAAATAGGTGGGAAGGCAAGTGGTGAGGATGACACAAGGAGTCTACAGAGGGATATAGATAGGTTAAGTGAGTGGGCAAAAAAGTGGCAGATGGAATATAATGTGCAAAAATGTGAGGTTATGCACTTTGGCAGGAAGAATAGAGGAGCTGAATATTATTTAAATGGGGAACGACTGAAGAAAGCTGCAGCACAGAGAGATTTGGGGGTCCTCGTGCATGAATCCCAAAAAGCTAACATACAAGTTCAGCAGGTAATAGGTAAGGCAAATGGAATATTGGCCTTTATTTCAAAGGGAATGGAATATAAAAATATGGAAGCCTTGCTAAAACTATACAAGGCACTAGTTAGACCACACCTAGAATACTGTGAACAGTTTTGGTCCCCTTATCTAAGGAAAGATATACTGGCATTGGAGGCAGTCCAGAGAAGGTTCACTAGGTTGATCCCGGGTATGGAGAGATTTTCTTATGAGGAGAGGCTGAGTAGGTTGGGCCTGCACTCATTTCAGTTTAGAAGAATGAGAGGCGACCTTAATGAAACATATAAGATTCTTAGGGGGCTTGACAGGGTAGGTATTGAGGGGCTGTTTCCTCTTGTGGGAGAGTCTAGGACCAGAGGGCATTATCTCAGAGTAAGGGGTCACTCATTTAAAACAGAGATGAGGAGGAATTTCTTCTCTCAGAGGGTAGTCAATCTGTGGAATTCTTTACCACAGAGGGCTGTAGAGGCTGGGTCGTTAAGAACATTCAAGGTGGAGGTAGACAGATTTTTAATCAGTAAGAGAATCAAGGGTTATGGGGAAAAGGCAGGAAAGTGGAGTTGAGGATTATCAGATCAGCCATGATCTCATTGAACGGCAGAGCAGACTCGATGGGCTGAACAGACCACTTCTGCTCCTACGTCTTATGGTCTTATGGTCCTAAAGAGATGTTGGTGCAGGGTCAATCCAGTTCTTTGTGGTTGTGAATCCTCAGCACAAAACTGTCCATAATGTAAAGCTAATTTGGCCCTACATTGACAATCTCACTCAGAGAGACCAAATAAATGGCTGGCAAGGGAAACTCAATATGTCACACTTGTGCTAGGTGGATGCAGTTACATTTAAATGCACAGGAAAGAAAGACTTGCATTTATGCAGGAGCTTTCTTGACCTCAGGATGTCCCAAAGTGCTTTACAGCCAATTAAGTACCTTTGAGGTGTAGTCACTGTTGTAATCTAGGAAACACAGTAGCCATTTGCCTCATAGCATTCTCCCACAAACAGCAATGACCAGAGAATCTGTTTGTCTGACAGTGGCAGAGGGATAAATAATCACCAGGGAGACCTCCCCAGCGCCTCTTTGAAATAGTGTCCTGGGATCTTTAATGTTTACCTGAGATGACAGATGTCTGACTGGGAAGATGAGACCCCTGGCAATGCAGCACTTCTTCAGTGCAGTGGAAGGTAGCACAGGCGTAACTTTGCATCTGGCCTGTGCTCTATTTGACCTAAATACTCACACAGATATACACGCAAACATATTGCCATGATTTATAGAGTGCTGTTTAATTAAATTCAGCAATTGGCCTGCATCCAGACAAATTGATTGTCTGAGGTTCAAGACACATGGCTCGCTGATGTTTGTTCCAAAAAAAAATGTTCTTGCTCTGCAGTGACACTTTGTGCAAAGAGTGGAAAATATTACATTCTCCCTGATGGGCATCAGTAAGTATATATCCAAGTATATACATTGAAGAGATATTTGTGAGGGTGATTCCCTTCAGCTACTTCATGCCCTGACGTTGTAAACAAACATCCAAGAATATTGTTTGGTTGGTCTTTCCAAGGCAGTTTTCTGAACATTTCCCATTTCAGTACAGTTAGAGACCATTAAATCTTTATACATTCATAACGACCATGGGAAGACACCCCCCAACACTCCCCTCACTACTCCTTACTCTCTCTTCATTGAAAGCCATACTGAAATGATAATGTAATGATTAAAAAGACGCTGCATACTTGTGCAGGGACTTGAAGTCTCTCCACCCATAGCTGGATATCTCTGCCAAGCACAGGCGATGTGGTATTTATATTAAGCTCCTATCAGTTGGTTATGTTTTATAATAAGAATGGCTGAGTGTTCACGTATTTGGAAAGTTGCAGCAAACTATTGGAATACATGGTCCCCTGGTGAGAGGATTACAGGCATTTCTAGAACTGGTCCACAGTAGGAAAGCTTTGCACTTTGTTAAATATTCCCCGCCATATATCCCCATCAGCTGGCAGGAGCAACAAGTCCCTTTTATTCTTGCTGTGTACCATCTGTGTTGGCTGTGTTAATGTTGTCAGCTGTGGCTCAGTGGTAGCACTCTTGTCTCCCAGTCAGGAGATTGTGGGTTCAAGTTAAAAATGAAAAATGTACCACCACAACTTTCAGAAATGCAGCAAGAAGGAGACAGAGAAACCAGTGGATAAATGGTGGTGCATTGTTTTACTACTGAGGGCTAGCGAAGAGGAGGACAGCTATTTAACGTGTGCACGAAAACTATGGTTAAATAGTTCTGACCCTCCTTACAGAAAATTCGCCAGTAGTTCACGTTGCCTCGGCCTATATCACACTCTGTATGATACTGTGCTGATAGGGTTGCCAACTGTAATTAAATGTATTCCTGGAAGTTTCATCACATGACTTGCCCCCATGCTCCAGCCATTAGTCGGCCAACACATCCATCCTTTTGATGTACTGCCTTCCTATGCCAATTGGAAAGCAAAAAGATTCATTACCCACTTGGATGATGCTTGACTGTCAGCCAAGCAGCCTTTTTTCCCATTTTCAATATTTTTATCACTACTGATAAAGAGAAATGTTCAAAGAAAATGGCAAAAAAACCCAACTTTTTTAATATCCCAATTATTTTTCTCTAGGATTGCACACAGCAGTGTCCTGGAGATTGATCTTCAATTCCTGGAGACCCCAGGCCAATCCTGGAGAGTGGGTAACCCTACGTGCTGACCATGAGTGAGGTTGTCACCATGAAGTAAACTCTGGGGCCACATCAGTATCTTTAATAACTAGCACCTCCCAATCACACAAGTACCTGCAAAGAACATGGGGTAAAAATTCCACCTAGGCCTGCTCAGTGATGCAACCCAAAGCAAGGGGAGTTGAGGTACAGATCGGCAATGATCTAATTGTGTGCTGTAGCAGGCCTGAGGGGCTGAATGGCCTATTCCTGCTTCGATGTTCCTGAGAGGTCCAAGGGTCAATGGTCATTGGTCTTTAGGACTAATCTACAGGCTTGGGTTGCCAGCATAGTTCATGCCTTCACATGAAGCTCACTCAATGAGGCAGAACTATTTTAGGTTTCCAGCCTCACAAGCAGCAGCCCTCAAATAAGTCCTAGGAGGGAGGTGTGGAACAAGGTGCACGGGGCACCGATCACAATGCCTGTGCAGTCGGGTAGCACTCCTTTTCCTCTTGGCTCCACAGGATTGTTTTTTAATTCTCAAACTTATCTTTTGTTGGTGGGCTACAGGGGTATGGGTGGGTGGGGGCGAGGGGGGTGGCAATTGAAGAATCTTGAACAGCTCAGGCCTAAGGTCTGCTCCCTTCACCAGGAATTAATTTATTAAAGCACCCTCACCTCTGAATCAGATAGTTGCGGGTTCAAGTCCCACTCCAGGGGCTTGAGCACAAAATCCAGGCTACCAGCTCAGTGCTGCACTGAGGGAATGCTGCACTGTCAGAGGTGCTGCCCTTTGGATGAGATATTAAACCACGACCCCATCTGCCCTGTCAGGTGGACATAATAAATCACAAGACAATTTGAAGAAGAGTTCTCCTGGGTGTCCTGGCCAAATTTTAGTTCTCAACCAACACCAAAAAATTGATTGGCCATTATCACATCGCTGTTTGTGGGACGTTGCTATTTCTGCAATTAGCTGCTTCATTTTCTAAGTTACAGCAGTGACTACACTTCATAGAGTATTTCACTGACCTTGAACCACTTTGGGATATCCTGAGGTCATGAAAGTCATTATAAAGTTCAAGTCTTTCTTTCTTATTTCTTCCCTTTTTCCCTGTTCTCCATTTTCTCATAGGTTAAAGTCTTCAATACAGAAATGTTCTAAACATGCATCTATTTTACTGACTCAATAGAAGGGTCCAGGCAGTCACACATTAGGCAGTAATGATTGCCTGCATACTGTGTCAATGTGTTCCCCATTAGCCTGGTTTGATGCTGTGCCCTCACATTTCAATGGAGACACTGTACATCCTGATCTAATTTGATGCTGTTTGAATTCCGTATTGATCACACATTCTGACAATAGCCTGCATGGGCTTTCTTTGTAGCTGTTCCAAGCCCATTGCAGCTGATCTACAGTGTTTAACCTTTCAGCCGTTGAACATGGAACTTGGGACAATGCCTATCAAATGGATGACATGGGGCAAAAGCAACTGAATTGTTTCACATTTCAAGTGAAACTTTTTTGTGTGTTTTTAAATCACTAACTTTAAAGCAGCACTTGGATGGTACTAAGAGGAACACTCGGGGTAACAGTTCTCTTTCGACAGCATCTCGCAAACATGTAACCTGCACCACCTAGAAGGACAAAGACAGCAGGTGCATGGGAACACCACCATCTGCAAGCTCCCCTCCAAGTCACACATGTCCCTACTTGTAAATATATCGCCGTCCCTTCACTGTCACTGGAACTCCCTTCCTAACAGCACTGTGGGTGTACCTACACCACTTAGACTGCAGCGGTTCAAGAAGGCAGCTCACCACCACCTTCTCAAGCGCAACTAAGGGTAGGCAATAAATGCTGGCCCAGCCAGCGACACCCACATCCCATGAATGAATAGAAAACAAGTTCCCATACTGTTTACATTGAGTTGTGGAATTTGTGTTAGCCTGTTACTCTTTGGGGACCCGACTGATCCAAGTCCAAGTGACAAGGCTGAATGAACTTAGCCAAGTCATTCTATTCAGGGATCAAACTGACCAGAAGTAATACTTGGATCCTCTTCATGCTGTGGAATAGGATGGCTCCAACAAGTCACTGAAATGGATAAGTGTGACTATTGGAAAGCAGAGGGAGCAGGAAGTGTTAGTGTTCTGGGCAATTAACTCTATACAGAACAAAAACTGCTGCCAATGCACAGCATGTCAGTCAGGATGTATCGAGACACATTACAGAATGTCATGTGCATAACCCAGTGCCTCCATTACCATGGCAACATTTAGACCGCTGGGAGAGCAATACTAGGTTTGTTGCCAATACTTAGACCAGGGAAAGATTTCTTTGTCAGTGTACAGTGCCCAGGGCTGAGTGGGGTTATTTCCATCTGACTTTTACAGTGCACCCTTATCCATACCCCTGTCATTCCCACATTCCACTAATCTAACATTTTCCTGGCTGACGTCCAATTTTCCACACCCGATAACCTTCAGCTTATCCAAATCACTTCTGCCCTTATCCTATCCCACACAAAGTCCTGCTCACACATTATCTCCCTGCTCGCTACCTCCATTGGCTCCTTCTCCCCCATTGTCTCCAAATTAAGATTCTCATCCTTGTCCTCACCCCTATCTACCTCTGTAACATCCTCCAGCCCTACGACCATGCCCTTACACACTCCCCATTGCTCTGATTCATGGGATGCGCTGCCCAATCCCATCACCCCAAAATTGGAAGTCATGTCTTCAGCCATCTAGGACCCATGCTCTGGAATTCTAAAACCTAAATCCCTCCCCATCTGCCAACTCCCTTGTGCGCCTGCTGACCGAAATATCGCACTAGTGCGTGATGACATTGGGACGTTCGCTCGATGTCATCACGCGCTATTTCACACTCATGCATGTCGGGCGCATGCCCACAAGTCAAGGTGAAAATTCAGCCCATGAGAACTGTTCACTCCCCTCATCACCTAGCTTTCCTCTACCATGCGCTCTGGGCTTCACAGTTAATAAGCATACACATAGCTTCAGACACTGGTGCTTGTAGAAGCAACACATGTGAAGGCGTAGACATTACTTAAAGCAGCACTTTCAGGATAGGAGTAATAAAAATTTGCCTTCAGTAAAGTCATTAGTACAGTGGCTCTGTGGTGCCACTCTTGCCTCTGTGTGAGGAAGTTGTGGGTTCAAGCCCTACTCCTGAGGCTTGAGAGATAAAGGCTGACAGAACACTGCACTGTCAGATGTGCCACGTTTTGGATGGGTTGTTAAACCGAGGCCCCATCTTTCCTCTGAGGCACAAGTAAAAGAGCCAATTGCATTGCAAAGCACTTTGCAGTGTTGCAAAAGGCCATTAATGGGCTTAACGGCCCTCTTAATTGTAAAAACAAGTCTTTCTTTCCTGTGTTTGTATCCATACACTGTAACATACCCCAACCCTATCCACCTAGACAAAAAATTCATTAATAATGCAGAGGACACAACAATTAGCCATGAGGTTGATGTTGAAGAAGAAAGCTGTCGACTGCAGGAAGAAAGCAATGGGTTAGTCAGGTGGGTGGAACAAAGGCAAATGGAATTCAATCCAGCGAATTGTTAGGTAATGCATTTGGAGAAGCTAACAAGGCAAGGGAATTGACAGTAAATGGTAGAATAGTGAGAAATGTTGAGGAACAGAGGGATCTTGGAGTGCATGAACACAGATCCCTGAAGGTGACTGAACAGGTACATAGGGCGGTCAAGGAAGCATAGAAGATTCTTGCCTTTGTTAGACAAGGTGTAGAATGGCTTGTAGGTTATGCAGAACCTTTATAAAACACGAGTTAGGCTGCAGCTGGAGTATTGCGTGCACTCCTGGTCACTCCTGGTAGGGCACTGTATGAAAGATGCGATTGCATCAGAGAGGTTACGGAGGAGATTTTAAAGGATGTTGCCTGGACTGGAGAATTTTAGTTATAAGGAAAGGTTGGATAGGCTAGAGTTGTTTTCTTTGGAACAGAGGAGGCTGAAGGAAAACCTACCTGAAGTGCATAAAGTTATGACAGCTCTAAATAGATAGGACAGCCCCATTCTCCAAGGAGTATAGATTTTTGAAAAGAGGAAGAAGGTCTAGAGGGGATTCATGGGGAAATATTTTCATCTAGAGGCTCTACAGGGTGGTACGGATCTTGGGCTCATTGCCTGAAAGGGTGGTAGAGGCAGAAATACTCATTACGTTAAAATGGTACTTGGATATGCAGTTGAAGTGCAGTAACGTACAGGGCTATGGATCAAGAGCCAGAAGTGGGATTAGGTTGGATGGCTACTGGACAGCCGATGAGAACATGATGGGCTGAATGGTCTCTTTTCGTGCTGTAAATTTCTATTTCACGATGAATAAAGCGCAAATGATATCATACACAAGAATGTTCAGTTAGTTCATAGGAGAAGCACTGAAAGTCATTGCCAGCCATCATGTCTGCCTGTTGTCACTTTTGGCAGGTCATCACTGAAGGTTATGTCATTAGTTTGCTAAAAGCCCGGGCAACTATCCCTCATAACAATAAACAAAAAAACAACGTAATAATAAAGCCTTGTTCAAATAAGAAATGCAGATAGGGTCAGAGGTAAAGAAAAGTGCATATCTAACTAAACAATTAATAATCCTCTTCTCATTCAGAGTCAGTAAGAAACAGAGAGGAGAACATAATTGGATCACACATGTCAGGAGTGTGTCACACAGTGGATCACACATACCGGGAGTGTGTCACACAGTGGATCACACATGTCAGGAGTGTGTCACACAGTGGATCACACATGCCGGGAGTGTGTCACACAGTGGATCACACATGCCAGGAGTGTGTCACACTGTAGAGCTGGGATTTTCTAGGCCCATTTTTAATGGGACCCACTGTGGGAGATTCAGCTGCCCAGCCAAAAGTCCTTTGACTTTTGGAGGGACCGGATGCTCCTGGCAGCTGGTGGGTCTGGAAAGTCCCACCCTAGGAGTGTGCCACACAGGGGATCACACACACTAGGGCCTGAATTTTCAGCGTGGTGTGCGAGTGTGATCAGTGGGCCCGGAAGCGGATGTGGAATCCACCCCCATCCGCGATCAGCTGTCAAACTCAATTTCAAGCTGACTGGCCAATTAACCAGCGTGGAATGCACGTTGAGAGAGGCTCAGCATTGCCGGTGGGAGTTTTGGTCCCTGTTACAGGTTTGAAGTGTTGCTCCAGTGCGCAAGATGGCAGCGATGCCCAGGTCCCATACCAGGCGTGGCTGAAATGCCTGAATCCAGTCTGCCCCCTGTTTTTTGGATGAGTGCCTGAGGGTATTACTGGAGGCTGTAAATGACTGTCATCACATCCTGCTGCCAAGGGACAGCAAGAGGAGGCCACCTCGCGTCATGATGAAGGCCTGGACAGAGGGGGCAGGCCTGGTCAGTGGCCATGATGTTGTTTGCAGAACCTGGATCCAGTGTTGGAAAAGGTTCAGTGACCTTCTGCACTCTGGCAGGGTGAGTACTGATTCCAGTTGGAACCTTGGGTAGATGTCTTTGTGGGTGGCAGCACATGTTGGTGCTCAGGGGTGTGAAATGCACAGCGCAATGTGGCACATCATGTGCCTTGATAGACCATGGCTGGCATGTAGGTCAGGGTGATGTGCGACAATGTGATGGGCAACTGTTACTGCATCTTTGGGTTCAGGAGGCTGCAACATGACGGCATGATGGGGCGGGGGGGGTGGGGGTGGGGGGTGGGGACCAATGGAAGCACTTTTTCTCTTACAGGGGAAGAGGAGTCACAATTCGGTGGAGTGAGTCAGACGGGTGGGGGTGTTACCAAACCAGCTTATCCTCAGTCAGATGGTGGTGCAGGCTTCGGAAATGGCCTGTGAGCATGCAGCCAAGTCCACAGGTTACAGAGAGACAGGGGTGTCGGATGAGGGTAAGAGTCCAATGGAAAGGGATAAGTTTGGTCTGAGAGGCATGGAGTTGTGGTTGTAAGACTGACATGTGAAATGCAGTTATTCCCATTGCTCGTTCATTCAAAAGTATTTGCTCAGCCTGATATCCATTCTAATGGGAAAGCAGACTACGTGCACTCAAACTTTATAATGATAGTCAATGCTGACATTTTTGCTTCCTCCCTTAGATGACTCATTAGCACAACCCCAAAAGCACCCCGAGGACCCCACCTTGATCTCTGAGGAGGAACAGCTGCCAGATGCACCCACGTCACATCCTCCCTCTGCACCATGCACTAGTATAGATACAGGCATGTCGGTGGGCAGAAGCATCTCGGATCAGATGGTAGCGCACAGTGGTGAAGGCATGTCACACTTGCCTGAGGGGCTGGCAGAGGCAGAGTGTGCACAGGGCACCAGCAGTCGGAGGACCAGGATGATGCTGAGGCCGAGGCAGATGATGAGCCTCTGGAGTTGTTCATCAGACAGCAGATGCTGGATGTCCAGTGGAATGCATGGGAAGATCTGGCAGAGATCCCTGAGGGTCTGCATGCTGTGCTCTCTGTCTTGGAGGAGTCGATGTAGAGTGTGAGCACCGCATTGAGCCAATTCCCTGAACACACAGCTTCCTCCACAGGGAGAGTGGTGACTCTCATGGAGAGACAGCTCATGGAACTCAATCAGGGTTTCTGGGGCTGCACTCAGACCTGCGAGCCCACACGCCTCAGGTCACTGCCAGTGTGAGAGATGGCTGAGGTATCTAGTAACCCTGGTAGCTGCCCCTCCATCTATGGTGAACAGGGAGGCTCAAACCAACCTCATGTTGGCAGAAGAGCTGCAGTTCACATCTGCAATCTCCTCTCAGGGCGATGTGGATGACGGCAGCAGCTCCTCTGCCAGCGGCCATCACATCTGATGAGACCACAATGACTGAGGAGTGCCCAACCATGGCGCTGGACTCTCCCGCCCAGGCGGGCCAGCGTAGACTCCGCCAGCCAGAAGACGCCCACCAAGGTCATCAGGGCCAACAGGGCATCAGAGTCAGCGGGCTGCCTTGAATCCAACTGTCAGCAAGGGGGGAGCACCAAGATGTAGCACTCACAAACGGAAGTTTAAATCACTTTGAACACATAAGAGGTTGTTACGGGTTACTAATGTTTCCTTGGCACATGTGCATTGGTTCACTTGTATATTCTCGAACTGCTGCAGTCCATGTGGTGTAGTACATCCACAGTGCTATTAGGGAGGGAGTTCCAGGATTTTAAGCCAGCAACAGTGAAGGAACAGTGATACATTTCCAAGTCTGGGTGGTGAGTGGCAGTGTGCAGCACAGCACCTGGTTCCCCCTGCTCGCACCTTTATGGCCACATGAGTGCAATCTATGGCTCCATGGATGGAGGGACATCCTGCAATTGCAGTGAAGCCTCTGAATCACTCAGCCTGGCTGGCCCCATCGGTCCGGAAGTGAATGAAGGTACTGACTCTTCGGAACAGAGCGTCAGTGACCAGCTTGATGCAGCTGTGGGCAGCAGATTGAGAAATGCCACATAGATCGCCCACTGAGGCCTGGAAAGTACTGGAGGCGTAAAGGTTCACTGTCACCTAAAGAGCCAGAAGCCATCTCTGGACCAATTGTCTGGCATATGGAGTTGACAGCCTCCCTGGAGAGGTGGGCCTCAGGCATGTCCAGGAAGCAGGAGCGCTGCCTGTAGACTCTGCCTGTTGAATAGTGGCACCTTCTCCGGACATTTCTGTTGCACTTCCTACAGGCCCTGCACCCCTTCTGGCTGCGCCTCTCGTTCCACAGGCCCCGCCCTGGAATGCTGCCTGCGGGCAGTGTGATCTCCTAGTGTGTGTGACCCACTGTGTGTGTGACACATTCCTAGTGTGTGTGACCCACTGTGTGTGTGACACACTCCTGGTGCATGTGTGAACCACTGTGTGACACACTCCTGGTGTGTGTGAACCACTGTGTGACACACTCCTGGTGTGTGTGAACCACTGTGTGACACACTCCTGGTGTGTGTGAACCATTGTGTGACATACTCCTAGTGTGTGTGAACCACTGTGTGACACACTCCTGGTGCGTGTGTGAACCACTGTGTGACACACTCCTAGTGTGTGTGAACCACTGTGTGACATGCAGAGGATCCCTTCCGGCACTCTCCTCCTCTTCTGAGGAGCTTCCTCCAGCTGAGTCATCTATCCCCATTTTTGTGCTGATGTTTCCACAGGATTCTGCACTGAAGGGGTTTATTGGCAGAAGGCCTCTGTAAATGATAAGAAATCAGAGTTCTCCTGAACAATGCAAAAATGCCAGAAACTGTCTATAAACCAGCTCCAAACTGCTCAAAGCCAAATTCCAAACTACTCATCTCTACATCTGCCTGAGGGTATTTTATCCATCCCTGGATGTAGAATCCATGAAAAACGTGAAGGCTGCATGACTGAGTGGCCCATGCACTGAGTGTAAAAGCGCAATCAATTGTCCTTTAATTTATCTCAATTGGCCCTTTAATTGATGGCGCCTGCACTTCCGACTTCCACAGGCACCCGCTGACTGAAATATGATGAGGTGCCACGTGCACCATTTCACGAACAATCAGGACCACCACATGCCAACTCCACAAGCCCAAAATTCTGGCCTAGGAGCGTGTCACACAGTAGATCACACTCGGAGTGTGTCACACAGTGGGTCTCACACACCAGGAGGGTGTCACACAGTGGATCACACACACACCAGGAGTGTGTCACACAGACAATGGGTCACACACACTGGGAGTGTGTCTCACACTGGATCACTCAAACCAGGAGTGTGTCACATGGTGGATCACACACACACACTAGCAGTGTGTCACACACAGCTAGGACTGTATCACACTGGATGACACATGGTTAGACATGCCTCACACACTGAATCACACAGTCAGAAGTGTGTCACACACTGGATCACACATGGTTAATCATACAGCACACAGTGGATCACACATGGTTAGCAGTGTGTCATACAGTGTATTCCGTATGGTTAGATACCATGTGTCAGGATCAGAATGTGTTGCACACTGGATTACTTGGGATTGGAGTGCATTACACAGTGGGTCACACATGGTTTGGAGTGTGTCAAACATTGGATCCCATGCAACTAGGAGTGTATTACACAGTAGGTCAAACACATAGCTAGAAGCGAATCTCACACACTGGATAACACACTTGTAGTTCATGTGCCATGTAATGGATCACTCACAGACAGCAGTGTTTCTATGAATACACTGGATCGCTGTTCAAATCCCATAGTCACCTCAATCAAGATTCCAGCTACAAGCTGCTCAAAGCTTCTCCATACACACCAGGAATGTGCTGCATTGCCAGTTCCCTTTGGTTTATTAATGGCTCAGTATTCAGATAAAGGTGTTGAATGTAGGCACGAAAAGAGTGGTAGATGGGAGGAGGCCAGTTCACAGCAGCTGAATGCAGGTATGTGCAAGTTAAGGATACACTAATGAAATCAGTCATTATCTGGATTACGTAATGAATGTGGCAGGCAGCAGACTGTGATTTGTTGTGGCCTGTGGCTTTCTACATTGGTATTCTCCTTAGACTAAATACCTGCACAGCTGTCTCTGGAAGAGTTTAAACTTGCCCTCCCTTAATTAGGTATCCTCTACATTGATAACTTGCAAGCAATCATCTATCACAAGTAATCTCCAACCAATTTTCATTACCTTGGGGCCGGACTGTTTCAAATAAATGTCTTTGCTACTTGTGTTATGCAGTTAAATGTGCTTGTTCTGTTACTGTTATAAAGAGGGTGTTACAATGGGAGGTGCATAACAGAGATAGTGCTACAACAGAAAGCATTACAATGGGGAGTGCTTACAGAGAGTATATAACAGGGAGGGCTATAATGCAAGAAGTGTAAGGGAAGGATAACAATAGGAAGATGTGTAACAGAGGTGGAGATGTGAAGGAATTACAAGTTGATGCTTACAGAAAAAGTTGGAAATACTCAGCAGACCTGGCAGCATCTGTGGGCAGAGAAACAGAGTTAAGGTTTCAGATTATATTGGAACAGGGAAAAGTTAGTGTTGGTTTTAAGCATGTGAAAGGGAGAGGGTGGTAAAAAAGAAGAAAGGAGAAGGTTTGTGTTAGGCTGGAGGACACAGGAGGTTAAATGACATCAGGGTTCACAGTGCAAGGCCAAAGGGAGTGGGTAATGGGACAAGTGAGGAAATAAAAGCTATGTCTAGAGGAGGTGCAAATGGTAGGATCATGAACAGCTGCTGTCTGAAAGCCAAAAAAAGGTGGAGGGGGGAAACAAGTGAAACCAAACCAGCAAAGGGAAAGGAAACAAAATGTGTGCAGAGATTATGGTCTGAAATTGGTGAACACCTTGTTGAGTTTGGAAGGCTGTAAAGTGTCTGATTGAAAAATGAGCTGCTGTTCCTCGAGCTTCACTGGAACTCTGCAGGATACCAAGGACAGAAAGGTCAGAGTGGGAGCAAGGTGGAGAATTAATACGTCAGGTGACTGGAATCTCAGGGCCATACTTGTGGACTGAACTGAGGTGTTCCACAAAGTAGCCACCCAGTCTGTATTTGCCCTCCCCAGAGTAGCAAAAGCGACATCATGAGCAGTGAATACTGTACACTAAACAGAAAGAAGTAAACTGCTGTTTCATCTGGAAGGAGTGCTTGTAGCCTTGGATGGTGAGAAGGGAGGACGCAAAAGTACAAGTGCTGCAACCCCTCCATTCGCACAGAAAGGTGCAAGGGAATGGGAAGGGCTGTTGGGGGTGACTGAGGACTGGGTCTGATGGAACGGACACTTTGGAGTGCTAAAAGTGGTGGGTCTGGGGTTGGGGGCAGTAAGATGTGTTTAGTGGCAGATATGACAGAGGATGATCCATTGAATACAAAAGGTGACCGTGTGCAAGGTGAGGACAAGGGGAACCCTGCTATGTTCTGGCAGGGAGGTGAAGGGGTCAGAGCAGAAGTGCGCAAAATGGAATAGATACAATCGAGGGCCATGTCAGTCACAGTAATCGAAATCCTCAATTGAGAAAAAAGAGAGACATATTGGAAGCACCAATGTGGAATGTTGCATCGTCCAACAGACGTGAGGGAGACTAAGGAACTGGAATAAAGGAATGGGGTTCTTACAGGAAGCACAGGATGTGTAGTCGAGGTAACTGTGAGAGTCAATGTGATGATAGTGAGTATTGATTTCCCCAGATATGGAGACAGAGAAGTCAAGGAATAGAAGGGAAGAGTCAGAGGTGGACCAGGTGAAGGTTAGAGAGGGGGAGTGGGGGAAAGTTGAAGCAAAAGTGATTTAATTTTCTAATTCAGGGTGAGAGCAGGAACTGGCACTGATACAATAATGAATGTACCAGAATAAGAGCTGAGGGAAAGGGCCTGAGTAGGACTGGAAAACAGAATGTTCCATACATCCCAAATAAAGGCAGGCAACCATAGCAGCACCTTTTATTTGGAGAAAGTGAGTGGAGTTGAAGGAGAAATTGTTCAATTATGAGAATAAGTTCAACCAGGTGGACGAGGGCAGTGGCAGTTTGGAAACTGATAGGGCCTTCATTTAAGGAAGAAGCAGAGAGCCCTCAGACCATCCTGGTGAGGGCTGGAGGTGTAGAGAGATTGGATGTCCATGGTGAAAAGGAGACAGTTAGGGCCAGGAAACTGGAAACTGTTAAAATGACAGAGGGCATTAGAAGAGCCACAGATGTCGGTGGGAAGAGACTGGACAAGGGAAGAGAAAAAGAGCCGGGATAGGAAGAAATTAGATCAGTGGT
The DNA here is from genome assembly GCF_964194155.1 of Cetorhinus maximus. Taxonomy (NCBI): domain Eukaryota; kingdom Metazoa; phylum Chordata; class Chondrichthyes; order Lamniformes; family Cetorhinidae; genus Cetorhinus; species Cetorhinus maximus. Next base: position 74,727,244 of record NC_135887.1, on the reverse strand, counting down.
ACAGAGTGAGGCTGCAATGATGGGTCTATCAGGTCAATGCTTTTTATGGAATTTGAGAAGCAGATAATAACAAGCTATATGGGACTGGGGTAATATGAAGTTAGAGGCTGTAGAGGGAAGATCTCTAGAGATGATGAGATAAATGACAGTTCTGGAAACAATGGTTTGATGTTCATTGGTGTTGCTCTTATGATGTTAATGCAGTCATAGTCTAATTATAGGAAAAATCACAAACTCACAGGTGTGCATCATCATCACTTGTATTTAAAGGGTTGGGGTCAATACTAATTACACACAGACGAGAGTGCAATAGCCTGATTGGTATCTTTCTCTTTGATCTTGATTTTCAGTAGTAACTCCTCTCAGATCTTCCGACTGCTAGTCCCTGTCTCAAAATTGAGACATCTTTCTCCCTTCCTCTCTGCATCAGCCATTGCTTGGTGGGTAGCACCCAAGTGAGAAGGTTGTGGGTTCAAGTTCCCACTCCAGGACTTGAGCACAAAAAACCAGGCTCACACTCCAGTGCAGTACTGAGGGAGTGCTATGGGACGCTAAACCGTCTGCGCTCTCAGCTGGACATAAAATATTCCATGGCATGATTTTGAAAAATAGCAGAAGACTTTTGCCTGGTGTCCTGGCCAATATTTATCCCTCAATCGATATCACAGAAACAGATAACCTGGCCGACATCACATTGCTGTTTGTGGGAGTTTTCCGTGTGCAAATTGGCTGCCACATTTCCTATATTTACAACAGTGACTACACTTCAAAAGTACCTCATTGGCTGTCAACTGCTTTGGGGTGTCCTGAGGTCATGAAAGATGCTATATAAATGCAAATCTTTCCTTTTTTTTCCCTCTGCCCCACGCAGTGTATTAAAATTCATGTCTGATTTAAGTTTTCAGCACTGATTGCATCAGCTTTTGATGAGCTTTATATGTGGAACGGAAACAACCCCCAAGCACTGAGTTCAAGCAGCAAATTAAAAATAAATTGGGGGAACCATCAAAATAGATTGGAAAACAAAAATAAACCAGTCAGAGGAAATGAAAGCAAAATAGACAGAGGTTTGAGAGAGAAGCGAGAACTGGCAGGACATCAGATACATGGGTGAGAGACAGGGAGCTCAGAAATGCCTAACAGATTTGACAAGTTTATCATTGGTCTGGGCAGGTTGTGTAGTCAAGTACTGTGGAGTGTCAGCTTTGTCTAGGGATAGAACTCCATCCATTCTCACGGAGTATATTGCTGAAATCAATGGATACATAGTTCTAGCAATGTGGGTTGATGAGGGAGGTAGATAGGGATTTGAAGGATGGATAGGGAGAATGGAGGGAGGCAGGGGTCAGGAGAAAGAGGAAGAATGGGGAGTCAGGCATGGAGTAGGGGTAGGGTAAGATGGGAGGAAAGGGGCAAATGGGGGAGATGGGGCTGAAGGGGATCGGGAGGTAGATAGGGATTAAGGGGAATGGGATGGGGAAACGTGGATGGAGGGGATAGGGAGGTAGATAGGGGATTAAGGGAAATGGGGATGGAGGAGATCGGTCCATAGATAAAGGGATAAAGAGAGATGGGGATATGGGAAAGATGGGACATGGGGGAATAGGGGGAGGAAGAAAAATGATGAATGAAGTCCAAGCCCTGCAGAATGGTAAGGCCCATCAGCACACCGGAGTGTGGGCTAGTACAGCTCCAGGGAAGATTCCAATCTGACCCAGCAGTGCACAAGAGAGTAGTCAACACGGGCACACTTAGGCAGCAGACATCAGAGCTGTCAGGTCCCGCCTTTGGTCAGGCACTCTTGATTGGATGGGACTCTAAGTTTACAATATACATGGTACAGAATGCCAGCCATTAATGCTGGTGGTGGCACAGGAAGGAAGGGCCAATGGGTTGTCACATGAAAGTCAGCGGTTAGAGGGTGGAGAAGGACATTGGGAGCAGAGAAAGGGGGAGGAGGGGAAAATAATTGGTAGGAGGGATGAGGAAAGTTGATAGCAGTGACACAATGGGAGGGTTGGCAATGGAAAGAAGGAGGGGATTCTCTATTATTAGGTGGCCCTGGCAAGGCTGCATTTATTGCCCAAACTCATTGCCTTGAGACATTTGCCAGGTTCCTTCACTTCTAAGCCACCTATTTGCCTCCAGGCAGCTGCCCCTCCCTGAAAGACATAGGGAACCAGTGGGCCATCTTTTGACAATTCAGCAGCTTTCAAGTGAGCCACTGCATTACAATATTGGCTGAGTTCAATCTCAGTTTGTCAGAGTGGGATTTCAACTCACAATTGTTTGGGTTTCTGGTCCAGTGCAATCCCCTCCCCACCACAAAGAACCCTCCATCCTCCCTCCTATCTCCTCCAGCATTGGCAGCCATGTTGTCAGCTGCCTGGACTCCACTGTCTGGAATTCCCTCCCAATCACATCTGCGTCTCCAACTCCCTCTCCTCCTTCATGACTTTCACAAAGACCGTGTCTTTGATCAGGCTGATGGTCGCGTCCAGTTCTTTGATCACACATCCTTAAAGTGCCTTCTGGTGTCTTTCTACGGTTAAAGACATTACATAAATGCAAGTTGCTATGGTGATGGTGGTGATGGCGATGGTGGTCAGGAGGAAGTAACAACTTGTTTTCACCCTTCAGTGCCAATCTCGAGTTGTCAGCTCTTCTGAACTTGTCGGTCAGCTTTTTACTTCTACTTTAGGTGGTTTGGTCAGCGGCTTCCCCACAAGGACACAGAGGGAGAGTCAGAGAGAGTTTTCTCTCTTCACACACCCACCCTCACCTCCTTCACCACCTGGCTCCCCACAGGTCACTCACAGACACTTCCCAGCAGTTGACCAAACAATGGCCTCGATGGACGCTCCTCTTTAACCCTGACTGGGGTAGGAAGGTTTGAGCAGATTAGTGAGGGGGGGGAGGGAGATGGTTAAAAAAAGTTAGAAATAATCAAAGCTAATAATGCAAACAGCAAGAAGGAACGGTCACCCAGTCCTTATTCCTCCTGTGATCTTGGCGGGTGGGACAAGACAGTTGTGGTTGGAGCTTCCTTGGTGGGGAAATAAACAAGGCCTATTCCAAGAGATTTCTTTTCCCCCTCTAAGTTGCTCTTTTGACAGCCTTGTGGAATATTAAAGAGCTGCTGACTTCACCTAATATAACATCTGTTTTCAGCATTTAATAAGCACCTCGCCGGAAATGACTGTGCGAGGCCAGCTGGGGTCGTGTAGCTTTACGTTCTGATAGTTGCCTGTTGCTGAGGTGGGTTAACCCCTTTGGTACCACAAGCCTACCTGTCTGTTTGCCTTTAGTTTGACCAGTTGTAGCACACTCACTACTGAGTCAAGGCTTTGGGGATTCAAACCCTATTCCAAGGACTTGAGCAAAGTATCCAGGCTGACAATCCAGTGTAGTACTCAGGGAGTGCTGCTCTATTGGAGGTGCCATCTTCTGGATGAGATGTTAAGCTGAGGCCCCATCTGCTCTCTCAGGTGGAATTAAAAGATTTTGTGACACTATTTCGAAGAAGTGCAGGGGATTTATCCCTGGTGTCCAGGCCAATATTTATCTTTTAGCCAACGCCATCAAAAACAGGCGATTTGATCATTAGGACATTGCTGTTTGTGGGAGTTCGTTGTATACAAACTGGCTGATGTGTTTCTCCACAGCCCAGAACTTCTATGAAGTGGCTACCTCTCAAGTGGAGACAGAAAGTCTACTAGGACAATGGCTACATGGAAAGGTGTTCTTATCTCATCAAGATGGATAATGGATCTTCGAGAGTTAATGGCTGGGATGTTACAGAATCTCACCTTGGCTGTGAAACACAAGCCACAGTCCGTCCAACTATCAGCTAAACAAATACCTTTGAAAATCATTATGGGAAGAGAGGTCATGTGACCGGGATAACTTTTTTGAAATCTTTTAATACAGCACACAAACTGCTAAAACAGTAGTAGTCAGTAGTCTGGAAAAGTTGCCAATGAAGCAAAAGCAGGCTCTTTTCTCTTCTCTCCTAAGTTAATACCTCATTTCTTACATTTTGAAAATCCAGCACAGAGGTAGTGAATTTCCATTGAAAGGAACCCCAGATCCAAGAACCATCGACTTCTGGAAAAGACAGATTATGTTTTTAAAAATAAATCGTCTCTGGAAATTGCAGTTTTGCACGGGCTTTGACTCCACTGTGAAAATTTTCTGCTTCAGCCACAGACACAAGCAAAGGACTCAAAGGGCAGAATTTTGCTCTCAACAGGTGGGCTCGGCGGGGCCGGTCGGCAAGCCAACTGCCACCTGTGATCGGGCCACAACCGCGATTTCATACTGGTGGGCCGGTTAAGGTTCGCGCATGTGCACGGGTGAGCACAGGTATAGCTCCTGAGGCACAGAGCTGCCACAGGGAGATTAAGAGTTTTGAAAATGAAAAGAAGAATTTTAAAATATTTTTAAAAATGTTCTCTCACGTGACAGGTTCGCATGAGCAGGAACATGTTATTAATGAAATGTGGATGAGGTTTCCTAAAAAATGCAAAGGCCGCTTGGCCTTTTCACCTGCCCACCAACCGTTAGGTTGGACGGGCAGTTAAAAATTACATTTAATTTGAACTTTAATGGCCTTAATAGACCTGTCATTTGTCGCCGTCACGCTGACGACTCCCACACGTACCTACCGACTGAAATATCGTGTGTGCGCGCAATGATGCGGGATGCTCACCCGATGTCATCACGCGCCATTTTATGCTCATTCGGGTCGGGCGCGCGGCCACCCAACGAGGTAAGAACTCTGGCCAGAAACAGTGAACTCTCAATTTTATTACCTGTCAGCATTGACCTTTAATTTGGTTCAGAAAGTAACCACCTACAGCATAACTTGTAAATTTTACATGTTTGTGTGTGTGGTGAGGGGGTTGTTGCTGTGATGGTCAAGGCATGGGTTTACCTTTTTAAATAGCTTTTATACCTTTAGCTAGGTGGGTTTTTAACTCAATAAAAATGCACCCCTTTTTTGTTTTAAACTCAAGAAAGCCTGCCAGATTAGTTTCTTTACAACCAGCACTTAAATGGTCAAGCACAGACATTGAGTAAATACCTTTATCCTTACAATTTCACAAAAAACCCTGTTATGGTCAGATTTGGAGTCGGGGGACAGGGGAGTTAATTTTACCATTCCTCACCTTGCTGGATTAACTTCAAAAGTGTTTCATTGGTTGTAAAGGACTTTGAAATGGCCTGAGGTTATGAAAGGTGCTGTATAAATTCAGGTTCTTCTCCAATGAAACCAGTGGGGACACGATGGTGTGATACATCATCGACCACATCCGTTGCTTTATCCTATAGCCTTTAACCTTAAATATAAACCTTTGAATCAAAATGGAAGCAGCAACTGCTGCAGCTCTGAGCCACAAAATGGGCTGAAGCAGCTGAACTTTCAAAGCAGGTTCTTCCAGGTACTGAGATGAAAGCAAAATACTGCAGATGCTGGAAATCTGAAACAAAAGTAGAAAATGCTGGAAAAACTCAGCAAGTTTGACAGCATCTGTGGAGAGAGAAACAGAGTTGACACTTTAAGCTCATATGACTCTTCTTCAGAGATAAAGAGAAGTAGAAATGTGATAAAGTTTATACTGTTAAAGGGGGATGGAGCAGGTGAAGCTGGATAGAAGGTCAGTGATAGGTGGGGGAAAAGGAGAGATTAACAAAGATGTCATGAACAAAAGGACAAAGGGAGTGTTAATGGCAGTGGTACTGGCTAAAAAGGGTGGTGATAGTGGCATAAAGGTAAGAAAGCAGAATGTGATAATTCAACAAGGGTAAGCACTCTGTGGAAGAACAACATGGAACAAGTAACAGATAGTCCTTGTAGGGGTGGGGTGGGGGGAGAGGGCGGTGGTGGGGAGAAAAAGATAGAAAATGGGATAAGAAGGGGGATAAAAAGGGGATAAAACAATGAATAAATGAATAAAAATAAAAATAGAAATCAACGTTTTGAATAAAAGGATTTAAAAAGGGATGAAGAGAGAAGGGAGAGTTCATAGTCTGAAGTTGTTGAACTCAATGTTAAGTCTGGAAGGCTGTAAAGTGCCTAATCGGAAGATGAGGTGCTGTTCCTCCAGTTTGCGTTGGGCTTCACTGGAACATTGCAGCAGGCCAAGGACGGACATGTGGGCATGAGAGCAGGGTGGAGTGTTGAAATGGCAAGTGACAGGGAGGTCTGGGTAATGCTTGCAGACAGACCGAAGGTTTTCCACAAAGTGGTCACCCAGTCTGCGTTTGGTCTCTCCAATGTAACGGAGACCACGTTGAGAGCAGCGAATGCAGTAGACCAAATTGAAGGAGGTGCAAGTGAAGCGCTGCTTCACCTGAAAGGAGTGTTGCTCCCAATGCAGTCTCCTTTACATTACAATGTAGACTGGGTGACCACTTTGCAGTGCCTTCTTGAACCGCTGCAGTCCCTGTGGTGTAGGTACAGCTGCAGTGCTGTTAGGGAGGGAGTTCCAGCAATTTTACCTTGCATCCAATTTGGTCCAGTTCTGGGCACCGCACTTAAGGAAGGATGTGAAGGCATTACAGAAGATGCAGAAAAGATTTATGAGAATGGTTAATTCAATGGAGATTGAGTGGTCTCAGTTAATTCAACAGAGATTGAATGGATTTGATTAATTCAATGGAGATTGAATAAATTTAGTTAATTCAGTGGAGATTGAATACATTTTGTGAAAATTACTCTCATAGACTCACAGAAGGCTAAGTTAAAGCTTCTTTTCCCTAATGGCTGCAAGAGTCGCTGACCTGTGAAACCAGATTATATTGTTTCAATTTAGAGACTGATGGACTTAAACAAGTTCACAGCACAAAAGATGCCTGTAGCTCAGCAAGAATGTTACTCCAAGATGTACAAGAATTTACTACTCTGGAACAATTGTTGGAATGGAGTCACTGCTCAAACCAGAGACCTTTAAATCTCAGCAGCAGTTTTGGTAAAATCATAAATTAATCCTCAACAACGAACAGACAATGTTGCAACAGTCAGGAGCTAGGGCAGGTGACAGTACCCAGGTTCCACTCTGATGAGAGACAGAGCAAGTTCTTCAGAAAATCTGGCATTTTGAAAATATCTCGAGAGGGAGATATAAAATGAAGGCAGGTAAAAACAGATCCACTCTGTAGTGAAGCCTCTTAGTGGGGGTGGGGGTGGGAGGTGGGGGAGATGCCCACGCAGAGATGGACATACCCATCCATATCCAACAATCCTGCTACATTGTGTCATTAATCCTGCCTGGCATAAACATGTTCCTGGAATGAGCCTCATTAACTTGGCTACATCTGACAGCAAGTTTGTATTGGGCAATAATAAGTTCCCCTTAGGCCTGAGGCACAGTGGATGGCCAGGCCGACTCTACTTGAGGAATGAAGAGCAGGACATTCTCTGTTCATTGTAGGCCTGAGCAGCCATCGGCCCAGAACGTTGCTGAGCTAATGTACACAGGTAGAAGGCACACAGGCCCTATTCCTATTTACACAGTTATCTATCAACAGTAACAATGAGGGCTGTGGGGAGGAGACACTCAGAGGTTGTTAGTAGGCAGTCTGAAACCCTCTACATCCAATGTGGTGTGATTTCTCAATCTGGATCAGATCATCATGAGGAGTACAGTGAAGCAGTCACTGCTGTTGACAGAAGGGCCAGCCGCACAAGGATAGCTCCCACTCACTCCACAGCAGACAACAACACGATGGGAGAAAGCTATCCACCAAACCCTACTGCCCCAGAGTATCATTGCAGGAGCTCCTCAGGATAGTGTCCTAGGCCCAACCTTCAGCTGCTCCATCAATGTCCTTCCCTTCACCACAAAGGGATATCAGTTGATGGTTGCACAATGTTCAGCACCACTCTCGACTCCTCAGACACTGAAGCAGTCCATGTCCAAATACAGCAAGACCTGGGCAACAGTCAGACTTGGGCTGTTAAGTGGCAAGTAACATTCGCGCCACTTAAGTGCCAGGTAATGACCATCTCCAACAAGACAGACTCCAACCATCTCCCCTTGGCATTCAATGGCATTACTATGGTTGAATCCTCCACTATCAACACCCTGAGGGTTACCATTGAACAGAAACTGAACTGGACTAGCCAAATAAATACTATTGCTACAAGAACAGGTCAGAGGCTTGGAATTCTGTGGAGAGTAACTCACCTCCTGACTCCCAAAGCCTGTCCACCATCTACAAGGCACAAGTCAGGAGTGTGATGGAATACTCTCCACTTGCTGGATGAGTGCAGCTTCCACAACACTCAAGCTCGACACCATCCTGGGCAAAGCAGCCCCCTTGATTGGCACCCCATCCACCACCTTCAATGTTCACTCCCTCCACCACCAATGCATAGTGGCAGCAGTGTGTACCATCCACAAGATGCACAGCAACAACTCATCAAAGCCTCCTTTGACAGCACCTTACAAACCCATGACCACTACCATCTAGAAGGACAAGGGCAGCAGATAGGTGGGAACACCACCACCTGGAAGTTCCCCACCAAGCCACTCACCGCCCTGACTTGGAAATATATTGCCGTTCCTTCACTGTCGCTGGGTCAAAATCCTGGAACTCCCTTCCGAACGGCACTGTGGGTGTAGCTACACCACATGGACTGCAGCGGTTCAAGAAGGCAGCTCACCATCACCTTCTTAAGGGCAACTAGTGGTAACAAATACTGGCCTTGCCAGTGATGCCCACATTAAAAAATACCTTGGTTCCATTATAGTGTCTGATTTGGGGGAGCATCTAGAGCAGGAAGGGGCTATGTACTTTTTAAAATCATCACTAGAACAATAGATATTTGATCGGTGAAGATATCAAAGTGCTGCTTCAACAAAGAAGCTTGTTCAGTTTGAAACATCCATGTACGAAGCCTGGGTATCAAAACAGTAAAACTACTGCAGTTGAATCCTGCACCTCCCCTTTCGATTGGCAGCAGCATTGGGTTGCTGACTCTGTCAGACATGTCCCTGGAGCTTTCATCACATGACCTCCTGGCTCCAACTGCCCCTGCCCCCCACCCACCCCCGATATGTCCAATGTCACAGGTCCACCGCCTCCCCATGGCAACTGGAAAGCAAACATACTCTTTGCTAGCTGATTGGGCGTTTCTTGACTCTCAGTCAAACTGCCACATCTACAATACATTTACAACTAATGGACACAAGTGTTCAAGGAAAATCAAAATAAAAACACCTATATTTTTTAACGCCTGATGATTTTTCTTCTGCTTGTAGCGGTGCCTGGAAATTAATCTTCAAATCCTGAAGACTGTAGCTCAATCCAGGAGGGTTGGAAACCCTGGCGCAGTACTAAACTGAAAATGTAATGAGGAGGGAGGCTGTGTCACGGGAAAAGGTAAAACACTGTGAAATAAATGACTCCCATCAGAAATCTTAAACATTGGGAATCATTCAGACACAGGAACAGTATGAAATGCTAAAGGTTCAAGTGTGGGGCTATGAATGCTTCGTAAATTAACAGACTTTTCCGCCCTTGACATTTGAGCTCCTTGAAGTGAAACAAATAAAATATATTCCCCAGCAATATAACATCAATCACTCCTGGGTAATAGCACAAAACACAGAGCTTCCTCTCCCCTTTGTGCCTCTGCACCAGTCTTCTAGGAGAGGCCAGTGCTGTGATATTACCATTTGCCAAACACCTGTCCCTGTGTTCGGTCTGCCCTGAGGCTGCCAATGTCGTGAGAAAAGTGATGGAGTGGACTTGTTCCCCCAGGAATTATATAGAGCCAACCAAAATCATTCCTGGACAGCATTCATCCCGTCAGAATAATTTCAAACTGAGATCTCTGAAGTTATATAATGAGTTATAGCAAGCAGCCCCATGAAACGCTTTACGTGTCTGAGCGTATACTGAGCAGTTCCAGTCATAGAGCTGTTAGAAATGGATCCTTTCCCAGCAATGTGTACTGGATTCTGAGTTATTCGACAACAACTGCATCTGTCTCAATATTGACTAAGAGGAACAGTCTCAATCGAAGTGTAATACTTAAAGGAAAACTCTGCTGTCCTGTTGTTTTTATTTAATAATAATTTAAAATGATGCTACTGTACTGTGCAAGGAACACAAGTATGATAAAGAGGATATGGCTCAGAACTGATGTCTCCATGGTAAAGTATCCTGACAATGCACCCTGTCGGAGCATGTACAGAAAGAATGGCTAATTGGATAAGATACAGCAGCAGAGGGACCTGGGGGGTAGAGGTGCATATATCATTGAAGGTGGCAGGGCAGGTTGAAAGTGTATGGGTTCCTGGACTTTATAAATAGGGGCATAGAGTACAAAAACCAGGAAACTGTGATAAAACTGTATAAAACACGGGTTCGGCCTCAATTGGAGTATTGCTTCCAGTTCTGGGCACCACACTTCAGGAAGGATGTGAAGGCATTAGAGAGAGAGTACAGAAAAGATTCACAAGAATGGTTCCAGAGATGAGGATCTTCAGTTATGTAGAAAGATTGGAGAAGTTGGGGCTGTTCTCCTTGGAGAAGAGAAGGTTGATTTGATGGAAACGTTCAAAATCTTGAGGGGCCTGGACAGAGTAGAGAGGGAGAAACTGTTCCTATTGGTGGAAGGATAGAGAACCAGAGGACACCAATTTAAGGTGACTGGCAAAAGAAGCAATGGCAACTTAAGGAAAAAATGTTCACGCAGAGAGTGGTTAGGATCTGGAATGCACTGCCTGAGAGTGTGGTTGAGGCAAATTCAATCATGGCTTTCAAAAGAGAATTGAAAAGATATAGGGAAAAAGCTGAGGCATGGCATGAGTTGCTCTTCCAGAGAAACAGATCAGGCATGAACGTGTCAAATGGCCTCCTTCAGCGATGTGAGCATTCTATGATTCTATGGTCTGGATTTTATGTGGGAGGCGGGGTCCTCCCCGGCATAAATGTCAGGAGCAAGCCCTACTCCATCATGCTGGCTCACCCCCGCAGCCATTTAATGGCCAACGGGCTGTTAATTGATTTGAGGTGAGCCTTCCACCCCCATCGGAGAAGAAGCCCCACCTCCAAAATCTGCTGGCCAATTAAATGGCCGGCAACTCTCTTGTCCCATCAGGGGTGGCCGCTGATGGGAAAGCAGCCAGTCTCAAAGAAGACCTTCGGCAAAGGAGCCCAGACTTTAGGTAAGCTTGGCATCTCATCGGGGCTATGCTGGCAGGCCGCGGTGAGGGGGTAGGGGCCCAGAATAGACAGCGGGGGAAGGGGGACACGAGGGCAGGAAGACCTTGAGCGGAGCCTCCGATGGGCACCGGCCAGCTACAGGCTCGCCCATTGAAACATGCTGCACTGGAGACATGGTGCCTGCCCCACCTCCCAGAGGAGACAGGGGCTCTGAAATGGTCAGTAATTGGTCACTTAATTGACCCACGGATGGGCAGGCCTACAGACATCCCCTCCCCACCCCGTACCCTTGATGGTTAAAATGTGGCAGGGGTGGAGGGTGGTGGGCAAACAACACCCTTGGCATGGCATCCAACATTACAGCCCCCAACCCTGCCTGCCAACCTACTCCTAGGGCCCATAAGACCCATCCCTATGATTCTCAAGTTGGAACTATACCTAGGGAAAAAGCAATGATTTCAGGAAGAGAGCAAAGAGAAAACTAGTTGGTGGGCAGGGGGTCAGAGGTCGAGATGGCAGTGGGGTTGGGGTGTTGCTGTGAATGGGAGTTGGTTAGAATTGTACAAATTTAAACATATTCTCCCAGTACCTCACTTGTAAGAATACTCCAGCGGCCTGGGGTAGACTGGGCAGTATAGATACTGTAGATGGGGATGCTCCCAGCCTGCTATGGCAGCAAGTTAATTATGGGTGATAGTGCAAAGCCCAGCAACACTGGATACCATTGAAACTTGACAGAGCAGCAAGCTATGATGGACTGGGTGGTGTAAAGTCCTGGCACAACAGTTACTTGATGTGGAATGGACAGTGGAAAGTCTTAAAACAGCAGCTTGAGATAGCAGGAAATATAATGGGTTGAATTGTGTATAATGTTGGTCATACATTAATCTGGAATGGACAGGGTAGTGTAAAGCTTGGCATGGCAGAAGCCTGGCATGAGCAAGTTAGTGTAGAGGAATGGGGTGCGTACTGAAAAGTACTTTGGCAAGAAACTTTTGGTAAGGGTTAAAGTTTAAATACATCCCAAGTACGCCAACAGAAAGGATCACTGTATTTTTAAATGAAGCAGTGTTTGGAGTCACTGCCTCAGTTGACCACATTACTCACGCAGCACAAAGGGGGCCTTTCACTCTGCTCATATCCAAGTTTTCCCTCACTATCTTACTTTATAGGGGTGCTCATCGAAGGTTTAATTAGGACCTCCACCAGGTATGTGTCTTAAAAGTTACTTTTTATGGACTAATGAGCCATTGCTATATTTATCATAGCTTCATGTGCACAGGAGAGTCAAACACAAACCCATAAATGCCACCCTGAATTTTCTATTCCTTTCATTCCAGCCCCTTGTGCAACTGTTCTCAGCCCCCAACTTGCCTCCCTTCAGCCTTTTTCCACCTCTCCATCTCTCTCTCTCTTCTTCCAACACCCTCCTCAAAACACACCATTTGACCAAATCTTTGGACATCCCTCCTACCATTTCCTTCTTTGCCCTGGTATCTATTTTATTCCTTGAACCTCTGTGAAACTCTTTGGGATGTTATTTATGTCAAAGACACTATATAAATGCAAACTGTTGTTGATAGCAAGAGAGAAAAGACAAACACTAGCAATATACACTGACGGGCACACATGCAAATACATGGACATAAAGATAGATAAAAACACACACAAAAACTACAGATAGATTGACAAAGCCACATAGGTAGCCGGTGTGTAGGTGTACTTATAAAAGCATGGACAAACATGCACAAAGAAACAAACAGATAGACACAGGCACACACACAAATACAGAAATGCAGATTATGACAAGTGACAGAAGGGCAGGAAGATGAGTATGTTAAGTTGTGGTACTGTTCAATCAGACTCAAGACTGCGTCAGATTTTAGGTACATTTGGCTATGAACAAACCAAGAACACACACCAGGAACAACACCAGAAACAAACCAGGAACAACACCAGAAACAAACCAGGAAAAAATCTGGAACAAACCCGGGACAATATCAGGAACAAACCAGGATGCACACCAGGAAGAAACCAGGAAAACACCCAGAAAAAACCAGGAACAAACCGGGAACAAACTGGGAACCAACCCGGAACAAGTTAGGAACAAACCAGGAACAACCCAGGAACAATCGGGGAACAAACCAGGAACAAACGAGGAACAATCCAGAAACAATTGGGAACAATCCAGGAACAAACCAGGAACAATCTGGGAACAAACCAGGAACAATCCAGAAATAATCGGGAACAACCTAGAAACAATCAAGAACAATCCAGAAACAAGCAGGAACAATCTGGGAACAAACCAGGAACAATCTGGGAACAAACCAGGAATAATCTGGGAACAAACCATGAACAAACCGGGAACAATCCAGAAACAAACCAGAAACAAACTGGGAACAATCCAGAAACAAACCAGGAACAAACCGGGAACAGACCAGGAACAATACGGGAACAAACTGGGAACAAACCAGGAACAAACCGGGAACAATCTGGGAACAAACCAGGAACAATCCAGAAACAAACCAGGAACAAACCGGGAACAACATCATGAACAAACCAGGAATGAAGCAGAAACAAACCAGGAGCAAACTGGGAACAAACCGGGAACAAACCGATAACAAACTGGAAACAAACCAGGAACAAACCGGGAACAAGCCGGGAACAAACCGGGAACAAGTCAGGAACAAACCAGGAACAAAGCGGGAACAAGCCAGGAACAAACCGGGAACAAGCCTGGAACAAGCCGGGAACAAACCGGGAACAAGCCAGGAACAAACCGGGAACAAACCAGGAACAAACAGGGAACAAACCAGGAACAAACCGGGAACAAGCCAGGAACAAACCGGGAACAAACAGGGAACAAGCCGGGAACAAACTGGGAACCAACCGGGAACAAGCCAGGAACAAACTAGGAACAAACCGGAACAAACCGGGAACAAGCTGGGAACAAACCGGGAACAAACCGGGAACAAACCGGGAACAAGCCAGGAACAAACTAGGAACAAACCGGAACAAACCGGGAACAAGCCGGGAACAAACCGGGAACAAATCAGGAACAATCCAGAAACAAACAGGGAACAAACTGGGAACAAGCCAGGAACAAATCGGGAACAAGCCAGGAACACACCGATAACAAACCAGGAACAAACAGGGAACAAACCGGGAACAAACCGGGAACAAGCTAGGAACAAACCAGGAACAAACCGGGAACAAGCCGGGAACAAACCGGGAACAAGCCAGGAACAAAACAGGAACAATCCAGGAACAAAACAGGAACAATCCAGGAACAAATTGGGAACAAGCCGGGAATAAACCAGGAACAAACCGGGAACAAACAGGGAATAAAACAGGAACAATCCAGGAACAAATTGGGAACAAGCCGGGAATTAACCAGGAACAATCCTGAACAAACCGGGAACAAGCCAGGAACAAACCAGGAACAGACCAGGAACAAACTGGGAACAGGCCAGGAACAATACGGGAACAAACCAGGAACAAACCAGGAACAAACCGGGAACAATCCGGGAACAATCCAGAAACAAACCAGGAACAAACTAGGAACAGACCAGGAACAGACCAGGAACAATCCGGGATCAATCCGGGAACAAACAGGGAACAAACCGGGAACAATCTAGAAACAAACCAGGAACAAACCGGGAACAATATCATGAACAAACCAGGAATGAAGCAGAAACAAACCAGGAGCAAACCAAGAACAAACCGGGAACAAACCGAGATCAAACCGGGAACAAACCAGGAACAAACCGGGAACAAGCCGGGAACAAACCGGGAACAAGCCAGGAACAAACTGAGAACAAGTCGGGAACAAACCAGGAACAATCCAGAAACAAACCGGGAACAAACCGGGAACAAACCGGGAACAAGCCAGGAACAAACCGGGAACAAACCAGGAACAAACTGGGAACAAACCGGTAACAAGCCAGGAACAAACCGGGAACAAACCAGGAACAAACTGGGAACAAACCGGTAACAAGCCAGGAACAAACCGGGAACAAACCGGGAACAAACCAGGAACAAACTGGGAACAAACCGCTAACAAGCCAGGAACAAACCGAGAACAAACTGGGAACAAACCGGGAACAAGCCAGGAACAAGCCAGGAACAAGCTGGGAACAAACCAGGAACAAACCGGGAACAAGCCGGGAACAAGCCGGGAACAAGCCGGGAACAAACCAGGAACAATCCAGAAACAAACCGGGAACAAACCGGGAACAAGCCAGGAACAAAACAGTAACAATCCAGGAACAAATTGGGAACAAGCCGGGAATAAACCAGGAACAAACCGGGAACAAACAGGGAATAAAACAGGAACAATCCAGGAACAAATTGGGAACAAGCCGGGAATAAACCAGGAATAATCTGGGAACAAACCGGGAACAAGCCAGGAACAATCCAGGAACAAACCAGGAACAAGCCAGGAACAAACCAGGAACAAACCAGGAACAATCCAGGAACACAACATGACGCAAAACAGGAACACATTAAGAGCACACACCTGGGGCAAACACTGGGAACACAGCAGGAAATACAACAGGACAAGCACCAGGAACACACACATGCCAGGAACATGCACACACCAGAAACACAACAGGTACACACACATCATAAAATAAACAGGAAACACATCAAGAAAAAGCCAGATCACTGTGCAAACTAGGAACAAGTTATGAATGAACTGTGTAACAAAACAGGAACATACAAAGAACAAACTGGGAAATAAGACAGGTACGCCACATGACCAAAGTGGGAACACAACAGAAGCATATGATGAACAAAGAAAGCATTTAAATAACAAATTTTGGACATCGCCAAATGCTTCACAGCTGAATTATTTTTGCAATATGAACAAATGTGCCAACCAATTTGTGCATAGCCACATCCTACGAACATCAATGAGTTAAATGAACAGTTGATCTGGTTTTGGAGGTTGATTCAGGGATACATATTGACCCTGGCACGGGAAGAATCTCTCTGCTGCTTTTTGAATAGTGGCATGGGAACATGCACAGCTGCCCTGAGACAGGTAGACCTTGTTTTAACACCTCATCCTGAAAACAGCACCTCTGACAGAGCAGCAGCTCTCAGTACTAAACTGAAGTGGAAGCCTAGATTATGTGCTCAAGCCTCTGAACTGGGACCTGTACTCACAACCTGATCTCTCAGAGCGAGTGCTACTAAGTTAAACAACCCTGGGACACAAAACAGGAGCCTGCAAACAGACCAAGAACCAGAACCAAAATAGGAATATTCCAAGAATAAACTTGAAACACACCAAGGATAAACCAGGAAGAAAACCAGAATACGCCAAAAGCAAATTAGGAAAATATAGGGTGGAAGAAGAGTCAGTATTTTCCTGGAACAAACTGGTGGAACAAAAGGAACAAGATGGGAAGAAAATGGGAGCACACAAAAACAAACTGGGAATGAAGCCAGAAGAAACCAGGTCAAAATAGGAAAACTCTAAGAAGAAGCAAGGATATAAATTCAGGAACAAACAAATGAGTATATCGCAGGTACAAAGAACAAATTAGGTTTCTCTCTGACTTATAGTGGTAGGAGAAGAGATGTGAGAATATCGTGCTGTAGAATGATCAATTCTAATGATCGATAAGACATCCGTCATGAGTATAACATACCCTCTATCCACTGCCGATGCCTGAGTTCTATAGATAACTGAAAAGTATAGGTAAGACTAAGAGGGAGCCACATTATTTCATTCATACTAGAATAGATACGCCTAGGTAGAAACAGTATAGATGTATTTAGAGATGCAAACTATTGGCCATATAGTGTAATGTTTATAGCAAACCATAGATAGTCATTAATTCATAGTATATAGTATATATAGTACAGTATTGAATTTGTTTGGATTTTACATATATCTTATCCATGATATACTATATTACAATATAGATAGCAAAGTTATGCTATATAGAATAGCATAGGCTATATAATATAGTTCCACATTTGCACGCGTTTTATATAATGCAACACGACACAAAACTGTCCCATGGATGAACTCAGAGCAAATTAATTGTGCCTAGTCACTCTAATGGGACTTGACCGTCCCTCACTCACTCTACTGATACTGGAATGTCCCCACTCACTGGAATGGAACTGAACTGTTCCTACACACTCTAACAGGCCTGCACTGTCCCTCTCTCATTCTAATGGGACTGGACTGTCCCCCTTTACTCCACTGGGGCCAATTTCTGACCACCATCAGCATTTTCACACAGTTTTCTTCAGTTAAACATTTCTTCATTAACCCCCTTCTCAATGTATATTCCAAATGTAGGTGTGCAATGTTAAAATTCATAACATACCGTCCTCAATTTTAAGGTGCCTGTTGTAATTTGAATCCCAGCTCCATATTTATTATAAAAGCTATCCATTAATTGAGGTCTGTTTTCAAAGCAATGTTCTGTATCTAATACTGCACAGTAGCCCATTTGAGTTAAATGTCCTGCAGTGGGGTATGGTACAGCTGGTTTCCCTTCAAACCACACATATTGAATCCGCAATGGTCTGGGTCAGCTCTGATACATTGATTATCACTGAAATTTGTACAAATGTTATTGGCAGCCATTCGGCATTTTACTTGTTTGGGACATGATTTAATTGAGAACCGCATATGTGTCTATGAGAGTGAATGTGGGCGGGTGTATTTGTGTGAGATATTTGTGTTGTAAGAATGACTTAGTGAGCGTGTGAGTGATTGTGTCGGTGTGAGTTTGTATGTCTTTGTGAGGATATCTGTCTGGGTGCACTGTAGTTGTGTGAGGAAGTGTTTTTGTGTTGTATGTATATGAGTGAGTGTATGTAGTCTGTGAGTGATTGCCTATGTCTGGGCAATCACACACTGTGAGAGGATGTCTGTGCAAGTTTGTATCTGTGTGTATGTTTGCGAATATCTCTGTATATCTGCATCTGTTTCGATTTGTATGAGCCTGTGTTTATATGTATGTTCCCTTATGTGCATGCCTGTATCTTTGTGCCTGTATCTATGTGCCTCTGTGTGTCTGTATTTTTCTGTGTGTCAGTGTGAGAATGTTTGTGTGTGTTTCTGTGAGTCTCTTTCTGTGTGTCTCTACGTGTGTCTCTTTTGGTGTTTCTATATATGCCTGTGTATTTGTGTGCATGCCTGTATATTTCTGTGTCTGTGTATTTGTGTGCATCTGTGTGTTTCTGTATTTGTCTGTGTGTCTTTCTATGTATTCCTGTGTGTATTTCTATATGTCTGCACATTCTGTGTATGTGTGTGTACAGTATGTGTGTGTGTGCTTGTCTATATCGGTGTACTTATGTGCGTGTTTGTGTGCCTGTGTATATTTCTGTGTGTTTAAGTATGTATCTGTGCTAATGGCTTGGAGCAAGTGGAAGGTGAAGTGAACAAAAAGTGCGATATTGCTAGAGATGGAGACAGAGTGAAGCAGAACAGTACCCAGACAGGAGAGGTGCTCTGGTTAACTGGCAGCTCCCTAACAACATACCACATTACTGAGAAAATCGGCTTCGTTCAAATCTTCCAAATCCACAAGGCTTGAAGCTGCGAAGAGTTTCTCTGCCCCGAAGTTATCCAGGATATCCATAGTGAACGAGGACCAGGGGCTCCGGCGGGGAATCAATCGCTCGGATCTTCCAGATGTTGCAGCTCGGGGGAATTGCCTCTCGGACCCCAAGCTCTTTAAACTCTGCCGCTGTCTCCTCCGGGGCTGCTAAAAGCTTCCCCGCCTTTACAGTGGTAAGACTGCTTAAATGTTTCCAATGCCTGCCGATCAGGCTCCTCCGACCAGGATGTGAGGATAGTCCCTGCCTCAGCCTGAGAGCTTTCTGATGTCTGTCTTTGATGTGTCAGTTTAGCACAGACTGCTCGGCAGCTGCAGATTCTGGGTTCGATCCCCACGCTCTTGTCTCTTGGCGATCTCTCTCTCTCTCTGCGCTTGTGTGAACTCCAGTCCAAACTCCATACGGACTCACTCTGTCACTAGCCAGTTCACACACTCCACACAGCACTTTCCCCAAGACATCACGTCACTCCCTTTCTCCACAATTAACCCCTTGAGAACTCTCAGCAGCAACATCCATTAACCTCAAAAATCGTTTTCCCCTGGAAAAACATTGCCATTTGCTTTGAGAATACTTGAGCAGCATGGTGGTGTATGGCTTTGTAGGGCCAACTGTCAGTGGCACTAAGGGGCAACAAGGCGCAGGTTCAAAATTGCCCCCAAACTCTTGAGTTCCTCACCTCAGTAGTGCCACGAACCCAGCCTTGTCCAACAGAAATCGCTAACTGGACACCGGTGTTGCCATACAAAAATAAAAATACCTGGGAAAACTCAGCAGGTCTGGCAGCATCTGCGGAGAGGAACACAGTTAACATTTCGAGTCCGTATGACTCTTACGGGTGTTGCTATGCTGTTTTAGCCACATGCAGTCATTTTAACAGAAAATGCCTCCCAAGATACAGGTGAATGTGCTTCACAGGTGTATATTCATTTTTAAGACACACCTACCACCATCCAGTAATAAACACACAGGAAGATCAGAAAATGCTCGCACACTCTGTATTTTGTCTTGTCTTTTTACCAACAAACACACCAAACAGTGCACAGAGAGTGGAGGCCCTGTGGCACAGTGGCTAGTGCCCCTGCCTCAGAGTCAGAAGCTCCCCACCCCAGGGCTTGATGGCCAAGGAAGGTGCGTTATTAACACGGCCAATCAGGTTACCTATCAACTTGTAAATCCCTCCAACATACACCGATGGCGGGTGCTGAGAGTGGGCGAGATCCCTGGTCAGCCATGTGATGGAAAAAAATTGGAGCCTCCACCATCACTATCCATAGCTCCAGA
This sequence comes from Cetorhinus maximus, assembly GCF_964194155.1. Classification (NCBI taxonomy): domain Eukaryota; kingdom Metazoa; phylum Chordata; class Chondrichthyes; order Lamniformes; family Cetorhinidae; genus Cetorhinus; species Cetorhinus maximus. The sequence continues at coordinate 74,707,186 of NC_135887.1, read as the reverse complement.
CTACAACACGCATGTAAGAGTGCAGGTTGCCACAGCAACTCTAACTCCCTGAGTGAACTGTAACCCACCGCCACAATACATGCAAATGCTGTGTTAAGAGGTCACATACCCAATGACAGTGTTTGTTATTCATTTCCTAATTTACTAATCAGACACATAATTAGCCACATCTGAATTCCCAGTTAGCTACATGTGGCTATTGTGTCAGACAACACTGTAGCTGCTGGGAGATTGTACCAAGCAGAAAGTAGACACCTCTCTATGTAAAGGACTAGTGAAGAATCAGTTGGGGGGGAGTCTCCATGAGGAAGCTCTCACATGCCCCCCAGTGGCTGGTCAGGTGAAGACCATCTTGCTCCCTCAGGTGATACAGGTACATTCCTGGGGGAAATATCACGAGGAAAAAACAAGAGGAGAACATAATAATGTACCCTTAAGTAAAATGAAGAGTTAAGAAGCCTTATGGAATTCCGTCATTCAGATCCACAACAATTAGTACTTTAAAGGTACAGATGCTGTCTCAGCAGCTGTTAAGTGTAAAAATAGGTGTGTATATTTTGATAACTGAAATGGTCTTTAAGCCTAAAAGCATCTCATTTTAAAAGAAATGTATTTCTATTTTTGCACAGAAAGCAGAGATGTTAAATATAGTACTTCAGACAACCCAGCAAACTCTGGCAGCTTTAATTATTCTGTGGGTTAGACCAAACTGTTATTGGAAACAAAAGCAAAATACTGCGGATGCTGGAGATCTGAAATAAAAACACTCAGCATGTCAGGCAGCATCTGTGGAGAGAGAAAAACAGAGTTAATGGGTCAGAATTTGCTGAAAAAGATAAGAATGTTTGAACAACACACACCATTATTAATGCACAAATGAGCCAGCAACTCATAGCGAGGAAGAGATACCCGCAAATTGTGAATCACTACAAGTTGCTGAATGAGCTCTGCTGTTCCATCATTAACTTTATGTAAACAGCAGATCTCCCTTTAACCTCCTAGTGATTTCAATGAAGTTACTGCAGTTGCACATTAATTGTCCATTAAGCACACCACGGAAAATTAAACCCACTAATTAATACTGTTAATGCCTTTTAATGATGTGATAGTCGTTAAGGTTTGCCAATCAACCTCTCAGACACCAGAAATAAGCAATTATAAGTCTGAAGTCTCATTCTTTCAGGTCTGGAATGGTCTAATTATTAAATTCTTTTTCTCACTTTTTCTTGCTATTTCAATTTTCTCTTTAGCTTAAACCAATCTTTCGCCCCCTCTCTTTATTTCTCTTTCTGTACCTGACTTGGCAGTGAGTTCATCCACTCTAATTTGCCCACCTTCCTCTGCTTCCTCCTGAATTCTTTAATCTCACACTTAGGGGTGGGCAATAATGCTGGCCTAGCCAGCAATGCCCACCTCCCATGAAAGAATGAAAAAAACACCATTTATCCCGTTGTTCACCAGGGTCCCAGCGACTCTGTTACCATAACCACGCGTCATCAGCGTGCATTTCCAGCAACTCAGTGGGCAAAAATATTTAAATCTAAACGTCCACAAACAAAAAAATGAGGCAACCATGAGATCCAAGTCTGCCAATGACACAAAGATTGGAGATGTAGTAAGTAATGTAGATAAGAAAATTACAAAAAGACATTGATAGTTTGAAGTGAGTGGGCAAAATTGTGGCAGATGATAAGTGTGAAATCATTCATTTTGGACCAAAAAATGTAGATTCAAGTATTTTTTAAATGATGGAAAGCTAGGAACAGTGGAGGTCCAAAGAAATTTAAAGATCCATGTATACAGACCACTAATTGTAGTAGTTATAGGTACAAAAAATAATCAAATGTCTTATGGAATGTTAAACTTTATAACTAGATGGCTAGAATATAAATGGGAGGAAGTTTTTATACAAATCCCTGGTTAGACCACATCTGGAGCACTGTGTACAGCCCTGGGCCCCCTACCTTAGGACATATTGGTCTTGGAAGGAGTGCAGTGCAGATTCACCAGCATAGTACCAGGCTCCAAAGGTTTGATTATGTGGACAGATTGCATAAAGCAGGCTTGTATTCTGTGGAACACGCTAGATTGAAGGGTGATTTGATTAAAGTTTTTTGTAATTTGAAAGCAATTGATAAGATAGATGGAAAGAACTATTTTCTGCTGGTGGGAGTGTCTCAGACAAAGGGACATAACTTTAAAATCAGATCACTGACTGAAATTTCTACAGAAAAAAAGACAGTCCATAATGGCAGGGATGGCAAGCTGACTGTACTAAAAAACATCCAAATTGATTTGCCAGGATTATTAACTCCCTATTAATCAAATGCACTAGGCCATGGTTTACATTTATGGAGAGTCTTGCTCCTGTTCCAGAATATGATAAAGCCTTCATTCTGTAGTACTATATACCACATTAATATCTATGCACATGCCAAATACATCAAAGATTAACATTTTGAAATAATTGCTGCACCGGTGTGGCTCAAGAAGGTGGCTCACCACCACCTTCTCAAGGGCAATTCCAGATGGGCAATAAATGCTGACCTAGCCAGCGATGCTGATACCCAAGAATTGATTTTAAAGATGATCAAACTTTTCCATTAAAGGGTATGATGCCTCTGCCTCAACCATCCTCTGCCTAACGCAGCCTCCCCATATGGCCCAGCAAATTTCAGTGGTACCAGGAGAAGATTTCAACAGCGCCCTACCATAACACTGATGAATTGTCTTTTGTGAGTTTGCTTATCTTCACTAACGTTTTCTCTTTCGCCTCTTGTATATTCCATCACCGTCAGGAAAGCCTTTAACTGCTTCTAACATGGCACATCATGTCTGACATTTACCACTTATCCTGGATTTTCAAGGGAAAAGGTCAATTAAAAAATGTGAAAAGAAAGTCAAGGCTGATTTTTAACTTACAGTGATGGCTGGGATTGGGCAACAGCAGGCTGGCCACCCTGGCCTATTCTACCCACTCTATTTATTTTCTTTATCCTTCTATATTTCTGCGGAAATGCTAGAAAATTGTGTGAAGCCTGCAACTACATCATTGTCAGCCCCTTTTTATACCAAAAAGAGCAAGCCATCAGGCAATTCTGATGCATGGAAACTTGGATGTGACACCAAAAACCATTTGGATGGATCTCTGTCTCCATTTTCCACACTCTCATCGTATTTCCCTGCCCATCTATAGTGTGTTTCTGATTGGAAAGTGTAGGTCAATGCACCTTGTAGTCATTGTCATTCATATATTGCGTCTTTAGTACATACACCAATGAATGTCACTTTCACCATAGTCTTTCTGTTTTGTATTGGGATATTGTTCACTAGTGTCAACTCGCAGGAGCCCAGTGTGTTAAGTTAGCCATACCAATCAGTCACAGTAAGAGCAGAATAATTCACTGATGATATGTACAGGAAGGTGCAATAAAGGAGGTAGTTAGAACTTCAGAAGCACGATTGCAGAAGGATTAAAAGCCAAAGCTACTCAGTCACTCGATAACAGCGGCTCTGCAACATTGCCAGAGGCCGTTATATGATCGCAGGATGGATTCTACAGCATTGACAACACAGATGATAGCTGTGACCATGTCTCTGGCCACTGTGCCTTCTCCTGAGCATTGCTACTACAGGCCAACCAGCAGAAACACTGCCTGTACAGGTGGTAGGATCACGGGGGCTGCACATAATCCAGGACCTATTACAAGACCACCTACCTCCATCCTTCCTTCCCAGTCACACAGCTGTCGTTCCCATTTCTGGTACCTTTACAGAAGTAAATGGAAGTGTTCAAGGAAAATGAATAAGGCACAAGATATTTTTGTTAGTGCTCCGAGGATTTGTCTCGCAAATTGCTTGCAACAATGCCCAGGAGATTAATCTACATTTCCTGGAGGCTCTTGGATAACCCTAACAGATGGGTTGGATTTTGAGAGGCACCAATGAAAAACCGTTTCCTGAGTTAGGTTTCAGAGGCCTAGCTCCACATCCTCACTTATATTATCCAGGTACGACTGAACTCGGGGCTGGCATTGGCAACCACACCTTACAACAGATGCAGCCTTGTATTAAAGAGTAATGCTAACACAGCACAGGCTGAAGTTTAATATTGCTCCTTTTCAGGGGACTGTTTCCTGCTTAGGGCCCAGCTGTAGTGGCCTATGCAACCCTATTAGTATCACAGAGGGCGTTTGGAATCATTACAGGCGATGTCGAGGGAGGATGCAGATATCCATATGTTAACATCTGCTCACACACAGTGTTCTCAGCAGGCCTGGTGAGAGTAAAAGAAAGAAAGAAATTGCTTTAATATAGTGCTTTTTACACTTTCAGAACATTCAAAGTCCTTCACAGCTCACTAAGCACAAATGAAATCCATGTTGTAATGCAGGAAATGCAGCAAGAAATTTACCCCAACAAGGCCCCACAAAGAGCAATGAAAGACCAAATGTTGGACTGGGAGCACCTATTCTTTGGGTGCCATTAGTTATCCAAAAAGGCATTTGCATGCACACTTTTTAGGCAATGCACTGGACGCCATCTTGGTAAAGGTGTTAGCAAGCACAGTTAACGTCCACCAGAAGTTTGCAGAATAGGCAAATCATGATGTTAATCAGCATGCAATGTCAATTTGACACAGGTCTGCTATTTTGGAGTTAACAGGAGTGCTTTGACAGTTGCTTAAGTACCTTTTGCACAAATCATTGGTTTTGACATACAGGTACTCTACTGCCTTCCTCTTCAAATCAAGCAAGACTTGAAGAGTGAGCAGAAGCAGAGCAGGGTATGCTGCTGGAAGAGGGAGGAGGCAGAGGAGGACAGATCTCAGCAGGAGGCTGTGTCCACCCAGGCTATCCAGGTAGCAATTGTCCTACCTGAACCTTAGTGAGGAACAGTGTGTGAGACATTTACACTTTAGTATGCAGCAGCCACAACAGCAACCTTAGGACAAGTATCACCTTGCCAGTGGCTGCAGGGGTGACAGTGGCAATGAACTTTATGTGTCAGGCTATTTCAGGCTGCTGCTGGGGGGATGTTGGCAACATCTCACAGTTTGTTGTCCATTGTCACAAAAAGGTCACTGAGGCTCTGTATTCAAAGAGATAAATTCACTTCATTTCCTCTTGAGGGGGAGCCAAGCAGGAAGAGCAAGGGCTAGTGATTGCAAGGTTTGCAGGCTTCCCCATGGTGCAGGGTGTCATTAGCTGCACGCAATTCGCTTTGCAGATATCGTATGTCAATCTGCCCTGTACTGGAACTGAAAGGGACTCCATTCCCTCAGTGTTCAGCTGGTGTGTGACCATAGGCCCTCAATCAGGCAGGTCAATGCTGGTATCTAGGCAGCAGTCTCGATGCCTTCACTCTGAGGCATTCTCCTGAGTGAACTGCATTCAAGTTACCACAGGAAACCAAAGGATGGCTAATGCTCAGCAGGGGCTATATGTTGACTACATGGCTCATGACTCCAGTTTGAAATCAATGCACACATGTGCAGCAAGTGTACAATGAGAGCTCTGCTGCCACAAGCAATGTGATAGAGCAGACCACTGGAGGCAGATGCAGTAATTCTGCTGCCTAGACTACTGAGAAGGAGCCATGCAATAGTCAGCTGAACAGGTTTCAAGATTTGTGATGGTCTGCATCACCATCACTGAATCCTCCATTATCAACCTCCTGGGAGTTACTATTGACAAGAAATTTAACTGGACCAGCATACTACAAGAGCAGGTCTAAGGCTGGGAATTCTGCAGCGAGTAACTCACCTCCTGAGCCCCCAAAGCCTATCTATCATCTACAGGGCACAAATCAGGAGTGTGATGGAATACTCCCCACTTACCTGGATGGGTGCAGCACCAACAACACTCAAGAAGCTGGACATCATTCAGGACAAAGCAGCCCGCTTGATCAGCATCCCATCCACCACCTTCAACAGTCACTCCCTCCACCACTAGCGTACAGTGGCAGCAGTGTGCACCATCTACAAGATGTGCTGCAGCATCTTGCCAAGTCTCATTTGGCAGCATCTTCCAAACTCGTGACCTCTACACCTAGAGAGAGACAAGGGTAGCAGATAGATGGGAACACCACTAACTGGAAGCTCCCCTCCAAGCCACACACCATCTTGACTTGGAAATATATCGCCATTATTTCACTGTCGCTGGGTTAAAATCTTGGAACTCCCTCCCTAACAGCACTGTGGGTGTACCTACACCACATGGACTTCAGTGGTTGAAAAAGGCAGCTCATCACCACCTTCTCAAGGGCAACTAGGGATGGATAATAAATGCTGGCCGAACCAGTGATGTCTACATCCTGAAAATAATTAATAAACAAAAGCGTTGAATGCTGCACAACTTTGCAATCGTAAGGGGACAACCGTGGCAATCACCTTTCAGGCAAGTAACTGAGGACAAGAGCACGAGGAGATGAAAGAGGAAGGGAGGTTGCAACCTAGGCAGTTCCTATCTTTCTGGGCTTTATACAAAGAACTAATTCAAGTGTGATTCTAGTAACCTCAACTCCAATTCCCCATTCACCAACAGTTCCACACTTTACTTTCCATCTGCCCCTTACCATTCCAGCATCTCCATGGCCCCAGTGCAAAACTAAAATCAAACCACAAATTAAACATTCTTAAACAAATGTATAAATCACACTAGGGTCATATTGTATACAAACGTAAACTATTAACCCTTATGTCCTTTCGTGCCTATATTCTACCTGCTTCTGTCTGTCCTTGCGTTCCTATGTAACTATCCCAGTGACTGCAGCATGGCTGGTGGAAGGCTGCTGCCTTTCAGTGGAGGAGGCTGATGGCCTTGGAGGTTGATCTCGGGCAGTTTTGGGTCTAAAAGATGCAGCTTCAGGCTGCACCATCTCAGCGAGGGTGGCAGCAGTCTGGGCTGGCTGGCTAACTGGAAACGGTAACTGAGTGGCAGGGGTAGGTGGATGACTGAAGGCTTTCTGAGAGGGGACAGCAGGTCCATTCTCCATGAAGCCACTGCCACTATGCCTGTCTTAGCTATCCTAGTAATGTGCTCCACGACAGATTGTTGGACTACTGTGACTCCCTGGATATTCCTTTGAACACTGGTATCCACAGCCATAGATTGCATGACTTCAGTCGTAGCTTTCAATGCAGCCCTCCGAGTTCTGCTAGAAACTGCTTGTGTTGCAATAGAAGCTGAGCTATTGGGCATCGGATGCTGCATTATGGCTGTGTCCACAAATATGTGGATGAAGTTGGACACCAGTGCAATGTTGAAAAGGATGGGCTGCAAGCTCTGATCAAAGCCCTATGCTAAGCTGGTGCTGGAGGCCTCCATGTTCCTTGACATTGAACTCAGACTTCCTGGCAGGCTTCCCAATGCTAGGCTGGCCAGTCTAATCTGACTGTCAAACTACTCATCTGAGTACTCTGCAGCAGAGCTTGAGAGTGACCTCAGCCTCCAGCAAGCTAGCATCTCTGTCCTCAGTGCTCCCCGCCTTGACTGCAGCCCAGTGGTGCCCAGTGTCTCATCACATGCAGGTCCCACCTCTAATCCTTCCCCTAAAATACGTGCAGTGTCAGGATCTGAGCTGGTGGCTGGGTGGGTGAAACCAATGAAGGTGCTGTGCCTTCACCATCACTTTATGTTTTTGTTGTTCTTCCACTGCTTGTCCAGGTTGCATTTTGTTGAAAAGGGTAAGGCTGTGGTGTAGAAACAAGGGAAAGTAAGAGGTGCCTACTTACACCAACCACAGCTTGCAAACCAGCAGAGATTGTGGAATGAGGAGGATGTGAGATTAGGATGTGATGATTAGGTGTCAGGATACATCATCTTTGATGGTTTCAGTCACCGGTCATGGCCTCAGGAATAGGAAGCTCAATAACGGCCAGCACTGTCTCCTCCATGTGGGTTAGAGTGTACACATGTGCTTCTCCCTGTCCGGTTAGTTGCAGCTACCTCTGGTTGTGTGCCACTTTGGTCTGCAAGGGAGAGGACAGTGAGTCAGCAAGTGTGGCACAATTTGCTTGGGTGGTGTGGTTGTCATGGTTGAATAGCCAGCAGTGCGTACGAGCTGTGAGATGTGGGTGTGAGGCTTCCAGCACTGCAAAGCGTGTGAGGGTGAAGTGAAGCAAGTGGAGGTTAGGTATGAAGCTTGATGGATAGAGATTGTTGCAAGATGCATCTGTGGAGACAGAGAAGCAGTCCCTTTTTCAGATTAATTACCTTTTGTTGGACGTCTCCATTATGCAGTCCACCCACCAGGGACATTTCCCAGTGGCTGACTGCGAGGCAGATTGATTGCCTGCTCCAAGGAGGGGGCAGCTGGTTTGCATCATTAAAAGCCCTATTAAGGGCCATTTTATGGAGATGTTATCATTTTGCCAACAACAGACGCCACCAGCTTAATGGAGGCAGCTTCCCTGTGGCAGCCCAGGGGGGCTACCGAGCCTGAGCTCCATTAGGCAATGTAGTCCAGTGGCCCCAACGATTACCTCTGGAAGGGGCTTCCCCTCCACCCCTTGGCTCCCCGGATATTTTATTTTTAATTTACTTACCAGGAGGGGGTCCGAGGTCACCGACCTACCTCAGCAGTGCCCACCTCTCCCGGTGGTGCTGCTGAGGTTTCAGAGCTGCCGGCCCTCTGATTCAGCTGACACAGAGGGACAGTGCGGAGCTGGCCAATTCGTAGGCCTATACTTCAATAAAAACACCGAGCTGGCCGCATGCTGACATGTGTGGGCTGAGGACCTGCTTTCCGCCCTGGCATTGGGGTCCCGAAGCCCAGGGCAAAATTCAGCCCAAAAATATTTCTCGTCCTAATGGGAGAGTGGTGGCAGTGACATTGTGTGTTGGCATTCTCAGCCCTCACAACTGCAGGAAGAATTTGTTTAATAACCTGACAAAGTAAGCTAACACACGGGGTCTTCTCCATGTTATCTGCCCAGATTCTGGCTATGATCAATACAGCAAATGTGGTCAATGTCTCCTGGAAATGCTGGGGTAGATTTCGACTTTTAAATAAACATCAGGGGAATTGTAAAATGGGCATTGCTTCACTATCATTGGTTTTACATCAGTTTGAAGTCAAAATCTAGCCCAGTGAAACTGCCTTTTATTTTTGATTTAAAAAATATTTCCATCCTAAGCTCTCAAAGCCCACAATAGAGAAAAAAATGTACAGTTCTCACCCCAGTAAAATTATACTGTACCAGCCCCAGACAGCCTCGCCCTTGGAATCTCAATTACAATGCTCACAAAGAATGGCTCTTTATAAGCTACAACACAGCTATTAAGGGAATTCAGATGGAGTGGAAAGTAATACGGCCATCCAGATTTGCATTAACTCTTAATGTGCCAGAGACACACTGGTTTTACCAACTGGACTCTACCCCTTGTTCAGTCAGCTGAGTCAACTTTCACCCTTTCATTGCCTAACACCTCAGTCATAAGGATGGGTGTGTATGAGAATGGAAAGGTGGCACATTAGTGCTGTGGGCCACGCCACCGTTGATACCAGACCATCTCCGATGTGGGATTGTTAGATGTTGACCGTTGGTGTAAGGTGCTCTCTTCATCAACAGTGGCATACTTGACAACAACAAAATGCAAAGCACCAAGCCAGAATCTGGGCAGATAACATGGAGAAGACCCTGTCTCACATGCTGAACAGACACCCCACATCAGGAAGGATTATTGGTCCCGATGTGGGTGCAGAGCAGACTTATCAGAATGATACTGGACCTTAAAGGGTTAAACTATGAGGACAAGTTGCCTAAAGTTAGTTTAGATTCCCCTTAGTTTAGAAGGTCAAGGAGGTGATTTATTCGAGGTCTTTAAAATGATAAAAGGAATCAATAGGCAAGATGCAGAGATGCAGAGATGCAGACATGCAGAGATGCAGAGATGCAGGAACTGTTTTCTCTGGTGCAGAAATCAAGAACAAGGAGACAGAATCTTAAAATTAGAACCAGGCATTTAGTTAAATCAGGAAGAGTGTTTACACACAAAGGGTCATGAAAATATAGAATTCCCTCCCCAAAAAGGCTGTGGATGCTGGGAGACAATTGACATTTCTCATGACTGAGATTGACAAATTTTTATTGGTTATGGGCATGAAGCAATAGAGTTGAAGCAGTGATCAGCCATGATCTAATTGCATGGTGGAACAGGCTCGAGGGACTGAATGGCCCACTCCTGTTCCAATGTTTCCATGATACCGTGGCTAACGTCACATCTACAATGGTTCAACACACCGGCAGTGAATAGGAAGCGCGGGTCTAAGTTTCTTAATTAGATTTTCAATCGGAGACTCAAACAGACCTCAAATTAACATCCATTTTGCAGGTTTAATTTGCAGACTTCAGGTTGGATAAGACTTCAAACTCCAACATTATCTGTTAAAGACAATCGCAAATGCCAGAAATCTTGAAATAAAACAGAAAATGCTGGAACTACACAGAAGATCAGTCAACATCTGTGAAGAGAAAAGACAGATTAACATGTTTAAACATAGCTATTTCACAGAACTGGAACCTGAAAGAGAGATGGGCATTTTAATTGGGTTGAAAGAAAAATGGGGAGGAGGGGAAGAAGCAGCAGATAAGGAAAAACCAGGAAAACTTAGAAAGTCACTCGTACTGGTCCAAATTTGGTCTTAAAATGGAACTCCAGGTCAGACCACGACCAGTAATTTATCATTGCTGCTAACTTTTCCTTCTGGGTTGCTTCAGTCAGGTAGCAATAGAATTGCCAATTCTGGTTTGGATTGACAACCAACTCCAAAATCCCAGCCTACCCTTCACTAATGGATGGAAACAGTTACAAGGCATATTTCCCACTAAGTGCGAATGTGGGTAGTTACAGCTATAAAATTGGTCAATGGAATTCTCAGCTATTTAAGTCATAATTAGAAACTGCAAGTTTCAGGAAGGATATTGGTGTGCTTGCAGCATGAGGAAGGTAATTCCAGGTAACCTTCCTGCTATTGGTCAACCCGGGCCAAACTCAGACCTGTGAGCTCTCAATCTCGCAGCATCCCAGATTCTGTGGAGAATCACTGTGTCACCCTGTCCTACCTTACTCAGTGTGGCAGATCAAACATCCCAAACTGTTCTGTTAAACTGAATGAACATGGGATTTCTCACTGTTACAGAAAGGACTTTAAAGCTTTGGTGCAAGTGCTGCATGGTTTCACCAAGTTGATCGAACTATAGTTGTGAGGTGGGAATTGAGATACTGGCACTATTTCCACTGAAACAGAGAAGAAAGAGATTTCTTCAAAGCGTTTTAAATTATGACAAGATTTGACAGAATGAATAGAGATAAATCATTTTCTTTAATTGAAGAATTGGTCATCAATTGAACACCATCACTGAGGGAGTAAGGAGAGAGGCGAGTTGATTTTTCACAGCAGATTCTTAGAGAATGGAATATCTTGTCACGGGCTCTAGTGAAGGAATCTTCTAAAGGGAAATCTCAAAAACTATTTCAAGCATCACAGGATACAGAATAATGGTGGACATTCGGGAGAGTAGGAATAGCTTTAGATCAGTCTGGCAAAGGGCCGGTACAAGCGCAATGGACGAAATGGTCTCATTCTGTGCTGAAAATTTCTTTGGCCCTGTGGAATTATATTGATTGTTTCTCAGGACCAGAAAACTGTAAAACTTCTTATGTCCCTCAGTCACAACCAGGAAGATGGTTGTTGTTCTTGGAGGCCAGTCACTTGAGCCTCAGGACATCACTGCAGGAGTTCCTCAGGGTAATGTCGTCGGCCCAACCATCTTCGGCTGCTTCATCAATGACCTTCCTTCCATCATAAGGTCAGAAGTGGGGATGTTCGCTGATGATTGCACAATGTTCAGCACCATTTGTGACTCTTGAGATACTCGAGCAGTCCATGTGATTATGCAGCAAGATCTGGATGACATTCAGGCTTAGGATGATATGTAGCAATAATATTTGCACCGCACAAGTGCCAGGCAATGACCACCTCCAACAAAAGAGAGTCCACTCAACTGCCCTCGACATTCAGTGACATTGCCATCACTGAATCCTCCACTATCAACATTCTGGGAGTTACCATTGACCAGAAACTGAACTGGGCTAGCCATATAAATACTGTGGCTACAAAAGCAGGTCAGAGGCTAGGGATCCTGCGGCAAGTAATTCACCTCCTGACTCCTCAAAGCCATCCACCATCCACATGGCCTAAGTCAGGAGCGTGATGGAATACTCTCCATTTGCCTGGAGCTCCATGAGCACTCAAGAAGCTCAACACCATTCAGGATAAAGCAGCCCGCTTGATTGGCACCCCACCCACCACCTTAAACATTCACGCCCTCCACCACCAGCACAATGTGGCTGCAGTGTGTACCATCTACAAGATGCACTGTAGCTCTTCTTCAACAGCATCTTCTGCAAAGGATATATATTGACATTCCTCTGTCGTTGCTGGGTCAGACCCTGAAGCTGCCTCCTTTATAGCACTGTACCTTCAACCGCATGGAACTGCAATGCTCCAAGAAGGTGGCTCACCGTCACAAGGGTAATTTGGGATGGGTAATAAATGCTGGTCTTGCCAGTGGCGCCCACATCCTGGGAATGAATAAATAAAGATTTTTAAAAATGTAATTCAGTAAGGTTCCAATTAAGGCCATTTGCTCTGCCAGATTACCGCCCAGGTTATAAAAACGAAAATCTACCCTTAGGGATCTTGGCCCATCATTTGGAATTCTCAATTTAAAAATAAATAAAATGAAGGTTTAGTAAGAGGAGGATAGTTATGCTGCATGATTATAAAAATATACCAACTTGCATTGGACATACTTCTTTACTTCCTGATAACAAGAACATTATTTCTGGATGTATTTGTAGTAATGATGTCTCAATTATTAATCTCAGTCTCAATGTCTGCAAATATTAAGAATTTGAAATACACTGTCCAACAATGGTTAGATAAGAAGCTGCTATCAGGAGAAATAAAGACCTAGAACAGAATGAAACCTCCCACGTTAAATTATTCAGAAACATTAAGTGAATGATGGATACTCCTGCTAATCACAAGTCTTGTAGTTTTGTTTTGGAGGTTTCGGTCAACACAAGTTGGGGGGAATTTTCCCAGGCAAGGGAAGATGGGTTTGGGTGCGTGCGGGGAGTTAAATTTCCTAAAAGTGGCCTCGGGTCAGGAGCTCAACATCATCCAGCCCTCTTTTGGCTTACACCCGGGTGGGTTTGAAGGCAAGCGGCGGACCCCTAGTGCAGATGTGGGGTAAGCCATTTAAATGTTCTAATAAACAATTAAGTTCTGTTTTAATTAAGGATTCTGCACTTCACAGACAGCAGACCTATTTCCCAAGTTGTGTGGAACTTGCCTTCCCAGGGCTCCTCTCCATTCCTGTGGTGGCTGCAGCCTCAAAAATCCATGTGCAGGTGAGACAGTCTAGCCCATGCCAGGGTTTCTTCAATTCGAAATTCTTCCTTCAACAGATCCATTGTGTCATCCCGCCCAGCCTCCCTCAGCCAGGGAACCCAGAGACATTCCATTCCCTTTCAAAACCAGCTTATATTTCACCCCTTTCCTATTTTTACTTAGTTCTGTTGAAGGGTCATGAGGACTCGAAACGTCAACTGTGCTCTTCTCCACCGATGCTGCCAGACCAGCTGAGTTTTTCCAGGTATTTCTGTTTCTGTTTTTGTTTTGGATTTTCAGCATCCGCAGTTTTTTGCTTTTAACCCAGAGACGTGATGCTCACGCCATGTCTCAGATAAAGAGTCTCAGCAAAGTGCACTGCAGACTTCAACTTGTTCCTAATCCAAAAACGATGTTGGCATTTTAGCAGGGACTAAGGTGAAGAAGCTCTGCCCAAGCTTTTATTTTATTTATTGTGCTTTACCCGGATGTTTCCATCATGAGAGAGTCCATCGTATTCTCTTCAAGATTACAGTGAGCCAACCAGTCATTGAAATAAGAATTGAAAATGCTAGAGATCCTCAGCAGGCTGTAGAGAGTGATCCAAAGTTAACATTTCAGGTCCCTTTCACCAGAAGTAGAAAAAGTGAGAGACTGAGCAAGTTTTAAGCAAATAAAGAACAAGGAAAGGGAGGAGGGAGCAAAAAAACAAAAGGGAAAGTCTGTAATAGGTTCGAAGGCAGGGGAAATCGAAGGACAAAATAAAAGCAAAATAATGCGGACGCTGGAAATCTGAAATAAAAACAGAAAATACAGGAAAATCTCAACATGTCCAGCAGCGTCTATGGGGAGAGAAACAGGGTTAACATTTCGAGTCTGTATGACCCTTCTTCAGAGCTGAAGAGAAGTGGAAATGTGATGGATTTTATACTGTTTAAGGGGGGTGCAGCAGGTGAAGCTGGATAGAAGACCAGCGATAGGTGGGGGCTAAGGAGAAATTGACAAAGATGTCATGGACACAAGACAAAGGGAGTGTTGATGGTAGTGGTAAGGGCTGAAGAAGGTGCTGATAGTGGCATAAATGTAAGAAAGCAGAATGTGTGAATGGCAGAACAAGGGTCAGCACTCTGAAAGAACAACATAGAACAAGTAACAGATGGCCCTTTTGGAGGTGGGGGAAGGGTTGGTAGTTGGGGAAAAAGGATTGAAAAAGGGATAAAAAAGGGGGATAAAACAATGAATAAAAATAAAAATAAAAATAGATTTTAAAAAAGGATTAAAAAAAGGGTCAAGATGGAAGAGAGAGTTCATGGTCTGAAGTTGTTGAACTCAGTGTTAAGTCCGGAAGGCTGTAAAGTGCCTATTCGGAAGATGAGGTGCTGTTCCTCCAGTTTGCGTTGGGCTTCACTGGATCATTACAGCAGGTCAAGGAAGGACATGTGGGCATGAGAACAAAATGCCTGATGGTGCAAGGCAAGAGGGGATGGTAACAGGGTCAATGTGAATTGCTTCTAACTCCAGGAAATAGGAAGATCTGAATGGGTTCAGTCTGAGCTATGTTGCTAGCTAAATGATTCCCATTCACTCCTTCGTTTGACTTCTGATTGGAGAAGGAGATAAACTTTAGTGAAGCTAATGTGAAATTTATTCCACCCATGCTTCTATTTGGCTTTTCTCACCACTCATTGTTGCTACATTTTGGGAGAAGTGTTACTGACCAAATTTCATTAATTTATAAAGCACGCACATGTTAAAGGCTTAATGCTGTCACTGCAACAGGTATTACGTATCGAATCAATGTTACTGAAAGCCTTTCCATAATGTTGTGATATGTCATAATTGGTGATCTCACTCTCTCTGATCTCACTTTCTCTCTGACCTCATTCTCATTCTGACCTCACACATTCTCTGATGTCACTCTCTCTGGTGTCACTCTCTCACTATTAGGTTTCACTCCTCACGGCTCTCACTCCTCACTGCTCTCATTCCTCACGGCTCTCACTCCTCACGGCTCTCACTCTATATGATATGACTCTCACTGATGCCACTCTCTCTAATCTCATTTTCTCTGTCTCACTCTCTGTGATATGACTCTCACTGATGCCACTCTCTCTAATCTCACTCTACACCTCGTTGGACCATGGTCTTTTTCGCTTTTTGCTTGTCAATCGTATACCTTCTCCTCCCCCGCTGAATACATTGTTTTCTTGCTGTTCTATGGGTTTTTGCCATTCTTGCAGACCCCACAAAAGTGTATATTCATTTCGGGTGAACCTTGAGATCTGTACAGACCAGGGCTCAGCCCTGGGGTCTTCATAGTCTGAGTGGCTCAGTGACTCATTCTGCTATCAGTGCAACCTTGGAAAGTTCCTCTTTATGATTACTAATGGAGTCTGGTGTTTCTACATCATCACAGTGCACAGAAACACATCTCATTATCAAATGTTGGCACAATAACTACTATTGCCTATTAGCAATGTAGCTGAATACTGATAATCCCACAGCTCGTCTGCCAAGGAATGTTCCTTTGTGATCAGTCTTCCTATAAACTGCGGAAAGGAGGTGACAATCAGCAGATATTTGTCACTCAGCCAGTTTAATCGATCAGCTTCAGGAAACGTACAAGAAAATATGTTTCACATAAAAACAAATGAAATTATTTTTCACTTGTCATTTTACAAAAAGATTCTCAGAAGTCAGCATGAAGCTGAGGTTACACAAAAAGCTACATCCCAGAAGGAAAAACCAGAAAAACTCGGAAATGACTGGCACAGGTCCCAGTTTGAGTTCCATTTTAAGGTTTGCATTTTAAGACCAGTTCAGACCAGTACTAGTCATCTCCAAGTTTTTTCTGTTTTTTGCCTTCTGCGAAGGAAGGAAGGGAAAAATGTCAGCAGAGCTGTCCCTCTCTGGGGTAGAGCTGTGGTGAGACAGAATTGTACCCATTTCAGGGGTAAGGTTGCCATCTGTGATAGGACATGTTCCTGTAGTCTCATCACACACCCCCATGCCCCAACCACCCTGCCCTCACGCTCCCAACATTGGTTGCCTATCAGGCCCATCCTCACGATGCTGCTGCTTCCCAACTGGAAAGCCAACAGGCTCTTTATTAGCTGATTGGAAGATACACGCCTGTCAGTCAGTCTTTCTATCCCATCATCAATATTTATGAATAAAAGAAGAAAATGAAACACAAAATCCCACAATTTTTTTTGTGTTCCCTATAATTATTTACCTCCTGTGTTGCAGTGTCATGGAGATTAATTTTCAATTCCTGGAAACTCCAGGAAAATCCTGAAGTGTTGACAACCCTAGTTCAGGCCTTATTTCCATTGCATGATATTGCCAGCCTGCCAAGCAACAACGCAGTTGCAGGGCCAACCTCAGCGCTGTCGGGGTCGGCGGCGTTAAAGGAGAAGAAGACATTGGAAGCTGAGGCCATTTAAGATACCAGGCCCCAGGCTTAAACATGTAAGCCATTCAGGAGCCAGACTGCAGGGCAAGGGAGTCTCTTGCAGGGCTCTTTTCCTTCAGGTTGAAGATGGAGAGGGGTGGTGGTTAGACTTCAGGGTGATTGCTCCTGCTTCCTGAGGCCTGCTGTCCCCTTTCTCCATGGTGGCAGCCCACCTCTCCAGGAAGTGGGGGTAACATGGCCAAACTAAAGGGAATTCCACCAGGGACTTGCATTCTTTCACCAGCCTCACCCCTGAGTAAGAAAGTTGTAGGTTGAAGTCTTCATCACATAATCACATAATCAAGGTTGACACTCAGTGCAGTACTGATGGAATACTAATCTATTGGAGGTGCTATAATTTGGATGATGCGCTGCCTGCCCCATCGTGTGGAAGTAAAAGACCCTATGGCACTATTTCAAAGAGGGGAGCTCACTCTGGAGTCCTGGTCCATATTCATCCCCAGCCAGCATCATTAATAAGATTACCCAGTCATTATTTAATTGCTGTTTGTGGAACCTTGCTCTGTGCAAATAAGCTTTCACATTTCTATACATTATACAGTGCCTACATTGTAAATCACTTTGGAACATACTGCATTCCTACTTAAATACAAGTCCTTTGCTTTTAACAATCCAGGGCTGCTGGGGTGTTTAAGTGGCTGGGGTTAGGATATAGTCTGACTAGCTGGTATATTTTATATCTCAGAGCTATGCAAAGATGACGCTAGTTTTTGTTTGTGTCACAGGTTTTATTCACAGTGCTTTAAGATGTCTGCTCCATGCTTACAACACTAGAATCCAGTAGCTTCTACAGTTTGTTTTCTTTTCCCTGAGTCCACACCCAGGCTTACCTAAACAAGCATAGTGAGCATCAATAGTAAACAGCCTCACAAAATCAAACACCAAAGAATTAAACAATTGAACACTGTGGCTTGGATTTTCAACAAGTTGGGACGACTTGGGAGCCCTTTACAAATGGCAGCCAAGACCTGATTCCGGGACAAATGACCTCGGCCCCACCCTTTGACATCCCAACCCCATTCCTGGGCTTTCCGATTTTCTCCAGGGCCTTTTAAGGGTGCGGGTTGGGCTGGGTCTAAAGGCCACATCCTGCACTCACAACCCGGCTGGCTCCATTGCGGGTATAGGCATGTCCTAATCCTCTGCAATTTTCATGGAATTGGGCCAGCATTTTAAAGCATCATGGTTTGCGACACTGCGGAGTCTGCATAAGGGAACATTTTGAAAGGCAAGTTCAAAAGGTCCTCCTCATTCCCTCTATGCCAGGCTATGTCCCTTCACCCACCCCGATGGTTCCTCATGCCCCTATGCCAAGCTGTGGAACTTCCATGCCCATTGCCCCCATTATGAACCCAAGAAGAAAAACAATTAAAAACACTTACCTTTCAGATTGGAAGTCGGGCCTTGGAGTTTGGGAACTACAGTGCTCAACGGGTCCCAGTGGTCTCTGCGCATGTGCTGGCCGGGGAATGGCCACACATGCACAGTTGGTGCATTTTTTTGGTTCCAGGCTGGTAAATGGCCCTGTGCACATGCACAGTTCCGGTCCTTTTTTACCTTTTTAGATGGAAACTGTTCCCGCGCAACTGCGCAGAAAGGAAAGAGGAAGAAGAAAGTGAAACAGTGCAAAAAGTTTAGGTGACCTTCTGCATCTCCACAGAGGAGCACCATTCCACAGAATGTGACAGGAGAAGCAGGACAGGAGCTGCAGGCAGCAAGTCCCAAAGCAAAGAAGAAAGTCCCAAAACAAGGGAGTGGCACAGAAAAAGATCCCAGGAAGGCTGTCAAGTTAAGGGACAAGAACAGGAATCTGAAACAGGTCCTGTTAAGTGAAATTGAAAGTAAGGAACAGAAGAAAAGACTCCAAATTAAAGAGAAAGAGCTGCAGGGAGCAGAATTAAAGCAAAATGGACTTGAGAGAAACTAGAGGATCCAAGGAGACAGCTGAAGGTTGGTGACTCCTTACTACAGGCTTTTGGAAGTGATGTTCTGCTTGGCATGGCTGAAAATCTGAGATGGTGCATGTGGAAGGTGAAGCTTGAATGCACATAGAGATCCAGGGGAAAGGAACATCAGAAAGGGAAGTTGAAACCCTGAAGGTGGATCCTTCTTGAAGATGACTGAGTGAAACGTTGTTTGAGGAAGAATTCCAAGGCAAATTCTTTGAGCGTGGAGATTGGAAATCCTCATGAGAAAGACAGAGTTTCAGTGAGACCAGTTGGCTCATGGTGAGACAAGCATCTGGGGTGGGGGTGGGGGGGTGGTTGATGAGAAATCCATAGGGATTTGGCTTCAGAGTGTGATGTGTCTGACCACAGTTCACCTATTAGTTTACATGGGCTGTATACTTACTGTGAACATTAGATTATAAGATAGCTTTTGTAACTTGTGTTATCCTTACAGATCTGTATATATTGGTAAAGATGTAGTTGGGGTGAAGTAGTAGTGTAGTATAGTTCATCTTTTCTTGTTTAATAAATGTTTTATTCTTTTGTTAAAAGTTCATCAGCAGACTCCTGTGAATGTGCTTAGTAACCATTCTCTACGTTTCTAAACAAAAAATAAAAGTAAGGATCTATCAAACCAGGTTCCACCCTGGGATGACATCAGTGACATCAGCTGGGATCATAACACCCCACAATACACTATATAGAACAGCGATGATAGGATATATAAAAAAGCTTTTAAAAAACAGGTATTCATTTATAACTTTTCACTATGTTAAAAAATGTCCTTTTACTACAGGGCAATAAAGCTGTCAATCATCCAGACCCTTTAAAGTATCAATAACTGAAACTGCAGCTCTTGTGACGTCTTAACCTTGTGTAAGTAAACATTGTGCAATTGACCACAGTGATCAGAGAGACAGAGCAGTCAATCAAGCAATGTTTTTCCTGGAGCTCAGTACTCTAATGGAAGTCTGGGCTCTCAGTCAAGAATACATAATGAGGCTTGGTCGAGAGCCCAGAAATCCATTTGTCTGTTAAACAAGCTGTTAAGGAATACTTTCTCACAGCTGGTTTGAATTCTATGTGACAGTGAGCAGAGGACTTTCCCATTCTTCTTAAAGGAATACGTAGTTCACAGCCAAAGGCAGAAAGCTGCCACAGGCGTCGTCCCCACAACCACAGGCCTCATATCCCTTGCAAGAAGGTAGTCCTGGAACTTGAGGAATGTATATGATGGGGAAGCAATGGGAGTTGGGGAAGTATGATAGCAGGTGAATATTTTAGCTTCTACCTTGCTTGAAAAAACTTTGGTCATTCTCTTCTACCCACACTGACCTCTCATTTTGTGTGCCCTTAGGTGTGCTGCCGCAGCAGCAGGTAGAGGAAAAGAAGCAGAATGAACTTGGCTCTTTCTTTATGCCAGGTATAACTCCAGCTACTGGGGAGTTTTCCTCTGACTCAGTTGACCTGTTTTACTAAGGCTCCTTGGTACCTTACACAGTCAATTGGGTCACAGCACCAGATTTATTTGACAGAGAAAGAAAAGTGTCAGGGTGGCTACCAGAAGACCTAGGTTGGCTTGTGATACTAATACAGTAATGAACAATAGAAGAGCCATGGGAATGGGTTTGGTCAATTGGAACCCTGCCCAATGGGAGCAAATGCTGATAGGATTGGAGGATGGTGTTTAACTTCTGAATTACCTATGTATTGATCTGTAGTTAACTATTGCGATCTCCATAGAGACCTAACTTCTAAAAAGAGAAATGAATTTCCCATTGACCAATGGAAAGAATTACACAAGATTTCCAGTTTTAAGACTTTTACTAAACATTACTTAACAAGCAACTAATATACCAAACTACAGAAAAGGTACTTCCCTATTAACTAACAAACACAACTGAGATACTTTATAACCCATTTGTATCTTACACCACACTCTCAGCAGATATGAAGCCTTGTAGTTTCAAGTCCAAACCGCTTCTAACTTTTCCAGCAAGCTCCCTTCTCTCTGCCACATCAGGGCAACTCTTCCAATGCCCTTTTAAAGTCACTTCACTCAATCTTCTGTGTGGCCCAGAACAGACTTCTAGCAGCAAGGCATCATCCTTGAACAGCTTGGGCCTTGAATCTCCACAAGTCCCATTTCTTCACACAGAGAAACATGCCCCACTGGCATTCTGTTTGGCAGCTAACACAACAATGGTATTTTCCTTGGTTTTGCATCTGTGTCCTAAAGACCACTCCCCCTTTTTTGTCTCAAGGTGTGAAACATATCACTTGACTTTCAATAGGTTTCGGCCTGGGCCTCTTTCCCCATGACAACCAAATCACATGGGCCTGTCTCCAGGCAGAATTTGTATGATCTCCATCCCCCATTCAGAACATTCTATTTCACCTTAAACTAATGGAGACAGTTTAAAACATAACTGGCTTGTGAAGTCTTGCATTCATAACAAACAGTAAGACCAACTTTGGGGATCATTCTCAGAGAGAAGCTTTAGATCTTAAAATTGTACAGCTGATCACACAGGAGGAGGTTATTTGGCCCATCATGCTTATACTGATGCTGTTCTTCAGTTGGAGCAGTCCATTCCAATCCCACTTCCCTGTATCCTACATTCTTCCTTTTCCAAATTCAACTCTTGTCCGCATGTTTAAATTCCCACCATGGCCTCGGCCTTCCCTACCTCTGTGACTTACTCCATCCTTACAACCCTTCCTCCAACATTGGCCTCTTGAGCAGCCTCAATTTCCTTTGCAGCACCATAAGAAACCATAACAAAAACAAAAATACCTGGAAAAACTCAGCAGGTCTGGCAGCATCTGCGGAGAGGAACACAGTTAACGTTTCGAGTCCGAATGACCATGCCTTCAGCTGTCTAGGCCCTTAACCTAGATCTTTCCACACCCCCACCTCTCCTTTCCTTTAAGACACTCCTGAAACATACCTTTGTGACCAAGCTTTTGGTTATTCATCCTAATATCGCCTTAGGCGGCTCAGTGTCAGATGTTGCCTGTTTTACACTCCTGTGCAGCACCTTAGGAGGTTTTACTAAGTTCAAGGAACTCTTGATGTTAAGATCTCTCTGCTTCAATAAAGCCCGAAGATCATTAAGTGACTCACAAGCATGTTGGGAGCTGAAGTAGCCCTGAGCTACTCGGACCAGCTGCCGAGAGTGATGACGATTCCCAGCTGGTACAATATAGGCTGCAGTGGGAATGATTCCAGGAGTTGTGTTTACACAGCGTAGCGTTAACAGGTTTTCTGTTCGTGCTGTGCACGAGCACCAAAGGATCTGTCACTGCTTTGAGCTATTTAATCAGAGAAAGAAAATATGCAGCAATCTAGCCAGATCATCAACAGACACAGCAAGTAGTCATAGCATCAGGCAGCAAGCATGGTGCAAGTGGGTCTTTGAAGGCAGCATTGCTTGCCTGGTTTTAATTAGCATCATGAAAGAGATCAGAAAAGATCTATCTATTAAACCCTTTACCAGGCCATTTCTTTCCGAAATTCAGAATTCCACAATTAGAGAACAGAAATCCCTAACCTCACTTCTCTGATCAAAAGGCATTGATTTAGTGCCTAACATGCAGTAATTTGAATCAATGGAAATTCCAGGTCTGAGAGTGTCGTTTATCCTTGAGAGTAAGTGGGAACCCTGTACCGCAAACGGACCTCCTCATAAAATTAGATAAGCAGTACGAAGGCTGCGCAGAGATAAACAAAAAGATTGCAGTCCATCTAACATCGAAAACGAACAAACAGATTGGTTCTAAGAGACGTTGTCTCCTGAAAGCAGCGCAAAAGTCAGCGGGCACAACAACAGCACAAAGCAGCCAGACGGAAGGTGCTTTGAACATGGAATCTCCACCTAAGGGGGAGGATGCAGAGATGGTGCCAGGGAGCGGTCCCGAAATGGCAAGGAAGAAGCGACCCCCAGCCAGTATCCCTAAGTTCAGGGATCTGGATGACCAGCTGAGATCGGCTGAAGAATTGATGAGTGCAAAGAATGATCCCGAAGCAAGAGCCTTAGCCATCGGCCTCGTGGAATGCATAACGGATACCATACTGAATGAAAATAAGGTTGATAAACCTGATAAGCGGTCCAGGAAAACAGTAGCTCGCCCAAAGGATGGAAGTAAGAACACGAAGGCAAAGAAAAGATGGGCAGCTAAAAAGGCACATTTTAAATCCACACAATTGGTATACAAAACAGACAGAAGGAAACTGGCATGTCAAATCATGGGTGCACCGTCCACCCAACTTTGTCCACTAAGCAAAGTCGAACTGGAGGAGTGTTTTACAGAAAAACTCTCCAAACCCAACAACAAAGCAAACCTGCAGAAATTTGCAACATACAGGGGAGCAGGATGGTATGATAGCTTGGAACTCCCCATAAGTAAGGAGGAGGTGATAGAGGCAATAAAGGGCATGGATAAGAACACGGCGGCAGGTCCCGATGGGATGAAATGGGAAAACATCAATGGCATCCAGATGGAGTTTGAAGAAAGGATTCCACGCCTCTTCACTCTCTGGCTCACGTCTGGTTCCATCCCTCGGATGCTGAAAAAGAGCCGTACGGTCCTCATCCCCAAAACTGATGATACGGAGAAGCTTAAAAGTATAGACAACTGGCGGCCAATAACAATCGGCCCGATCTTATTAAGGCTCTACACAAAGATCATCGCCAAACGCCTAAGCCAATGGGTCCAGATCGACCCTAGGCAGAAAGGGTTTCTGGTGGCGACTCCTGGTTGCAATGAGAATATAACGATTCTCAGTAACATCATGAAAGGGGTGAAACGCAACAGGAAAGAGCTGGCCGTTGTCTTCGTAGATCTGGCAAAAGCTTTTGACTCCGTGGGGCATAAAATGCTCATAAAAGCACTGCAAAGAGTAAGGCTGCCCGATACATTCAAAACATAATAACAGATCTGTATACGGACACAGATACATACCTTGAAAGTAAAGACGGAAGAACAAACCCCATTAAGGTCATGAGAGGCGTCAAACAAGGTGACCCGCTTTCACCGATACTGTTTAATATCGCGATGGATCCTCTCATCAACTCCCTTCAAGAGGCACAGATGGGCGTCCACTTGCCCTGGAGGGGAGAGAAGATGTGTTGTTCAGCTCTGGCGTTCGCTGACGACATTGCTCTGCTCAGCGACTCCTATGCCGGCATGACAAAGAACTTGGCCATTGTACAGGACTTCTGCCAAAAAACGGGACTGGAGATGAATGCCGGGAAGACCAAAGGCTTCCACTTCATCCACAAACGGAAGACGTTCCTGTACAACACTAGACCGAACTGGCAGCTGAAAGGAGGTCCAATCTCTTACATACCACCAGGAGAGACGGAGAAATACCTGGGTGCCAGAATCGACCCATGGGCAGGAGTAGCTGAGGAGCAATGGGGACCCAGAATCGGTATGTGGATAGAGAATCTGAAGAAGGCAGCTCTTCGGCCTATCCAGAGGATTGAAATCCTCAAAACGCATATGATACCCAGAATATATTTCCACCTGATCCTCGCAGAGGTCTCACAGAATACACTAGTCAAACTGGACCAATATATCAAAAACGGAACCAAAGAAATTTTACACCTTCCGCCACATACAACGGATGTTCTACTATACAGCAGTAACAGGAATGGAGGACTTGGCATGCCTAGGCTCAAAGTCCAGATTCCGTCCGCCATCATCCGAAAATTAGAGGCGTTGGAGAGCTCGCCGGACGCGGCGATAGAGGCCTCGTTTGAATTCAGCGGAATTGATAATAAACAAACAATCGAATCCCTGAGGAACCTCAAAGTACTCAGAGAGATCGAAGAAGCCCTTAAGGATAGTGGAGGTCCAATAGGGGTGAATGACGATGATGGCCTGGATGAATTCGCTATCGATATGGGATGGACTGATGCTATCACCCGAAAGTCCAAACCCATCAATAGATACGCGGCTTGGAGGGAGGTTGAATATTTAAAGTGGGCCGACCTCCAATGCCAAGGAACTGGCGTCAAGTACTACGCAAACGACTATGCTTCTAATTCCTGGATAAAAACTTGTTTCAACTTAAAGCAATCCAGACTCATCAATAGTTTGCTTCTGCGGTGCAATCTCTACCCGACGAGATCCACCCTAAACAGAGGCAGACATCACCATAACAAATCCTGTAGGAGATGTGAGGTTCCATTCGAGTCACTGGCTCACATCTCCGGCAGCTGTCCGTTTGTGAAAAACGCTAGAATCAAAAGACATAACAAAATCCTGGACCGCTTACAGCAGTTTATCGCTAAATACGGCTGGACATCTCACCTAGAACCAAGGCTCTTCGGAAAGGACGGGTCCCTTTGGAAACCAGATCTAGTCCTCGTCAAAGACGGAGTAGTCGCGGTGGTGGATGTGACAGTACGCCTTGAAGACAATAATAAGTCACTGGAAAAAGCTTGGGCCGAAAAAGAGCATAAATACCAACATCTTGAGAAGGAGATACTGGAACTGACTGGCGGCGAGTCAGTAAAATACTTCGGATTCGTCATGGGTGCGAGAGGGAAGTGGTTCGCCAAGAATGACAGCCTCATGCGTTTCCTGAAGATCGACAAGTACAAATCCTTCGCCCAGCTTGCTTCAAGACTGACGATCTCCCTGACATTGGAACTGCTACAAATCTTTGGAGACCAGTAGTCAGAGGAGCGTTTGAAAGAGACCACCCGAAGAGATGTCACAAGACCCAAGATGAAGGACGGAGAGACTTTACGAGATGGGTATTGTATGTCTCCAGGGTGGGAAGTCCAACGCCTGATCCCCGGTGGGCGGGTAAGGTGGATAATTTGTACATAAGGGTTAAATGAACTTGTATAGTCTGGCATAATGGTGGTGGGTTAACCAATGCTGTTTTTTCCTGAGTTAATGTAAAATTAATTAATAAAGGTGACAATTTCAAATGATGTAATTCAGGATGGGTCTCCGGACCACTAACCATGTCATCGGCTACCCAGTTTCATCAATACCTAAGTGACGACCTTCCATGCTTGCCTAAATTTTGTTTGCTTCACACTGAAGATCAAGACCAATCATACCAGAGCTCCACTCCCACCTGAGTCACTGCCCTCGGTTGCGATTTCCTCACTGCCCTTGGATGTGGTTTCCTGGAGTTAAGACACAACGTGGACGAGCCACGTAAACACTCGGATTGGACGCTACAAAAATTTGTGCATACTAAATTAGACAGTTTACCCAACGGAATAAAGTGAAACTCCATCCTATTCGTCAGAGGGGTGAGCTTTCTCAGCGTTTGCTAAGACACAAATGGGACAAGGGCGCTTCTTGTGGAAGCCGTTTCTGTCCACTTCTTGCCAGTACATCAGGCCCCCCGACACCCCTAATGCTGTAAGTCCCTTCCCCCGATCCAGCTGCTGACGCCTGGCGTTACCTCAGCTCAATGTATGCTAACGGGGACCAGGGGCAGACTTGAACGATCAGAGGCCAGAGTAATAAAAATCGGGAGAAGTGTGAAATGGGCAGCCCACTCGCTGTTACCAGTTTTGCACCTCCGCACAAAGTCAAGATTTAGCCCAGGGTGCACTCTATCCATATGAAGAATGGCTACTTGGCTGACAAGACTGGTGACTGTTGTTCACGCCGCCCCAGTAAGGAAAGGAAAGACACTGAAGAGAACTGGATTAAAACTGGATTGTTGAAGGGTCAGGGAGGTCAGGTGGTGGGAATGAACACAGGGATGTCAGGGAAGTCAGAAAGTTCAGCCTTGAGGTGTTTTGCCTGAAGTGATCACATTATTTGCATCCTTGTTTAGTTTAAGGGGAAAGAATCTCAGGGAGCAGCAAGAGTTTAATTGTTGACACTTCCACCGTGCGTCAGGTACCTCAGTCTGTGAGGCAAGGCAGTTAAGGGAGTCACAGCCCCTTCCTGTACCGAGTATAAATCCTCTAAGGTGGATGTGAAAGTTCAAAAATAAGGGATCTCCCATTTAAGGCAGAGATGAGAATTTTTTTTCTCCCAGAGGGCTGTGAACCTTTGGAAATCTGTTCCCCAGAGAGCAGTGGAGGGAGGGTCATTGAATATTTTTAAGGCAGTGGTAGATAGATTCTTGACTAACAAGGGGGTCAAAGGTTATCGGGGATAGGTGAAATGTGGAGTTGAGGTGACAATCAGGTCAGCTATGATCTTATTGAATGGTGGAGCAGGCTCAAGGGGCCGAATGGCCTCCTCCTGCTCCTAATTCGTATGTTTGTATGAGGTTGTGAAAGGCGCTATAGAAATGTTAGGTTTTTTTCGTTATAGATACAAACTGCACTAACCAGAGCCTTATGCCACTGATAGAAAAAAATATATGGAGGCAGCACTCAGATATTTCCAATGCAGGAAAGAGGACAGTAATACGAGATTGCACTGTGACTGTCGCACATGTACTCTAATAAAGGTTAATATTGTTTGAAAACATACATAGCGATCTTTTGGAACATCTATTAATCTCTGGTGACGGAGTTGGTGCTCCATGTTCCCACGGAAACAGCAGGGATGACTTAGATTCATTAGACAAATGATGTCTGAGCTGTTTTGATTTAAAGCAAAGGGCCAAAAAAAACTCTCATAGCCTGTCTGTCACCGTCTTGAGTGAGTCAGAGTTCTGCCACTTACCAATTACGCAGAATGACGCTAGCAAAGGCCTCATGAAGCACTAAATGGAAATGTCAACTCCTGTGACTGGTACTGAAGGTTCAAACCTGGACAATCAGTGATAAGGCAAACTCACTCACCAGAGATTTGCGAAGCAGAACCAAAATTAACAAGTAATCTCTTCTGCTCTTGCCTGTCAAACAACTGTTAGCTGGTTGAACAGTAGGTGCTCAATGTCAAAATAATACACACTAACACCTTCACCTCTTTCATTCGGCCTCATCTGTCAATGTAGTGACCATAACTTCTGAAAAGCCATCAAAGGTGATTATTTCAATACAATAGACATAGCAGGAAAGGAGAGAGTCAGTGGCCTGAGCAAGTCACTTAACTGTCTGAATGGTGAGAGTGTTTTGCAGATCTGAAATGTTTACAGCAGCATGCTGATGTTCCAAGTGTATTTTATTTGTTTTTTAAGATAGAAGCATTGAAATGGCTTAAAAATTCAGCCGCGCAGCAGCCATTTTTAAGTCACCAAATGCCCTCCTAAGTCTCCGATATATCAGGCAGAGAGCACACATATTGGGCCGAATTTTATGCCTCACAAGTGGGCACGCGCCCGACTCGATCGGGTGTAAAATCGCGCAGGATGATGTCGGGTAAGCGCGCTGACATCATCCCACACGGGCACAATCTTCAGGTCGGTGGGCACGCACGGGTGCCAGAGCCACACCCTCCATCAATTAAAAGGCCACTGAAGGCCATTAAAAACTCAATTCATCCCAATTTTTCATTGTCCGTGCAATTTTGCATTTGTCACACGGGCAAAACAGGGAGGCAGGCAGCTCACTTTTTGCAAAACCTCATCCTAGGGTGGGATAAATAGAGTCTGCAGCATTGCCATTGTGAATAATGAGGGGTTTAGGAGATAGTTTGCTGCTGGTTGCTTATTTGAACTTGACAGCTTTATCTCCATTCTGAGCTTTATTCTTAGCATTTCTCGGCTTCATTTCAGGACTCATTGGTGTCTCCTAGGCCCGCGGAGGATTTTGACCGTTTGGACCAATGCAGGGGAGTGACCGGGGGGGAGGAGAGGCGCAGGCACAAGGGGCGCAAGGCCAGCAGGAAGTCCAAGGCGGAAGGGGCCGCAGAAGATGCCACTATCCTGCTGCCAGGGTTTACAGGCAGCGATACAGCTACCTCAATATGTCCAAGCCGCAATGCCAGTGGCTCTGAAGGTCACAGTGGCTCTCAACTTCTATACCTCAGGCTCTTTCCAGGGATCAGTGTGGGATCTGTGTGGAGTATCCCAATCAGCTGTCCACAGTTGTGTCAAGCTGGTGATAGAAGCTCTGTTCAGGTGGGTACTGACAGTTATTCATTTCCGTACGGACAAGGCCAGCCAGACTGAGCGAGCCAGAGGCTTTGCAGCGATTGCTGGGCTCCCCCACATCCGGGGCGCAATAGACTGCACATGAAGCCTTGCCAGCGGATTAGCCAGGTGCCTTCATCAACAGGAAGGGCTTCCACTCGATGCATGTCCAGATAGTTTGTGACCACAAGATGCAAATTCTGCAAGTCTGTGCAAGATACCCTGGCAGCTCCCATGACACTTACGTCCTGAGACACTCCCAGGTGCCGAGGCTCTTCAGTGCTCCAGCCCGACTGGATGGATGGCTGCTGGGTGACAAGGGCTGTCCCTTGAAAAGGTGGCTCATGACGCCTCTCTGCCACCCAAGAACAGAGGCAGAGCAGTGTTATAACAGGAGTCATGCCTCCACAAGGGTGGAGGTAGAGAGGACTATAGGTCTTCTGAAGATGTGCTTCCGATACCTGGACCATCCAGGGGGTGCACTACAATACCCCCCAGTGGGTGTCACTGATAGTGGTCTCATGCTGCACTCTCCACAATCTGGAACTGGCAAGGGGGAACCCACTGGAGGAAGAGGATCTTGAGGCAGCTCCACAGGCCATAGAGGATGCATCCAGTAGTGAGTCAGAAGAGGAGCACAGTGAGGAGAATGCTGAGGGTGTGGAGGCAGACCTCTGTAACCTTCAGGGAGGCAGGGACACCAGGGACACCTTGATCCAACACTCCTTCAGCTAGGCTGCCAAAGACCAACTTCCACCTCATGCCAGGGCTGCCACCACCATCCCCGATGGCTGAAATGACCCTTTCATTTGCACCCAAGTTCCACTCAGTGCCTGTGCAATGAAGTTCAGAGTCACTCACTTCCAGCATTACATACTGGCATACCCTGCACCAGAAAGAAAAAATGTGAAGCATACTCAGACCATTAAGACGAAAGCAAAATTTATATAATTTTCACACTCAAAACAAATGAACATTACCATTTCTGGTGTTACTACCCACACCAGTAAACATATTAAGAAAACGTGGCAAAACAGAAGATCACACGTGACCTGGGACAGGTCACTGAGGTCATTGCCTGTGTGAGGGCTTGCAGGTCTGAGTGCAACCCCAGGGACCCCTGATTCTGTCCCTGGAGCTGCCTCTCCATGAAAGTCACCACCCTCTCAATGGGGGAGGCATTGCGCTCGCCCTTGAGGGTCAGCGCAGTGCTTATGCTCTGCATGGACTCCTCCATAACAGAGACCATGGCACGCATACCCGCCATGGATCTCCGCCAGATCCTCCCACACATCCCGCTGGACATCCAGCATCTGCCACCTAATGGACAACTCCCGAGGCTCATCATCTGCCTTCGACTCAGCATCATCCTGGTCTCCAGCGGTCCTCCAACTACCAGCACCCTGGGCACTCTCTGCCTCTGCCTGCACCTCAAGCGAGTGTGAAGTGCTCTCACCGCTGTGCTCCGACATTCTAGCTGCTGATCTAACGCCCACCGAGATGCTGGTATCTGAGCTGGTGACTGGTTCAGAGAGCGGGTGTGACGCAGGTGTATCTGAAGCCTGGCATTCCTCTGGCGTCAGGGGTGGCTCTTCGGGGTCCTACGATTGGGTTTGTGGTGGCAAACCTAAGGGAGAACAATGACATGTCATTAGTTTAAGCCATCACACTGTCACTGTGCATACCAGGCACCCTGGTGAGACAATAGAGATCTGCATCATGGTGCCCTCGTCTTTTAATGATCAATGGGGACTCCAGGTTTGAGGCTCCCATTAATGATGAGGCTACACAAGAATGTTTGCACCATCCGACACTCTCACCTCTGTGCTCTGCACTCTTACCTTCCTCAGAGACCCTGCCTCTCCACAACCAGCTCACCGGTGGTGGCTCTCCAGCTCCAAAGTATCCATTTCAAACCTCGTCATGTTTAGGAAGTTTGGAGGGGGCCTCCACCTGTCCATGACCTCTCGATGTTGTTATGGCTCCTCTTCTCCTGAAAGGACAGAGGAGCTTTGACTAGTCCGCTCTCTACCTGCAGCGCCATTGCAGCCTGGCCAACGCCACCTGAGGAACACCTCGCAGGACACATCCGAGTCGTGGCCCTCAAGCCGCAAGGCACTCAGCCCAAGCAGCCAGGGCTCACCCCCTTGGCCAGCTGCAGCTTGACAGTTGGTACCCAGAGTCTAACACCCCTGAGACCCATGGGGGGACGGCCAGACCTTAACACTTCTCCGCACTGATCCATGCCAACACGGTACTCACCCTTGCCGAGCACAGCAGGTCATTGAACCTTTTGCGACACTGGACTCTTGTGTGCTGCACAACGTTGTGGCTGCTGACCTCGGCTGCCACCTGCTGTCAAGCATTTTTAGTGGGTGTGGTGGCCTCCTCCTGCCATCCCTGGGAACAAGGGTGTCCGCCCTGGCAGTCACGAGGCACTTGTCCGAAATACGGCGGGGGGCCGGTGGGGTGGGGGTGGTGCCGAGTGCCCACCTGACCTGCGCTGCCACCAGATGTTTCCAGCCGCTGTTGAGGCCATGGCTTCACTCTCCAGATCGCAGAATGTGATTTTTCCCTGGCAGCCTCCAGGGTGCTGCCTGTGCCATTTTAAACTGCCCGCCAGGTCGCCATTGGACCCGATGGCCGACAGGCCCCTGCACCAGCCTGGCCCTTCCCCAACCATTGGGAAGACACGTGGGCCTTAATTGTCCAGCCAACGTGAAATCGCGGTCATGGGCCGATTGCAGCCAATGTGAAATCGCAGCCATGGGCCGATTGCAGCCAGCGGCCCATTTCCCGACTGGCCCCAGGCCCCAGGTCTGCTGATAACGCACGCCTGCCAGGCCGTTACGAGTTTGACATGCGCTGTTGGCTGTATTGGTAGAGGCCAAATAACTGGCATGTGGTACCCACAGTTATGGGGAGATGGTGGCATAGCGTTAATGTCACTGGGCTAGTAATCCAGAGGCCCAGGCTAATGCTCTGGTGATAGGGGTTCAAATCCCACCATGGAAGCTGGTGGAATTTAAATTCAATTCATAATATCTGGGATTGAAAGCTAGTCATTAGTAACGGTGACCATGGGGCCTCATTATTCAGGCCCAGGGACTGCTCCTGCATGCCCATAAATGGGGGTGTCTGAATGTCTCAGCCAATGGCCTTACCAGGGTTGTATAAGAATAACTTGGGCTGAGTTGGGGGTTGTAACCTAAACAATCGGCGGGATTTTCCACACCTGCCCACCGCCGGGATCTTCTGGACCCACCGCAAGTCACTGGACTTCTGGCTGGGGCGCAGCTACCTCGCCCCCAGCAGGTCCCACACACGACGGAGCCGGAGAATCCAGGCTAATGAGTCCAGATAATGTCATTAAACCAAGAGTGAAACTCAATTGAAGTGTCAATTGAACCTTTAAGCTGAGAGTCCCTCCAAGATGGAAATGAGTTATTGATTATAATATATGCTGTGAGGCTTTCACTGTTGTCAGTGCAGGGGATGATGATCAGTAACCTGTGCAATATGGAGCAGTAAAAGGCCAACAATTATCACCACAAGCATCCCATTTACTAAGTGACAATCACAGCTGGACTGGTGTACTGAACCCCCACACCAGGTTATCACAAAGTCACAGGGGGTGACAGATTGACTCAGCAGTCTGAAACTTCCAGGGGATTTAATCATCTCCCATTACAATGTCACAGTTTAGGTGAATACATTCCTCCTCTAATGATCTAAAGTAGGCCAACAAGCTAATTTTGACTCCAACTGAACTAATATCTTTTTCTTGGCTCCAAAAGGCAAACAGATGATTATTGAACTGGCCTCAGTTCTCATTCCCTGGATCGAGGCCAGTGCCTCTTTAGCATTAAGTAATAGTCAAAGACATTCTGCAGGCTCAAAGACTCTGACATTGCATCCCTTGCCCATGAGTCACATATGCAAGAATAGGAACGCCATTGCAAGCATCCAATCATTTGCAGCATGGTACAAAGGCCCAGCCACTGAAGTTTGGGCCAGTTGGAGAGGCAGTAGTGAGGAAGCAGCCAGATTTGCGTACCAGCCTGCAGGCCAGGAAACCTGCTTTTCTTCAAGGAACGGGGCTGTGCTTTCAGGCAAGTCAACTGCTGGAGGCTGATTCAGTGTGAGCTGTGCTGGGATCCACGGCTTTATCCAGCCATGATCCTCATGTCAAAAAATAAAACCATTATGCTGCTACGATGTTCCACACGAGGTGTGCCATGCCTTGACATTTCCATTCATGTTAATGTTCCACCCTCTTTTGACTAGGTTCCATCACCATGGCCGATATTTTATAAGCGAACCTTCTGAACCCCTGGCCAACATGAATTCCAGCCAGTATTCTGCGCTCGCAACACTGTCCATTATTTCACAGTTTGTATAACCCTCTTGAGTTGATGTAATGCAACTGAGGACATCAGCTGCCGAAGTACTGTTCCCCTTGTGTGCCAACAATCACATTGTCGTGCCCACATTTTCATGGTCTGCGCACTTGGAATGTGTCTCCCAGTTTCTAAGTGTGACAGATCTAGTTCCCCACGGAACGAATGGCTCTCATGTTAGGACTTATGAAAACTTGTGTTGTCCTGAAAATTGCACCCTCAGGGCTGAATTTTCCTCAGCTAACCCACTCATAACTGGGGGCTTCTGCCAGCTGCTGCACCTTAAACAACATCCCAGGAGGATGGCAGAGTCTAGCCTCCTGTGCCAGCTTCCATCTACCCACCCCTGTTGCTGATGCCCTTTTAATGCAGCAACACTCTGAACTCTTCAAAGACGGCTACACCATGGGCTGAGTTTTCCAGTCGGCGTGCAGGGGCAGGCCCGACACGCTGATGCGTAAAATGACACGCGATGACGTCGGGCGTGCGATCCAACATCATCGCACGCCATTGCAATATTTCATTCGGCAGGCGCGCACCGGAGTCAGCTGCGCGCCTGCCGAAATGTCAAAGCCTATTAAGGCCATTAAGAAAGTAAGTAAATTAGTTAAGAATGCTGTCCGTCCAACCTTAAGGTTGGTGGGCAGGCGAAAAGCCCAAAAGCGGCCTTCACGTTTTTCAGAAAACCTCATCCACGGGCGGGATGAAGTTTCCTGAAGCTTTTATAAAATAAATACATAAATTTTCCCACCTTTACAAACATGTCCCAACTCATGTGGCACAGTCACATGAGGGGACATGTTTGAATAAATTTTTACATCATTTACTGATCTTTTTTATTGTCTGTTCAATCTTCCCGAGGCAGCTCCGTGCCTCAGGGAGATTTCTGTGCTCTTTCGCGCACTTGCCCCGACTCTCCCTCCTCCCCCCGCCCACACAGGTAGCGCTGCGTGTTATACTGGGCGGGCCTTAATTGTCCCGCCCGTGTAAAATGGTGGCACGCAGCCGATTGTGGGCGGCGATTGGCTCCGTGCTCGCCCCCACCCACTCCCGCCCAGCCTGCCCGCCATAGGAAAAATCTGTCTTTTATAAATCTAACCAACAACTATCTTCCAATCTGAGTTACTCACATCTTTGCTGCTTCACATTTCTGGCCTCACTATCCACCTGACCTTGTGACATCTCACATATCTAGGTCACAGCAGACTGACCTATCTTGTTTTATTCCTCCTTTACTTTGAATGAACTGATACTGGCTTGCTTGGCCACCTTCGAGGGCAGTTAAGAGCATGTTGGTGTGGGACTGCATGGAGTTGCCTCAGGTCAAACAGGGAAAGGATGGCAGATTGCCTTCCCCAAAGAATAGTGGTGAACCAATTGGATATTTACTTTTTTAGGCCTCAGTCACAGATGACCACACAAGTTGTCACTTTGTAGCATGGTAATACTTTGGCAAATTCCACACCTCAATCAAGAAGGCAGTAAACCTTTAGTGGGGGTGAAATTGTTGTTCAGCCTTGTCACAGAATGGTGCCAGTCAATCAGTAGCATTTTCAACTTCACCTACTGGAAAAGAAAATCAGGTTGGGTATAAAGCAGACTGTTCACTCACTGTTGCCCATGTCACACTACTGCCCGGGACCAATTTCACCCCTAATGTGCCCTCAGATCAATTCTTTTGATGACACACTAACAAAAGTGCCATTGCAGAGATGTGGGAACTGCCTTCCCAGTTGGTTCTCAGATCACTGGTTAGTCCATGTTTATCAAACAATTGTTCAAGCAGTATATTTCTTATCCCTTTCCCTTTGGGGAAATATAATAAAAAATATACTGTTTGATAAACACTGTGTAACCAGTCATTTTTGTAAGGTGGGCAGTCGCCTGTGACAGACATCTGCTGAAGTTCCTGTACAAACACCAAATGCTTATCGAAGGATGTGCCTGCAGTCCTGAGCTGCAAGTCTTGCAGAAAGAGGGACTTCACATGATTGATTGTACTGGTAGGGAATTTTTTTAAAGCCAACTGTTTGTGGGTTTAGTGCCTTTAATCCTGCACTTATGGGCTCAATCTTAATTAAATGCAATATTTAAATGCTTATTATAATTCATACAACCTACTCGCCGCCCGCACCAATTTCCTCCTCTTCTCCTCCTGCTCCCGGGTTCCAGATGTTGGCCAAGCCTGTGTAAGGGGTGGATGGTTCCCCACTCTGCCCCATCCCCCCAAAATGCCTTAGAGTGCCTGTCTGGGGCTGACAAGCTGGAAACGGGACCCCGGGTCTCATGACAGCTGTAAAGGGCAGGCTGCAGGCACACTCTACCCACATTTTGCACCTAAAGTTAAAACCTGCTCCTGTGTTGCTGCCACATGACAGCGCTGCCTGTAAATCGTGCAGAACGAGTTGCCAGCTTCTGGTGTTTTGTTTAGTTTCTAACACTGACTCTGTTCAATGGACAGCATTAAACAACTGGACCTCTCACTAGGAAATTTACAGAAGAAATTACTGCCTCCTAGTGTTGAAGATAGACCAAAGGTTACATGGAGTTGAATAATGTGTGCCTGTGCAGCACACGGACTGTGCACCTAGCAGTGGCCAGCATTCAGACTTCCAGGACCACCACCCAAATAAAGCGTCAACTGGAGCAATTAAGAGTGCTGGGCAGGTTCCGGGATGCAGACTGACTATCCCACCCAACCAGAGCAGTAAGGCGGGATATCTGGCGTTGGAACAAGTCAGCCGTGACCTGGATCGAGGTCATGGCCCATAGTTTAAAGGGCCACTCTGGCTTCTTTAGCAGCGCAATGCAGAAATGGCCGGGTCTGCATGAGGTCTCAGGTTCTTAAATCATGAATTTAAGTCAGTATCCATCTACTTCTTCCATGAAGCATTCCCAATTGCTAAAGAACACTGAACAGCCAAGATTTAACTCTGCTCTCAGACAACCCACCGTTACAGCCTGCCTGATGAAAAAATGGGAAATATGGCTGCTGTAAATCCCAGTCTGAAAGCATTTGATCCCATTCTGTATGCATTATGGCAGTAGATTGCCTTTTTAACGAGCACATCTAGCCTATTACCCTCAATTCGCACAGCGTGGGCAGGCTCCTGATTTCCAGACCCGCCCACTAACTGTCCCAGACTGGCATGATGACACTGAGAACGTGAGCTGACGTCTTCACACCCGATAATACTTTGGTGCATGTTCATTTTGCTCCCATTTTCGGAGCATATTATTCAAGTCATGGGATCTTTACAACAGTGCCAGTACAAGACCCGATCAAAATACTGGATGACCTGTTAAATGGACATACTTCTGGCATTGTGGATCGCCAATCATTTTCTGATAGACTTTTTGTTACGGTCAGTTCCAATGCTCTCCATGCTGTTCTCCCACCCTCACTTTATGTAAGCTTCACCTCGTCCAAAGCTCTGCTGCATGTATTCCTATCATCCCTGTGCTTGCTGATTCACATTGGCTCCGGTCCAGCAGAGCCTCAAATTTAAAATTCTCATCCTTCTGCTCAAATCCCTTGACCTCCCTACCTCTGTAACCTTTTCCTGCCCTACAGCCCTCCGTGGTCTCTGATTTCCTCAAGTTCTGGTCTCTTACGTACCCCTGATTTTCTTTGTGTCTCCATTGGTGGCTGAGCCTTTGGCTGCATAGGCCCCGGGCTCTGAAATTCTCTCCCTAAACCTCTCCGTTTTTCTCTCCTCCATTAGGAGGCCCCTTGAAACCTGCCCCTTTGGCCAAGGCTTTTCTTACCTGTCCTAATTTCCCCTTATGCTTTCAGTTTCAAATTTTGTTTGGTAAATGCTCCTGTGAAGCAGCTTGGAACATTCTACCACTTTAATGGTGCTAAATAAATGCAATTTCTTATAGTTGGTGATCAGCTAGAACCCATCCACGTTGTTAATGAATAACAACTAACTGAAAAACCAGCTCTGTTAACTAGTTTGTTATCAAAATATTCCATGGTGAGTCAGCCATTACAGATAATGGGGGTGAAATTCCTGTTTGACACCTATTTCCTGTTGTTTGTCTTATAACCTCCCATATTCTTTGATACATCTGTTAAGAGGTTACAGACTGTTTTCCAGCCTTTTTAATGTTCCTCTCCTCTAGTTGTCCAACTTCCATATATCTTAATTATGATTCCCAAGGCTAAGATTGGGGTGTTTATTGCCCTCATGGGATGTATAAAATGCCATTACTGAGCTGAGTAGTGATGTAATCCTGCTACTTTATAAATCACTGGAGCAACCAGACTTTGAATGCAACTGTGGTCACCACTGCATCAAAGGATATTGGAGCTACTAAGAGGTGAGGTCTTATGGCGGAGTGGTAGTGGCCCTACCTCCAGGTTCAAGTCCCACTTAGGATTTGATGACCATGGAAGGTACACTTGTAATGTGATAAAATAGGTTGATGATCAGCCTGTAAATAAGAGTGGGGGAGCCACACTGCAGAAGGCAACAGCAAATCACTGCAGTACTTTGCTAAGCATTATCATGGACCAATCCAATGGAAGTCCATGGTTGCCAACACCTTCATAGGGCATGGTACCTGGAGGAGGGAGGGGCTACTGAAAGAGAGGAACCAGAGTGATTGAGGGCTTGATTATGAGCTGTGATTGCTTAAATTGTGCACATTCTCACTGGAAAAGAGAAGGTTGAGTGGATGATACAAGTGCTATTTTTATGGACAGGATTTTCGGGCGAGCGAGGTCAGCAGGCCCAGGAGCGGGTGGGAAACAGTCCACCGCTGCGATTTCACACTGGCTGGCTATTAATTGGCAGAAATTAAAGACTCAGCACTGCCAGGGTGGGGGCGGGAAGGAGGGCGAGTGCTGGAGTCTGTGCAGGAGCTGGGGAGCGCACAATGAAAGCTCCCTGAAGGCAGAGAGCTGAGGAAATTTAAAATCAAAAATAATGATGTGGAAAGTCTGAAAAAAATGTCCCCACACAGGACTCACTCATATGAACATGTACATAATAAAAATGATGCCAAAACATTTTTTTTAAATTAATGTCGGAAACCTCATCCCGCCCTTTGGATGAGGTTTCCTCAAAAATGCAAAGGCCGCCTGGCCGATTCGCCCACCCTCGAACCGTAACGTTGGCTGGGCAACAAAAAATCTCTGTTAATTAATAAATTAATGGCCTTAATAGGAGTCTTAATTGTCAGCAGGCGCACTGCCAACTCTCGTGCGCACCCGCCGACCAAAATATCGCACGAGTACGCGATGATGTCAGGACACTTACCTGACCTCATCGTGCGCTATTTCATGCCTGACTGGGTCGGGCACGCACCTGCCCGCGGGTTAAATTCTGCCCTATGATGCTAAAGGGGCCAGTTAATGTTGGCCATGTGAAGTTCCTGTCTGGAACAATGCAATCAGAAGGCAATGCCTGCATTTGAAAGGAGGTAAATTCAAAACTAATCTGCAGAAACAATGGGAGAAATTTTAACCCCCAAAAACAGCAGGGTTGGGGGGGGGGTGGTCTGGTGAGATGTTAAGGTTTTAAAACTCTAAAACCCAGCCCCAACCCATCTCAACCCATTCGCTCCCTGCTATAACAGACACTGGACATTAGGTGGGCAATCCTATTTAAATTCTATAATGAGGCTGAGGGCCTTATATTTAATTGTCGTCCAGTTTTAATCCTGGCTTAGGTTTCACAAGCCGTGGGAAACCTGGCAGCTAACCGGAGGCGAGACTCCTACATGGAAGAGGTAAGTGCCTTTACGGCTTGTGGGCCAGTGCTTCCCCCCAGTCCACCAGGATTACCTTTTTCCATGCCTGTCATCAGCCCCATCAGATCTCGCACCCTCCCCCATCCAATGACCTCTCCAGGGGCTTGGGAATTTGGATCTGACCCCAAAATCAGGATCCGATTCCTGCCAGGATTCAACCACCAGATCACACTTCCTCCCCCACTGATTGGGTATGTGACCCATCCCAGCCCCCACCCTGTATTGGGCCTGACCAGTGATCAGTGACCACTGTGTACCCCCAGTATCCAGACTGCCCCCAAATGCCTACTCACCCTGCAGCTGGATCCTGGCCTCCACCAGAGAATTTCCTGCCTGCCCGCCAAAGCATGTCAGTCAGCCTGGCTTCCAGGCGGGAGAACCTGCTTGATTAAAAAAAAAGACACTTTGGAATTAAAACTCCAAAGCACGTAGAGAAAGCTTCAATTCCAGGTTTCCTGAATAAAACTACCCTTCCCCCAACGTGGAACGTGCCCCAGTATTGGGGCCAGTAAGTCAGTGAGCAAGTGGTCAATCCACGGACAGCTCCCTGGGGAGACAGTGGAAGTAATTATGATAGATTAATTCAAATGCAAATCAGATTTCCTTCAGTAAATAACATTTTAGGGTCCAGAAGGTGGCAGTGAGGCCTCTTGAAGCCACACTCGGTTAAATGCTGTTTTGATGTCAAGGGCAGTCACTTTCACCTCACCTCTGGAGTTCAGCTCTTTTGTGTAATGAAGCCTGGAGCTGTGTAGTCCTGGTGCAATCCAAACTGAGCACTGGTGAGCAAGTTGTTAGTGCGTAAGTAGCACCTTCCTTCACTTTGCTTTAAGAATAGGTTGAAGGGCAGCGATTGGCCAGATTGGATTGTCCTGCATTTTATTTGTGGCCTAGTTTTGCATTTTGGGAGAATGGTTTGCAGTTCCTATTTTTCATCCGTGACCTGTTGGCTGCTGCAATTTAAATTACTACAACCACAATCCTGAAGATAATTGCCCCTTGGGGGAAAATTCATCAATCTGTAGCCTTTGGAAGAGGAAGAGTAGGATCTGAGGTGATATGAGAGTGAGATGCATTAATACAAGGAGCCACAAACAGACTCAATTAGCCACCTACATTTACAGATCAAGGCAAATCTTCCTCAATGTGGCTGATCAGAGCTGGCTTTGTCACTCACTCTTCATCCAGGAGCTACTCAAATATGTTGCCTTCCTAATTCCAAGGTGCAAACAAGATCCAGGAGAGGGATGGCTTGGCCATTGGCTGTCAAGGTTACCATCTGCTACCCTTTGCTACTGGATTCAACCAAGCAGCAGGAGGAAATGAAATGCCAATTACACAGGTGAATAAAGCACACTGAAAGAGAAATCTATGGGGCTCTGTGCAGAATAGATTACAGGCCATATCTTTCTGAATGGGTTAGGTCTGCGTAGGAATGGTGAGGGTGAATTATGGAAACCAACCATTAAATTGACAGACATGGATGAGGAGTTTCAGTGGCAGTAGGGACTGAGGTAGAGACAATGAGCTGGATTTTCACTGAGCCAGGATGGCTCAGAAACCCCTTAAAAATGGCAAGATCTAGATTCCGGGATTCCCCACCCCTTTCCTGGGGTTTCCAATTTTCAGGAGTGCATTTTAGAGTGCAGGCTGCTTCGGGTCACTAGCCCACACCCTGCATTCCTGACCTAGCTGCCTCCATTTCAGAGATAGACATGTCCTAGCCCTCAGGAATTTTCATGGAGTCAGGCCAGTTTTCAAAAAGTTGTGCTTCGTGGCATCTCAGAGGTGTCATCAGCCATAGTTTGCATGGGGATCCTTTTGAAAGGTAAATTGAAACGGTCCTCATCATGATTCCATGC
Source organism: Cetorhinus maximus (assembly GCF_964194155.1). Classification (NCBI taxonomy): domain Eukaryota; kingdom Metazoa; phylum Chordata; class Chondrichthyes; order Lamniformes; family Cetorhinidae; genus Cetorhinus; species Cetorhinus maximus. Next base: position 74,666,321 of record NC_135887.1, on the reverse strand, counting down.
CAAGGTCTGCCCTACAGACCACCCCTATGGCCCCTCACGGTGCCCATGCCAAACTATGACACTTCCCCACAATGAAAACCCCATCCTTGCGGGCACTTTCGCCAGAGGTGGGCGGGTTGAGGCGGGAGTTTTCCCAAATCTCACTACCCACCTCAAGGGTGAAAATCTGGCCCATTATTCCAGAGGTGGAATTACTCTTATAGTGCTGGCTGGGGGTCTTTACAATGAGGGACAGCTGAATTAACACTGGTAAATAGCTTAACTCGCATCAAGTCCTATTTCCCTATCACCCTTCTGCTTGATGACCTACATTGGCTCCTGGTCAAGCAATGTTTTGATTGTAAAATTCTACATCCTTGTTCTTGAATTCCTCATGGCATCACCCTTCCCTATCATTGTAATCTCCTTCAGCCCCCCAACCCTCTGAGACTCTAATTCTGATCTCCAGTGCACCCCCGATTTTAATTGCTCCACCATCGTTGGCCATGCTTTCAGCTGCCTAGGCCCTAAGCTCTAGAATTCCGTCCCCTACACTTCTCCAGTTCTCTACCTTGCTTTCCTCCTTTAAGACACACCCTAAAATTTAGCTCTTTGACCAAGCTTTTGGTCATCTGCCCTAATGTTTCCTTATGTGGCCTTGTGTACACTTTGTTTCATAATTTTTTCTTATTTGTTCATGGGATGTGGGCGTCGCTGCCTAGGCCAGCATTTACTGCCCATCCCTTATTGCCCTTGAGAAGGTGGTGGTGAGCCGTCTTCTTGAACCACTGTAGTCCATGTGGTGTAGGTACATCCACAGTGCTGTTAGGGAGGGAGTTCCAGGATTTTGACCCAATGACAGTGAATGAACGGCGATATATTTCCAAGTCAGCATAGTGTGCAGCTTAGAAAAGAACTTGAAGATGATGGTGTTCCCATGAACCTCCTTCTGCTAGGTAGTAGAGGTCGCAGGTTTGGAAAGTGCTGTCAAAAGAGCCTTGGTGAGTCCCTGTAGTGCATCTTGTAGATGGTACACACTGCTGCCACTGTGTGTCAGTGGTGGAGGGAGTGAATGTTTGTGGATGGGGTGCCAATCAAGGGGGCTGCTTTGTCCTGGATGGTGTTGAGCTTCCTGAGTGTTGTGGGAGCTGCACTCATCCAGGCAAGTGGAGGGTATTCTATCACGCTCCTGACTTGTGCCTTGTAGATGGTGGACAGGCTTTGGGGAGTCAGGGGGTGGGTTACTCTCTGCAGAATTCCCAGCCTCTGACCTGCTCTTGTAGCCACAGTATTTATATGGCCAGTCCAGTTCAGTTTCTAATCAATGGTAACCCCCAGGATGTTGAGAGTGGGGGATTCAGTGACGGTAATGCCATTGAATGTCAAGGGGGTAATGGTTAGATTCTTTCTCGTTGGAGCTGGTCATTGCCTGGTGTTTGTGTGGTGTGAATATTACTTGCCATTTGTCAGCCCATTTACAATGCTCCTGTGTAGAACCTTGGGGCATTTTATTATGTTAAAGATGCTATATAAATATAAGTTGTTGCTGCTGTGTTGATGTAAGCATCCTGCATTATCAGTGTGCCGAGTGAGCCCAATAGTGTGGATGAGCTGCATTAAAATTGCTAGAGATACAGCCAATTACACCCAGCAGTCAGTGTGAGAGAGATCACTTGACAGCTGTAGATGTACAGTCCACCCCAGAGGTTCTCCCCAGCTTCTAATGTGTGTCTTCATTGAATGTTTTCCATTGTTGATCTCAGAACCTCAGAGGTCATGAGCCCTCATTAGTTCAACAAAAGTTGTCCGAAACAAAAGAAACGTACAAAACAATCTCTCTCTGGAAAGGATGTTAAAAGTAATTCTAATTGTAATGATGATTCTTAAAAAGTACTGACTGGGACCCTTAATTGTTCTGTGACTGCACAGATGGATAATTCCAAAGCCAGGGGGAGCAGCCGCTGATGCATCTCACATGGTGTGAGTCAGTAAATGAGAATGTTCTCTGTGAGAACCCCACCACTTTCCAATTCAATTACTCGGTCCTCGTTTGACAATTTTTTATTATTATTTCAAACAGAGAATTTTAAACCTTTTGTAAAGGTCACTGCTTTTATGATCAAAATGTTGCAGATGACTCAGTTCTAACAGGATGCAGCCCACAATTTACTATACCCTCCCCTCACCCACCACCACACAACCTTGGGCTGGATTTTACATTCCTGCTGAAGCCAATGGAGTTTAGAATGACTCGCCACATTTTACAACCCCATCCCCACTGCAAGGGGCTGTAAAATTCCGGCACTTGTCTTTTACTCAAGTACATTGTCGCTGGAGCACAGAGGCCCCAGAAGTCCCAACTGCAAGTTTTATGTTTAGAAAGGACCAGAGTGTTGACCCACGCAATAACAGTTTTCATTCTGTGACAGCACTGGTGCAGAACTTGTGTGCTGACATGGTAGGGGTTACCCACTTTGTCCCCCGTAGAACATAGAAAGAACAAGTTGCATTTGTATAGTGCCTTTCATGATCCTATTGAGCTATACTCAAGTGTCAGTCTTTGCTCATGGTAGCATACTTGCCTCTGAGGCAGAAGATCATAGATTCATGAAGAGACATTCACTGCGATTTTTACAGGGAGGAAGGGAGTAACACTGGGAGAACCCAGCAAGGTCAGGGATGCAGAATTCTCACTGAAATTAAGAGCAGGACTTTGTTATAGTTTTCTTTTTCCATTTCACACCTAGCACCCAGCCAGATTGACAGGCTGCAGGGCAGGAAAACCAGCAGAAAGCCGGGTAACCTTGGCAATGGCTACTGTTAGTTTTTGTTATGATATAACGGCACCAGCCATTCATAAGGGACTGTGTAAACATGTTGTGGGTTCGTTTATTTAGACCAGGCACATGAGAACATTTTTACATGGATGAAAACTTGAAGACATCAGAGCTGTGCTGTGTTCTGCTCACAGGCAAAAGCAAAACAAAAACTGAATTGCATGACACACTTCCCTTCTAGTGATGTCATGATAGCAATTGGGGAGGATTGGGGGAAGGGAGTCGGGGAGCAGAGGTCGGGTGGGGGTAGAAAGTCCATCATGAGGGAAAGGGGGTGAGAGATCAGGGCTTGTGTGATGAGGTCAGTGAAGAGAGAGGCCGTGTTCAGCAAACAGCAAGCCAAAGTTTTCCATCAGGGACAAGAGACAGCAATCATACATCCCCTGGCCTCTTACACATGCTGTAAAAGACACTTACCAGCAGATCCTGCCTCTCTCTTACTGACGGGGCTCCTGAGCCCTGGGAAACCCACATGGCAACAATTAAATTTAAATCAGACTCCCAATTGCTCTTTGGGTGCCCAATTTAAATATTTTAGTGAACTGTCCCTCTTCTCGAGAGCGGGGCATTCGCACAACATGAAACCCATCCCTGTTAAATCAACGAGGGCCCCATACAAGGTGGGTTGGGGATGCGTTCTCCATTTTAAAATATTTTTATCCCCCCCAATCATTGTGGGAATTAACATCGAGGCCATTATTTCATTTAAGGAGTAACCAATCTACAGATCAGACTCACCAGAGAGACAGTGAAAGCCGTTTGTATCAAATCATTCAAGTGCCAATTAGATGGATTTCCTTCAAAAAAATAACATTTTGGGATACAGCATATGAGTCATTTGAGCACATGTCTTATGGTAAGCGTATTATGTTTGGGAAGAATTAGTGACTTTGGACTTATGATTCCTAAATGTCTTCACCACTGGGGATTGCCTCAATGCTTGTCTGGGTCAGTTGTTGACTAATTGCTCAGGACTGTTGCCCTGATTGTTCAACAATTCCATTCTTATTATATCATGCGACCACCAGGATAGTGGAAGCTGAACTGGATGGACCTTGTTTTTCTCAATCCTCTAGCAATTACTGTGCTCCTAAGCACCACTCCAGAGAGTTAAGCATAAACTCTAGCACTAGAGCACTGAGGGAATGCTGCCCCATCAGAGAAACTGAGCTCTTAACTGATTAGCTCCCAAAAATCAGCACAAGGATCGCGATGCTCAATTAACCGGCACCATTTAAATGGAATGCAGTTTGCCTGATAATTATAAACATTACTGCATGCAACCAGCTTTGCCTGCGCTACTCACTGGTTGCACGCATCAGTAGAGCGCGCAATATCGTTAGTAACTTGCAGCTCTCAAAGCTAGCCCGTGATACTTAAAGCTAGCCTGCATCTCTTAAAGGGGCAGTTCACTGTTGCTACAACTGCAACCGATATGGGAAAGAGAGATCAATGACTGACATTGGGAGAGAGTGGGCACCAAGGTTTTCAGACACGGCACTGGAGGTCATGGTGGAGGAAATGAAAAAGGGGAGAGATGTCCTGTATCCTCAGGGGTTCAGCAGACCCTCCAGACTCATGATGAGAAGGCAGTGGGAACAGAGAGCTGTGGAGGTCAATGATAGGAATATCGTCCCAAGGACCCGGATAGAGTGCTGCAAGAAGTTTACTAGTCCCACACTAGTGGTCAAGGCCAGTGATTACACCTTCAAATGCCCCTTCCTACCAACTGCGCCATTAGCATTACACACTGCCAATTCTCCACACCCCCATCACTTACCGATCAACAATCTCTAACAGTCAGGATTCATACCAGAGATGGAAAGCTTTACCTCAGCCCTCACACACTTAGCACAGCTGCAAGCCTTACACCCACATCTCACAGCTTGCAGCTCTTCAATCATGACAGCCGCATCATCCAAACATTATGCACAGCACTCACCTTTCCCTTTCTCTTGTAGGAGCAAGGGACACATGATAGGAGGTAGCAAGAGCTAACCAGATGGGGAGAGGAGTAACTAGCATGCTCTAACTTCTGGAAGTGATGGCGCTGGCCATTCTGTGAAGGGCCATTGCTGGGGCCATGGCAACTGATGGGACTGAATCCCTGGAAGGTGAGTGTATCCACATGTATAATCCTCCAGCTCTCATCTCACTTTTCCATCACCCCGTCTGACTCTTCTAACAATCTCTTCAGACTCACAACTGCCAATCATACACTTCTTATTTTCTTTTCTCCCCTCATGATAGCCTAACCCTTGTCCCTTTGCCCTATTAGATGCTCAAGAATTGCAAAATTAGGAGAGCAAAAAGGGGGCATGAAAAAACATTGGCAGGTAAAATAAAGGAAAATCCAAAGTTATTTTACAAATACATTAAGAGTAAGAGGGTAACTAGGGAAAGAATAGGGCCCATTAAGGACTATGGCGGTAATTTGTGTATGAAGCCGGAAGACATAGGTAAGGTTCTAAATGAACACTTTGGGCAGAATTTTCTGGCTGACGTGCAGGTGAGCGTCCCGACGTCAGCGTGCGCCATCGCGATATTTAGGTGGATGGGCACGCTATGAAGCTCAACGCGCACCCGCCATTAATTAAAGGCCTTGTTAAGGCCCTTAACTTGGCAATCAACGCCGATTTTAAGGCGCCCGTGCAATCTTTGGCTTGGCGCACGGGCGCAACAGGCAGGCGGGTAACTGATTTTTTAACAAACCTCATCCACGGGCAGGATATGTGGGCTCAGAGGGGTTGTTAAAGTTTTTTCTGAAGTATTTATTGCAGAAAGTGTTTTAAACTTGTCTGTGTGATTGTTAGCAGCTCAAATCGATTTCCAACAGCTTTCTCTGTGCTGTGAAGCTTCAGCTCAGCAGTCTGCAGACAGTAATCTTTATCGGGCCTGCAGCTTTCTGGAGGCCTCCATTTAGCCTGGGTATGGGTTCTTACATCTCCACTGGAGGCAGCTCCTCTGAGGTGGAAGGGAGGGATAGAATAAGGAGGAGGCCAGGAGTGGACAATCAGCCTCCAGGGGAGCCACCTTTGGGAGGCCAGGCATAGGCACAAGGGGCGCAGGGCCAAGAGGTTGTCCAAAGTGCAAGGGGCCGCAGAAGACGCCACTATCCTGCTGCCAGGGTATACAGGCGGCAAAGCAGCTACCTCAATATGACTGAGGTGCAGTGCCGAAGGAGGCTCCGACTCTCAAGGGAGACAGTCAACTACATCTGTCAGATGATTGGCCCTGAGATCTCCCCTAACTGTGTGGGTGGATACCCCATGCCAGCCGCTCTGAAGCTACCAGTTGCCCTCCACTTCTATGCCTCTGGCTCCTTCCAGGGCTCGGTGGGTGATCTTTGCGGTGTCTCCCAATCAGCTGTCCACACTTGTGTCAAGCAGGTTACTGACACTCTGTTCAGACGGGCATTGACCTTCATCCACTTCTGCTGCGACCAGGCAAGTCAGGCACAGTGAGCCAGAGGCTTCACAGCCATTGCTGGCTTCCCCCGCGTCCAGGGTGCAATAGACTGCACAGATGTGGCCATCAAGGCGCCAGCAGGTGAGCACGGTGCCTTCATCAACAGGAAGGGCTTCCACACCATGAACGTGCAGATAGTGTGTGACCACAGGATGCAGATTCTACAAGTCTGTGCAAGGCACCCAGGCAGTTCCCATGATTCCTACATCCTCAGCCACTCCAAGGTGCCGGGGCTCTTTAGTGCTCCAGCCCGGCTTGATGGATGGCTGCTGGGTGACAAGGGCTATCCCCTCAGAAGGTGGCTCATGACACCTTTCCACCATCCAATAACAGAAGCTGAGCAGCGGTACAATAGGAGCGAGGCCTCCTCAAGGGCTGTGGTGGAGAGAACCATTGGTCTTCTCAAGATGCACTTCCGTTGCCTGGACCGCTCAGGGGGCGCACTCCAGTAGCCCCCTGATCGCGTCTCTGTGATAGCGGTAGCATGCTGCACTCTGCACAATCTTGCGCTGGAAAGGGGGGATGCAGTTGACGATGAAGACCTTGATGCAGTGGATGAGGCTGCACATGATGAATCCAGCAGTGGCTCAGAGGATGAGGAAGCACAGGGCAATGCTGAGGGGCAGCACGCCGATCCGCTACTACACCAAGGAGGCAGGGACATCCGGGACACTTTAATCCAACGAACCTTCAGCTAGCTCCACACACATGGATCAGCAGGAACAGCATCGCCTGGAACTTCCACACGTGGCACTTAGGTGCTACATCTTCCACCTCATCAGCTGCAACTAAGGGCTTAGGACAGAAACATCAATGTCCACTCAAACACTCATGATATGTCTGTGAAACATACAAATGCAGCACAAAGGAAACACCCTCAGCCATGGTCAGAAATGTAGACTTTATTGCCACCAAAATAAACCACAAACGTCGCTGTGATAATGAAACATTCCCTAATCTAGGGCCAGCGCAAAATCACCAGTGACAAACCTGTGGAGTGCCTAACGTGCCTTGTGCTTACCTTTGCAGGTGCTACGTCTTGGCGTTGCCCCATCGCTCGGAGAGACTTGTGAGACAGCCTGCTGACTCTGCTGTCCTGTTGGCCTCGATGACCTTGGCGGCCGTCCTCTGGCCCGTGGAGCCTGTGATGGCCCCGCCTGGGAGGGAGTGGCCAGTTCCAGAACTGGCACCTCCCCAGTTGTCGCAGCCTCAACTGATGCAACGGTCACTGGCAGAGGGTTGGAGGAGTTGCTGCCCTCATCTGGAGCGCCCTGAGAGGAGCTCACAGTGACGACAGGCAGCTGCTGCGCTGATGTGAGGTCCCATTGGACCTCCCTGCTCACCGCAGATGGATGGGCACTGAGCGCTGACACTTGGTGCCCAGAACATCTCCCACATTACGAATGGCCACCTGTGAGGGTTTGCAGGTCAGAGCGTAACCCAATCAGATGATTCTCAATCTGTTGGAAGCCCCTCTCCAATCTCTCAATGGAGGAAGCCTGAAGCTCTGTCCTGAGGTTCATGCCATCACTGAAACTCTGCCTGAATTCCTCCACCACAGAGATCAAGTGAAGCACACCTTCATGCAACTCTGCCAGATGCTCCCGCCCATCCTGCCGCTTGTCCTGCAGCTGCTGCATGGCTGACATCTCCAGAGGCACATTATCAGTGCCGGACTCAGCATGTGCCTAGTCCCCTGCAGTCCTCCGGCTGCTGGCGCCATCGGCACTCTCTGTCCGTGCCATCTCCTCCAGCGATTGTGAAGTGCCCTCTCCACTGTGCCCCGGGACACTAGCCAACGTCATAATCCCCACCGATGTGGTAGTCGCTTCGCTGGTGCCTGGCTCACTGAAATGATGTGACGCAAGTTGCAAGTGATGCCCCTCAGGTGTGGAGGGGGGGCCTTGGACTCGTTTCTGGCGGCTATGCAGTGGTGATGCTGAAATTAACAACAAGGACAGTGCATCAGTTAGCATTCAGTCAGTAACACCATTCATCCCTTTCCCCCCCCCACCGCCCCCAGGCTCATAAGGCACTCAACCTTCAAGAACCTAAGGAGACGAACATTGGTGGGGTGGTAAATAGTCAAGAGGAGGCCCAAACATTACACGTGCATACAGACAGGCTGGTCAGATGGCCTAAGGAATGGCACATGGAACGTTATGTGGATAAGTGTGAGGTTAAGCACTTGGGCAAGACAAACAAGGTACGGGAATACATGAGTAATGGTAGGACCGTGGAAAGTCACGACGATTACAGGGACCTTGCTGGGCAGACCTGTTAAGGTAGCAGAACAGGAACATAAGGCGTTTAACAAGTTGAAGCCAGACATGCCTTTATTAGCCGAGGAATAGAATGTAGGAAAAGGGAGGTCATGTTGCAAGTGCAGAAAACGCTGTCGAGGCCACAGCTACACTTCTGCGTTCAGTTGTGACATGTGCTTCATGGGAGGGATGGCATTGGAGTAGGGAGAGTGCAGAGGTTCCTGACCTGGATGCATGCTGGCCTGGAGAGTTGGAGTGATGAGGAAACATTGCAAACACTTGCGACATTTGCCGTGGAGCACAGGAGATTGACAGGTCACATTATTGACCTTCATACCATTGTGAGGGGCATAGAACGGATGGACAGAAGGCAACATTTCCCCTTGGCGCAGGGATGACTAACGTGGTGGCATTTATTTAAGTTGAGTGCCATGAGGTTGACAGGTGAGGTGCTGAGGACCTTTTGGACAGAATAATGTGGGATGCAGTGGCTGAAAGGGTGGTGAAGATACAAACCCTCCTAAGATGCAATAAGTCTTTGGATGTGCAGCAGCGATGCCATGTCATGTTAGGCCATGGGGATAGTGGTCAGAAATGGGATACGGCGACTTTGGAAGGTGCTAGAGACGCGCATCCTCAAGGGGCCGAGGGACCTTTGTGTATGACCCACACGTGTGACTGTATCAGTCTATGAATGATCAGTGTTGCTGCATTAACGATTGCAGCACCCACCAGTGCTTTGGATGATGGGCAGACAGAGTGGATGGGACTGTGGCCCTCAAATACCTGGCCGCTGCGCCCCAGCCTCGCCGACACCTGCCGACCTGGCCGCCTGCCTCCTCCCCAGCTCCATGGCCTGCTCCTCGAAGCTGGTGAGGTGCTGCAGCACGGTGTGCCCACCACCAGTCCACAGACGCTCCTGGCTATTGTGCCCTGTTTTTGCCTGCAGAACAAAGAAGAGGATTTATTGGGGCTGATCGCTCATGTACTCTGCACGCGCACGCCGCACCCCAACCACAGCGGCCCATCTGAGGCCTCCAGCGGCTCCTGTCCACACTACTGGTGATCAGTCCCCAGAAGATAGTATGGCTGCTCCCAACCCCCTCCCCCAACGGCCACCTTGGACACATTCGGCATCCATCACTTTGAATATCACCCATGGCAAGGAGGCGCAACTAGGTGCGGTGCCAAGGCCAGCAGATGGCTCTTGGCCACGACACCTTGAGGCTCCCCTTCCACCATCTCATCCCCTTCAATAAGACATGTTTTGGAGTTCTGAGTATGTGTCTAGCTGCCTCCCCTGCAGGTTGCCCCCAGACTACACAAATGCAACAAACACCAACATTTGCTGCGGGGAGAACCCATCTTCTCCTCAACCACTAAGGCTGATGTAAGCGTGGTCACACTCCTGACTTATGCCTTGTAAATGGTGGAACATCTATGGAGAGAGAAAAACAGAGTTAACGTTTCAGATCTGTGACCATGAATCAAACAAAGGTTGAAAGGTCACAGTCCTGAAGCATTGACTCTGTTTCTCTCTTCACATATGCTGCCAGGCCTGCTGAATACTTTCACTAGACCAGTGTCGCCCAATGAGAATTGCTGCTGAGTCCTATGCACTAATTTTACCTACACTGCACAATATAAATAAATGTACTTCATAGGAAGTGAAGCACTGATAACCATTAAATAACATTTACGTGCTTCAGTATTATTTTCACCATTTTACCGAGAAACTCACATAGGAGTTTAAGGTTTGTTGCAAACGTCATGTGAAAATAAATATAGAAGTCACATGAACAACGCAAAAGTCAATTATGCATTTTTCCATTTACTAACCAAAAATGCACTTAGCCAGACTGGATTCCCAATTAACCACATTCACCAGAATGACTGAAAAACAAAGTACTGCAGATGCTGGGGATCTGAAATAAAAACAGGAAATGCTAGACGTGCTCAGCAGGTCTGGCAGCATTTGTGGAGCGAGAAACAGAGTTACTGTTTCAGGTCAATGACTTTTCATTCGAACTGAGAAAGGTTAGAGATATACCAGGACTTGAGCAAGGGGTGGGTAGGACAAGGACAAAGGAAGGTCCGTGATCAGTTGGAAGACAGGAAGGATTGAATGACAAAAGAGTTTGTCTTTACCAGGGTGATGGGATAAAAAAGGAAACAAATAAACAAAATATGCGCCTCGAGCAGATCTACTGCAAAAATGAAAGAAAAACTGAAACATGCAAGGAGAAGGAAACACAATGGAAGGACAGAGTTTGCTGTCTGAAATTGTTGAACTCAGTGTTGAGTCTGGAAGGCTGTAAAGTGCCTAATCGAAAGATGAGGTACTGTTCCTCAAGCTTATGTTGAGCTTCACTGGAACAGCGCAGCAGGCCAAGGACAGAGATGTCAGTGTGAGAGCAAGGTGGAGAATTAAAATGACAGGCAACCGGAAGCTGGTGCTATGCTTGCAGACTGAAAGGAGATGTTTTGCAAAGCGGTCATCCAATCTGTGTTTGGGCTCCCCAATGTAGCTGCTTCACCTGGAAGGAGTGCTCGGGCCATGGACAGTGAGGAGAGAGGAGGTAAAAGGGCAGGGATTACATCCCCTGCGTTTGCATGGAAAGGTGCAATGTGAAGGCTGTTCAGTTCCTTCTGATATTTCCCTGGTCTGTCTCAATTCTATAAGATCTCAGCTGTGGAACTCTTTCTATTAAAATACCTTCTTTCTGTTGATCTCGTATCCACGCTCTTTCCCTGGGCTGTAGCACTTTTGAATCTCGTGCTCTGTGCCTGAAGTTGAAATAACGACCTTGACTGTCTCTTTGTTGCTCCTCACACTTCCTAACTTTCTCACGATCATCTGAGGTAATGTTGGGTTGTAGTGTTTGTTGTCGAGTTAGAAGTTGTGTTCACAACCATCTTCCCATCAATAGTTCTGATGGCAAGAACCTGCTTTTTAGTGGTGACGTTCTGTAGTTAAGAAGGGCTAAGTTAATATTTTGTTCTTTTTCATCAATTCCTTGATTGTTTGAACTCCTCTTTCTGCTTCTCTGTTTGACTGGGAATATCTAGGTGAAGTAGTCACATGCATGAAACCATATTCCTGTGCAAAGTTGTGGGCTAGTTCGTTCACAAACTAAGGACCATTGTCTAACGCCACAATGTCCGGGTTGCCATGTGTTGAGAATATTCTTTTCAGTGATGTGATGACTGGCCCTGCAGTGATGTTGTGTAATCTACTCACTTCAAACCATCTGGAGCAGTAATCAATGACAATGATGTAAAATTTTTCCGTTAAACTCAAATAAATCCATTCCCAGGTGCCCCCGTGGCCCTGAAAGAAAGGTGGATGGTGCCAGTGGAAGGGCCCCATCAGAATGCTGAAAGGAGAGGGCAATATGGATTTGGTGGTGACATTATGCTGAAGGTGGCAGAAATGGTGCAAAATGATGTGTTGAATACACAAGCTGGTAATCAGAATGATACCTGGGCTCCAAGGGTTAAATTACAGGGAGAGATTATACAAACTAGGGCTGCATTCCCTGGAATTTATGAGGTTATGGGGTGATTTGATTGAAGTTTTCAAGAAATTAATGAGAACAGGTAGGGGAGACAGAAAGAAACCATTTCTGTGGGCTGGGGAGTCGAGGACTAGAGGAACCTGGTCTAAAACTTAGAGTGAGAGCTTTCAGGGTGAAGGCACACAAATGATGGTAGAAGTATGGAATTTTCTTTCACCAATGGCAATTGGTGCAAGGTTAATCATTCATGCTACGATTTTTGTTAACCAAAAGCTGTTCGGCAGTACAGAACTTGAATATTGCTGAGAAAATGAAACAGGTTGCTGAAGCTTTGTGTCTTACACTCATCAGAACAAACACAAAAATGCTACATGTCCCTCTTTTCAATAATATTTAACCTAAAGTCTGGAGGGATATGAGAAAAGATCAGCCATAATTTCATGAAATGGTGGAATAGGCTTCAGTGGTTAAATGGTCTATTCCTGTTCCTCGTGGCAAACTTGTTGGACAACACAGTGTTTGTAACAGTGTTAGAGTGGGTTGGAAACCAAGCTCAGAGGTGAACTGAGGGCCCGCCAACTTACTGTACCTCCCTCTCCTCTGTGTAGTTTCAGTTAAATGTAGATAAACAAAATGAATTCCAGTTTTTCAATGTGTGAGTTCCTGCTTTAACCCTAAACCAAAGTTGGTACATTTATTCACAAGGGGAGGAGGGAACAATTAGAGGGAGAGTCACTTCCGCAGTACCCTCACATAAGTCCTAACATCAGGTTTCAGAACAGCAATGGGTGATAAGTTTTCCCTTATCCTCTGAGCCAGGTGGAGAAGGGGAGGGGATTTGGAGGAAAATGATTCAGATACTGCCACTTGTGAAGCAGCAAATATTCCCAGTGGCAAGGAGGTGTTTAAAATGCTGGGGAAGAAAAGTCCCTGGACATTCTCACTGAATCGAGCAGGATTTTACTCCAGATGCCAAAAAGAAATTATTTTAAACTATGCCAGAAACACAGGGGGCGAGGTTTTGACTTTGTGTGATTGCATTGAGCAGGCAATAGCAAATTGGTGGCCTGTTTTATAACTGTTCTCAATTTTATTGCCACTGACTTCAGTTGGAGTGATGTAAAACGGCCTGCTGACTTGCTATCATCCGTTTTACACTCTGGCACAAAGTTGCTTCGAGCCAATAGAAGACAACTGATTAAAAATGTCTCCTCAAGGAGCCGGCTATTTGAAAACAATGCACAATATCTCAATAGTCACTGCTGCACAAAACATGAATAAATAAATAAAGCAATCTATTTCAGTCCAGTCTTTTTAGAAAAGGAAAGCAGAAGAAGAGGGATGACTAATTAAAGACACGGACATCAATAATGGGATAGATGGATGAATGGATAGTGATGAAGCAGCAAATCAAATAATAAGAAGCTGCGCTGTTCGCTCACTCCCTGTACTGAACACCAGTTTGATAAGGGCACCTGCTCTGACTCATATAGACCACCTTATGTACACATTAGCACGCTCAGTGCCAGATCACGTAGCCTTTACTGACATTTCCATTCCTCCATTCTGCTCTCGGGTTTAAAAGTGCTGCGGACTCTAACTTACTTTTATTGCGGCTCAAAGTGAACTGGAAATAAATGCACCATATATTTTTTCTTAAATGCCCCGTTTCCACCAAATACATCTCCAGTCATGGTTTTAGCAACATAAATAAGTGACTGACAGGTTGCTATAGCAACACTGCACTGCCAAAAGATCTCCTTTTACGTTTCTGTTTTTATTAATAAAAATAACTACATGCATATATGCCAAAGCATAAAATCTCTTCGAAGCTTTACTGTTACAATGATATGTTGTAAAAATGTGGAAAGTAAGTATCCAAAAATATCATGAAATTATAATCCCTTACTTTTGTTTTCCTACTTTCCTTCTCATTTTTCTCCATTGTTTGTCCTTTTGTCTCCTACAGATATTGATTCCTCGCTGTGGTACTGTGCCAGACATGCTGGCCAACCTCTGACATATCACCCCCAGAAAAGTTGTCCTCCCTGTGTGATCCTTGGCAACAATTGCCAACAACAAGCTACTCACTGAGGAGATTTTGTAGCTGAGCCCGAACTTGCCTGGTAACCCTAAGTGTGTGCTTTGGTCAAATATTTCCCTTCCCTAGTCCAAGGGAGACTACCGTTCACATGGCCAAGATCATCTGAGTACAGAGATACTATTGGTGTCAGTTGAGTTCACTGGTAGCACTCCCACCTCGGAGTCAGAAGGTTGTTGGTTGAAGTCCCACTACAGACACTTAAGCACAGAATCCAGCCTGAAACTTCAACAAAATGTACCAAGAGAGTGCTGCATTTTTGGAGGTGCCACCTTGCAGATGAAATGGTAAACTGAGGCCCCATCTGCCTTCTCAGGTGGATGTAAAAGATCCCATGACATTATTTGAAGAGCACGAGAGTGCAGCTGGTGTCCTAGACAAGAGTTATCCCTTAACCGATACCTAAAACAGACTATCTGATCATTTAATTCATTGCTGTTCGTTGGACCTTGATGTGTGCAGATTGGCTGTTGCATTTCCTACTTTATAACAATGACTACCATTCAGAAAGTACTTAATTGACTGTAAAGTGTTTTAGGATGCCATGAGTTCATGAAAGGTGCTATAGAGACCCCATCATTGGCCTCAGTGTGAGGCAGAGGAATATCGGCCAAAGTTTCCCACCCCTGATTAAGAAAATAAAGGATGAACTGCACTCACATAGAGCCTTTCACATCTCAGGACGGTCAATTAATTAGTTTACATTGAAATGCAGTCACTGTGGTGTAGGCAAGCATGGCAACCAACATGCACACAGCAAGATTCAAGCACCAATGAGACAGTGGCTGACCAATCTGCTTTGAAACTGTTTGTTGAGGGAGGAATGTTGGTCAAAGCACCAGGAGAACTCGGTTGTCTGGAGAAGTGCCTTTGTACACTGTGGCTTACCATAAGCCTGCCATAGTCATGTGATATCTGATGTCATCCTTTGTGTGTAAAGGCTTGAGAGCAGAAGCTATTTCATCCACCGCTTGGAACATGGTGTCAGGAGTGCGCAGCTGAAATTGAGTGAATGTTGATAGCTGGAAGGGAGGCAGCTGCTGTAAGACACAGCAAAACGTAATTTAAACTACAGTCCGCAACTTTGTACAGGACATTGACTGCTGGGTGAGTCAGTATGGCTTGGAATATTCCAGTACCAGCTCCATGTACCATGGAGATGAGGGAGTTTTGAAAATAAAATGGAAATTCTTCCAATCTCATGACAGAACTATGAAATTACCACAGAGTTAAACAAGAAACTTGAATAAGTAAGAGTAGCAATTCTGTTATCAGTGCTAGGGAACGAGTGCTACAAGCTGCATTGCACACTAGACCTCACTGAGAAGCAGAAAAGCTTATCTCATGAAATTCTGGAGGCCTTGAAGACTCACTTTAATTCACTCTATTAATGTACTTATGAACACTACTGTGTTCAACACCAGAGCTCAGGAAGAGGGGGAGAATATTGATCAGTATTTGACTGCATTGAGATGTCAAGCTGAATCTTATGAGTCTGAGCAACTGGAGGATGACCTGATCAGAGACAAGGGGTATGTCTATTCTAGGTCCATCTGTCACCTCAGGGATCAATGGTTCAATGCTAACCACAGGTAGAATAGCTGGTTGTTGGAATGTCTCTCTATTCCTAAGGTGATCCACATGTTTTCGAATAATTCGGTCTTCCACTTCCACCTGGATGGACAAGGGACCAGTTTCTGAGACAATTGTACCAGGAACCCAACAAGGTCCATTTCCAAAATTCCACATAAAAACTGTATCTCCCAGAATAAATCTTCAAACTTTGCTATGAATATCGTGATTCAATTTTTGATTACTCTGATTCTTCTCTCCCTTCCCCTCAATGTTTGGAACACAGACTTAACCTTGTATGTAAGCAGTGTTTCATCAATAATTCAGACGGTGTTGAACCCATAATTGAATGAAGTGTCGTACATTAACTGAGAAGAAAACAGGAAGGTTGAGTTTGTAGAGTGCCTGCGGATAACCTCTTCATTCCTGATTTGAAAGTTTGCACAGCTCTTTCAGCTAAATCATTTGATGAGGAATGATATGGTGCTGTTTTAATATGTCTGATTCTATTTTAAACTCATGAATCTCTGAAAGTCAGTACTGGCAAAGGCTGTACCGTTATCAGTAACAATGATTTCCAAAAGGCCATGTATATTAAAACATTGATGCAGCTTTTCAATAGTTGCGCTCAGTGTTGGTGATCTGACTCCATACACATCCATCCATTCAGAATGCGCGTCGATGATCAATAAAAACATGGTACCTAAGAATGGTCCTACATAATCAATATGTAGTCTAACCCAGGGTCGACCAAGCGACTCCCACAGATGCAGTGGAGCTGAAAAAGGCAACTCCTGTTGTTGTGACCCTGGAGACAGTGCTTGAACATGCTTTCAATGTCACTGTCAATGCCTGGCCAGGCATAGCTTCGTGCAAGCATTTTCATCTTTGATATGCCTGGATGCGCACGGTGAAGCTCTATCAAGAGTGGTTCTCTTCCTTGTAAAGGGGTGACAACTCCTGATCCCCACAACAAGATTCCATCTTGACAATTTAACTCTGTTTTTCGGGCACGGAATGGTCTCATTTCTTCGGGCACTGGTGCATTTGACCATCCTTGCAACACAAGGTCTCTGACTTTCACCAAAATTGGAGCTCTGTTCATCCAATTCCTAATTTGTTTTGCACACACAGGCGAAGAATCCAAGAAATTCAATACAAGCACAACTTCTTGTGGCACAGGAGCATGTACAATGCTATCTGGTAACGGGCGATGACTGAGTGCATTGGCATTTGCAATGTGTAAGCCAGGATGGTACATAAAAGGCATACTCACACGCAGATAATATCAAAGCCCAACATTGAATTCTTGCTGAGGCTATTGGTGGAATGGCTTTATCCTCACTGAATAGATCCATTAATGGTTTATGGTCCGACACATTGGTGAAATGTCATCCATGTAGGTACTGGTGGAATTCCTTCACTCCAAATATCACTGATAAACCTTCCTTTTCAAGTTGGGAATAACCCCTCTTGGCTGTGGAGAGGGTTCTCAAGGCATAGCCAATGGGTCTTTCTGATCCATCTTCCATTCTGTGTGATAACACAACTCTCACACTATAAGGAGAGGCATCACATGTTAATACCAACTCTTTTGATGGGTCGTAGTGCACCAATAAACATGATGAATGTAATAGTTTCTTAACTTTCACAAAGGCTTCTTCCTGTTGCGAATTCCATGACCAATGAGGATTCTTTTTAAATAACAAGTGTAATGGTGCTAACATTGTTGACAAGTTTGGCAAGAAGCGGCTATAATAGGTGATCACACCCAGGAAAGACTTGAGTTTGGTTGCACTGGATGGAGATGGCACATCTTTGATTGCCCTAACTTTCTCTTCTACCAGATGCAAACCCAGGACATCCACCCTGTGCCCCAGGCAAGTAACTTCTGGCACTTGGAATGTGCATTTCTCTTCCTTTTAATTGTACATCGGCTTCCAAGAATCTTCTTAGCACCTCTTCCAGGTTAGCCAAGTGTTCGGTTTCAGTTGACCCTGTGATAAGAATATCATCTAGGTATACTACCACTCGGGAAAGTCCTTGCAAAAGACTCTGCATTGTGCTTTGGAAGATTGCACATGCAGACAATACTCCAAAAGTAGGCGAGTATATTGATACAGACCTTTGTGTGTGTTGATGGTTACATGCCCCCTAGACATGCTATCCAGCTCTAGCTGTTGGTATGCATGGCTCATGTCCAGTTTGGTATATGATTTGCATCCAGCTAGCTTTGCATATAAGTTGTCTATCCTTGGGATAGGGTATTTATCTAGCTTGGCTGCCTTGTTCATGGCCAACTCTACTATGCGTATAGTTTGATCAGGTTTCACCACTGGGACAATGGGCGCTGCCCATTCTGAGAATTGAACTGGTTGGATGATGCCCAGCTTTTCTAACCAGGTTAGTTCTGCATCCACCTTCTCTTTTAAGGCATAAGGCTCAGGTCTGCCCTTAAAGAAACAGGGTGTCACCTGAGAATCCACATATATTTTTGCTTGCAAGCCTTTTAACTTCCCTAATTTGCCCTGAAATACACTGTCGTATTTCATTAACAGCTCAGGAAATCCTCCTGTTCTCAAATGAAATATTTCTGAGCAGTTGAGCTTGATTTTGTAACCAGTCACGGCCCAAAAGAATAGGTCCTTCACCTGTCACTATAATCACTGGAAGCTGGGCTGTCTGTTGCCTATAAGACTCAGCTACTGTGGCGATGCCCTTTACTTGTATGGATTTTCCAGTGGATGTCTTCAATTGTGCCATTGTTTCAGATTCAGTTGCTGTCTACTTTCATTTAGGTATTTAAATGTGTGCTCTCCCACCACTGTGGTTAAGGCTCCCACATCTACCTCCATTATTGGTGGCTCCCCATTCACTTGGATTGTGACAGTGATAGGTTCAGTTTTTACTGCTGTGACGTTATACAGGGAATAGATGTCGGTATCAGTAGCTTCAGGTTCAGCTATACTATTAAATTCAGTCATCGCAACTGCAGAAGGTGCAACACCTGCCCCTTTACCTCCCCTCTCCTCACCGTCCAAGGGCCCAAACACTCCTTTCAAGTGAAGCAGCATTTCACTTGCACTTCCCTCAATTTAGTCTACTGCATTCGTTGCTCCCAATGCGGTCTCCTCTACATTGGAGAGACCAAACGCAGACTGGGTGACCGCTTTGTGAAACACCTTCGGTCTGTCCGCAAGCATGACCCAGACCTCCCTGTCGCTTGCCATTTCAACACTCCACCCTGCTCTCATGCCCACATGTCCGTCCTTGGCCTGCTGCAATGTTCCAGTGAAGCTCAACGCAAACTGGAGGAACAGCACCTCATCTTCCGTCTAGGCACTTTACAGCCTTCTGGACTTAACATTGAGTTCAACAACTTCAGATCATGAACTCTCTCCTCCATCCCCACCCCCTTTCTGATCCCCCCTTTTCCAATAATTTATCATTTTTTATTTTATATATATTTTTAGTTTCCCACCTATTTCCATTATTTTTAAATGTATTTCCATCCATTGTTTTATCTCTACCTTTTAGCCTATTTCGATCCCTTCCCCCCACCCCACCACCACTAGGGCCATCTGTCACTTGCTTGTCCTGCTTTCTACCCTTAATGTCACCATTAGCACATTCTTTAGATAATATCTCCACCGTCAACACCCCTTTGTCCTTTTGTCTATGACATCTTTGGCAATCTTGTCTTTGCCTCCGCCTATCACTGGCCCTCTATCCAGCTCTACCCGTCCCACCCCCCTCAACCAGCTTATATTCCACCTCATTTCGATATTTCTTAGTTCTGATGAAGAGTCATACGGACTCGAAACGTTAACTGTATCCCTCTCCGCAGATGCTGTCAGACTTGCTGAGTTTTTCCAGCTATTTTTGTTTTTGTTTCATGTTGGTCTGCTGCTTTACGGGCTGTTTTGACTTCGTCCTGCATCGCTTTACTATGTGACCTTTCTTATGGCAGTAATGGCATTCTACCTCCTTGAATCTGCAGGTGTCCAGTACGTGGTTACCCCCACATCTATAACAGATTAACCTTGGAGTTGCTGCTGAAGTGTTTCTACTAGGTCTTTTTGTGTTTCAACAGCAGACATTGCCTCTCGCTTTGCTGCTGCGTCTCTGGTTTTCGCGCCACCCCCGGCGGTAGGATCCTGCCCCACATGAAGAACAGCGCCATGTTGTATGTGTTGTAAAGCCTGGGAGTCTCACACAGCACTTTCCATGGCTAGTGCTATTTCTATGGCATGCTCCAAAGCAATGTCGACCTGTGCGAGTAAACGGCGCTGAATAGCAGCACCGCAAACGCCACAAACTAATTAGTCCCGCAGCCTACCACAGTATCACAGTGCTGAAGGGGGCCATTCAGCTCTTTGAGTCTGCACTGGCTCTCTAAAAGAGCATTCTACCTAGTCCCACTCCCCTGCCTTATCCCCATAACCGTGCACATCCTCTCTTTTCAGGTGGCAATCCAATTCCCTTCTGAATACCTCGATCGAACCTGCCTCCACCACCCCTTCAGGAAGTTTGTTCCAGACTCCAACCACCCTCTGGGTGAAAAAACTTTTCCTCACATCACATTTATTACTATTGCCAATTATTTTGAATCTGTGCCCTCTAGTTCTTGATGTTCTCTTGAGTGGGAACAGTTTCTCACTATTTACCCTGTCCATACCCCTCAGGATCTTGAATACCTCTATCAAGATTCCTCTCATCCTTCTTTTCTCCCAGGAAAACTGTCCCAACCTCTCCAATCTATCCTCATAGCGACAGTTCTTTATCTCTGGAATCATTCTTGTGCATCTCCTCTGTACTCTCTCCAAGGCCTTCACATTCTTCCTCAGGCATGGCACCCAGGACTGGACACAGTACCCCTGATGGGGCCTAACTAGTGTCTTATACAAGGTCAACATGACCTCCTTACTCTTGTACTCAATGCCCCTATTAATAAAGCCTGAAATACTATATGCTTTATTAACTGCTCTCTCAACATGCCCTGCCATACCTATGTATATATGCACCGAGGTCCCTCTGTTCTTGCACCTCCTTTAGAGGCCCTCTCTTTATTTTATACTGTCTCACCATGTCTTTCCTGCCAACATGTCTCATACTTCTCTGCATTGAACTCCATCTGCCACTTATCTGCCCAATTCGCCAACATGTCTATGTCCTTTTGAAGTTCAAGATTATCCCCATCACAGTTGACATTATTTCCAATCTTCGTACCATGGTATGTCATTGAGTGTGTTTCCAAAGTCGCAGTGCTCAGTCAACTGCTTCAACTTCACTATATAGGTTGCGATGGCCCTCACTCTGAAATTAAACTTAAACCTCTATTATTACGGATGGCTTCAGCTGAAAATGCATTTTCACAAGGTCTATTAATTGGGCGCATTCAAGGCCGTCAGGCTGCAGATGAGACTGTATGTCTTGCTACCACATGCACTTAGAAGGATTGCTTTCTGTTTCTCCTCTGCGGTAATTTCATTCGCTATGAAATAAAACCTGAGGCGCTCTACATACTGGCTCCAGTCTCCCATAGTCGCATTGTAAGGATCGATTCTGCTGAAGAGTGGTACGACTGGTCAGTAGTTATTTCATTTTTCTTAAGATTTAATGTACTCATGTTCACAAGGTGAGGTGCAGTGTCGGAGCTATTTTACCCTCGTCGCCAAATGTCATGACTTTACATACCAGACAGGTTTCAACTTGAAACAGATAACTCTATTACAGAGAGCTTTTTAGATGCTACATGCTTAAACCAGGTCCTCAACAAGAAGCCCCACCCCCCTGGATTACCCACGCTTAGCCCTCATTGGTCGAAGCCTCCAAGAACAATCACATGACCCCCTGGTAGGCAGTAGGAAAGGCTATACCTTCAATTACTACAGAAGGCTTAAGAGCAGAAGCCATTTCAGCCACCACTTGGAGCATCTCTGTTCTTCTTCCAACAGTGGTCATCCAACTAGAAGTTGGCATGCAGAGGAATGAGGTACAGGAGGACTGTGGCTAAAAAATGTATTATCAACAGGGTAAACTGCAGTGAACAAGCAAGGTTTATTTGGTAGCACTTCCCATACCTGTGACCTCTACTACCTAGACAGACAAGGATAGCAGGTGCATGAGAACTCCAAGTCACACCCCATCCTAATTTGAATACCTTAGGGACAGATCTTTGTAGAGTCGGGTATGACTCCAGAGATCTTTAAAATGATGGTTGGTACTCTGATGTGGAGGTCCGCATCCATTTCTGGCCAATGGAGCTTTTGCGGGTAGGGGAAAGGGGGTGGGCCGTGAGTCGCACAGGCATGAAACATGAAGCTGCTCGGCCATTTGGAAAAACTAATTTTAAACAGACCCCATTTTCACTGATCCAAGGGCCTTAACTCACAGTGTGGGAGTTATGAATTCATGAAGGAGACAGAAACGCTGTTGAAGAGTGGATAAAATCCATTTAAGTGTCATGGCCTGAAGTTATTTACATCCACAGCCCTTTAAAAATGAAAAAATACCTAGGCTTAAAACTAGGCTGAATCTTCGAGAAATGGGGCAGTCCTTCTAATCTTCCTGCCTCAGTACTTACCCACCTCCGTGGCCGCCTCCAAACTGCCTCTAAGGGCAGCAGACCTGACTCTATCACACTCCTGCCCCCCCAGAGCAAAAATCGTGTGCGGTGGGGTCCTTTATATTGAGGCATGTCTGCTGAATCGGGAAATCTCCCAACTTGAGCTAGCAGCATTGGTAGTGAAAATCCCGCTTCTCTTGCCTTTCCTGCATCGTCGCTGAGTCAAAATCCTGGAACTCCTCACGTAGCAGCCCTGTGGAAGGTTCAAGAAGAAGGTCTATCACCACATTCTCAAGGGCAACCAGGAGTGGGCAATAAATGCCAACCATGCCCAGATTCCAAGAATTAATTTAAGCAAGAAAGCTTCACAGAGACTGAAAGCCCACGGTAAGTGGATGAGGTAGAGGAAGAGTGAGATACAGGTGAAGATAATATACGGGAGAGAGATTACTCTGAACTCTTTAACCATGAATTGCTTTCAGTAATGCACACTTCCTACCACTCACTAGCCTAATTTTTCCAAGGATCTGCATATTGCCATTTCAAGGCATGTCCCCTCCACTGTCATCTTACATTCCTTCCCAGCACATATTACTTTTCCACAGCCTCCTAGCCAACAACGGAGGTGCAAAAAAGATCCATGTTTAATTTGTTAATTGACACAATGAGGTGCTGTACATCTTAAACCCATGCCAGCTAAAATGCTGTTCTCCTAATTCTTAACCTTAGGCTGCATTTATGTGCACCTGGCAGGCTGCATGTCCATTTGTGGAGAGACTGTCAATATTTCCTGCTACTGTCCATTCTTGAGTCAGTGAGACAGTGGAGACAGCTGCCTCTGCTTGAGGAGCCAGCAGACTTTGAGCTCACAGCTCCTGCTGTGAAAAGGATATTGAATAACATCAAGCAGGCATGCAGTGAATGGGGCTCATTTCCCAGGATGTAGAGCAGTTGACAGGGCCCTGAATGAATACTTCCTGTTTGGATACTTCCTGTTTGGCAAGATCAGGAGAGCTCTTTCCTCTTTGCAGACACCAATGGAGCATTTGGCAGCATCATTGCTGTCTGTTATTATTGCTCCTCCATTGACTTCAATGGCAAACAAAATGAGGTATGGTGTGAAACAGGCTCATTTTCACACTGCTGCCATTGACCAATTTCATTCGCAGTGGTACATAGGTTAGCCCCTAAAGGCCCTGAGATGTTGATTTAAAACAGCATTGT
This sequence comes from Cetorhinus maximus, assembly GCF_964194155.1. NCBI lineage: Eukaryota > Metazoa > Chordata > Chondrichthyes > Lamniformes > Cetorhinidae > Cetorhinus > Cetorhinus maximus. The sequence goes on along the minus strand of NC_135887.1, from coordinate 74,642,790 downwards.
ATTCAAGCCTTTAAATTCAGGACCAAATTACAGGAGACACTCTGTCTTCCGATCAGTGGTCACTCTGAACCTGGGCCCAGCACCAATGATATGGGGAGAGCATTGCCTCCATTAAAATAGCAGCTGATCTCCTCCTTAGCTCATTAGAGGTCTACTGAAAGAGGAGGCAGGGATAGGTTGTGCAGGTAGTGCAGAAGAGATGTAAATATAGAGAAAAAAACTTGCAGTATAGTCAGGGGGATAGACACAGTTCTCTACAGCCAAGAGCATGAGTCCAGAAGGCTGTGTTGCCTGTGTGGTACCAGGGTTCGGGACATCTGCTCTGGGCTGGAGAGGAACTTGCAGTGGGGGGAGGATCCAGTTGTCTTTGTCCGCATAGGTACCAACGACATAGACAGGACTAGGAAAAAAGTTTTGCATAGGGAGTATGAGCAACTGAGGCCAAATTAAAAAGCAGAACCTCAGAGATAATAATCTCAGGATTATTGTCTGAGCAATGAGGAAATTGGCATAGGGTAAATAAGATTAGGGAGTTGAACGCGTGGCTCAAAGGCTGGCGTAGGAGAAATAGGGTTTGATTTATGGGACACTGGCACCCATACTGGAGAAAGTGGGAGCTGTACTGTTGGGACAGTCTTCACCTGAACTATGCTGGGACCAGTGTTCTGGTCTGTTGTATAACTAGGCTGATAGAGAGAGCTTAACACTAAATAGTGGGGATGGGGAAATCATGTGAAGGAAGATGTAACAAAGTAAATGAAAAGGACAAGCAAGGGAGCAATGTAGGAATAAGGGTAATGACAATCAGAGTGTGGCAGGAAGGGACAGGGTGTATAAACTTAAGAGTGCAACAGCAGACAAGGCCAGAGTTTACACAGAACTAAAGGCTCTGTATCTGAATGCACGTAGCATTTATAACAAAACAGATGAATTGTCAGCCGAAATGGAAACAAATATGTATGACCTGATAGCCCTTACAGAGATGTGGCTGCAAGGTGACCAATGCTGGGACCTGAATATTCAAGGGTACTTCGCATTTCAGAAGGACAGAAAGCTAGGAAAGGGTGGTGAGGTTGCTCTGTTAATTAAGGATGATTCTAGAGAGCGATGACCTCACTTCTAAAGATCAAGATGTAGAATCAGTTTGGGTAGAATTAAGAAATAGCAAAGGGAAGAAATCAATTGTGGGAATAGTTTAAGGTCCCCTAAAAGTAATGGTTGTAGGATGAGGTATACCAGAAGAAATAATGGGGGCTTCTGCAAAAGGCACTGCAATTATCATGGGTGATTTTATTCTACATATAGATTAGACAAATCTGGTCGGCAAAGGTAGCCTGGAAGATGGAGTGTATTCGGGATAATTTCTTAGATCAGCACACTCTACAGCCAACCAGAGAGCAGGCTATTCTAGGCCTGGTAGTGTGCAATGAGACAGGATTAATTAATGACCTCATAATGAAGAAGTCCGTTGGTAGCAGAGTTTATAACATGATTGAATTTCGCATTCGGTTTGAGGAAGAGAAGAGTAGGTCTGAAACTAGTGTTTTAAACTTAAATTGAGGCAATTGGAAGGATATGAAGATAGAGTTGGCTAAGGTGAACTGGGAAAATAGGTTAAGGGATAGGCCAGTAGAAACATGACCTTCTGACTCACAAGCAGGAATACTTCCACCAAGACAAAGCAGCCCACTGAAGGCCCTTCCCAGTACTCAACTATCATGAGATGAGGGCCACTTTGGTCTGCAGAGGCCACATTGCCAACTGCTTCACACAACCACATACCTGGAAGAAGCTCCAGGATAGGCCATAGGGGTGACACCAGCCACAAAATGACAGAAGCCTGACCAGAAGAGGTCCCACTCCACTCTCCACTCTCATCTTCATTTCCCTGCCATTATGTCCCAATACACTGCAGAAATTGGAGGCTCTTGCGCTTTGCCGCTGAATTAAAGGCACATCTATCAGGTTAAAATAAGGCAGAAGTGCTTCACACTGGCTGGCCAGAGTTTGTGACTAGCAGCCAACAGTGCTCCGTGCTTGATTCCACTTCCATGCAAAGTTACCCTTTTCTAAGTGGAGGGGTTTGAATTATAAAATTAATTGAGACTAGGCCTCGATGTTGTGGGCACAGATACACAGACATCACGGGGAGCACCACCCCGATTTTGACAATCTCAAAAAATCAGAGCATTAATGTTCAAGCAGGAAGAATAGCCATTGGCTGATGTAACAAGAAGAATTAATGACCTCAAAACAGCTTTGGGAAGAAATCAGTGCCTTCAAGAGAGAAAGGATCATGAGAAAATTGGCAAAGAAAATAGTTCAACAGCTGCTGCAAAAGCCGTTAGTAAGGTTTATGTTTCACTTGAACTGGAATTATCTTTTGGCAAACTGGTTAGTTGGAAAACCAATTACAATTGTTTCAGCCAAAATCAACGTCCTCCAGACTGATAGAGACAACCAGACGGAGCAGATCAGGTATCTTGGCAAACAGCACGGAGAGAGGGAGAGAGGGGGAGAGTGAGTGTGAGAGAGAGGGCAAGTGTGTTGATTGAATGAAGAGAGAGAGAGAGGGATGTTGAATGAGAGGGAGTGTGCTGACTGAATAAAGAGAGGAATACTGAGTGAGAGAGAGGGAGTTTGCTGACTGAATAAAGAAAATAGGAGTGAGTGTGAGAGAGAGGGAGAGTGTGCTGACTGAATAAAGAGAAAGAGTGGGTCAAGCATGAGAAAGAGGGAGAATGTGCTGACTGAATAAAGAGAGTGGGACAGTATGTTAGAGAGAGAGGGAGTATGCTGACTAAATAGAGAGTGGGACTCTGAGTGAGAGAGAGGGATTGTACTGGGCGAATAAAAGGAGAGAGAGGGACACTGAGTGAAAGGGAGTGTGCTAACTGAATAAAGAGAGGCTGCTCAAAAGTTGAATTAGCAACACCCATTTTTTGGATGCTACAATTGTCTTTAAAAGTCCAAAATGAATTTCTGGTGCTAGTCATGCCAGACACCATCTTGGTGAGAGTGTTTGTATAACACTGATTTGATGCCAGCTGCCTCTGATTGGCCATCAGCTCTCGCTTGGTAGGGTTGCCACCACCGGGGACCTCAATAGCAGGGAAGACCCAATGGTGGCTATTTAAGTGCCTGAAGACAACTTGATTCCATTGAGCCTCCCCTACGGAACAGACAGGGGTTAACTGCCAGTTCTCCAAATGCAGGCAAGATGCCCGTCGGCCCGACAAATCCCGGCCAATGTTAGAGATGTCTGCACATCACTAAGGGCATCCTCACTGAAATCAGCCAACTGCTGGGCCCATAGCCATAAACTCAGAGCAGGGCGAGGATGGCATTGTCAGTGACTATGAAGGTGACCGTGGCCATAGATTTTTATGCATTTGACCCCTTCCACACTGGACCTGGAGGTATTTGCAGCATTCTGAAATTTTCTGCCCACTGTTGGATAAATGAAGTCACTATTCAAATGAAGCTGATTACATTTCATTCAGCATGCAGGTCAGTGTCCAGTATTCTGGCAAAATTCATGATGCCATCATTCTGTGCCATTCCCCTGTGCCAGATGCAATTGAGCTGGCACAGCAAACCAAAGGGTGGCTATTGGGTGCCAAGGACTATCCACTGACCACGTGACTGATGACTCCAGTGCCCAATCCACATATATATGGCTAGAATATAGACAATGAAAGCCATGGTGGCATTTGAAATATGATAGAGCAGACCAGCTATATGCTGAAACAACACTTCTACTACCTGGATCACTTTGGAGGAGTCCTTTGGTACCCAGCAGGGTAGGTGCCAAGGATTGTGGTGGTCTGCTGCATGCTGCAAACCCTCATCATCATGTGGGAACAGACCTTGCCACAAGCTAATGAATAGCTGAACCGCAGCAGGACAAGGAGGAGGTGGATGTAATCCAGATGTAACCCTTTCTAGCTGGCCTGTCTGAGAACAACTCATCTGACTGTGATACCAGTGAAAGCAATCCCAATTTACTAACAGTGCCATATACCTTGTCTCAGTGCCCATCGCAAGACCATTTGGCCACAATGTAAAAAGGAAAGTCACTACGAAATAAACATTCCACACCAAATTTATGAATTAAGTCATGTCATATTGTGTACAAGAGTTTCCTTGTGGCATTCCCTTAGTGCCTGTTTCTACATGCTTTTGCCTGACCTAGTCCTGCACAGTGTCCCTACTGGCTGCAGCATAGCTGCTGGAAGGTTATTGACTTTCACTGGCAGAGACTGTAGATGACCTTGCAGGATGACCTTGAGCAGCTCCGGGCCTAGAAATCCCAGCCTCGGACTGCACCATCTCGGTATGAGCAGCCACAATCTGGATGGCTGGAAGGCAGGCAACCCGCAAAGCCATGGGTGGAGTAGAATGGCAGGGGTGGGAACACGAATGCTGTCATCCTGAGAATGGCTCCATGGAACCACTGCCACTACCCCAGGATGGTGCCTCAGCAATCCTAGTAATCTGTTGAAGGACAGATTGCTGGACTGCTCTAACAGCCTGCAAGCCCCTTTTGAGCATTGTCATGATGGCAGCAATCTGACCTTGTATAACTTCAGCCTGGGCTTAGATAGCAGCACCCAAACATTGAGTGGCTCCTGCTTGTGCTGCAACAGAAGCTGAAACATCAGCCATCAGACATTTCATTATGGCTGGTTTCCACAAGAGTGCTATTGGAGTTGGCCACCACTTTCACAATGGGCTCCAAACTCTGCGCAAAGACCTGTGCTGTCAGATCTCCCAGTGCACCTATCACTGTGCGGGTCCATCAGCTTTCCCCTTAGCCTGCCCCATCAAAATCCTCACCTGGGCAGAGCTTGTGTGCGACCTTGCCCTATGGGGCTCTGGAACCTGTACTACCCTTGACCCCCTTCATTGGATGTAGGCCATTCAGGCCCAGTGTCTCGCCACTTGCAGATCCAACCTTTAAACTATCCTCTGAAGTACGCGCAGTGTCAGGATCTGAGCTAGTGACTGCTAATGTCAGAGCGAGTGACGATGTTTCTTTATCAACATTGTCTTCTTGCTCTTCCACCTGGTGCTCTCCCACCACTGCCTGGACAAGTTGCAGTTCTTTGGTATTTGACAGGAGCGAGTCACAAGGGTTGGCTTGGGGTTTTGGAAGGGAGCAAAGTAAGAGGTGCATCTTACACCATCTGCAGCTTCTGAATGAGAAGAGATTGTGGGATGTGAGAAGGAGGGTTAAAAACGAGCCCCAACCTGGTCATAGCCTCAGCAATGGCTGTGCCATTGATGGCAAGCACCTCCTCCATGGGGGCTAGGACATATAGGCTCATCTGTTCCCCTCCGCTGCTGCCTCTGGCTCTGCATGCAAGACAGGGGGAAGCATGTCAGTGAGTACGGTGCAATGTGTTTGGGTGATGTGGCTGTCATGGCTGAATAGCTGACAGTGTGTGAAAGCTGTGAGAGGTGAGGCTTGCAGCAGTGCTAAATAGTGAAGTGAAGCATGTGAATGGCAGGTATGAATCTGATTGGTAGGGGAGTTGTTGGAAAGGGAGTGATGGGGTTTGTTGCATTCAGCAGAGTGTGAGGCTAGTTGTGCTGTTGGTGGGATACGCTATTTGAAGATACATTCACTGACCTTGACCACTCCTGAATTGTCTCTGAACCTTTTATGGCACTTCATCCAGGCCTTCGGGGCTTGACTCCTGACACCAATTGCCATGGCTATCTGCTCCCACTGCCTTCTGAGAGTTTGTCTCGACCACTGTCGATTGAGCACTTCTCTTAAGTAGTGCAGACTAGCTTTAACTGGTGCTAGCCCCTCACAATTCTGGCCCCCTTGCTGAGGCATACAGCCACTCAATAGTATGGTGAGCACAGGCCGCATGCTGCTATCATGTCAATGAGCAGGCAGCACAAAGCTGGCATGCTGCCTGCTGCAGAAGCAATGGGCATGGATTAATCCCATGAATAAAGTGCGAATGGGAGAGTAAGAGTGGGAGAGAGGGGAATGGTGAGTGGGAGAGAGAGGGAGTGTACTGGCAGAATACAGAGAGGGATTAGGAATTGGCATCCTTGCTTGGCAGAACCGGTGGAGAGTGTGAGTGAAAAGAGAACATGAGAGAGAAGTAGAGTATTTTTCTGAGTGGGAGGGGAGATCTCATTTTGCAAGCAGTTGTGTTTTTCATCAGTCTTCCAGCTCCTGAGTGACTACCTGTTGCTGGGAGGGAAATGTGGAACTTCTGATGAAGTTATATGGTTGCAGCTACTTAATCAAACAGAAACCCAGCAAATGTAGGAAGATTCCAACAAAGCAGAAGGCAGAGGGGGGGATCTGCTGTGACCAGGACCCGCAGGTTCTTGAATGTTTCTATGGGCATACTGTTGGCAGGGGTAAAGGCAAGGGGGTACCAGTTCTTCATAACCCAACAGAAAGCCCCAGAAGAGGGTGGAGTAAGTTAAATTGGTTTGGGCAATCAATGCCAGATAGTCTACCTCCAAACGTAAAGCAACAAAGTGGCAAAAATGGTTCAATGTCCTCACAACATTGTCATAGTAAGTGAGCCCATGAATGTCCATGAATGAATTCTGGAAGTGTGGTATCAGATAAATAAGTAACTGATGAGCGGAGGAGGAAACCCCATGAACTTTCCCCTCCTCAATGATGGTGGAGCCCAGCGCATCAGTGGAAAAGAAAAGGCTTAAGCATTCACAACTATCCTCATTTAGAAGTCCCAAGTAGATGATTATAAATCCCCTTAGCCCCTCCTGAGATCCCCATCATCACAGGTGCCAGTTTTGAGCTAATTCAATTCACTGCACACAATACCAAAAGGTGACTGACTGCACTGGCAAAGCAAAGGCTATGAGTTCTGACAACACCTTGGCTGCAGTGTTGACAGGCTGTGCGCCAGAAATAGCTGCACTTCTAGACAAGCTATTCCAATGTCGCTACAACACTGGCATCTAACTGGCAATGGGGAAAAATTGCACAAATATATCCTATCCACAAAAAGCAGAATCTGTCGTGGCCAATTACTGTCCAGTCAGACTGCTTTCAATTGTTAACAAAATGATGGAACGACCTCAAACAGACATGCTCAACAATGCTCAGTTTGGGTTCTGCCAGGTCTACTCAACTTCAGACCTCATTACAACCTTGGTTCAAAAATGGGCAAAGGGGCTGAGTTCCAGAGGGGAGGTGAGACTGACTGCCCTTGACATCAAGGCAGCATTCGACTGAGTATGGCATCAATGAGGCCTACTAAAATTGAAATCGATAGGGAACAAGAGAAAACTACCCATTGTTGGAGTAATACCTAGCAAAAAGAAGATGGTTGTGGTTCTCGGGAACTAATCATCTCAGTCCCAGTACATCGCTGCAGGGCTTCCTCAGAATAGTGTCCTAGACCCAACCACCCTCAGCTGCTTCACCAAGGATCTTACCTCCATTTTAAAGTCAGAGTGTGGATGTTCACCTATGATTTCACAGTGTTCATCCAACTCCTCAGATACTGAAGCAGTCCATGCTCACATGCAGCAAGATCTTTCCAGTACAGCTACAACACTGGCATCTATCCGGCTATGTGGAAAATTGCTCAGGTGTGTCCTGTACACAAAAAGCAGGATCAAAATCCTAGAACCCCCTCCCTAACAGCACTGTGGATGTACCTACACACATGGACTGCAGCAGTTCAAGAAGGCAGCTCAGCACCACCTTCTCAAGGGCAAGTAGGGATGGGAAATAAATGCTGACCCAGCCAGCGACACCCACCTCCCATTAATTAATAGATTTTAAAAAAGCTGAGGCCCAGCACTGATCCCTGTGATACACCACTCATTAATTTTGCCAACCAGAAAATGACCCATTTATGCCTACTCTGTTTTTCCTGGTAGCTAGCCAATCTTCCAGCCATGCCAATATGCTACCCCTTACACTATGAGCTTTTATTTTCCGCAATATCCTTTGGTGTGACACCTTATCAAATGCCTTCTGCTGGTCTAAGTACAGTACATTCATTTTTCTCCACAGCACATGTTGTATCTTCAAAGAACTCCAGTAAAATGGTTAACCATGATTTCCTCTCACAAGCCATGTTGACTCTGCCTGACCACCTTGAATTTATCTAAGTTCCTCTGCTATAATGTCTTTAATAATAGCTTCTAGCATTTTCCCTATGACAGAGGTTAAACTAACTGGCCTGCCGTTTTCTGCTTTCTGGCTCCCTCCCTTTTTGAATAAAATAGTTACATTTGCTATTTTCCAATCTCATGGGACCTTCCCCGAACCTAGGGAATTTTGGAAAATTAAGATTGGAGGGAAGATACTCTCAGATGTCATCTCAATGCGATTCTGTCTCCATGAACAGCACAGCCAGCCTTCCTATTCCTCCATCTGCATATAGAGTGATACCCCCTCACGCCAATACCTGTCCTATTACATCATAATACATGCCATGCCATCCTATACCCTGACATGATTTCATCAATCACGAGTGAATATGCCAGCACACAATGTATGCTGTTTTTAGGGTTGGGTTAGCCATTTGTGAAATCAGGAGATTTCCTGAATGCTCACACAAATGATTCCATGTCACTGTATTATCAACACCCTCTCACTTTGAATCTATGGGGACCCTGCACCCCTTCAGAGAGCCAGACTGCTTCTGTTCCCTTTCCTGTACATCTGTGATATCTGAGGGGATTAAAATACAACATAAATACAGGTTCTACTTTAACATAGTTGTGGCTAAGTGCAAACATTTGTATTACTCTTTCCAAATTCCATGTCTCCTCTTGGTTGCTTTCTCATATCCTATTCTCCTATTCCTTGGAAGTGTCACCTGAAGACCTGGATTGTGAGAGCTGGTTATTTCCTCATGCTTTACAGAAAGGTTATGAGAATTAGGTAGTTCTTTTATCAAGGCAGCTGGTTCCTGGCATGGAGCTGCTGCTGACTATATCCCTGGAGGATGTGCCTGATCCCAAAGGTTCTGAGCCATAGAAGCCACCAGGGTCTGGAAGCAGTGATCCATTCTGCATTCCATTCTACCCCCAGGGCTGCAGTGCCTCCTTGGAAATGGAGACATTGAATGGTCCAATGCAGCTTCTTTGCTAGGAGCTGCTGCACATTTCACTGGTGCCTGAAAGAAAGACAGAGCTTCCGTAATGTTGTTTCACAATAGAGCTGTAGACTCACGTGCCACATCTATCAGTTGCCATACATCCTGGTAGATTGTCCTCAGTGCCTGCATGTAGATTCAAAGTTCCTCGAATTGCCTTCTTTTCAGGCGAGTACCCATGAGCTACGGGTTTGACAACTCTGAAGCCATTGGCAGCTTTCTCTTCATCGCTGTTAGGCTGGGCACGTTCTGTCTGACTTCTCACCCCTCGAGATCCAACACCCTCAATGAATCACCTCATTAATTCTTCACTACTTCTCTGCAACCCCAATTTGCATCCAACATAGGAAAGTTCCCCAATGCACTTCACAGAAGCATAGCAAAACTAAAATTGGCATGGGGCAAGAGCATTGCAAATGGAGATGGCGGACTCCTCTAACTTATTTACTATCTACACCACAATCATGGAAACATTCTCTACAGCCTGGTTGAGAAAAATACTCCATAATCATTTTGCTATTGATAACTGGGCCCAGGGATCAGAATCCCTACAATGCTCAGCTAAGGCAGTCACCTTTCTGTCCTCCTTGAGGAAAGGATGTATCTTCTTCCTCTCCTCCCAGTTCCTCCTGCTCATTGGTGCCCAATGAGTAACCCTATGATATTCCTTCTGCCATCCACATCCTCCCAATGGGTATATCTGCGCTGGTGCTGAAATGAGTAAAGTGCCATGATGGAGTTGGTGAATTTGGACAGGAGCAGTCACTCTGGTGGTGCCTGTCTGTTCTAGGAATCTGCCATCTTCTGACAAGCAGTATCACTGCCTCCCTACCCCCACCAAAGGGTACAAAGGGATTTTGAATGGTTGGTCTCTCAAGAGGTAATTTTGAAGATGGGATTGTTACATGGATCCAAGCCAGTTGGTGAAGTCAAAACTAAGACAGAGTCTTTCATTGCAGAGAGAGAGTTTATTGGCTCAGTACAGAGTCAATACATCTTCCTCCACCAGTGCCCCAGCTATCCCTATTTATAGGTCTAGAAACAACCATCACCTGTTTAACAATGTAATTGCCATTAAACCTTAACAATGTAATTGCCAATAATATTGACAGTGATGATAAGGAACTTTATAATTCAGGTCTGTATACTGTAACAACTCACTGTAGCACAGACAATCCCTCCCAGTGCTTTTCATGAAAGCTTGCTGTCAACTTCCCCACCTCCCAGTGCCTTTCCTCCATTATTCTGTTGAGCTGAAGAGTTTTCTTCTGGAACACACATAGTGAATGGATGGTTACAGTATCCCCTCCCTCCACCGTGGTGTTTCTTTGTTGCTGATTGTGGGTAACATTTTCTTTTGCAAGAGGGAAAGACTGAGAAAGACACAACATTAAACTTCACCCTGGTGCCTCTATCAATTCTGTGATGAAGGTGTGAATAAACAGGCCATTTTTTGATTGGCAGGCTGTAACTAGTGGGGGTACCACTAGATCAGGATCAGAGCTTGAGCCTCAGCTATTTACAACCTCTATCAATGACTTAGATGAGGGACCAGGTATAATGTATCCAAGCTTGCTGACGATATAATGTTAGGAGGTAAGGTAAGCTGTGAGGTAGACACAAAGAGGCTGCAGAGGAATATAGACAGGCCAGTGAGTGGGCAAGAACATGGCAAAGGGAATATAATGCAGAGAAGTGTGAAGTTATCCACTTTGGTAGGCCAAATAGAAAAGTGGAATATTTCTGAGATACTGGAAAATAGTGTTATACAGAGGGAGCTGCATGTCCTTATACATGTATCATGGAAAGTTAACATGCAAGTACCGCAGACAATTAGGAAAGCAAATGTTAGCCTTCATTACAAAGGGATTTGAGTGCAAGAGTAAAGAAACCTTACTGTAATTTTATACGTCTTGATGAGACCACACCTGGAGGACAATGTACAGTTTTGGTCTCCTACCCAAGGAAGGATGTACCTTGCTTCGAGTGTGTGCAAAGTTCACTTGACTGTTTCCTGGGACGAGGGGATTGTCCTTTGAAAAGAGATTAAGTAGACTAGGCCTATATTTCCTAGAGGTTTTTTTTATTCATTCATGGTATGTGGGCATCGCTGGCGAGGCCAGCATTTATTTCCCATCTCTAATTGCCCCTGAGAAGGTGGTGATGAGCTGCCTTCTTGAACCGCTGCAGTCCAAGTAGTGTGGGTGCACCCACAGTGCTGTTATGGAGGGAGTTCCAGGATTTTGACCCAGCGACAGTGAAGGAACGGCGATATATTTCCAAGTCAGGATGGTGAGTGACTTGGACAGGAACTTACAGGTGGTGGTGTTCCCATGTGTCTGCTGCTCTTGCCCTTCTAGATGGTAACGGTCGTGTAGTTTGAAGGTGCTGTCTAAGGAGCCCTGGTGAGCTTCTGCAGTTCATCTTCTAGATGGTACACACTGCTGCCACTGTGTGTCAGCAGTGGAGGGAGTGAATGTTTGTGCATGGGGTGCCAATCAAGTGGGCTGCTCTATCCTGGATGGTGTCAAGATTTTGAGTGTTGTTGGAGCTGCGCTCATCCAGGCAAGTGGAGAGTATTCCATCGCACTCCTGACTCGTGCCTTGTGGATGGTGGACAGGCTGTGGGGAGTCAGGAGTTGAGTTACTCGCCACAGAATTCCCAACCTCTGACCTGCTCTTGTAGCCACAGTATTTACATGGCTGGTCTGGTTCAGTTTCTGGTCAATGGCAACCCCCAGGATGTTGATAGTGGGGGATTCAGTGATGATAATGCCATTAAATGTCAAGAGGCAATGGTTAGATTCTCTCTTGTTGGAGATAGCCATTGCCTGGCACATGTGTGGCATGAATGTTACCTGCCACTTGTCAGCCCAAGCCTGGATATTGTCCAGGTCTTGCTACATTTGAACATGGACTGCTTCAGTATCTGAGGAGTCACGAATGGTGCTGAGCATTGTGCAATCATCAGCGAACATCCCCACTTCTGACCTTATGATAGAAGGAAGGTTATTGATGAAGCAGCTGAAGATGGTTGGGCCGAGGACACTCTCCTGAGGGACTCCTCCAGTGGTGCCCTTGAACTAAGATAATTGACCTCCAACAACCACAACCATCTTAAAAACAAAAAACTACTGCGGATGCTGGAAATCCAAAACAAAAACAGAATTACCTGGAAAAAATCAGCAGGTCTGGCAGCATCGGCGGAGAAGAAAAGAGTTGACGTTTCGAGTCCTCCAAAACAAAAACGTCATGTTCTCCGCCGATGCTGCCAGACCTGCTGAGTTTTTCCAGGTAATTCTGTTTTTGTTTTACCACAACCATTTTCCTTTGTACCAGGTATGACTCTAACCAGCGGAGAGTTTTCCCCCTGATTTCCAATGACTCCAGTTTTGCTAGGGCCCCTTGATGCCACACTCACTCAAATTCTGCCTTAACGTCAAGGGCAGTCACTCTCACCTCCCCTCTAGAATTCAGCTCTTTTATCCATGTTTGAACCAAGGCTGTAATGAGGTCAGGAGCTGAGTGACCCTGGCGGATGCCCAAACTGGGCATCAGTGAGCAGATTATTGCTAAGCAAGTGCTGCTTGATAGCGCTGTTGATGACCCCTTCCATCACTTTACTGATGATCGAGAGTAGACTGATGGGGTGGTAATTGGCCAGGTTGGATTTGTCCTGCTTTTTGTGTACAGGACATAACTGGGCAATTTTCCACATTGCCGGGTAGATGCCAGTGTTGCAGCTAGACTGGAACAGCTTGGCTAGAGGTGCAGCAAGTGCTGAAGCATAAGTCTTCCGTACCATTGCCAGAATATTGCCAGGGCTCGTAGCCTTTGCAGTATCCATTGACTTCAGCCATTTCTTGATACCATCTGGAGTGAATCGAATTGGCTGAAGACTGGCATCTGTAATGCTGGGGACCTCAGGAGGAGGCCAAAATGGATCATCTACTTGGCACTTCTGGCTGAAGATTGTAGCAAATGCTTCAGCCTTATCTTTTGCACTGATGTGCTGGGCTCCTCCATTATTGAGGATCGGGATATTTGTGGAGTTCCCTGCTCCAGTTAATTGTTTAATTGTCCATCACCATTCGGGACTGAATCACTCTTCAGGACTGCAGAGTAATTTATATAAATGACTTGAATGACGGGACCAAAGGTGTGGTTGCTAAATTTGCTGGCAACACAAAGATAGGTAGGAACGTAAGTTGTGAAGAGGACATAAACGGCTACAAAGGGATATAGAAAGGTTAAGTGAGTGGGCAAAGATCTTGCAAATGGAGTATAATGTGTGAAAATGTGAAATTGTCCATTTTGGCAGAAAGAATAAAAAAGAAGCATATTACCTACATGGTGTGAGATTGCAGAGCTCTGAGATGCAGAGGGATTTGGGTGTCCTAGTGCATTGAGTCATAGAGTCATCGAGGTCTACAGCACAGAAAAAGGCCCTTCGGCCCATCGAGTCTGCGCCAGTCAAACAAGTACCTAACTATTCTAATCCCATTTTCCAGCACTAGACCCATAGCCTTGTATGCCATCCAAGTGCTTCTTAAATGTTATGAGGGTTTCTGCCTCTACCACCCTTTCAGGCAGTGAGTTCCAAATTCCCACCACCCTCTGGATGAAAAAATTCTTCCTCACATCCCCTCTAAACCTCCTGCCCTTTACCTTAAATCTATGCGCCCTGGTTATTGATCCCTCCACCAAGTGGAAAAGTTCCTTCCTCACTGCCCTATCTATGCCCCTCATAATTTTATACACCTCAATCATGTCCCCCCTCAATCTCCTCTGCTCCAAGGAAAATAACCCCAGTCTATCCAATCTCTCCTCATAACTAAAACTCTCCAGCCCAGGCAACATCCTGGTAAATCTCCTCTGCACTCTCTCGAGTGCAATCACATCCTTCCTATAATGCGGATTCCAGAACTGCACGCAATACTCTAGCTGTGGCCGAACCAGCGTTTTATACAGTTCCAGCATAACCTCCCTGCTCTTATATCCTATACCTCAGCTAATAAAGGCAAGTATCCCATATGCCTTCTTAACCACCTTATCTATCTGTCCCGCTACCTTAAGGGACCAGTGGACATGCACACCAAGGCCCCTCTGCTCCTCGGTACTTCCCAGGGTCCTACCATTCATCATGTATTCCCGTGCCTTGTTTGTCCTGCTCAAGTGCATCACCTCACACTTATCCGGATTAAATTCCATTTGCTATTGATTAGCCCATCTGACCAGCCCGTCTATATCCTCCTGTAATCTAAGGCTATCCTCCTCACTATTTACCACCCCACCAATTTTCAAAACGCTAACATGCAGGTACAGAAAGTAATTAGCAAAGCTAATAGAATGCCATTTTTTTTATTCATTCACAGGATGTGTGCTTTGCTGGCTGGGCCAGCATTTATTGCCCATCCCTAGTTGCCCTTGAGAAAGTGGTGGTGAGCTGCCTTCTTGAACCGTTGCAGTCCATGTGGTGTAGGTACACCCACAGTGCTGTTAGGAAGGGGGTTCCGGGATTTTGACCCAGAGACAGTGAAGGAACAGCGATATATTTCCAAGTCAGGATGGTGAGTGACTTGGAGGGGTTATTGCCTGGCACTTGGGTGGCATGAATGTTACTTCTCACTTGTCAGCGCAAGCCTGGATATTGTCCAGGTCTTGCTGCATTTGGACAAGGACTGCTTCAGTATCTGAGGAGTCGCAAATGGTGCTGAACATTGTGCAATCATCAGTGAACATCCCCACTTCTGACCTTATGAAGGAAGGAAGGTCATTAATGAAGCAGCTGAAGATGGTTGGGCCGAGGACACTACCCTGAGGAACTCCTGCAGAGATGTCCTGGAGCTGAGATGACTGACCTCCAAAAACCACAACCATCTTCCTTTGTGCTAGGTATGACTCCAACCAGTGGAGCATTTTCCACCCGATTCCCATTGTCTTCAGTTTTGCTAGGGCTCCTTGATGCCACACTCGGCTAAATGTCACTTTGATGACATCTTTGATTCACTCTAACCTCACCTCTGGAGTTCAGCCCTTTTGTCCATGTTTGAACCAAGGCTGTAATGGGGTCAGGAGCTGAGTAGACCTGGCGGAATCCAAATCAGGCATCAATGAACAGGTTATTGCTGAGCAAGTGTCGCTTGCAAGGGGAATTGAATACAAAATTTGGGAGGTTCTACTTCAGTTGTACAGGGCATTGGTGACACCACATCTGGAGTATTGTGTATAGTACTGATCTCCTTATTTAAGGAAGAATGTAAATGCAACGGAAGCAGTTCAGAGGAGGTTTACAAGACTAATACCTGGAATGGGAGGGTTGTCTTATGAGGACAGGTTGGACAAGCTGGCTTGTATCTGCTGGAGTTTAGAAGTGTAAGAGGTGACTTGATTGAAACATGTAAGATCCTGAAGGGCCTTGACATGCTGGATATGGAGACGATGTTTCCACTTGTGGGAGAATCTAGAACTTGAGATCACTGTTTAAAAATAAGGGGATGCCCATTTAAGACAGAGATGACGAAAATTTTTTTCTCTCAGAGGGTCGCGAGTCTTTGAACTCTCTTTTTCAAAAGGCGGTAGAAGCAGAGTCTTTGAATATTTTTAAGGCAGAGCTGGATAGATTCTTGAAGCAAGGGGGTGAAAGGTTATCGGGGGGTGAGCAGGAATGTGGGGTTGAGGGTTATAATCAGATTAGACTTGATCTTATTGAACGGCGGAGCAGGCTCGATGGGCTGAGTGGCCTACTCCTGCTCCTAATTCATATGTTCATAATGTCCCTTGCAGCTGTCATTGAATTCTCCTGCGATTGTTTGCTCTGCTCCCTGACGTTCGGGACCCTCCAGCTCCTCCTCAAACTTCCTGGATGGCTAAATTGTGCAGGGCATAGCTGGCACAGATAATTCTGGAGACTCTCTTTGGAGCAAACTACCTAGGTAGCGAAAGTACAATAGTCCCTATTGCCAGCTGGCACTGCACTGTGAGTGGAATCTCATTTTAAACCCACAAAATTGGACAGCGGTCCTTCAGATTTCCAAAGGCTTCTGAGGCCCACGCATACCTGAACAGCAGGGCTTCAGAGTAAGACCCCATATGCTTGTTAAAACTTAGCAAATTTTTTTTGCCACTTGGATACCTCCATACAGGAATAAGGCATAAACACACACACACACACACACACACACTCACACACCCACACACTCATACACACGCACTCACAAACACAAACACAGACGCACATACACACACACACACACACACACACACAAACAGATACACACACACACACACACACAGGCGCACATATACACACACACACACACAGACACACGCACGCACACACACACAGACGCACACACGCACACAGACGCACATGCGCACACACACACACACACAGACGCACATGCACGCACACACACAGGCGTACATGCACACACACACAGGCGCACATGAACACACACACATACACAGATGCACATGCACACACACACACACACAGACGCACATGCACACACACACACACACAGACGCACATGCACACACACACACACACACACACACACACACACACAGATACACACAGACGCACACGTGCACACACATACAGGCCTCAGAGACACTGACACAAAACCTGCCATATCCACAAATCCAGACTGAAACTGCTGTGGTTGGAATTCACAGCCCTCGGACCAGCTTCACTATCCACTGCTTGGCGTCAGGAGAAAAAGAAAATTTCCAATGAACATTTCAGTTCGATGTCATTTTGAGTGGCTGGCGTAGATCACCTATGGCACACAATCAAGACAAGCACAGTTTGAAAAAGTATTAGGAGAACAGATTATTCAGCTAGAGTAATTAGATTGGATAGTCACAGTAGGCATTAATCCTCAGTAAAAGTCAACAGTCACTTGTGTGAGCTCAGTGAGCAAGACATTGATAATGCCATGTTGAGAGTTCCCCAGAATAGTCTCTCTCTCTCTTTACCCTCTTTCTGTTCTCTTTTTCCTACCCCTCCAGTCTCTCCTCCCTTTTCTCTCCCCCTCTCTTCATTGTTCCCTCTTCTGTCAGCAAATGGTCCAGATAGTAGGCTGTTAAAATTACCTTGGACTCCAACCTGAGCAACAGGACCTCAGTTTACATATGTGGGGCACCCTCCTGATGGCTATGTTTCAGTGACCAGTTTAAGAAGCTGTTGAAAACCTCAGCATATCCAAAAATGCATAGTGGCCTTTCAGAACTGTCCTAAATTTGAGTGATTTTCTATACGTAATCCATTTTGGATCAATTAAGTCACCAGAGAACCAGGCTTGTCATTACTAACCAAGGCAGATGAGGTGCTGATGGCTCTTTCATACCCCATGGATATCATTGGGCTCAGGCAGAGTAAGAGAGTGGGGTGAAAGGACATCCTGAAACAGGGTAACATAGTAGTGATCCATAGAGGCATACAGATGGAGTTAATAGCACGCAGGCTCACTCTTACACTCCGCTCACCCATTCTGCACAGAGGACTGCTAAGAACGCATTCCTCCCCACTGGAGGGAGAGGAAGTTAAAGTGGGCACTTCTATTCAATGTGCATTTTCAGGAAACCAGTTAATATTGGCATTGGTGATGTCCTGGGATCATATGAACATATGGAAAAATGAATCGGAAAAGATGCAGCCATCAAAAGATCAAGTGCATCTCATCTAGATATGATGCAGCCATGTGCAGTATTTATCTGTTCCCTTATCATGTGTACTCATGGGAAAAGGCAGAAAAAAAACAGAATAAAGACCAGAGGCCAATTTAGAAACAAGCAAATCCCAGGGGCTGGTGTCCTTACAATCCTCGTGACACTGGAGTTGCTGAGCTCAGGGAACCTGGGGGCTGGCAGTGCATGATTAGAGGTAAATTTACTACCACACTAAAATACATCAGACTTCCAAGGTCATAGAATAACAAGTCAAATGATACAAAACTCATAAGGACACTCCTCCACTGAGTCCCCAGGGGTTACCTCTGCAACACAGTAAGGAATACACTAGGCACAGCAGCCATGAGCTTCACCTTCAAACCCTTTACCCCTTCAGGCAGGAGATGGGGCAATGACCAGAGACCCTACCTGTCCCAAGGACTGGCCAAGAGAACTTCAGGTATCATCTCATCTTAGCCATCATCCAAAATATGAACCGAGAGGAGGATAGTAATAGACATAGACAGGATAATGGAATGGGCGGACACATGGCAGACGAAATTTAATGCAGGGAAATGCAAAGTGCTTATATTTTGATAGGAAGGCAATATAAACTAAAGCTTACAGTTCCAAAGAGGGCATAGGAGCAGAGAGAACTGGGAGTATATGTGCACAAGTCATTGAAGGCTGAAAAAGTGGTCAAAAAGACGCATGGATTCTGAGCTTTATAAATTGAAGCATAAGGTATAGGGTAAAAGCAAGGAAGTTATGAACCCTTATGAAACACTGGTTTATGTTCAACTGGGGTACTGTGTCCAATTCTGGGCAACACGCTTTAGGAAGGATGCAAAGGCTTTAGAAAATATTCATGAGAATGGTTCCAGGGATGAGGGACTTCGGTTAAGTGGATAGATTTGGGAAGCTGTGTTGTTCTTCTTAGAGCAGAGAAGGTTGAGAGGAGATTTCTTAGGTGGAAGTGTTCAAATCGTGAGTGGTCTATGTAGAGTAAATCAAGAGAAACTGTTCCCATCGGCAGAAAGGTTGAGAACCAGGGAATACGTTGGCAAAACACAACATGAGGTTTTTTTTATGCAGCAATTGGTTAATATCTGGAATACACTGCCTGAAAATGTCGTGGAGGCAGATTCAACTGTGGCTTTCAAAAGAGAATTGGATAAGCACCTGAAGGGAAAACATTTGCAGGGCTACACAGAAAGGGCGGGAGACTGGGACTAGCTAAACTGCTCTTGCAGAGAGCTAGCATAGGTTTGATGGGTTGAATGACCTCCTCCTATGCTGTAAGCATTTTATGATGCTATGATTCTATTCTATAGCCCAGCCTTCATTCTCCAAATTAAGCTTAACATAAGCACAGCTCATTATATCAGGCCGGTTAATAGACTAAAAACAGGGTTCTTACTCATCATGGATATTGAGTTATCGGCATATGATTAGTACCATGCCTAATAGTATGTCTTAATGAATGCTTAATGTCTGATACCTGAACCCACTAATCGTGCTGACTTTCTGATATGTACGTGCCCTATTGCTGCTGAATTCTGCTATTGGCACTAAATTTCTGAAAGCAGCACCCACTATTGGCTTTGAAAGCCCAATATTTTGACCGAGTGCCCAATGGTTATTGGTGCTAAATGTTCCACATCTTTTCCCTGTGATGTTGAGTACTCATTGACTATTTCTATTGATGCTGAGTGTCCAATGGCTATTTCTATTGCTGTCCTGTGTCCAAAGATTATTTCTATTGATGCTCAGTGTCCAATATTTATTTTTATTGGTGCTAAGTACCCAATGGCTGTTCCCATAGCGCTGGTATATTGTCTCCATGGTGCCAGGTTCAAGGATTTCATGGAACGGCTGCAGGACATTCTTCTGGGGGTGGGTGAACATCCAGAGGTCATGGTCTGTGTTGGCACCAATGACTTAGGTAGGAAGGTGGATGAGGTCCTGAAAGCAGATTCCAGGGTACTAGGAAGGAGATTGAAAAGCAGGATCTATTAAGCAGTAATCTCAGGATTACTTCCAATCCCATGTGCTAGTGAGCATAGAAATAGGAGAATTGAGCGATTGAATACGTGGCTGGAGAACTGGTGTAGGAGGGAGGGCATCAGATTTCTGAGGCATTGGGACCGGCTCTGGGGCAGGTGGGGCCTGTACAAGTTGGGTGGATTACACCTTAATAGGACCGAGACTAATATCCTCACAGGAAGATTCGCTGGTGATGTTGGGGAGGGGTTAAACTAGCTTGGCAGGGGAATGGGAACTTGAGAGGGAGCTCAGATTCGAAGGAAGCAAAACTGGTAAAAGGAAGTAGAAAAGTAGAAAGCAAAAATAGAAGGCAGGCAAAGCACAGGCAAGAATCAAATAGGATCAGAATAGAGGATAATGTTAAAAAAGCAGAATTAAAGGCACTCTGTCTGAATGCACGTAGCATTCACAAAAAGAGTGATGATTTGTATGCACAAATTGAGGTAAATGGGTATGATTTAATTGCCATGACAGAGATGTGACTACAGGGTGACCAAGATTGGGAACTGAATGCCCAAGAATATTTGACATTTAGGAGGGATGGGCAAAAAGGAAAAGGAGGTGCGGTAGCACACTTAATAAGGGAGGAGATCACTACAATAGGAAGAGAAGATCTCAGATTGAAGGATCAATATGTAGAATCAGTTGAGTGGAGCTAAGAAACAGCAAGGGACAGCAAACATCGATGGGAATTGTTTATAGGTCACCAAACTGTAATGCTAATGTTGGGCACGACGTAAATCAGGAAATTAGAGATGCATGTAACGTGGGTAATACAGTAATAATGGGCAACTTTGATTTACACATAGACTGGGTAAGCCAAATCAGTAGTAATGCTCTGGAGGAGGAATTCCTGGAGTGTGTACAAGATGGTTTTCTGCAGCAGTACGTTAAAAAGCCAACTAGGGGTCGGGCTATTTTGGATTTAGTGTTGTGTAATGAGAAAGGGCTAATTAGTAACCTTGCTGTAAAGGGAAATAGTGACGATAATATGATAGAATTTTGCTTTAAGTTTGAATGCGATATAGTTAATTCTGAAACTGGGATCTTAAATCTGAAGAAAGGAAATTATGAAGGTATGAGGGGCAAGTTGGCTAAGGTGGATTTGGAAAATACGCTAAAAGATTTGACGATAGACAGGCAATGGTTAGTATTTAAATAAATACTACACAGTCTACAACAGATATACATTCCTCTAAGGCACAAACACCCAAAGGGAAAAGTAATTCAACCATGGTTAATGAAAGAAGTTAAAGATTTCATTAGATCAAAGGAAGTGGCATATCAGGATGCCAGAAAAAATGGTAGGCCCGAGGATTGGGAGCGATTTAGAACCCAGCAAAGAAGCCCCGAGAAACTGAATATGAAAGAGAAAAGAGAATATGAATGCAAACTAGCCTGAAATATAAAGGCAGACTGTAAAAACTTCTTTAGGTATGTGAAAAGGAAAAGTTTGAGGGCAGAATTTTGCCCTTGGCAGGGGTGGTCGGGAAGCCGCAATCAGCACCGCACCACGATTTTACATGGACAGGCCAGTTAAGGCCACCCAGGGTGAAATGTGAGCGGCTGCACTGCCTGTGCGACTTGGGGGAGGAAGGTGAGGGGGCCTAGCATAAACTTCGTGCATGCACATGAAAGTGCGCTTCAATCTCCCTGAGGCACAGAGCTGCCTCAGGGAGATGAAGCGCTGTTTCAAAAAAAATGAAGAGAATAAAAATGTCATAAAACATGTCCTCTCATGTGACTTTGTCACATGAGCAGTGACATGTTTTTAATTCAGGTGTGAAATTTTTATTTTATTTTTATTTGCTTTAGGAAACCTCATTCCGCCCATGGATGAGGTTTCCTAAGTGCAAAGGCCGCTTGGCATTTTCACCTGCCCGCCAACCGTAATGTTGGACATTTGAAATGAATTACCTTTTTAATGGCCTTAATAGGCCTTTTAATTGTCAGCCGAACTAAATATCACAGGTATTCACCCGATGTCATCACACGTCATTTTAAGCTTGGCCAGGTCGGGCGCGTGCCCACCTGCTGAGCTCAATATTCTGCCCTAAATGTGGTCCCATTACAGGTGGAGATAGGAGAATTTATAGCATAGAACCAGGAAATGGAGGAGAAACTAAACTGTTACTTTGCATCTGTCTTCATGGAAGAAGGTACAGGAAATCCCCTAGAAATACAAGGTGACCAAAGGACTTGCAAAACTGAGGAATTAAAATGAATTAGTATTAGTAAAGAGGTAGCACTTGAAAAGTTAACTGAATTGAGGGTTGATAAATCCACTGGAGCAGATGAGATTCATCCCAGAGTGTTGAGGAGGTGGCTAAAAAGATAATGAATGTATTGGTGGTTACCTTTCAAAATTCTATAGATTCTGGAAAGGTTCCTGCAGATATAAAGTAGCAAATGTAACCCCACTATTTATGAAGGCAGGAAGAGGGAGAATGGAGAAGTATAGACCTGTTAGTTTGGAGTCAGTAGTAGGGAAAATGTTAGAATCTATTATAAAGGATGTGATAACTGGACATTTAGAAAAGAATGGTAAAATTGGGCAGAGTCAGTATGATTTATGAAAGCAAAATCATGTTTGACAAACTTGTTGGAGCTTTTTGAGGGTATTATTTGTAGCATTGATAGAAGAGAACTAGTGGACGTGGTGTATTTGGATTTTCAGACAGGTTTTTGATAAGGTCCCACACAGGAGGTTAGTAAATAAAATTAGAGCGCATGGGATTAGGGGAAATATACTAGTATGGATTGAGAATTGGTTATCAAACAGAATGCAGAGAGTAGGAATAAAGGGATCATTCTCAGGGTGGCAGGTTACTAGTGGGGTGCTGCAAGGATGATTGGCACCACATCCACAAACATTCACTCCATCCACCACCGGCACAGAGTAGCAGCAGTATGTACCATCTACAAGATGCACTGCAGAAACTCACCAAGCCTCCTCAGACAGCACTTTCCAAACCCATGACCACTACCATCTAGAAGAACAAGGGCAGCAGATAGGTGGGAACACCACCAACTGGAAGTTCTCCTCCAAGTCATTCACCATCCTGACTTGGAAATATATCACTGTTCCTTCACTGCCGCTGGATCAAAATCCTGGAACTCCCTCCCTAACAACACTGTGGGTGTACCTACACCACCTGGATTGCAGCGGTTCAAGAAAGCAGCTCACCACCACCTTCTGAAGAGCAACTAGGGATGGGCAATAAATTCTGGCCCAGCCAGCGAAGCCCACATCCTGTGAATTAATTAAAAAAAGGATCAGTGCTAGGTCCACAGCTGTTTACCATCTATATAAATGATTTGGATGTGGGGACCAAAGGTAATATGTCCAAATTTGCTGATGACACCAAACTGAATGGAAGCGTAAGTGGTAAGGAAAGGCTCCTCACAAGGACAGGCTAAGTGAATGGGCTAGAACATGGCAGATGGAATATAATGTGAAAATGTGTGAAGTTATTCACTTTGGTAGAAGAAACAGAAAGGCAGAATATTTCTTAAATGGTGAGAGGTTGAGAAGTGCAGATGTCCAAAGGATCTGGGTGTCCTTGTTCATGAGTCATTAAAAGTTAGCATGAATGACAGCAAACAATTAGAAAGGCAAATGGTATGTTGAACTTCATTGCAAGGGGATTTGAGTTTAGAAGTAAAGATGTCCTGCTGCAGTTGTATAGAGCCTTGGTGAGACCTCACCTGGAGTATTGTGTACAGTTTTGGTCCCCTTATCTAAAGAGGGACTTACTTGCCATAGAGGGAGTGCAACAGAGGTTCACCAGATTAATCACTGTGATGGCAGAATTGTCTCATGAGGAGACTGGGTCTGGATTCCCTAGAGTTTCGAAGGATGAGGGTTGACCTTATTGAGACTTACAAAATACTGACAGGACGTGACAGGGTGGGTGTAGATAAGATGTTTCCCCTGGCTGGTGAGCCTAAAACCAGGGGACTCCAGAGGGCTGTGCAAACTCAATGATTGAGCATGTTCAAGACAGAAATCAATAGATTCCTGGAGACTACTGACATCAAGGGATATGGAGATAGCGCAGCAAAGTGGTGTTGAGGTAGACCAACAGCCATGGTCTCAATTCAATTGGTGGAGCAGGCTTAACGGGCTGAATGGCCTACTCCTGTTCCTATGTTCCCTTGTTCCTATGTTCCTCTGTTCCTATGCTGTGTGCCCAAAGGCTGCAGTTGGCATTGGTGCTGAGTGACTGGTTGCAGTGACCGGTAAGAGCACCCTCTATTGGCCCTTTGTGCCTAACAACAGCATCTTCCATTAGTGCTGAGCACCCTCTGTTGACCATCCCACTTCTGTACTAAATTACCATGTGTATTTAAATTTCTCTGTTTGTTCATTTACAAGAACAAATTCATTGAATTTGGCTTTAGGCAGTACCATATTTTTAACTAATTCACAGATGAGATTAACTGAACAAACCTCTGAAAAGGTGATGCTCACATTTTCCACTTCCAATTTCAACCAGTAGTACTGAACACTGCCCTCAGTTACAGAATTTAACACCAGTGGTTATTTTTTGTTACCTACAGAAGTCTTTTATTTCCAGACATTTTTCCATCATTAAGCAAATAACTTTCTATTGTTGAATTATGTTTTTAGTCAACAATGCCTGATTTGAAATGTTGGATAAAAATACAAAGGGCGGGATTTTCCAGCCCCACCCGTTGCCGGGATCATCCAGTCCCCCTGAAAGCCAATGGACTCTTGGCCGGGCCGCTGAATCTCCCGCAACAGGTCCTACCACGACAGGGCCGGAAAATCCCGGCCAAAGAGTTGTGCTAAAGAGCCACCTTACTCTGTAGGTAGGAGGGGAATTGCTCCTAAAGTAAAGCAGGTGGGTGTGATCTGGCTACAGATGTGATAAGGCCAAGTCTTAACCCTGAGATGTAGCATCACCACAGCCCCTTGAGATTCATAGTACCCAACAGCCCCATGCTCCCGCAACTTTTCCTCCCATTCAAGGATCAGTTGGACAAAGCAGGAGAGTACAAGAACCACCCATTGTAGGATCACCAAGGGGAAGTACAGTGGTACTAATTAGTCATTAATGTAAAGACGACTCATCGAATTGTGATCACTTCATTACACCTCAGTGCAGAGCCTGTTTGTTGGGGAGGTCCATGATGGGAGAGGTTGAATGATGGTAATTCAGCTTCAGTAATGAGACAATCACAGGGCATTTCCTTAAAGGTCCTTCCTGACTGACCACAGTAACTTCAGCAGAAGCCCTGTTTATGCAACATCCAGATATGCCTCCAGACAAATCCAATTCACCTGGCTGCCCAGCTCCCAACCCCTCAGCCAGCATCACCCGTGTCCATCCAGGCATATGGGGAGATAGTGGCATAGTGGTAATATCACTGGACTAGGAATCCAGATGTCCAGCCTAGTGCCCTGGGGACATGGGTTCAAATCTGACCATGGCAGCAGCTGGTGGAATTTAAATTCAATTAATAAATCTGGAATATAAAGTTAGCCTCAGTGTCATGAAAATATAATAATTCTCATAATATTGTTGTGATTTATTGTAAAAGTGGGTTAATAGTAGGGTTTGGATCAGTTTCTCTGTGTGTATATGTGTGCGTGTAGGATGTAATTGAATTGGAGGCGGCTGGTTTGGAGACTTTGAGTTATCAACAGGAAGCTAGGTTTGAAATGCTAAATACGTAAACATGG
The DNA here is from genome assembly GCF_964194155.1 of Cetorhinus maximus. Lineage (NCBI taxonomy): Eukaryota > Metazoa > Chordata > Chondrichthyes > Lamniformes > Cetorhinidae > Cetorhinus > Cetorhinus maximus. Next base: position 74,617,239 of record NC_135887.1, on the reverse strand, counting down.
CTGAAGTTCTAGAATGTGAGGTGTGAGGAACATTTGCATTTTTAGATCATTTAGAGTAGTTTGAAGTTCAAAGAGATGGTAAGATGTTACACTTAGCCAGAAGAAGCTAAGCCAAACAGTGTGTTTATTTTTCCCAAAGGTTACTGATAAAATTCGTACCATGAAAAGATTTATATTATGAGAAAAGTAAAGTTGCAAAAATGCATGGGAACAATGGAATTTGCATTAAAAAGGGAGAAACATGTATAAAGGAGATGATGCTGTGTGTAAGAGGAGAAGGAATTCTAAGATCTAACACAAGTGTGAAAAGCCTCCAGCCTCTGTGCATCAAGTTGCTGTCTACAGGAACCAAAGCTGAGAAAGCTCACTTTGAAACTCACTGTCGAGGGTATTGTGTTGCTTTGCTTGGGTCTGTTTAAATCTATTTGTTGTTACTGTTGCCTTAACAGATGTGTACCTGGGAGCCAGATTAATTAGGGGTTTTAGGAGTTATTATAGTAGTAATTTGTAGACCTATGTATGTGCTTGAAATCTTTTCTTTTGTTAATAAATGTTTAATTTTGTTTTCTAAAAAACCTCTGAAGTCATCATAGTCTTATTAACTCTGCATTCAGGGCATGCATCTCGAAATAAAATGCAAATTGCAAAACGGTTGTGAATGCTTGATCAAGTTTCCCAGATTTGATCTGCCTGGCACACATCATCTGCCACACCAATAACACCAGCGATGCCCACGTCCCATGAAAAGAATAAAGAAAAATGTTAATACCCTGCTGTCAAGAAACACTAAGAAATTGTGCTGTGCATTCACAACCTTCATTCCTCTGGAACCTTTATGTTGAGCATCAAGTGACTGAACTGAAAATGTTAACTCTCTACATCCAAATCAATCAGATCCAAATTATCCAGTCACAATTGTAATTAGATACCAAGGTGTACACGAATACCCAGTATAAATGGACCATACTGTAGAGTTTTTTTTAATATCTAGGTCAGTCACAGTACACTTCAGATCAAATACCTCTTGCAAATGTGCAGTGGGGAAATAGGAAAGTAAATGTTATCTTGACTCAGTCAGTAGCACGATGAATTGGAAGTTTATGAGTTCACAATCCATACCAGGACATGAGTGCATAACGGAAGCTTTTGCTGTGATCTGGTTTTCACATCATACACTGCAGTGCCCACTCTCACACAGTAGCTGCAGGTCAGGTTTCAGACAGGATATTCTGGAGGAGAAATTGGGCTCTGTAGCACCCATTTCTTGAATACTATAAAGGCTCCTAAATTTTGGAAATGGTCTCCGTGATGCAAACGCACACCTGCACTGGGAAGTGCGGTGGATGCCATTTTTTAAAAGGGGTTAGTATGCATGCACCTAACCACTGCCAGCAGTTAACAGATCAGGCAGACCCTGATCTTAATCAGTGTGTAACATGTTTGACACCAGAGCTGCCCTTTTCAAGCTCCACACTACAGCCTTTGCCCTCTCTAACCACACACAGCTAAACACGACGTTAAACAACATGAAGGAATCCCCCCCACCCCCGGCCCCACCCGTTCACACAGCCAACACTATTTAAAGGAATCATGAACTACTTATAGGTTAGTTGCTAGATTATGGCTACTGGTGCAATTCTACATACTTTGGTGAGCTTTTCCATCATGGTCCAAAGATTCAGTATTTCACAGGGACTGATCTAGCTGTCACTGAAGTACTTTACTGGTGATACGGTGCCACACATAAGACTACTTAATAAGAGAGGAGCCCATGGTGTTGGGGGTAGTATATTAGCATGGATAGAGGACTGGCTAACTAATAGAAGACAGAGAGTTAGGATACGGGGGGCATTGTCAGGATGGCAGTCTGTAACTAGTGGAGTGCCACAGGGATCAGTGCTGGGACCACAATTATTTACAATACATATTAATGACTTGGATGAGGGAAATTAATGTACTATTGCCAAGTTTGCAGATGACACAAAAAAAGGTGGGAAGGCAAGTGGTGAAGATGACACGAAGTGTCTACAGAGGGATATAGACAGGTTAAGTGAGTGGGCAAAAAAGTGGCAGATGGAAGATAATGTGGGAAAGTGTGAGGTTATGCACTTTGGCAGGAAGAATAGAGGAACTGAATATTACTTAAATGGAGAAAGGATGAAGAAAGCTGCAGCACAGAGGGATTTGGGGGTCCTCGTGCATGAATCCCAAAAAGCTAACATACAAGTTCAGCAGGTAATAGGGAAGGCAAATGGAATGTTGGCCTTTATTTCAAAGGGAATGGAGTATAAAAATTTGGAAGTCTTGCTAAAACTATACAAGGCACTAGTTAGACCACACCTAGAAAACTGTGAACAGTTTTGGTCCCCTTATCTATGGAGAGATGTACTAGCATTGGAGGCAGTTCAGAGAAGGTTCATTAGGCTGATCCCGGGTATGGAGGGATTTTCTTATGAGGAGAGGTTGAGTAGGTTGGGCCTGTACTCATTGGAGTTTAGAAGAATGAGAGGTGACCTTATTGAAATATATAAGATTCTTAGGGGGCTTGACAGGGTTGGTGCTGAGAGGTTGTTTCCCCTTGTGGGAGAGTGTAGGACCAAGGGCATAATCTCAGAGTAAGGGGGTGCCCATTTAAAACAGGGATGAGGAGGAATTTCTTCTCTCAGATGGTAGTCAATCTGTGGAATTCTTTACTGCAGAGGGCTATCGAGGCTGGGTCATTAAGTATATTTAAGGCTGAGATAGACAGATTTTTAATCAGTATGGGAATCAAGGGTTATGGGGAAAAGGCAGGAAAGTGGAGTTGAGGGTTATCAGATCAGCCATGATCTCATTGAATGGCAGAGCAGGCTTAATGGGCCAAATGGCCTACTTCTCTTGCATCTTATAGTCTTATGAACTTAAAGGCTTGTACTGAAACCAGCTACTTGTAGACATGGATGGCCTAGTAGGTCTTCCTTTTGGAATTGAGCATAGCTAGGAGAATGAGGAGAAGCCATGTAGAGCAGGATAAGTGGCTAGAAGAGAGAGGAAGAAACGGGGAGAAAGCCTCTCAGTAGGAGGATTGTCTGCAAAAGGTGTTTACGGAGCAATTCTCTTAACTGAACTTCAATGGCGATCATTGCTCGAAATATCTGTCCTTCACTAAAGAGGTGGTGACTGAAATCTGCCAACTGCTGCAGTCACAACTGCAACCTCAGAGCAGGCAAGGACCCCAATGCCAGTACCTGTCAAGGTGGTTGTGGCTCTGAACTTCTTATACATCTGGCTCCTTTTGTGCCTGTTGCTGGAGACATAAGCAATATCTTGCAGCTCCAAGTACACTGTTGCATAAAGGAGGTCACTCAAGCTCTCTATCCAAAGAGAGACAGCTTCATCTCACTCCTTCTTGCCAGAAACAAACAGTAGTGAGCCTGCTCAGATTGCAGCTTCCCCATGGTGCAGGGTGCCCATTGCCTGTGTACACATTGCTTGCGAGCATCTCGTGTCAATGCTAGCATTTTCCTGAACCAATAAGATTTCCATTTCCTCGACATGCTGCTGATATGTGACCTTCGGCAGGTTTATTTTCCTGATCCTGGAAGGAGTCACAATCCGTTCATTCAGCAGCAGTCCATGTGCCACCTGCATTTGACCCACCACAGCAATTCAAAGCCTGGCTACTGGATAACAAGGATTATCCACTCACGGCATGGCTCATTATTCCAGTCCAGAACCCAGGCACATGTGCACAGCAGTCTTACAATGAGAGCCTCACTGCCACAAGCAACATCATATACCATACCAGCAGCGTCCTCAAACAACGCTTCTGCTGCCTGCAGTACTCACTGAGTGAGTCTCAAGATTTGTTGTGGCATGCTGCACAACCTGGCCATTATGAGGGGGAATCCTTTGTCACCATGTATTAGGTGAAAAATTGAGGAGCAGAAACACGATGTAGAGGAAGAGAAGGAAGTGGAGGAGGAAGGGGAGAAATAGAAATAGAAAGGGAGGCTGCAAAATAGACAGCTCCTTTCTGCCCAGACTCTAAGAGATCAAATAATTAATGAGCAATACCACTAAGCTTAACCACAATTCTTCATTTAGCTCCTTAGGCAGCACCTTCCAAACCCATGACCACTACCATCTAGAAGGACAAAGGCAGCAGTCACATGGGAACTGGGAACACCACCACCTGCAAGTTCCCCTCCAAGTCACTCACCATCCTGACTTGGAAATATATCGCCGTTCCTTCACTGTCGCTTGGTCAAAATCCTGGAACTCCTTTCCTAACAGCACTATGGGTGTACCTACACCACATGGACTGCAGCGGTTCAAGAAGGCAGCTCACCACCACCTTCTCAAGGGAAATTAGGGATGGGTAATAAATTCTGGCCCACATCCCATGGATGGATTTTTTAAAAGTCCCAGATTCCTAAACTCGCACCTACCACTGGCCATCACATTGCGCTCTTCCCTAAAATGCCAGATTGTAAATCAAAATACACATTCATCTAAATTTATAAATTAAATTATGAAACAATGCATGAAAAAATAAACTAATGACGCTTGTGGATTCCCTTAGTTCCTGTCAGTCATCTATGTGCCTTTGCCTATTCTAATGCTTCTACAGAGTGCATCCCTAATGGCTGCTGCCTGTCTGGTGGAAGGCTGCTCCCATATTGCACTCCGCATTTAAGTAAGGATATACTTGCTGTAATAACTTGATGGAGCAGCAGGTTTGGTGAAGAAAAGGCTAAACTTTATTGAGGAGACATGTAGAGGTGCTTGCATGTTAGACGTGATCTCTCTGCCGGAAGCCCTGCCCATAGGATTACCTGCGCAATAAGCCTATTGGTCAAAGCCCCCTTAATCGCCCACACATGATGGGCGATTGACAGGAGGGAGGGACAATGCATCTAGTTACTACACTTGCCCCCCCTTTAAATTTCTTACATTTACAATTAAAAAAAAATGACAGAAAAACCAGCAAACATTTGTACAGTCTCTGGCGATTACAAATCAAGTCTCTGAGGAGCTGGCAGAGATATTTTGAGCAGCATAGGTCTACCGAAGGACATTCCTGAACAGGATTATTGGTATCTGCAGCTGGACTAGGAGATACATTGTTGGAACTGGGCAGTTCTGTATTTGACAACTTGTTAGATGTGTCTGGAATATCAGCTCTAGGATTATCACACACCTCAGGAGTCAGCGGCGAAACATCAATCACAGGTTGAGCTTGTATTCATTGGGATGTTTCTCTAGCCCTAATATGATCTATCTGTTTGCGTACAATTCTATTTTTGACTTGCACTTGAAAAGATAATGGACCAGTCTCTGAAATGATGACTCCTGGAGTCCAACAGGGTCCACTTGCAAAATTATGCACGTACGCAGGGACACCTACATGGAACGTATGAGACTTGCTGTGTAGATTATGGTTCAATTTTTGATTATTCTGGCTCTGTGTCACCTTCCCCTCTGGATTTGGAAAGGCCAAGGCCTGAATTTCATGCTTGGCATATATGTTAAGTCAGCGGGAGCGGAAGCGGATGTGGAATCCGCTCCCAGCCGTGGTCGTGTTGCAAACGCAATTTCACGCTGGACGGCCAATTAAGGTCCACCCAGTGTGAAGCACATTTTCTGAATGGTCGGGAAGGGCCGGGAGGGGGCGGGAGCCTGTTGGGCGCTGGGTCCAATGGTGACCCAGCCGGTGCTTTAAAACCAGCAAAGGCAGCTCTCTGAATGCTGCTCGGGGAGAACCTTTAGAGTCGGTCTGGAGACTGGAACAATTGCCTCACCAGCAGCAAGAAATGTCAGATGGGAGGACAGGTTGAGTGGGCACTCTCGCGGTCCTCGTGGAGGAGGTCAGTGTCAGGCGGGACACTCCCGTACCCAGGGACGGCAGGATGAGGCCACCGCACCAGACCAAAAATCCCGGGAGGAGGAGGCAGCCGAGGTCAGCAGCCATGGCGTTGTGCGGCGCACATGGGTGCAGTGTGGCAAAAGGTTCAATGACCTGCTGTGCTCGGCAAGGGTGAGTACTGTGTTGACATGGATAAGTGTGTTGAAGTGTTAAGGTCTGGCCATCCCCCCGTGGGTCTCAGGGGTGTTAGACTCTGAGTGGCAACTGTCACTGACACCGGAGCTGGCCAAGGGGGTGAGCCCTGGCTGCTTGGACCGAGTGCCTTGCGGGCTGACGGCCACGACTCACACTGCAAGGTGTTCCTCAGGTGGGGTTGGCCAGGCTGCAATGGTGCTGCAGGTAGAGAGCGGACTAATCAATGCTCCTCTGTCCTTTCAGGAGAAGAGGAGCCATAACAACATCGAGAGGTCACGGACAGGTGGAGGCCCCCCCCAGACCTCCTAATCATGACAAGGTTCGAAATGGATACTTTGGAGCTGGAGAGCCACCACCCACCTCGTTCAGCTGGTTGTGGAGAGGCAGGGGTCTCTGACGAAGGGAAGAGTGCAGAGCACAGAGGTGAGAGTGTCAGACTGAGCAAACAATCCTGTGCAGTCTCATCATAAATGGGAGCCTCAAACCTGGATTCACCATTGATCATTGAAAGACGATGGCACCATGATGCAGATCTCCATTGTCTTACCAGGGTGCCTGGCATGCACAGTGACAGTGTGAGGACTTAAACTAATGACATATCGTTCTTCTCACTTAGATTCTCCAGCTTGCCCACGAATGCAGGACCCCAAAGAGCCACCCTTGATGCCAGATGACCACTGGGCTTCAGATACACCTACGTCACCCCTGCTCTCTGAACCAGGCACCCGCGCAGATACCAGCACCTTGGTGGGTATTAGATCTGCAGCTAAAATGTCAGTGCACAGCAGTGAGGGCACTTCACATTGCTTGAGGAGCAGGCAGAGGCAGAGAGTGCCCAGGGTGCCAGCAGCTGGAGGACTGCTGGAGACCAGGACGATGCTGAACTGAAGGCAGATGATGAGTCTCTGGAGTTGTCCATTAGGCAGCAGATGCTGCATGTCCAGTGGGATGTGCAGGAGGATCTGGCGGAGATCCATGGCTGTGTGCCATGGTCTCCGTTGTGAAGGAGGCCATGCGGAGAATGAGCACTGCATTGACCCTCATCGCCAAGTGCACTGTCTCCTCCATTGAAAGAATGGTGACTCTCATGGAGAGGCAGCTCCAGGAACAGAATCAGAGGTTCCTGGGGTTGCAGTTGGAGCTCCAAGCCCTCACACAGGCAATGACTTCAGGTGATCAGTGTCAGTGAGGGAGATGGATAAGGCACCCAGTATCCCAGCTAGGTGCCCATCCATCAATGGCGAGCAGGGAGGTCCAGAGCGACCTCATGTTGGTGCATGAGCTGTTTGTCATCTCTGCGGGCTCCTCTTAGGGTGCTCTGGATGACAGCAGCAGCTCCTCCGCCCCTCTGCCAGTGACCCTGGCATCTGATGAGGCTGCGATGACTGGGGAGATGCCAGCCGTGACACTGGTCTATTCCCTCCCAGGAGGGGCCAGCAGAGGCTCCATTGGCCAGAGGACACTGCTCTGCCTCAGTTCTTGGGTGGCGGAGAGTCATCCTAAGCCACCTTTTCAACAGATAGCCCTTGTCACCCAGCAGCCATCCATCCAGTTGGGCTGGAGCACTAAAGAGCCTTGGCACCTGAAAGTGTAACAGGATGTCATACGTCATGGGAGCTGCCAGGGTACCTTCCACAGACTTTCAGAATCTGTATCCTGTGGTCACACACTATCTGCACGTTCATGGAGTGGAAGCCCTTCCTGTTGACAAAGGCACCCGGCTGACCTGCGGGCGCCTTGATGGCCACATGTGTGCAGTCAATTGCACCCTGGATGCGGGGGAACCCAGAAATCGCTGCAAAGCCTCTGGCTTGCTCAGCCTGGCTGGCCTCGTCATTACGGTAAAGCATAAAGGTCAGTACCTGCCTGAACAGAGCTTCCGTCACCAGCTTGATGCAACTGTGGACAGCTGATTGGGACACTCCACACAGATCCCCCACTGAGCCCTGGAAAGAGCCAGAGGCATAGAATTTGAGGGCCACTGTGACCTTCAGAGCCACTGGCCTGGGGTGTCCATCCACACAGTTGGAGCTGATCTCAGGCCCAATCATCTGACAAATGGAGGTCACAGTCTCCCTGGAGAGGTGGAGCCTCCTTTGACATTGCAGCTCGAGCATATTGAGGTAGCTGCATCGCCACCTGTAAACCCTGGCAGCAGGATAGTGGCATCTTCTGCGCTTCTGCCCCCCTTGTGTCTGCGTCCCTCCTCCCACAGGTCCCTCTGCTGGAAGCTGCATTGGGACACCTGGCCTCCTCTCCCTTCTGCCCCTCTCTTCCTCCTCAGAGGAGGTGCCATCATTGGAGACCACAATCCCCATTACCAGAGTAAAGGAAGTCTATCTGATATCTGGAAGGGTCAACACGGTCAAAATTTTCCTGGGGCCTTGGAGACACCAATGAGTCCTGAAATGAAGCCTAGAAATGCTAGGAATGAAGCTCAGAACAGAGATGAAACTGTCACATTCAAATAAGCAACCAGCAGCAAACTATCTCCAAAACTCCTCACTACTCACAATGCTGACACTTTTTATCCCACCCTTAGATGAGGTTTCATTAAAAGTGGGCTGCCCGCCTGCCCGTTTTGCCCATGCGATGAGTGCAAAGTTACACGGGCAACGTAACATCAAGTACAATTGGCTTTTTAAAGACCTGAAGTGGCCTTTTAATTGTTGGCGGGCAAGGCTCCGACATCTGCATGCACCCACCAACCTGGAGATTGCTCGTGTGCAGGATGACATCGGGACGCTTGCCGACATCATCTCGCGCTATTTCACGTCTGTTCGGATTGGGCGCACGCCCTCCTGGGACACATAAAATTCTACCCCAAGTGTAAATACATACGCAAATGACATTTCATCAGTAACTCTGATGGTGTCGAGCCCGTAGTAGTATGTGCTGTTGTACGAAATCTGGAAAGGGGAGACTCCAGAGTACCTCCAGATAGCTTCCACATACCAGCTTTAAATTCTGGACAGCTCTTTCAGTGAGACCATTGGATGAAGGATGCCAGGGAGCGGTCTTTATGTGCCAGATACCATCCAGATCTGTTAGTCTCTGAAATTCCACATTGGTGAGAGCTGTTCCATTATCAGAAACAATAATCTCAGGTAAACCATGTATACTGAAGGAATGATGCAGCTTTTCAATAGTGGCGGCTGGAGTTGGCATTTTTACTTCATAGACATCAAGCCATTTTGAATGTACATCGATGATTAATAGGAACATGGTGCCTAGAAACGGTCCCACATAGTCAATATGCAGCCTAACCCAAGGTCGACCAGACCAATCCCATGGGTGAAGAGGGGCTGAAACAGGCAGCTTCTGGTGTTACTGGCAAAGGGAACAGTGTTTAACCATGCTCTCGATGTCTCTGTCTATTCCTGGCTACCAGCCGTAGCTATGTGCCAGCATCTTCATCTTTGATATGCCTGGGTATGCAATGTGGAGCTCTGCCAAGAGTGACTCTCTACCCTGTGATGGGACCATAAACCTTGAGCCCCACAGCAAGATTCCATCTTGACAACTCAGATCAGTGTTTCTGGAATAAAATGGTCGTAAGTCATTAGGCACAAGTGTTCTTGGTCACCCTTGTAAAACAAACTTTGACTTTTGGCAGTACTGGGTCTCTGTTCATCCAATTCTTGATCTGTTTGGCACATACGGGTGATGAATTCAAGAAATTTAACCCTAACCCTAGCTCTTGTGGAACGGGTGTATTGATGAGACTACCCGGTAACGGAAGATGACTAAGTTCATCTGCACTGACTGTATGCGAGTCAGGGCAGTCTGTGAATGTGTACTTGTAAGCTGATAGCGTCAAAGCCCAGTGTTGGCTTCTCGCTGAAGCTATAGGCGGAATAGCTTTGTCTTCACTGGACAGCTGCAGTAAGACATCCTTGCTCCTGTACTCAAGTCCTCTCGCAATGAAGGCCAACATACCATTTGCCTTCCTGACTGCTTGCTGCACCTGCATGCTTGCTTTCAATGATTGGTGTTCAAGGACACCAAGCGTCCACCTTTGTGCATCAACATTTCCCAATCTATCACCATTTAAATAATACCCAGCCATTCTGTTTTTCCTACCAAAGTGGATAACTTCACACTTATCCATGGCATACTGCATCTACCATATATTTGCCCACTGACTCAACTTGCCTAAATCGCCTTGAAGCCTCTTAGCATCCTCCTCATTGCTCACATTCCCACCAAGTTTCGTGTCATCAGCAAACTTAGAAATATTACATTTGGTTTCCTCATTCAAATCATTGATATATATCGTGAATAGCTGGGGACCAAGCATTGATCCCTGCGGTACCCCATTAGTCACCGCCTGCCATTCCAAAAAAGACCCATTTACCCCTAATCTCTGTTTCCTGTATGCTAATTCTCAATCCATGCCAATATGTTACCCCCAGTCGCATGTGCTGTAATTTTACACACTAACCTCTTATGTGGGACATTATCAAAAGCTTTCTGAAAATCCATATACACCATATCCACTAGGTCTCCCTTATCAATTCTGCTAGTTACCTCTTCAAATAAACTCCAAAAGGTGTGTCAAACATGATTTCCCTTTCATAAACCCATGTTAACTTTGTCTAATCCTATTGGTATTTTCTAAGTGTCCTGTTATCACATCCTTTATTGTAGACTCTAGTCAATGGGTCTTTCTGACCATCCCCCATTTGACGTGATAGAAAAGCTCCTACACCATAAGGAGAAGGATCACAAGTCAACATGAGCTCTTTAGCTGGGTCATAATGTACCACAAGCATGATGAATGAAGCAGTTTCTTCACAGTTACAAAGGCTTCTTCTTGCTGTGAACCCCATGACCTGTGGTGATTCTTCCTCAGCAACAAATGTAGTGGTGCCAGTACAGTGGATAGATTAGGTAAAAAACAGCTATAGTAATTAATCATACCTAGGAACAATTTATGCTCTGTCACATTAGAAGGTAATGGTACATCTTTAATTGCCTGGATCTTGTCTTCAACAGCATACAACCCCATAGCGTCCAATCTGTGACCCAGGTAGGTCACCTCCGATGCTTGAAATGTGCATTTTCCTCGTTTCAAACACACACCTGCTTCCATAAATCTTCTCAGCATTTCCTCAAGGTTGGCTAAATGTTCAGCTTCGGTCAGTCCAGTATTGAGAATGTCATCTAAGTACACGACCACACGGGGAAGCCCCTGCAGGAGACTCTCCATGGTTCACTCAAAAATAGCACATGCTGATGAAACTCTGAAAGGTAATCGGGCGTTCTGGTAAAGGCCTTTATGGGTATTAATTATCACATTCTCTTGATGTGCTATCCAATTCTAATTGTTGATAGGCATGACTCATGTCTAGTTTTGTATATGGCTTACCTCCTGCTACCTTGGCATACAAGACATCGATTCTAGGAATGGGGTATTTATCTAACTTTGCTGCTTTGTTTACTGTCAGTTTGTAGTTACCGCATACACATAGTCTGGCTTGACAACTGAGACTATGAGTGTGGTCCACTCAGAAAACTGGACAGGCTGAATTATTCCCAGGTTTTTCAACCTGCACAACTCTGCTTCCACTTTTTCTTTTAGTGAGTGAGGCACTGGTCTGGCCTTGAAGGAACGTGGTGTTGCCTGGGGATCGATGTGCATTTAGTTTGCATGCCCTTCAGTTTCCCCATTTCGTCTTGAAAAACAGTGTCATATTTCTTCAAGAGCTCTGGAATTCCATTACACTTCAAATGGAATATTTCTGACCAGTCAAGTTTTATTTTCTGCTGCCAAACTCGACCCAAAAGGCTGGGCCAGTCCTCTTTACGATTATCACAGGCAGTTGGACTGTCTGTTGTTTGTAGCAGACTGGGACAGTAGCAATGCCTTTGACCTGAATGGATTTCCCAGTGTAAGTTTTCAGCTTGGCGGGCATTCGCTCCAATGTCAATGGCTGACTCCCTTCACTGAGGTACTAGAACACGTACTCCCCAACAACAGTAGCTGAATCACCGGTATCCACCTCCATCTGCAGCCGTTTGCCATTCACTTGCACTGTGGCTGTAATGGGCTCAGATTTAACAGCAGCCACATGATACAGAGACTATACACCAGTAGTAGCAGCCTCAGCCTTTGCTGCATCAGTTAGCTCAATTAGATTTGTTTGTTGTTTTGCTGTTTGCCTATCCTTTGTTCTGCGCTGCCTAATCAGGTGTCCTTTCCTGTGGCAGTAATTGCATTCTGCCTCTTTGACTCCACAAACGTCTGCTCCATGATTTCCTCCACGTCTGTAGCAAATGCGCATCTCATTAGCTGACGCGTTACCATTAGGCTTCCAAAGTCTTATGTAGTGGGCATAGAATTGCGCTTAAAATCTGCTGTTATGTTTTTCACGCCACGCTCAGCGGCAGGTTCCTGCTCAACATGGAACATGGCGCCATTATCCATATGCTGCAAAGCCTGAGAATCTTTCGCAGCACTTTCCATTGCGAGAGAAAGTTCCGGGGTGCGCTTGAAATCGATGTCGGGTTTGGCTAGCAAGCGACGCTGTACGGGGTCATCCTTGACTCCACATACAAGACTAACCCGCAGCACATCATTCAAGGTATCCCCAAACTCACAGTATTTAGTTAACTGTTTCAGATTTGCCACCAAGCTCTCTCCCAGGGCATGAACTCTCGAATTAAACTTGAAGCGCTGCGTGATCACGAGTTCCACTAACTCTCTGTACGGCTGAGAACTGGGCGCGTTCGGGGCGGTCAGGTTTCGAATCAGGTTATATGTTTTGCTTCCGCATGGACTCAGCAGGATAGTTTTACGTTTTTCTTCAGCAGTAATCTCATTTGTCACGAAATAGAATCCAAGTCGCTCAACATACTGACTCCAATCTTCAATGTTAGCATCACATGAATCAATTCTTCCAAACAGTGGCATGACTGGTAAGTACTGTTCAACTTCGTTTTACTCACATCAACCAGGGTGAAGTACGCAGCAGAAGTCAGTTTTATCTTCATTGCCAAATGTAATAACTTGATGGAGCAGCAGGCTTGGTGAAGAAAAGGCTAAACTTTATTTAGGAGACATGTAGAGGTGCTTGCACGCTAGACATGATCTCTCTGCCAGAAGCCCCGCCCACAGGATTACCTGTGCAATAAGCTTATTGGTCAAAGCCCCCTTAATCGCATCAAATGATGAGTAATTGACAGGAGGGAGGGACAATACATCTAGTTACTACACTTGCACTGGAGGCGGTACAGCGAAGGTTCACCATATTGGTACCTGGGATGAGGTGTTTGTCCTATGATGAGAGTTTAAGTAAATTGGGCTTATATCCTCTGGAGATTAGAAGAATGAGAGGCTATCTCATTGAAACTGACAGAATTCTGAAGGGGCTCGATAGGGCAGATGCTGAGAGATTGTTTCCACTGTTCAGGGAATCTAAAACACAGGGGAACAGTCTCAGGATAAGGGGCCAAGGATTGAGATGAGGAGAAATTACTTCAGTCAAAGGGTTGTGAATCTTTGGAATTCGCTATCTCAGAGTGTTGTGGATGCTCCATCGTTGCATACATTTAAGGCTGGGATAGGCAGATTTTCGGTCTCTCGGTGAATTGAGGGATATGAGGAGCACGCGGGAAAATGGAGTTGACGCCCAAGATCAGCCATGGTCGTATTGAATGGCAGAGCAGGCTGAAGGGCCGTGTGTCTACTCCTGCTCCTTTTTCTTATCTTCTTATGCTGAATTTCAGGTAAGGGGACTGCAGATGGCCTTAGCAGGTAATCCAAACAGCATTGGGCCTAGGAGGTCAGGCTACTGACTGTATCACCTCAGCCTGGGCTGGCAGACAAAGGTCAAGGCGTAGTGGCAGGAGTGGGAGCACGAATGCTGGCATCCTGAGAGAGAACAAGTTCCAAACACCATGGAACCACTGACACCCTCCTGAGATGGTCCCTCACCAATATTGCAGAAAAGATTGGTCTGCTGTGATGCCCTGGAAGCCCCTTTGAACTCTGTTACTCAGAGCCATGATGGTATCTCTTCACCTGCATCATCTTCTTCATCTACTTACCGGGCAGGTTCCAATTCTTGAGGAGAAATGAAATGAAAAACGGACAAAGGTTGGATTGTGATAATGACGACAAGAAATTAAGAAGGAAGTACTTACGCCATCAGCAAAACTCTTCCCAGTCAGAAGAGAGCGAAGGATGATGAAGGAATGTGATGAGAGAAAGAGGATTATGCTGAAACCCTCATCATCAATTGCTTCAGCCCCATCAATGGGCAATCATGGCCTGAGTAAAGCCCCTTCCCATGATCGCCACCGATGTCTCGTCATGGGGTTAAAACATGCATTGTCCCCTCCAGTTAATTCCTGCTGCCTCCTGTTAGGCACCACTTTCTCCTGCAAGAAAGAGGGAAGTGTGACAGTGAGAGTCTTGCAATGCACTTAGAGTGATGTGGCTGTCACAGTTGAATATCTGCCGGGATGTGCAAGCTGTAAGATGTGAGCAGGAGGCTTGTAACCATGCTAAATGTGTGAGCGTGAGATATAAGATATGGATATCAGGGTTAACCCCTGATTGATAGAGATTGTTGGTGGATGAGTGATGGGGTGCAGTGAATTGAGCAGTTGATGAGATGCAGTTGGCAGGATATGACATTTGAAGATGCACTCACTGACTTTAACCACCCATGTGAGATTATTAAACTTCATTCTCCGTTACATCCTTGAAGCTACAGCCCAGTTGTTGACCCCCGCTGCTATCACTTTCCACTGCCACCTGAGTATGTATCTGGAGGGCTTCCTACCTTCCTGAGGATACAGGACATCTCTCTTCTGTTCAATCTTTTCCACCAAGACCTCCTGTGCAGTCTGATAACCTTGGTACATGGTCATGGTCAGCCATTGCTGAGCCTTTCACTGCTCACTTACAAACACACAAATTCAGAGCAGGAGTAGGCCACTCGGCCCCTCGAGTCTGCTCCACCATTCAATTAAATCATGGCTGACCTGATTGTAACCTCAATCCCACATTCCTGCCTGCCCCCAATAACCTTTCTCCATCCTGCTTATCTAGAATCTATCCACCTCTGCCTTAAAAATATTCAAAGACTCTGCTTCTACTGCCTTTTGAGGAAGAGAGTTCCAAAGACGCACAACCCTCTGAGAGAAAAAATTTCTTCTCATCTCTGTCTTAAATGGACGTCCCCTTATTTTTAAACAGTAACCCCTAGTTCCAGATTCTCCCACAAGAAGAAACATCCTCTTCACATTCACCCTGTCAAGACCCCTCAGGATCTTGTATGTTTCAATCAAGTCTTCTAAACTCCACTGGATACAAACCTAGCCTGTCCAACCTTTCCTCATAAGACAACCCGCCCATTCCAGGTATTTGTCTAGTAAACCTTCTCTAAACTGCTTCCAACACATTTACATCCTTCCTTAAATAAAGTGACCAATACTATACACAATACTCCAGATGTGGCCTCACCAATACCCTGTATAACTGAGGCATAACCTCTCTATTTTTGTATTCAATTCCTCACAATAAATGATAACATTCTATTAGCTTTCCTAATTACTTGCTGCACCTGTACACTAACCTTTTGCGATTCATACACTAGGACACCCAGATCCCTCTACATTTCAGAGCTCTGCAATATTTTGTCATTTAGATAATATGCTTCTTTTTTATTCTTCCTGCCAAAATGGACAATTTCACATTTCCCCACATCATATTCCATTTGCCAGATCTTTGCCCACTTACTTAACCTATCTATATCCCTTTGTAGCCTCCTTATGTCCTCTTCACAACTTACTTCCCTAGCTATCTTTGTGTCAGCATCAAATTAGGCAACCATACCTTTGGTCCCTTCATCCGAGTCATTTATATAAACTGTAAACACTTGAGGTCCCAGAACTGCTGCCTGTGGCAAACTACTTGTTACATCTTGCCATCTTACTTCTGAAAATACCTCTCAGCAGCTACAATTTCGATTGGAATTTTGCTGCTGATTTTCACTTTTGGGGTATATAATGAGCAGCTGATCTACTAGTGTCAAGTTGTCAACCCAATGTTGAAAGTTGTAGTCTGAATGAGTTTCATGTTTTCTTACTGATGGAAGGAGCCTTTATAGGATATAGTTATAGCCTTCTGTATTTTATTAACAACTTCAATTATTTATCTTTACCTGAATAATGCTTTAGAAACTTGTCCTGTAGGTTCACTTCAAAGAAAAACATTTCTTCTGTGCAGCTGACTAAACAGTACTGCTTCCTGGGTAAAATATGAACATGGCACGTACCCAGACTACACAATCTATATTCAGCTAACAGTATCACACATCTGGACCAAAAACAGGCTTAAGCCCAGGAATTTGGGACAGGCTAAAGTCTCTAAGTATAAAGCATAAGGGCACAAAAGGCAATTCAGTGGATGAATTTAATAATGATGTTGTGGGATACATTTTTTTATTTATTCAAACTTTTATTTTGACATAAGAAATTTTGGCTACTGGTGAAAAACATGGGGGTGGAATTGTGTTCAGAAAACATTTTACACAGTAGTTACATTTCTGTGGACAAATTATGATACAACAGAACTTGTTAGCCAGAGCCTGCGAATGCAAACAAGCAGAAGCCAGTAGACAGACAAATCTGGGTATAGGAATTTATAATGGGACGAGTTATAGGAAAGGATGGCAAAAAGTCTGACAGCAGGAAGTAAAACATTTGTAGACAAGAAGAGTTTTGGTGAGCTACATAGAGCTTTAAAAGCAAATACATGGAGGCATGGTTGGCAGGTGGGTGAGTGAAGGACTAGGGTGGCAGACAAGTGGGTGAGGGAGAGGGTGGCAGGTGGGCTGGTGAAAGACAAGGGTGGCACATAAGTGGGTGAGGGGGTAGGAGGGCAGGTAAGTGGGTGAGGGGGTAGGAGGGCAGGTAAGTGGGTGAGGGGGTAGAGTGTCAGGTAATTGGGTGAGGAGGTAGGGTGGCAAGTAAGTGGGTGAGAGAGTAGGGTGGCAGGTAAATGGGTGAGGGGGTAGGGTGGCAGGTAAACGGGTGAGGGGGTAGAGTGGGAAATAAGTGGGTGGGGGTGGGGTGGATTGGGGGGTCAGATGCCAGGGGGCTAGTTGGGTAGTCGGGGTGTGGGGGTGGGGTAGTTGGGGCTCAGGGGTAGTTGGGTTGGGGGGTAGGTGAGGGTTTTTTGGGAGCTAGTCAGGTGGTTGGGAGTTAGTCAGGGGATCTGAGGGGTAGCTGGGAGGTCAGGGGGTAGTCGGGTGGTCAGCAAGTAATTAGGAAAGTTAATGGAGTGTTATCATTTATTGCAAGAGGAATTGAATACAAGAGTAGGGAGGCTATGCTTCAGTTATACAGGGCACTGGTGGGACCACATCATTGTGTACAGTATTGGTCACCTTATTTAAAGAAGGGTGTAAATGCATTAGAAACAGTTTAGAGAAGGTTTACTAACCTAACACCTGGAATGGGAGGGTTGGTTTATGAGGAAAGGTTGGACAGGCTCAGCTTGTATCCACTGGAGTTTAGAAGAGTAAGGGGTGACTTGATTGAAACATATAAGATCCCGAGGGGTCTTGACAGGGTGAATGTGGAGAGGATGTTTCCTCTTGTGGGAGAATCTAGAACTAGGGGTCACTGTTTAAAAATTAAGTGTCGCCCAGGATAGAGATGAGGAAAAAAATTTTCTCTCACAGGGTTGTGCGTCTTTGGAACTCTCTATCTCAAAAGGCGGTGGAAGCAGAGTCTTTGAATAGTTTTAAGGCAGAGCTAGATATATTCTTGATAATCAAGGGGATGAAAGGTTATTGGGGGTAGGTGGGAGGGTGGAGCTGAGGTTACAGTCAGATCAGCTGTGATCTCATTGAATGGCAGAGCAGGCTCGAAAGGCTGAGTGGCCTACTCCTGCTCTGAATTCATATGTTTGTATGTATGTTTGCATTGGGTGGTCAGGGAGGTAGTCGAGTCGGGATTGTAGTTGGGGTGTCGGGAGGGCAGTCAGGCGGTCAGGGGGTAGCCAGGTTGGTGGGGTAGTCAGGTGATAGGGGGTGGTATTCAGAGGGGGGAGTTAGTCAGCTGGCTGGGGAGTGGAGTGAGGGAGTCAGTAGTATAGGTACCCGGGAGTTAGAAGTGGTTTTAATCCCTGGGTAACTATTCTGCTAAGTAAGTCGGAGCCATCTGCCTCTAACTCAGAGCTTCGGAGAGTTCCAGGTGCAGGGTAATTTCCCAAGGGAAGTTGAAACTTCCTGGACAATTCCCACGGAGTCTTTGTTTTTGGGCTTCCGAGGGGTCCCCCTGCACATCTTCCGTGGTACCTCCAGGTTACAACCTTGCAGAACCGGAATATCTGTACCATTACCTCCTCACTGCAAGAAGTGAGAAGGGAATAAGCAAGCCAAGCATGTGTGTGAGCTGGGTGGGCTATTCATACCTTATTTCTGTTAAGAAGATGGAGCATGACATAAAGGTAACATCAAGCCCTTTCGACACACTGCCTTCAGCGGGTTAAAGAGAATGGCTGGAACCAGTGGAGTTTGGGTTGAGTAAGGTATCTCTGTTTCACAGTTCCTAACCGCTTTTCGTTTTGGCCTAACCCAGGTTTTTGTTTAAAGGAAATGTATATCAATGCTCAGCAGCAGGATTTGGGCCTCGAGCAGTTCTATGAAACATAACTTAAAAACAGAAAATACTGGCAATGTACTGCAGGGCAGTCAGCAACTGAGAGGAGTAAATGTAGGTCAGCATTCAGGTTGAAATTTCCGGTATTTCAAGTTTTCTTTTTATCCCTGCTGTAAATCATCATGGTTTAAAATTACAGGTTACTGTGACAACAGCCTGCATGCTGGTAACTAAGTGCATGCTGGAATACTAGTTGGCAGAGCCCCGATTCCAGTACTGCAGACCTAGATGATGAAAGAAAGACTTGCATTTATGATAGCACCTTTGATGACCTCAGGACATCCCAAAGCATTCGAGCCAATTAAATACTTTTAAAGTGTTGTCATTGTTGTGCTGTTGTAATGTAGGAAAGTACTATTTAAGAGAGGCAGAGAGAGAGAGAGAGCAGGTCAATAGGTTTATTGAAAGAACTACTGCAGTTTAAATCACAGATTGTTTAGACAGGACCGAGACATCAAACAACATGTTTTTCTTCAGTGATTTCCATCTGGCTGCTTAAATCCGTGTTGCTAAGATATCACAGCTGCCTATCAGTCCTAAATGCAGACATAGTGTTACACAGGCAGAGTTTAGAATAGAGAATCCTCAGAGATCTGAATCTTTGTAAAGTATGTGACTGTAATCCTTGGGAGTTTAATATTTTCAGAATAAGAAGTTTTAGAGTAGCGTTTAATAGTTCGAGTATATTGGTATAATGGGAGTTACCCCATGCAGCCAAGAGATTATTATATAACAAAATTCACATTGTAGCGTGTGCATCTGCCAAAGAAACATCTGCTTAAAATTTACTGTACCAGAGAGAGAGAAAAAAAACTTGCAATAAAAACAAAAATCTCCTCTGCATACTTTTGGCAAGATGTGACTGGGAGAAATCTCCTTGAACTATTGCATCAGAAACAGAAATTCAGGTCATGAAGAAGTCAGTAAATCTCCATTTGATTGAGTGGATGGAGCAACAGCCTTTGTTGTCTTTGGCCTGTCAGCACCAGGTTTAAACATATCAGTGACTTGGCACAAATCTGCCCTGATGGTAACTCCTGGAAGGGAGATTCTTCCAGTTTAAGAGCATTAAGAGAAGCATTTTATGACATTATCCTAAAGAAAACTTGACTGTATCAGACTTGGCTCAGTACTCTTGCCTCAATGGCTGTGGGCTCATGTCCCACTCCAGAGGCTTGAGCACCAGATCTAGGCCAACAGTCCAGTGCCGTACTGAGGGAGTATTACAATCGGAGGTGCTGTCTTTCTGATGAAATGTTAACTGAGGCCCCATCAGAGGGATGTGAAAACTCCCACAGCATTATTTCAAAGAAGGGCTGTAGTGTTGACCTTGATGTTCTGGCCAATTGTTCATACATTAACCACTATCACTAAAATTCATTGCATTTTGTGGAAAATTGCTGTGTGCAAGTTAACCGCCACATTTCCTATATTACAACAGTAAAGGTACTTCATTTGCTGTAAAGCACTTTGGAATATCCTAAAATGCAAGTCCTTCTTTCTTTCTCACAGACAGAAAGAGAAAATGCTGGAAAAACTCAGCAGGTCTAACAGCATCTGTGGAGAGAAAAAAAAGAGTTAATGTTTCGAGTCCGTATGACTCTTCTTCAGAGACTCTTCTTTCTTTTCACCTGGTTCATAGACAACGCAATGATATATTTGTATCCGCCCTGTCTGACAAATCATTTCAAACTTACAGCAAAAGCAAAATTATAAGAAGAAACGCATTGGTAAACGTGGGCGACTTCAGATACAGTTCCTTGGGGAAAGAGCAAATAATGTTCCACTTACCCCACAGCCAATATTCCCTCTCTGTTCAAATATCACAGTTCAGATGCAAAGTGAAGCTCCCAATAGCACTGCCAGGTTAGATGAAGTAAGAATTAGATGTGGATTAAAGCTTTTTTTGGCAACGTCCTTTCCAGGGCAGATGTGTCAATACAGAGTAAAGCTCACTCCACACTATCCATCAAGCACTCCTAGATCAGATATACCATAGCTTAGCTGGAGAGTAAAGTTCACTGTACACTGGCCTTCAAACACCCCTAGATCAGATGTAGCACAGTTTGGATACAAAGTATAGTTTATTCAACACTGCCTATCAAAACACTCCTTGCTCAGGCATAGCACAGCTTAGATATACCGTATTACTCATTCTACTTCACTCGTAAACTGGTGTAGTTTTATACTGTGGCTAACATAACATAAACCTATAAAATAGATGCGAAATAACCTTAACACCTAGGCCCTAGGATATCCACGGTTGGTTTTATAACTATACTTTCTGCCGTGTGTTTTTCTCTAAATATATTTTCTCTCCTTTTTCCTTTCCAAACACTGTGCATTTCATTCCTCCCCTTACTGAGACGCAGTAGCTTTCCATCAAGTGTGCTTTGCAGTGAGACGCTGTGTGAGAGTAACTAACCCACTATCTGCATTGTCACTGGGCACAGAAAGATGAGGGTGCAATCCCCGTTGACCAGCAGCACGGTTACTAGTGCCAGCCCATATATATTAAACGATGAGTTGACAGCACAATAATAGCATCAAAGTGCTGAAAGGTTGTTCACTAAAGTGGAGCAAAGGGTTAGGATTTTTACTAAACTATACTACTGGGGTTCAAATCAAACCCAAGCCTCTCACTGAAGAGAGTGTGGGAAATGGGTGAGGCTGAGAGATGGGGAGATAGCGTGAGGCCAGGAGAGGGGGAATAAGGTGAGATTCTGAGTGGGCTTGACAGGGTAGATGTTGAGAAGATGTTTCCACAAGTGGGGGAATCTCGAACTAGTGGATATAGTTACAGAATAAGGGGACACTCATTTAAAACTGAGATGCAAAGGAATTTCTTCGCTCAGAAGGTAGTGAATGTCTGGAATTCTCTTCCCCCCAGAAAGTTGTGGAGGCTAGATCACTGAAAGTATTTAAAGAGGAGGTAGATAGATTTTAGAAATATCGGGGAGCTGAGGGCTATGAGGAGCTGGCATGAAAGAGGAGTTGAGGCCTGGGGCAGATCAGCCATGATCTTATTGAATGGCGGGACAGGCTTGAGGGGCTGCATGGCCTACTCCTGCTACTATTCCTTTCTTCTTAGACCAAGAGCGGGAGAAATAGGGTGAGGCCAGGAGAGGAGGGATAGGGCAAGGCCGGGAGAGGGGAAATAGGACGAGGCTGGGAGAGGAGGAATAGGGCGAGGCTGGGAGTGGGGGTATAGGGCGAGGTCAGGAGAGGGGGAATAGGGCGAGGCCATGAGAGGGAGAATAGGGCGAGGCTGTGAGAGGGGGAATAGGGCGAGGTCAGTAGAGGAGGAATAGGGCGAGGTCAGGAGAGGGGGAATAGGGCGAGGTCAGTAGAGGAGGAATAGGGCGAGGCCGGGAGAGGGGGAATAGGGCGAGGCCGGGAGAGGGGGAATAGGGCGAGGTCAGAAGAGGGGGAATAGGGGGAGGCTGGGAGAGGGGAAATAGGACGAGGCTGGGAGAGGAGGAATAGGGCGAGGCCAGGAGACGGGAAATAGGGCAAGGCCGGGAGACGGGGAATAGGGCGAGGCGAGAGGGGAAATAGGGCGAGGTCTGGAGAGGGGGAATAGGGTGAGGCTGGGAGAGGAGGAATAGGGCGAGGTCAGGAGAGGAGGAATAGGCCGAGGCCGGGAGATGGGAATAGGGCGAGGCTGGGAGACGGGGAATAGGGCGAGGCCGGGAGACGGGGAATAGGGCGAGGCCGGGAGACGGGGAATAGGGCGAGGTCAGGAGAGGAGGAATAGGGCGAGGTCAGGAGAGGAGGAATAGGGCGAGGTCAGGAGAGGGGGAATAGGGCGAGGCTGGGAGAGGAGGAATAGGGCGAGGCCGGGAGACGGGGAATAGGGCGAGGCTGGGAGAGGAGGAATAGGGCGAGGCCGGGAGACGGGGAATAGGGCGAGGTCAGGAGAGGAGGAATAGGGCGAGGTCAGGAGGGGGGGAATAGGGCGAGGCTGGGAGAGGAGGAATAGGGCGAGGCCGGGAGACGGGGAATAGAGCGAGGCCGGGAGACGGGGAATAGGGCGAGGTCAGGAGAGGAGGAATAGGGCGAGGTCAGGAGAGGAGGAATAGGGCGAGGCCGGGAGACGGGGAATAGGGCGAGGCTGGGAGAGGAGGAATAGGGCGAGGCCGGGAGACGGGGAATAGGGCGAGGTCAGGAGAGGAGGAATAGGGTGAGGTCAGGAGAGGGGGAATAGGGCGAGGCTGGGAGAGGAGGAATAGGGGGAGGCTGGGAGAGGGGGAATAGCGGGAGGCTGGGAGAGGGGGAATGGGGTGAGGTCGGGTTAGGAGGAATACGGCAAGGCTGGGAGAGGGGAAATAGGGGGAGGCTGGAAGAGGGGGAATAGGGCAAGGCTGGGAAAGATGGAATAGGGTGAAGTCGGGAGAGGGGGAATAGGGAGTGCCCGGGAGAGGTGAAATATGGCGAGAGCAGGAGGAGGGAATAGGAGGAGGCTGGGAGAGGAGGAATAGGGCAACGCCAGGTGAGGAGGAGATAGCGTGAAGCTGGGAGAGGGGGAATAGGGCGAGACCAAGAGTGGGATGAATTAGGAGATTCTTTGTGCAAGATTTTAACTGAAAAGGGGGGAGGGTTGAGGTGGGAGTGGGGGTGGGAGTGGGGGTGGGGGTGGGGGTTAAAATCCCCAAAAACTCCCCAGAAACCAGGCATGATCCTGCTTAGCTCGACTTTAACCAGTGCACATATAGAGACTCGCAGGAAATCACCAGGAAAATGCTGGGTCTTGCATTTCAATATGTTAACGGCCAAGGGCCAATTAACCTGATGTCCCTTCACTGTCACCTACACCACAGGGACTGCAGTAGTTCAAGAAAGTGGCTGACTATCTCCTTCCCATGAGCAGTTCGGAATTGGCAATAAATGGTGGCCTCATCATCAATCACCACATTCCAGGAACAAATAAATACTTCCAGCCAGTGAAATACTTTTGAAGCATAGCCACTGTTATCACAAAGGATACACACCACCAATTTTCTAGCCAATAGTTAACATTCAGTTTGACTGCAGTTTACACCTCTGGCCAGACATCCTCCCCAAATTTTATTTTCAAGTTATTGGATATTTATTTAATTCTAAATTACACAGGCATACCACTGAAATTGGCTCCTGTGCCCCATGCAGTTGACAAACCTCAAATGTCTCAAAGAGTTATTTCCAACAACAACAACATCTGGCATTTATACAGCACCTTCAATATAGTAAAATGTCCCAAGGCGCTTCACAAAAGCATAATCAGACAAAGTTTAGACCAAACCAAAGGAGGTTAGGGCACATGATCAAAAGTTTGGTCAGATAGGTAGGTTATAAGGAACAGCCTAAAAGGAGAGAGAGAGAAGGATAGAGGGGCAGAGAGGTCTAGGAAGGTAATTCCAAATATTAGGGCCTAGACAACTGAAGTTATGGGAGAACAAAGGAAGGCAAGCACGCACCAGAGGCCAGAATATTGGAGGAGTGTCAAGATCTCAGAGGGTTGTTGAGCTAGAGCCGTTACAGAGGTAGGGAGGGAAGGAATTTGAAAATGAGGAAGATAATTCAATTGAATTAAGGCACTTAAGGGACTGGGAGTCAGTATAGGTCAGACTATGAAATTTTGGTATTTCCTCTTTCCAGACAAGCCATGCATGTTGTTCAGCATGTCTGGTTTACAGGATATCACAAGTAACATGGCAGGAATACTGCAGAGGAGTGTCCGCACCATACCCACTTGCAACAAAAGCACAAGATGACAAGTCAAAGAAATGCAGGCAGTCAACTTTAGATGAGGATCATAAGGTCCTGTGAGAGCTACCATAATGAAGAGCTATTTCATTAATCTACTATTAATGCATCAGAGATTAATTTTATGACCAAGATCTAGAAATGACTGTTGGTGCTGGGAGGAGACATCATTTAACTGAAAAGTTGAAACAGAAACCAGGAAGGGCTGCAGCGGTTCAAGAAGG
The DNA here is from genome assembly GCF_964194155.1 of Cetorhinus maximus. Classification (NCBI taxonomy): domain Eukaryota; kingdom Metazoa; phylum Chordata; class Chondrichthyes; order Lamniformes; family Cetorhinidae; genus Cetorhinus; species Cetorhinus maximus. The sequence goes on along the minus strand of NC_135887.1, from coordinate 74,592,546 downwards.
CGGCTCACCACCACCTTCTCAAGGGTAATTAGGAAAGGGCAATTAAATGCTGGCCAAGCCAGCGATGCCCCATTGCGTGAAGGAATAAATAAATAAAATAGAAACATCAAACTAATCTGAGCGACAGCCATTTCAGGGCTAACTCAGAGTTCAACAGCTTTGCAAGAACACCTTGGAAACAAGTCTACTATTATGTTAATAGACTACCTAACTTTAGATCACCAGAATGTAATCCCATCTTTCAGATTAAACCAAGACCCATCAGCCCTCTCAAACAGATGTAAAGATATCCCACGGCACTATTTCAAAGTTGTCCCTGATGTCCAGGCCAATTTATCCCTCAATCAACATCACAAAAATAGATTATTTGGTCACTATGGCATTGTAGTTTGAGGGAGCTTGCTGGTCACAAATTGGCTGCAGCATTTCTGACATTCCAACAGTGACTCTACTTCAAAAGTACCTCATTGGCTACAAAGAGCTTTGGAAGGTTCAAAGGTTGTGAAAGGTGCTACAGAAATGGAGGAATCAAGAACAAGGAGACAAGGGGCCATATTTGGATAGTCCCCGAAAACAGATGTGGGAATTGTGATGTGTGATTAACAAATTGCCTGCTGGCTGCTCATTTAAATAATGGGAGTGTGCAGCCCATGTGTTGTTGAGTGGCTGTCCACCTCAGCAGAGGGCCCAAGGTCAATATGAACCTAGCACCACTTAAAGAAATCTTCTGTTATTTAGAGACAGCCTGCATCTCTTAAAAGGGAGGTGCATTTTGACTGGAACAGGTTCTGGAAGTAGCTGATGAAGAGTGACTGGCATACAATGAGTGACTTTGGTGCAATGGGGGAGAGAGCATGCTCCAAGATTCTCAGATGCTGCACTGAGCCCTTGGTGCAGGAGGTGGTTAGGAGGAGAGAGCTCACAGGGTATCAGGAGGTCCTCTAGATAGAGATTCTGAAGGCAGCGGGAGCAGCTAATGCCAATAGTCTAGCCCAGAACATACATGAATGGTTAACATCGGTGAATACACCTTCAAATGCCATATCCAACCACTGCACCACTCGCCTCACATTCTACTCAATCCACAAGCCCACTTTCACTCGCCTACCAACAATCTTCATCAGAACTCATTTCTAATTATCATAGCTTCACTTCACCCCCACACACTTAGCATTGCTGCAAGCCTTACAGCCATCTCACAGCTTGCACACATTGCTGGCAATTCAACCATGACAGCTGCATCACCCTAACCGATTGCACCACACTCACTTCCCTCTCTCTTCAGGACAAGGTAGCCCACAATCAGAGGCAGCAGCTAAGTGGCAGGGCAGAGGGGCAACTGCATATCCTTACTCCAATGGAGGGTAGCATCAGGAGGACAAATGTTATCTAAAAAGGATATTGCCATTCTGCCATCTATCAGTATTGACAATGTGACACTGGAGGTTGTTGATAGCTTCACATATCTAGGCTCCACAATCACCTGCAATGGTGAAATCAACCGAGGCATTGCAAAAGCTGCAAGGGTTGTGTCCAAGCTGAGTAAGAGAGTCTGAAACAACCGCAAGCTGACTGAGAACACCAAACTGCGAGTCTACCAAGCCTGTATCCCCAGTGCACTCCTTCAGTGGTTAGGCCTGGGCAACATCTGCTGGGCAGGAGGAAAGGGTGAACAATTCCCACCTTCACTGTCTCAGATGTATCCCGGGCATCTCTTGGCAGGACAAGGCCACCAACTCAGAGGTATAAATGCAAGATATACCATCAGCATACACTCATTGCGAAGCCAATGACATCTGCACTGTCTCAGCCATGTTCATCAGATGGATGACAGCCATGCTCCCAAAAACCTTCTTTAGGTGAACTGGTCACTGGATCACAACCTCCTGGGCGTTCCTACTTACAAGGACACCTGCAAGCGAGATATAAAGGTGGCGGACATTGACATCAACAACTGGGACACTGTCTCCGATGACTATGACCTCTGGAGGGTGACTGTTTGGATGGGTATTGGAAGAGGCGAGCAGAAAGGAAAAGTTCAGCTGGCCAAGAAGACGGCCCAAAGAAAACAGAAGTCAGTGAATCGTGTACATTCACAGTCCACTGTCTTCCTCTGAGACTGCCATGCCAGAGTGGGGCTCCTGATGCTTAACAAAGAGCTCACGACCGTGGCACAAGCCATTGTCTGACGAGATAGATGGCTGAGAGTACCACTAGTCAGTTTCACACCAGTTTTGCGTAAGGGAATGTGACTGAGGGACTTCTTGTACTCTCCATCTGAGGTAACAGACGACGCCGCAACTATATCAACGATGAAAGTAGGTTGTGAATCTCCAACTCACATTTCTACTGTGGGCACTGGAATTATATCTTCAGTCCTATTCCTCTCATCTTCCATGTGCTGTTTCTCTTGCTCTCTGACTGAGCACAACTCTTGATCTTCCTGCTCAATAACATCAACTTCCGTTTCCAAATCTACCATATGTACATTCGAGGATTTCCAGACTCCTGAGCTAACTTCAGATCTAACAGTACCTCGACCTGGTATGTGGCTGCTTTACTGCGACCTGGAACATTACTGCTTCCTTTACTCCTGCATGCCATCTGGATGTGACTAACTTTCCTACAGGCATAGTACCTTCACTGGGAACGTAGATGGTTGGTGACTACTAGGACAATGGTGACATCTGAGTTTCTGACTCTTAGACTGTATGCTCAACTGTCATGGTCTGGATCCCACTGAAATCCGGTGGACCTCCCCAGCTCAGGAAAACAACACCCTTGCAATTTGCAACTATATCTTTCTGCCATTTCCATGGCTATGGCCTCATCATTGGTCTCCTTCCACATCAGCTTATTGCCTTGTTCAAAAGCTTGACCTGGATTTTATTGCTCTTTAGACCACTTACAAAACTGTTTCTCTGGTTGATTTCTGAATTTGCATAATTTCGATAGCGGTGAGAAAGCTTCTTTAACTCGAGAATGTAATCTGCAACAGTCTCATCTGGCAACTGCTTCCTTTAACAAAATGTAACTCTCCATGCAATTTCATTCTTAGTTATGTCGTAATATGAGTCCAGGACCTCATTAATTTCAGCATATTCCATAGTACTGTGGTCTCCTATGCAACACTAATTAGTAAGTAAATCAAAAGCATCTGGCTCCATCATGGTGAGGAATATATTTGCTTTATCTTCATCTCCTATTTTATTAGCTTTCAACCAAATGATAACCTCATTTGCAATTACATCAGGCCTCTTTGTTAGCATTGAATTCCCCCCATTTTCTTTAAATATGCCTTTTGCAGCATTTTTATCATTCAATCACATACCATGCTAACTTGCTGAGCTGTACATGAGCACACGGAGCAATCGTTCAAACTACTCAAACTGCCTCAAAATCAACCTTGGAAGATCCAAAAAGTGCATCATAATATTCTTCAATCCTTAATTTCTCAAATGAAATAGAAAAAAAGAATTCTATCCCACCCCCGTTCCCATCTTTCTGTTGTGGACTGTACTGAAAAGACCAACACTTGCTCAGATGTAAGCAGCCATCGCTGAACTAACATTATTTACACCTCCCCAACAGAAAGGGCAGCAGAGAGGGCAGTGTAATAAAATCCTCAGCTCTTACAATGTACGATAGCTATAGTCACCTTCATAGTCAATGGCAATGCTGTCCTTGCCCTGCTCTGAGGCTGTAGTTCTATCTGCAACAAGTGGCAGATTCTAGTAAGCATCTCCTTCGTAATATGGAGACGTTGCACACGGGGCAGAATTCTGTGGAAGCGCAAGTGTCCTGATGGTAGGATTGGAAGTGCGCAGGCCTTCCACTCAGAGGCAGGAAGGATGGTGATGTACGATCAAGTGGCGACCAACCAATTAGATTTTCATTGTCAAGGAGCCCGGGCAATTGTGTGGTAGTTGGTGGAGGGGTTGGGGGTAGGAAATTTCTGACCAAGCTGTCACCTCACAGGGCCGAAGGTCTGGGCGCCATATTTAAGTGGCACCCGGACAGGCACCCGCTTCTCCAGGTTCTCCTCCAGGCTGTCCAGGAATGCTGGGAGGTCCTGTTTCCCAGAACCTGCCTGGTTAAGGCAGCCTGGACAGAGGTCACAGCGGAGGTTAGCAACCACAAGCGAAAGTGTGTGAAATGCCACAAAAGCGTCAACGACCTCATGTGCCCTGCAAGGGTAAAGCACCAGATGGAACATGAGTGAGTGCCATTTTCATGCTGTGAAAATTGCACCAGCAGCAGGACAATGTGTGTGTGGGACACTTACTAGGGAGGGGACATTAGCTGTCATAGGCCTGTATGCTCTTAAAGGGTTTTCCGTCCATTGAGGTGATTTTCAATCCTTCCGCCTGCCTACAGGACAAAAGAGCACATTACGTCAGGGAGCGCTCGAAGACTGGTGGCAGTGTCCCTGACTTCTGTAAATTGACCCCTACAGAGGAGTAGGTGGTAGACCTGGTTGGGGAGATGCCCAGTTGTGGACAGAGAGTAAGGATGTCTCCAGTCTGGCATTGAGAACTGGGCATACAGGGGATACACATGATACAGAGCTGGGGAGCGGGAGCGCCATTTTCCCTAAACTAACCCTTTGCATTCTTTACTCCAGGTCCTTGTGTTCAGGAGGGACATTGCTCACTGTCAGCAGCAAGCCAGAACTCCATCTCTGAGGGTGATGGCATGGAACACTCAAGCACTGTCACATCATTCTACTGTACCCTCCATCAGCACAGAGACATTCACCTCCGTAGTGATGTGTTTGCGATTAGGCTCGGGCTCACAACCTGGTGAGCACAGGCACATCCCCGCAGCTGATGCAGGATGTGCCAGCCGAGGTCCCTGACAGTCAGAGGACTGATGGAGACCAGGCCTATGCTGAGCCCCATGCTGATGACCTGCCTCTGGAATCAGCCATAAGAAACCTGATGGAGATGCAGAGACAGGCAGGGGAGTATCTGAGGAAGATGCCATGACCCAAGACTTGAGTGAAAGGTGGAGGAATCCATCCAAGGTCTGAGTGCTGTCATGTCTCCAGCATCCGAGCACATGACTTCATCCATGGAGAGGTTGGCGAGCACCATAGAGAGCCAGGTCCAGCAGAACACTCAGTTGGAGCTGGATATGTGCTCAGACCTGCATTCTGGTCTGTGTGCAGCGGTGGTTAGGCCAGAGGGGGAAGAGGCACCTCGATCTCCCTCCAGCTGCCCCTTCTCCCCCTGGATTCAGAGAGGTGTCATCATGCACTGACAGAGAGGAGGGCATCAGCCAGGTACTCGGGGGGGCGTCACCTCACGGTGCTCCAAGGATGTGCTGCCACCCTACTCCCCTCTGCCAGTGACCCCAGCGCCTGCAGTAGGTCAGGCTGAGCGGGGTGCACCTGCACCTGTGCAGGAGACCCTCAGCAGGCCTGTTCCCTCTAGGCCTGGGGCCACCAGAAGACACCAGCCGAGGCAATCTCAGGCCTAGTAGCCAGCAGCCTGCCTCCACCTCAGCTGCAGGTGTCAAGATTGCACCCAGGCATTGAGGCAGAAAACAAAAAGTGTAAACTGTTCTAATGGCACAAAGGTGGCATGGGTGTCTAATCAGTCGAGGGCTTTGTACTGTTATGTGTAAATATATAATTTAGATCACTTTATTTACATGTGTTCAATGGTCATATTGTTGGGATGTTTCCAGACAGATAGTGGTGTGCAAGGACTTGCCAATTCATTGACTACCAAAGATGGTTGAGGTGGGGGTTACAGACACACCATTTTTACTGGTGTCTCAGAAGTAGTGGAATGTCTTCATTTATTGGGCAATAGAGGAACTAGTCAAACCTTAGTTAGGTCTGAGGATTGGAAACTCTGTGGCAAGCAAACATATAGCACTCACACCCTTACCACCCCTCAGTAGGTGTCTGAACAGTGTGATGGAGGTATTCCATCATTTGCAGGTCTTTCCAAGATTTGAAAATAAGTGCCTCCTCCTTCCAAGTCAGGAGTACATGTGGCTATGACCGGACCAGGTATGGCAGTTTGTTCATGCCAAGGCCTTGCAGCCTTTACTCTTCTAGGTGTCAGAGGTCACCAGCCTGTAGATTGGTCTGGAGGGAGTGTGGAGGGAGTATAGAGGGAGTGTGGAGGGAGTGTGGCAGGAGTGTGGAGGGGGTGTGGAGGGAGTGTGGAGGGAGTGTGGCAGGAGTGTGGAGAGATTGTGGAGGGGGTGTGGAGGGAGTGTGGAAGAATGTGCCTGAGGTCACGAGGCTGTAGATTGGTCTGGAGGGAGTGTGGAGGGGGTGTGGAGGGAGTGTGGAGGGAGTGTGGAGGCAGTGTGGAGGGAGTGTGGAGGCAGTGTGGAGGGAGTGTGGAGGGAGTGTGGAGGCAGTGTGGAGGGAGTGTGGAGGGGGTGTGGAGGGAGTGTGGAGGCAGTGTGGAGGGGGTGTGGAGTGAGTGTGGAGGGGGTGTGGAGGGAGTGTGGAGGCAGTTTGGAGGGGGTGTGGAGGGAGTGTGGAGGGGGTGTGGAGGGAGTGTGGAGGGGGTGTGGAGGGAGTGTGGAGGGGGTGTGGAGGGAGTGTGGAGGGGGTGTGGAGGCAGTGTGGAGTGAGTGTGGAGGGGGTGTTGAGGGAGTGTGGAGGGAGTGTGGAGGCAGTGTGGAGTGAGTGTGGAGGGGGTGTGGAGGGAGTGTGGAGGGAGTGTGGAGGGGGTGTGGAGGGAGTGTGGAGGGGGTGTGGAGGGAGTGTGGAGGGGGTGTGGAGGGAGTGTGGAGGGGGTGTGGAGGGGGTGTGGAGGGAGTGTGGAGGGGGTGTGGAGGGAGTGTGGAGGGGGTGTGATGGGAGTGTGGAGGTAGTTTGGAGGGGGTGTGATGGGAGTGTGGAGGTAGTGTGGATTGGTCTGGATGGAGTGTGGAGCGAGCGTGGATTAGACTGGAGGGAGTGTGGCGGGAGTGTGGAAGGGGTGTGGAGGGAGTGTGGAGGGAGTGTGGAGGGAGTGTGGAGGGAGTGTGGAGGGGGCGTGGAGGGGGTGTGGAGGGCGTATGGAGGGAATGTGCCTGAGGTCACGAGCCTGTAGATTGTTCTGGAGGGAGTGTGGAGGGAGTGTGGATTGGTCTGGAGGGAGTGTGGAGGGAGTTTGAAGGGAGTGTGGAGTGAGTGTGGAGGGAGTGTGGAGGTAGTGTGCAGGGAGTGTGAAGTGAGTGTGGAGGTAGTGTGAAGGGAGTGCGGAGTGAGTGTGGAGGCAGTGTGCAGGGAGTGCGGAGGGAGTGCGGAGGGAGTGTGGAGGGAGTGTGGAGGTAGTGTGCAGGGAGTGCGGAGGGAGTGTGGAGGGAGTGTGGAGGGAGTGCGGAGGGAGTGCGGAGGGAGTATGGAGGGAGTGTGGAGGGAGTGTGCAGGGAGTGCGGAGGAAGTGTGGAGGGAGTGTGCAGGGAGTGTGGAGGGGGTGTGGAGGGAGTGTGGAGGGAGCGTGGAGGGAGTGTGGAGGGAGTGTGCAGGAAGTGTGGAGGGAGCGTGAGGGGAGTATGGAGGGAGTGTGGAGGTAGTGTGGAGGGAGTGTGGAGAGAGTGTGAAGGGAGTGTGGAGGGAGTGTGGAGGGAGTGTGGAGGGAGTGTGAAGGGAGAGCGGAAGGAGTGTGAAGTGAGTGTGGAGGGAGTGTGGAGGGAGTGTGAAGGGAGTGCGGGGTGAGTGTGAATGGAGTGCGGAGGGAATGTGGAGGGAGTGTGAAGGGAGTGCAGAAGGAGTGTGGAGGGAGTGTGGAGAGAGTGTGAAGGGAGTGTGGAGGGAGTGTGGAGGGAGTGTGGAGAGAGTGTGAAGGGAGTGTGAAGGGAGTGTGGAGGGAGTGTGGAGGGAATGTGAAGGGAGTGTGAAGGGAGTGCGGAAGGAGTGCGGAGGGAGTATTGAGGGAGTTTGGAGGGAGTGTGAAGGGAGTGTGAAGGGAGTGCGGAAGGAGTGTGAAGGGAGTGTGGAGGGAGTGTGGAGGGAGTGTGGAGGGAGTGTGAAGGGAGTGCGGAGTGAGTGTGGAGGCAGTGTGAAGTGAGTGTGGAGGGGGTGTGGAGGGAGTGTGGAGAGAGTGTGAAGGGAGTGTGGAGGGGGTGTGGAGGGAGTGTGGAGGGAATGTGAAGGGAGTGTGAAGGGAGTGTGGAAGGAGTGCGGAGGGAGTATTGAGGGAGTTTGGAGGGAGTGTGAAGGGAGTGTGAAGGGAGAGCGGAAGGAGTGTGAAGTGAGTGTGAAGGGAGTGCGGAGTGAGTGTGAATGGAGTGCGGAGGGAATGTGGAGGGAGTGTGAAGGGAGTGTGGAAGGAGTGTGGAGGGAGTGTGGAGGGAGTGTGGAGAGAGTGTGAAGGGAGTGTGGAGGGAGTGTGGAGGGAGTGTGGAGAGAGTGTGAAGGGAGTATGGAGGGAGTGTAGAGGGAGTGTGGAGGGAATGTGAAGGGAGTGTGAAGGGAGTGCGGAAGGAGTGCGGAGGGAGTATTGAGGGAGTTTGGAGGGAGTGTGAAGGGAGTGTGAAGGGAGTGCGGAAGGAGTGTGAAGGGAGTGTGGAGGGAGTGTGAAGGGAGTGCGGAGTGAGTGTGGAGGCAGTGTGAAGTGAGTGTGGAGGGGGTGTGGAGGGAGTGTGCAAGGAGTGCGGAGGGAGTGTGAAGGGAGTGCAGAGGGAGTGTGGAGGGAGTGTGCAAGGAGTGCGGAGGGAGTGTGAAGGGAGTGCGGAGGGAGTGTGGAGGGAGTGTGGTTTGAGTGCGGAGGGAGTGCGAAGGGAGTGTGGAGGCAGTGTGGAGGGAGTGTGGCGGTAGTGTAGAGGCAGTGTGGAGGGAGTGTGGAGGGAGTGCAGAGGGAGTGTGGAGGGAGTGTGCAAGGAGTGCGGAGGGAGTGTGAAGGGAGTGTGGAGGGAGTGTGGAGGGAGTGTGCAAGGAGTGCGGAGGGAGTGTGAAGGGAGTGCGGAGGGAGTGCGGAGGGAGTGTGGAGGGAGTGTGGTTTGAGTGCGGAGGGAGTGCGAAGGGAGTGTGGAGGCAGTGTGGAGGGAGTGTGGCGGTAGTGTAGAGGCAGTGTGGAGGGAGTGTGGAGGGAGTGTGGAGGGAGTGCGAATGGTGTGAGGAGGGAGTGTGGATTGAGTGCAGAGGGAGTGCGAAGGGAGTGTTGAGGGAGTGTGGAGGCAGTGTGGAGGGAGTGTGGCGGTAGTGTGGAGGGAGTGTGAAGGGAGTGTGGAGGCAGTGTGGAGGTAGTGTGAATGGAGTGTGGAGGGAGTGTGGAGGGAGTGTGAATGGAGTGCGGAGGGAGTGTGAATGGAGTGCGGAGGGAGTGTGGAGGGAGTGTGGAGGTAGTTTGGAGGCAGTGTGGAGGGAGTGTGGAGGGAGTGCGGAGGGAGTGTGGAGTGAGTGTGAAGGGAGTGTGGAGGGAGTGTGGAGGAAGTGTGGAGGGAGTGTGGAGGGAGTGTGGAGGGAGTGTGAAGGGAGTGTGGAGGGAGTGTGGAGGGAGTGTGGAGGGAGTGTGAATGGAGTGTCGAGGGAGTGTGGAGGGAGTGTGGAGGGAGTGTGCAGGGAGTGCGGAGGGAGTGCGGAGGGAGTATGGAGGGAGTGTGGAGGGAGTGTGCAGGGAGTGCGGAGGAAGTGTGGAGGGTGTGTGGAGGGAGTGTGGAGGGGGTGTGGAGGGAGTGCGGAGTGAGTGTGAATGGAGTGCGGAGGGAATGTGGAGGGAGTGTGAAGGGAGTGTGGAGGGAGTGTGGAGGGGGTGTGGAGGGAGTGCGGAGTGAGTGTGGAGGGAGTGTGGAGTGAGTGTGGAAGGGTTGTGGAGGGAGTGTGGAGGGGGTGTGGAGGGAGTGTGGAGGGAGTGTGGAGGGGGTGTGGAGGGCGTATGGAGGGAATGTGCCTGAGGTCACGAGCCTGTAGATTGTTCTGGAGTGAGTGTGGAGGGAATGTGACGGGAGTGTGGAGGGAGTGTGGAGGGGGTGTGGAGTGAGTGTGGAGGGAATGTGACGGGAGTGTGGAGGGAGTGTGGAGGGGGTGTGGAGTGAGTGTGGAGGGAGTGTGGAGGGAATGTGACGGGAGTGTGGAGGGAGTGTGGAGGGGGTGTGGAGTGAGTGTGGAGGGAATGTGACGGGAGTGTGGAGGGAGTGTGGAGGGGGTGTGGAGTGAGTGTGGAGGGAGTGTGGAGGTAGTGTGCAGGGAGTGTGGAGTGAGTGTGGAGGTAGTGTGAAGGGAGTGTGGAGTGAGTGTGGAGGTAGTGTGAAGGGAGTGCGGAGGGAGTGTGGAGGGAGTTTGGAGGGGGTGTGGAGGGAGTGTGGGGGGGTGTGGAGGCAGTGTGGAGTGAGTGTGGAGGGGGTGTGGAGAGAGTGTGGAGGGGGTGTTGAGGGAGTGTGGAGGGAGTGTGGAGGCAGTGTGGAGTGAGTGTGGAAGGGGTGTGGAGGGAGTGTGGAGGCAGTGTGGAGTGAGTGTGGAAGGGGTGTGGAGGGAGTGTGGAGGGGGTGTGGAGGGAGTGTGGAGGGGGTGTGGAGGGGGCGTGGAGGGAGTGTGGAGGGAGTGTGCCTGAGGTCACGAGCCTGTAGAATGTTCCGGAGGGAGTGTGGAGGGAGTGTGGAGGGGGCGTGGAGGGAGTGTGGAGGGAGTGTGCCTGAGGTCACGACACTGTAGATTGTTCTGGAGGGAGTGTGGCAGGAGCGTGGAGGGAGTGTGGCAGGAGTGTGGAGGGGGTGTGGAGGGAGTGTGGAGGGGGTGTGATGGGAGTGTGGAGGGGGTGTGGAGGGCGTATGGAGGGAATGTGCCTGAGGTCACGAGCCTGTAGATTGTTCTGGAGGGAGTGTGGAGGGAGTGTGGATTGGTCTGGAGTGAGTGTGGAGGGAATGTGACGGGAGTGTGGAGGGAGTGTGGAGGGGGTGTGGAGTGAGTGTGGAGGGAGTGTGGAGGTAGTGTGCAGGGAGTGTGAAGTGAGTGTGGAGGTAGTGTGAAGGGAGTGCGGAGTGAGTGTGGAGGCAGTGTGCAGGGAGTGCGGAGGGAGTGCGGAGGGAGTGTGGAGGGAGTGTGGAGGTAGTGTGCAGGGAGTGCGGAGGGAGTGTGGAGGGAGTGTGAAGGGAGTGCGGAGTGAGTGTGGAGGCAGTGTGCAGGGAGTGCGGAGGGAGTGTGGAGGGAGTGTGGAGGGAGTGTGGAGGTAGTGTGCAGGGAGTGTGGAGGGAGTGTGGAGGGAGTGCGGAGGGAGTGCGGAGGGAGTATGGAGGGTGTGTGGAGGGAGTGTGCAGGGAGTGCGGAGGAAGTGTGGAGGGAGTGTGCAGGGAGTGTGCAGGGAGTGTGGAGGGGGTGTGGAGGGAGTGTGGAGGGAGTGTGGAGGGAGTGTGGAGGGACTGTGCAGGGAGTGCGGAGGAAGTGTGGAGGGAGTGTGCAGGGAGTGTGCAGGGAGTGTGGAGGGGGTGTGGAGGGAGTGTGGAGAAAGCGTGGAGGGAGTGTGGAGGGAGTGTGCAGGAAGTGTGGAGGGAGTGTGAGGGGAGTATGGAGGGAGTGTGGAGGGAGTGTGGAGAGAGTGTGAAGGGAGTGTGGAGGGAGTGTGGAGGGAGTGTGAAGGGAGTGTGAAGGGAGTGCGGAAGGAGTGTGGAGGGAGTGTGGAGAGAGTGTGAAGGGAGTGTGGAGGGAGTGTGGAGGGAGTGTGGAGAGAGTGTGAAGGGAGTGTGGAGGGAGTGTGGAGGGAGTGTGGAGGGAATGTGAAGGGAGTGTGAAGGGAGTGCGGAAGGAGTGCGGAGGGAGTATTGAGGGAGTTTGGAGGGAGTGTGAAGGGAGTGTGAAGGGAGTGCGGAAGGAGTGTGAAGGGAGTGTGGAGGGAGTGTGGAGGGAGTGTGGAGGGAGTGTGAAGGGAGTGCGGAGTGAGTGTGGAGGCAGTGTGAAGTGAGTGTGGAGGGGATGTGGAGGGAGTGTGCAAGGAGTGCGGAGGGAGTGTGAAGGGAGTGCAGAGGGAGTGTGGAGGGAGTGTGCAAGGATGCGGAGGGAGTGTGAAGGGAGTGTGGAGGGAGTGTGGAGGGAGTGTGGAGGGAGTATGAAGGGAGTGCGGAGTGAGTGTGGAGGCAGTGTGAAGTGAGTGTGGAGGGGGTGTGGAGGGAGTGTGCAAGGAGTGCGGAGGGAGTGTGAAGGGAGTGCAGAGAGAGTGTGGAGGGAGTGTGCAAGGAGTGCGGAGGGAGTGTGAAGGGAGTGCGGAGGGAGTGCGGAGGGAGTGTGGAGGGAGTGTGGTTTGAGTGTGGAGGGAGTGCGAAGGGAGTGTGGAGGCAGTGTGGAGGGAGTGTGGCGGTAGTGTAGAGGCAGTGTGGAGGGAGTGTGGAGGGAGTGCGAATGGAGTGAGGAGGGAGTGTGGATTGAGTGCAGAGGGAGTGCGAAGGGAGTGTTGAGGGAGTGTGGAGGCAGTGTGGAGGGAGTGTGGCGGTAGTGTGGAGGGAGTGTGAAGGGAGTGTGGAGGGAGTGTGGAGGCAGTGTGGAGGGAGTGTGAATGGAGTGTGGAGGGAGTGTGGAGGGAGTGTGAATGGAGTGCGGAGGGAGTGTGAATGGAGTGCGGAGGGAGTGTGGAGGGAGTGTGGTTTGAGTGTGGAGGGAGTGCGAAGGGAGTGTGGAGTGAGTGTGAAGGGAGTGTGGAGGGAGTGTGGAGGAAGTGTGGAGGGAGTGTGGAGGGAGTGTGGAGGTAGTGTGGAGGGAGTGTGAAGGGAGTGTGGAGGGAGTGTGGAGGGAGTGTGAATGGAGTGTCGAGGGAGTGTGGAGGGAGTGTGAATGGAGTGCGGAGGGTGTGTGAATGGAGTGCGGAGGGAGTGTGCAGGGAGTGCGGAGGGGGTGTGAATAGAGTGCGGAGGGATTTTGAAGGTAGTGTGGAGGGAGTGTGCAGGGAGTGCGGAGGGAGTGCGGAGGGAGTGTGGAGGGAGTGTGGAGGTAGTGTGCAGGGAGTGCGGAGGGAGTGTGGAGGGAGTGTGCAGGGAGTGCGGAGGGAGTGCGGAGGGAGTATGGAGGGAGTGTGGAGGGAGTGTGCAGGGAATGCGGAGGAAGTGTGGAGGGTGTGTGCAGGGAGTGCGGAGGGAGTGTGCAGGGAGTGTGGAGGGGGTGTGGAGGGAGTGTGGAGGGAGCGTGGAGGGAGTGTGAAGGGAGTATGGACGGAGTGTGGAGGTAGTGTGGAGGGAGTGTGGAGACAGTGTGAAGGGAGTGTGGAGGGAGTGCGGAAGAAGTGTGAAGGGAGTGTGGAGGGAGTGTGGAGGGAGTGTGAAGGGAGTGCGGAGTGAGTGTGAATGGAGTGCGGAGGGAATGTGGAGGGAGTGTGAAGGGAGTGCGGAAGGAGTGTGGAGGGAGTGTGGAGAGAGTGTGAAGGGAGTGTGGAGGGAATGTGGAGGGAGTGTGGAGAGAGTGTGAAGGGAGTGTGGAGGGAGTGTGGAGGGAATGTGGAGGGAATGTGAAGAGAGTGTGAAGGGAGTGCGGAAGGAGTGCGGAAGGAGTGTGAAGGGAGAGTGGAGGGAGTGTGGAGGGAGTGTGAAGGGAGTGCGGAGTGAGTGTGGAGGCAGTGTGAAGTGAGTGTGGAGGGGGCGTGGAGGGAGTGTGCAAGGAGTGCGGAGGGAGTGTGAAGGGAGTGCGGAGGGAGTGCGGAGGGAGTGTGGAGGGAGTGCAGAGGGAGTGTGGAGGGAGTGTGCAAGGAGTGCGGAGGGAGTGTGAAGGGAGTGCAGAGGGAGTGTGGAGGGAGTGTGCAAGGAGTGCGGAGGGAGTGTGAAGGGAGTGCGGAGGGAGTGCGGAGGGAGTGTGGAGGGAGTGTGGAGGCAGTGTGGAGGTAGTGTGGAGGCAGTGTGGAGGGAGTGTGAATGGAGTGTGGAGGGAGTGTGGAGGGAGTGTGAATGGAGTGCGGAGGGAGTGTGAATGGAGTGCGGAGGGAGTGTGGAGGTAGTTTGGAGGCAGTGTGGAGGGAGTGTGGAGGGAGTGCGGAGGGAGTGTGGAGTGAGTGTGAAGGGAGTGTGGAGGGAGTGTGGAGGGAGTGTGAAGGGAGTGTGGAGGAAGTGTGGAGGGAGTGTGGAGGGAGTGCGAAGGGAGTGTGGAGGCAGTGTGGAGGGAGTGTGGAGGTAGTGTGGAGGCAGTGTGGAGGGAGTGTGAAGGGAGTGTGGAGGGAGTGTGGAGGGAGTGTGAATGGAGTGTGGAGGGAGTGTGAATGGAGTGCGGAGGGTGTGTGAATGGAGTGCGGAGGGAGTGTGCAGGGAGTGCGGAGGGGGTGTGAATGGAGTGCGGAGGGAGTGTGGAGGGAGTGTGGAGGGAGTGCGGAAGGAGTGTGCAGGGAGTGTGGAGGGAGTGTGGAGGGAGTGTGGAGGGAGTGCGGAGGGAGTGCGGAGGGATTTTGAAGGGAGTGTGGAGGGAGTGTGGAGGGAATGTGGAGGGAGTGTGAAGAGGTGTGGAGGGAGTGTGAAGGGGGTGTGGAGGGAGTGTGGAGGGAGTGCGGAGGGAGTGTGAATGGAGTGCGGAGGGAGTGTGGAGGGAGTGCGGAGGGAGTGTGAATGGAGTGCGGAGGGAGTGTGGAGGGAGTGTGGAGGTAGTGTGGGGGTAGTGTGCAGGGAGTGCGGAGGGAGTGTGAATGGAGTGCGGAGGGAGTGTGGAGGGAGTGTGGAGGTAGTGTGCAGGGAGTGCAGAGGGAGTGCGAAGGGAGTGTGGAGTGAGTGTGAAGGGAGTGTGGAGGGAGTGTGCAGGGAGTGCGGAGGGAGTGCGAAGGCAGTGTGCAGGGAGTGCGGAGGGAGTGCGAAGGTAGTGTGGAGGGAGTGCGGAGGGAGTGCAAAGGGAGTGTGGAGGGTGTGCGGAGGGAGTGCAAAGGGAGTGTGGAGGGAGTGCGGAGGGAGTGTGGAGGGAGTGTGGAGGGAGTGTGTAGGTAGCGTGGAGGGAGTGTGCAGGGAGTGTGGAGGGAGTGTGAAGGGAGTGTGGAGGTAGTGTGGAGGGAGTGTGGAGGTAGTGTGGAGGGAGTGTGAAGGGAGTGTGGAGGTAGTGTGGAGGAAGTGTGGAGGTAGTGTGGAGGCAGTGTGGAGGGAGTGTGGAGGGAGTGTGGGGGGAATGTGAAGGGAGTTCGGAGGGAGTGTGAAGGGAGTGCGGAGGGAGTGCGAAGGATGTGTGGAGGGAGTGCGGAGGGGGTGCGAAGGTAATGTGGAGGGAGTGCGGAGGGAGTGCAAAGGGAGTGTGGAGGGAGTGCAGAGGGAGTGCGGAGGGAGTGCGGAGGGAGTGTGAAGGGAGTGTGGAGGGAATATGGAGGGAGTGTGTATGTAGCGTGGAGGGAGTGTGCAGGGAGTGTGGAGGGAGTGTGAAGGGAGTGTGGAGGTAGTGTGGAGGTAGTGTGGAGGTAGTGTGGAGGGAGTGTGAAGGGAGTGTGGAGGTAGTGTGGAGGGAATGTGGAGGTAGTGTGGAGGCAGTGTGGAGGGAGTGTGAAGGGAGTGTGGAGGTAGTGTGCAGGGAGTGTGGAGGGAGCGTGAAGGGAGTGTGGAGGGAGTGTGGAGGTAGTGTGCAGGGAGTGTGAAGGGAGTGTGGAGGGAGTGTGGAGGTAGTGTGCAGGGAGTGTGGAGGGAGTGTGGAGGTAGTGTGCAGGGAGTGTGGAGGGAGTGTGGAGGGAGTGTGGAGGCAGTGCGGAGCGAGTGCGGAGCGAGTGTGGAGGGAGTGTGAAAGGAGTGTGCAGGGAGTGCGGAGGGAGTGTGGAGGGAGTGCGGAGTGAGTGTGGAGGGAGTGCGGAGCGAGTGCGGAGCGAGTGTGGAGGGAGTGTGGAGGCAGTGTGGAGGGAGTGTGGAGGGAGTGTGGAGGGAGTGCGGAGGGAGTGCGGAGGGAGTGCGGAGGGAGTGTGGAGGGAGTGCGGAGGTTGTACGGAGGTAGTGTTGAGGGAGTGTGGAGGGAGTGCGGAGGGAGTGTGGAGGGAGTGCGGAGGGAGTACGGAGGGAGTGTGGAGGGAGTGCGGAGGGAGTGCGGAGGGAGTGCGGAGGGAGTACGGATGGAGTGTGGAGGGAGTGCGGAGGGAGTACGGAGGGAGTGCGGAGGGAGTACGGAGGGAGTGTGGAGGGAGTGCGGAGGGAGTGTGGAGGGAGTACGGAGGGAGTGTGGATGGAGTGCGGAGGGAGTACGGAGGGAGTGTGGAGGGAGTTCGGAGGGAGTGCGGAGGGAGTGCGGAGGGAGTGCGGAGGGAGTGTGGAGGGAGTGCGGAGGGAGTGCTGAGGGAGTGTGGAGGGAGTGTGGAGGGAGTGCGGAGGGAGTGTGGAGGGAGTGTGAAGGGAGTGTGGAGGGAGTGTGGAGGGAGTGTGAATGGAGTGTCGAGGGAGTGTGGAGGGAGTGTGAATGGAGTGCGGAGGGTGTGTGAATGGAGTGCGGAGGGAGTGTGCAGGGAGTGCAGAGGGGGTGTGAATAGAGTGCGGAGGGATTTTGAAGGTAGTGTGGAGGGAGTGTGCAGGGAGTGCGGAGGGAGTGCGGAGGGAGTGTGGAGGGAGTGTGGAGGTAGTGTGCAGGGAGTGCGGAGGCAGTGTGGAGGGAGTGTGGAGGGAGTGTGGGGGGAACGTGAAGGGAGTTCGGAGGGAGTGTGAAGGGAGTGCGGAGGTAGTGCGAAGGGTGTGTGGAGGGAGTGCGGAGGGGGTGCGAAGGTAATGTGGAGGGAGTGCGGAGGGAGTGCAAAGGGAGTGTGGAGGGAGTGCAGAGGGAGTGCGGAGGGAGTGCGGAGGGAGTGTGAAGGGAGTGTGGAGGGAGTATGGAGGGAGTGTGTATGTAGCGTGGAGGGAGTGTGGAGGGAGTGTGAAGGGAGTGTGGAGGTAGTGTGGAGGGAGTGTGGAGGTAGTGTGGAGGGAGTGTGAAGGGAGTGTGGAGGTAGTGTGGAGGGAATGTGGAGGTAGTGTGGAGGCAGTGTGGAGGGAGTGTGAAGGGAGTGTGGAGGTAGTGTGCAGGGAGTGTGGAGGGAGCGTGAAGGGAGTGTGGAGGGAGTGTGGAGGTAGTGTGCAGGGAGTGTGAAGGGAGTGTGGAGGGAGTGTGGAGGTAGTGTGCAGGGAGTGTGGAGGGAGTGTGGAGGTAGTGTGCAGGGAGTGTGGAGGGAGTGTGGAGGGAGTGTGGAGGCAGTGCGGAGGGAGTGTGGAGGGAGCGTGAAGGGAGTGTGGAGGGAGTGTGGAGGTAGTGTGCAGGGAGTGTGAAGGGAGTGTGGAGGGAGTGTGGAGGTAGTGTGCAGGGAGTGTGGAGGGAGTGTGGAGGTAGTGTGCAGGGAGTGTGGAGGGAGTGTGGAGGGAGTGTGGAGGCAGTGCGGAGGGAGTGTGGAGGGAGTGTGGAGGCAGTGTGGAGGGAGTGTGCTGGGAGTGTGCAGGGAGTGCGGAGGGAGTGCGGAGGGAGTGCGGAGCGAGTGCGGAGGGAGTGCGGAGGGAGTGCGGAGTGAGTGTGGAGGGAGTGCGGAGCGAGTGCGGAGCGAGTGTGGAGGGAGTGTGGAGGCAGTGTGGAGGCAGTGTGGAGAGAGTGTGGAGGGAGTGCGGAGGGAGTGCGGAGGGAGTGCGGAGGGAGTGTGGAGGGAGTGCGGAGGTTGTACGGAGGTAGTGTTGAGGGAGTGTGGAGGGAGTGCGGAGGGAGTGTGGAGGGAGTGCGGAGGGAGTACGGAGGGAGTGTGGAGGGAGTGCGGAGGGAGTGTGGAGGGAGTGCGGAGGGAGTACGGAGGGAGTGTGGAGGGAGTGCGGAGGGAGTACGGAGGGAGTGTGGAGGGAGTACGGAGGGAGTGTGGAGGGAGTGCGGAGGGAGTGTGGAGGGAGTGTGGAGGGAGTACGGAGGGAGTGTGGAGGGAGTGCGGAGGGAGTGTGGAGGGAGTACGGAGGGTGTGTGGATGGGGTGCGGAGGGAGTACGGAGGGAGTGTGGAGGGAGTTCGGAGGGAGTGCGGAGGGAGTGCGGAGGGAGTGCGGAGGGAGTGCGGAGGGAGTGTGGAGGGAGTGTGGAGGGAGTGTGGAGGGAGTCTGCCTGAGGTGCTGGTTCTTCAGCTGCAACATTTCTTAAGCCAGCGATGGAGAGATTTTGTAGGTTTTGTAGCGGCTTCTCTCTGGCTAAAATCAGCGAGGGTCCCGTGGTTCTGCATCACTGCATCACCCTGGCACCTGCCGCTGGATCAGCAACATGCATCACCTCGGAGTCTGATGACTCTTCCCTTCTTTCTCATCTGAGGATGAATCCAGCTCCTCCATCTCCCTGTCTGGCAATTCCTCACCTCTTTGGTGTGTGAGGTTGTGCAGGGAGCAGCAAATGACAAGGAACTTGGAGGCTCTCTGTGATGTGCACTGCAGCGCCCCCACCTCTGTCGTCCTAACAGTGGAACCTCATCTTCAGGGAAAATTCCGCTGGCTGGAATCATACCTAGCACACAGGAAGATGGTTGTGGTTGTTGGAAGTCGATGGTCTGTTCTATTGTTGCCCTTGTTGTGGCCTGGGTGACATTGTACCCCTCCTCTGCTGGGCTTTATGGGTTCCACACAGGTATCATGAGCCAAGTCTTCTGTGTATATCCCCTGTCCCCGAGGAATCATCCCTGCAGTTGCTGAGAAGGAGCAAATAGTTGTGGCACCTGAGAGTGAGTGAGGGGGTAAGAGCCGTGAGAGCTCACTGGGAAGTGAGCACACACCTACAGGGTTCGATAGTGGTGATCACAGACCAGCTGCACATTGACAGAGTGAAAACCCTTTCGCTTTCTGAAGGCTGCTGGATGTTCCGGGGAGCTCTCAGTGCTACGTGTGGGCAATCAGTTTCTCCCTGTACCTGTGGAAATCCAGGGATGGAGCCAAATCGCACAGCTCTGGCTGTCTGACCCTCAGGGTCTGAGCCAAATCGCACAGCTCTGGCTGCCTGACTCTCAGGATCTGAGCCAAATCGCACAGCTCTGGCTGCCTGACTCTCAGGGTCTGAGCCAAATCGCACAGCTCTGGCTGCCTGACTCTCAGGGTCTGAGCCAAATCGCACAGCTCTGGCTGCCTGACTCTTAGAGTTTGAGCCAAATCGCACAGCTCTGGCTGCCTGACTCTCAGGGTCTGAGCCAAATCGCACAGCTCTGGCTGCCTGACTCTCAGGGATGGAGCCAAATCGCACAGCTCTGGCTGCCTGACTCTCAGGGATGGAGCCAAATCGCACAGCTCTGGCTGCCTGACTCTCAGGGATGGAGCCAAATCGCAAAAATTCATCGGCATTTCTGAAGGGGTCAGGTGCTGAAGGTGGACAAATGATCAGCTGCTTTTAAAGTTTCATGGCTGCGTGTCTTTAATGATCAGAGCACAAGCGAGCTACCCTCGGTCAGACAGGAGTCAGACATTCTCAGAGGCTATGTGAAGATTTATCGAGTGTCCTCACTGCATGTCGTCATCATCCTCCTGCGACTATTAGGGCCTCCACTGTGTCTCCATGATAGGAGCATTATCACAGAGGGTATGTGCGCCGCCATAAGCCAGACTGGATTCAAACGTTCACAGATGCAATGTGAGGATCTATGGTGTCTCCTCACTGCATGTCATCATCATCCTCCACAAATCTAGCAGCTATGAGGGCCTCCCGAGCACGCCTGCCTCATCTGGCTAATGCGAAGGCCTCACCACCGTCATCATCACCTTCAAGGACTTCATCAACCTCATCATCATCAACACCCTCCTCAACGGAGGAGACCTCCATCTCCTGCATCTGCTCCTCAGCCAACTCCTCTTCCTGTTGCAGTGCCAGGTTGTAAAGGGCGCAGCAGACGATGACGATGTGTGACACCCTCTGTGGACTGTGTTGCAGGGCTCCACCAGACCGGTCCAGGCACCGGAACCGCATCTTCAGCATCCCGATGGTTTGCTCCACCAAGTTGCGAGTTGCTGCATGAGCCTCATTACACCTTCACTCTGCTGCAGTCTGAGGCTGCTGTACAGGTGTCATCAGCCACGGCGTCTGCGGGTAGCCCTTGTCCCTGAGGAGCCAACCCTGCAGCCTCTGTGGACCCTGGAAGATGTCAGGGATCAGTGACCGACTGTGAATGTAGGAGTTGTAATACGTCGACGTGTCATCATAAGGCCAGCCCACTGGAATCTTCCTTGCTCCCTCCCTCCCCCCGCTGGATTGTCTGCCCATGTCAGCGTGTTCACAATAACATATAAAAAGCGTGGACTTGACGGGCTGCACTTTGAGGGGAGCTCGGGGGTGAGTACGTTGCAGAGCACTCGCCTGGGTCACCTGTTGGACTTTAAGGTTGAGGTGCGTTGGAGGTGTGGGGGCAGCATGGGCTGCCCTGTGGTTGAGGTGATTTGGGGGTGGGGTGCAAGGGCTGCCCTGTGGTTGAGGCAACTTGAAGATGAGTGCAAGGGCCACCCTGTGGTTGAAGGTAGTGCACGAGCACATGTAGGGTAGGGGAGAGGGAAGCGGTCATGCATTAGGGACACCTTGTATAAAGTGACCATCCCTCTGCAGCTGAGACAGTTCAGATGCAGCCACATTGATATGATTGGAGTCGGGTCTCTAGCTTATCTACTCACTCAAGCAAAACAGAGGCATGAAAGTATCACCAAGTGCTCCAGAGATTTTCATCCCTTAGACACAGATTGTAAACTAATGAGCGTTTTAGTGGACTGTAGAACAGCTGGACAATTGCACACGTTGTACAATTTCCAGTTCCCTGGCCCCAACCGCCTCCTCTTCACCATGGACGTCCAATCCCTCTACACCTCCATTCCCCACCGGGATGGTCTGAGGGCTCTCCGCTTCTTCCTCGATCAGAGATCCAAACAATTCCCATCCACCACTACTCTCCTCCGTCTGGTTGAACTTGTTCTCACACTGAACAATTTCTCCTTAAACTCCTCTCACTTCCTCCAAATAAAAGATGTGGCTATGGGTACCCACATGGGCCCCAGTTATGCCTGTCTCTTTATGGGGTATGTGGAACATTCCTTGTTCCAGTCCTACTCCGGCCCCCTCCCACAACTCTTTCTCCGGTACATCGATGATTGCTTCGGTGCTGCTTCATGCTCTCTTCGGGACCTGGAAAAATTTATTAATTTTGCTTCCAATTTCCACCCCTCCATCATTTTCACATGGTCCATCTCTGACACTTCCCTTCCCTTCCTTGACCGCTCTGTCTCAATTTCTGGTGATAGACTGTCCACCAATATTCATTACAAGCCTACCGACTCCCACAGCTACCTCGACTACAGCTCCTCACACCCCGCTTCCTGTAAGGACTCCATCCCATTCTCTCAGTTCCTTCGCCTCCGTCGCATCTGTTCTGATGATGCCACTTTCAAAAACAGTTCCTCTGACATGTCTTCCTTCTTCCTTAACCGAGGTTTTCCACCCACGGTGGTTGACAGGGCCCTCAACCGTGTCCGGCCCATCTCCCGCGCATCCGCCCTCACGCCTTCTCCTCCCTCCCAGAAACATGATAGGGTCCCCCTTGACCTCACTTATCACCCCACCAGCCTCTGCATTCAAAGGATCATCCTCCACCATTTCCGCCAACTCCAGCATGATGCCACCACCAAACACATCTTCCCTTCACCCCGCGCCCCCCCGGTGGCATTCCACAGGGATCGTTCCCTCCGGGACACCCTGGTCCACTCCTCCATCACCTCCTACACCTTAACCCCCTCCCACGGCACCTTCCCATGCAACTACAGAAGGTGCAACACCTGCCCCTTTACTTCCTCTCTTCTCACCGTCCAAGGGCCCAAACACTCCTTTCAAGTGAAGCAGCATTTCACTTGCACTTCCCTCAATTTAGTCTACTGCATTCGTTGCTCCCAATGCGGTTTCCTCTACATTGGAGAGACCAAACGCAGACTGGGTGACCGCTTTGAGGAACACCTTCGGTCTGTCCGCAAGCATTACCCAGACCTCCCTGTCGCTTGCCATTTTAACACTCCACCCTGCTCTCATGCCCACATGTCTGTCCTTGGCCTGCTGCATTGTTCCAGTAAAGCTCAATGCAAACTGGAGGAACAGCACCTCATCTTCTGACTAGGCACTTTACAGCCTTCCGGACTGAATATTGAGTTCAACAATTTTAGATCATGAACTCTCTCCTCCATCCCCACCCCCTTTCCGATCCCCCTTTTTTTCCAATAATTTATATAGATTTTTCTTTCCCCACCTATTTCTATTATTTTTAAATGTATTTCCACCCATTGTTTTATCTCTACCTTTTAGCCTATTTCGATCCCTTCCCCCCACCCCACCCCCACTAGAGCTATCTGTACCTTGCTTGTCCTGCTTTCTACCCTTAATTAGCACATTCCTTAGATAATATCACCACCTTCAACACCTCTTTGTCCTTTTGTCTATGAATCTTTTGGTTATCTTCACCTATCACAGGCCCTCTATCCAGCTCTACTTGTCCCACCCTCCCTTAAACCAGCTTATATTTCACCTCTTTTCTATTTTTACTTAGTTCTGTTGAAGAGTCATACAGACTCGAAACGTTAACTGTGTTTCCTCTCTGCAGATGCTGCCAGAACTGCTGAGTTTTTCCAGGTATTTTTGTTTTTGTTTTGGATTTCCAGCATCCGCAGTTTTTTGCTTTTATCTTAACAAAGAAAAGATGTTAGGTCCTAGTTCCCTGTGATCTATTTTAAAAATAGATCCACTGGGGTAGTTTTGATTTTGTGAAATGGTATAAGCCAGATGATAGTTCGAAAGCAGCCCCTATTATAGCTCTAAAACAAAAACAGAATTACCTGGAAAAACTCAGCAAGTCTGGCAGCATCGGCGGAGAAGAAATCAGTTAATGTTTCGAGCCTTCATGGCCCTTCGGCAGAACTGCAGCATAGTTTCAACAAGGGAGAAATATAAATTGGTTTAAGGTGGGTGGGGGGGTGGGGGGGAAGAGACACATTGAGGGTGTGGTGTGAGCAGATAATGAAAAGATGTCACAGACAAAAGGGTCAAAGAGGTGTTGAAGGTGGTGGTCTTTGTCTGAGAAAAGTGCTAATTAAGAATGGAAAACAGGATATTCAAAGTACAGCTCTAGTTGGGGTGGGGTGGAAAGACTAAAGGTTTTAGTTTTAGATTTAAAAATAATGGAAATAGGTGGGGAAAGAAGAATCTATATAAATTATTGAAAAAAAAGGGGGTGGGGGGGGGAAAAGAAACGGGGTGGGGATGGGGGGAGGGGGAGTTTAAGATCTAAAGTTGTTGAATTCAATATTCAGCCTAGAGGGCTGTAAAGTGCCTAGTCAGAAGATGAGGTGCTGTTCCTCCAGTTTGCGTTGGGCTTCACTGGAACAATGCAGCAAGCCAAGGACAGACATGTTGGCAAGAGAACAGGGTGGAGTGTTAAAATGGCAAGCGACAGGGAGGTTTGGGTCTTTCTTGCGGACAGACCGCAGGTGTTCCGCAAAACGGTCGCCCAGTTTGCGTTTGGTCTCTCCAATGTAGAGGAGACCGCATTGGGAGCAACGAATGCAGTAGACTAAGTTAGGGGAAATGCAAGTGAAATGCTGCTTCACTTGAAAGGAGTGTTTGGGCCCTTGGACGGTGAGGAGAGAGGAAGTGAAGGGGCAGGTGTTGCATCTTCTGCGTGGGCATGGGGAGGTGCCACAAGTGGGGGTTGAGGAGTAGGGGGTGATGGAGGAGTGGACCAGGGTGTCCCGGAGGGAACGATCCCTACGGAATGCCGTCAAGGGGGGTGAAGGGAAGATGTGTTTGGTGGTGGCATCATGCTGGAGTTGGCGGAAATGGCGGAGGATGATCCTTTGAATGCGGAGGCTGGTGGGGTGATAAGTGAGGACAAGGGGGACCCTATCATGTATCTGGGAAGGAGGAGAAGGCGTGAGGGAGGATGCGCGGGATATGGGCCGGACACGGTTGAGGGCCCTGTCAACGACCGTGGATGGAAAACCTCGGTTAAGGAAGAAGGAGGACATGTCAGAGGAGCTGTTTTTGAAGGTAGCGTCATCAGAACAGATGCGACGGAGGCGAAGGAACTGAGAGAATGGGATGGAGTCTTTACAGGAAGCGGGGTGTGAGGAGCTGTAGTCGAGGTAGCTGTGGGAGTCGGTAGGCTTGTAATGGATATTGGTGGACAGTCTATCATCAGAAATTGAGACAGAGAGGTCAAGGAAGGGAAGAGAAGTGTCAGAGATGGACCATGTGAAGATGATGGAGGGGTGGAGATTGGAAGCAAAATTAATAAATTTTTCCAGGTCCCGACGAGAGCATGAAGCAGCACCGAAGTAATCATCGATGTACCGGAGAATGATGTAGAGCTGTACTTTGAATATCCTGTTTTCCATTCTTAATTAGCACTTTTCTCAGACAAAGACCACCACCTTCAACACCTCTTTGACCCTTTTGTCTGTGACATCTTTTGATTATCTGCTCACACCACACCCTCAATGTGTCTCTTCCCCCCTCCCCCCACCCACCTTAAACCAATTTATATTTCTCCCTTGTTGAAACTATGCTGCAGTTCTGCCGAAGGGCCATGAAGGCTCGAAACGTTAACTGATTTCTTCTCCGCCGATGCTGCCAGACTTGCTGAGTTTTTCCAGGTAATTCTGTTTTTGTTTTGGATTTCCAGCATCCGCAGTAGCTTTTAGCTTTTTGTTTTTATCCTATTATAGCTCTTACTGTCAATCAATCACTTACTTTTAACTATTGTACAGAGTCAAAATCAACTCCAATGTCTGATAATCAGACCTCATGTTGAATGATCCCAGGTGTAATTTACAACAGAACCAGTAGAGGGCAGCAGCCACTCAGGTTCGGCCCTTGCACGGCTGGACCACATATGTAGGCTTCACAATTTAGTTGCATAGAGCTTCCCTCCAGAGAGAAGGGGTAGAAATTTCCCCCCCCCCCCAGTCGGGGAGGGTTATGCGGGGGCAGGCGTGGGCGGGCGCAGACCCAATTGGCGCCCCCGACTCTCCCTCCTCCTCCCGCCCGCACATGTACCACTAAGCACTACCGGCCGTGCATTACGCTGGGCGGGTCTTAACTGGTCCACGCACTTAAAATGGCGGTGTGCAGCCGCACACAGGTGGCGGTCAGCTCCCCGCACAACCACACCTGCTCCAGACTGGCCCACTAAGGGGGAGAAAGGTCTCACCTAGCACTTACTGAGGGTAATTTATAGCACTTACTGAGGGTAATTTATAGCACTTACTGAGGGTAATTTATAGGAGTTACTGAGGGTAATTTATAGGAGTTACTGGGGGTAATTTATAGGAGGTACTGGGGGTAATTTATAGGAGTTACTGGGGGTAATTTATAGGAGTTACTGGGGGTAATTTATAGGAGTTACTGAGGGTAATTTATAGGAATTACTGGGGGTAATTTATAGGAGTTACTGGGGGTAATTTATAGGAGTTACTGAGGGTAAGTTATTGGAGTTACTGGGGGTAATTTATAGGGGTTACTGGGGGTAATTTATAGGAGTTGCTGGGGGCAATTTATAGGAGTTGCTGGGGGCAATTTATAGGAGTTGCTGGGGGCAATTTTTAGGAGTTACTGGGGGTAATTTATAGGAGTTGCTGAGGGTAAGTTATTGGAGTTACTGAGGGTAATGCATAGGAGTTATTGGGAGTAATTTATAGGAGTTACTGGGGGTAATTTATAGGAGTTGCTGAGGGTAAGTTATTGGAGTTACTGGGGGTAATTTATAGGAGTTACTGAGGGTAAGTTATTGGAGTTGCTGGAGGTAATGCATAGGAGTTATTGGGAGTAAAACATAGGAGTTATTGTGGGTAATATATAGGACTTACTGAAAGGTAATTTATATAAGTTACTGAGGTAATATATAGGAGTTACTGGGGGTAAAGTACAGGAGTTATCGTGGGTAATGTATAGGAATTACTGAGGGTAACTAATAGGAGTTACTGGGGGTAAAGTATAGGAGATACTGGGATAATTTAAAGAATTTAATGAGAATAATATATAGGAGTTATTGCAGATAATTTTTAGGAGTAACTGAGGGCAATTTATCAGAATTACTGGGGGTAATTTTTAGGGGTTACTGGGGTCATTGATAGGAGTTACTGAGGGTATTTTGTAGGAGTTAATGAGGGTAATTTATAGATGTTACTGACGGAAATTACAGGAGTTACTGAGGGTAATTTATTGGAGTTACTGGGGGTAATTTATTGGAATTACTCAGGGTAATTTATAGGAGTTACTGAGGGTAATTTACGGGAATTACTGAGGCTAATTTATAGGAGTTACTGAGGCTAATTTATAGGAGTTACTGAGGGTAATTTATAGGAGTTACTGAGTGTAATTTACAGGAGTTACTGAGGGTAATTTATAGGAGTTGGGGGTAATTTATAGCATTTACTGGCGTTAATTTATAGGAGTTACTGGGGGTAATTTATAGGAGTTGCTGAGGGTAATTTATAGGAGTTGGGGGTAATTTATAGCATTTACTGGCGTTAATTTATAGGAGTTGCTGGGGATAATTTATAGGAGTTACTGAGGGTAATTTATAGGAGTTACTGGGGGTAATTTATAGGAGTTACTGAGGGTAATTTATAGGAGTTACTGAGGGTAATTTATAGGAGTTACTGAGGGTAATTTATAGGAGTTACTGAGGATAATTTATAGAAGTTACTGAGGCTAATTTATAGGAGTTGCTGAGGGTAATTTATAGGAGTTACCTAGGGTAATTTACAGGAGTTGCTGAGGGTAATTTATAGGAGTTACCTAGGGTAATTTATAGGAGTTACCTAGGGTAATTTATAGGAGTTACCTAGGGTAATTTATAGGAGTTGCTGAGGGTAATTTATAGGAGTTGCTGAGGGTAATTTATAAGAGTTACCTAGGGTAATTTATAGGAGTTACCTAGGGTAATTTATTTTGAGTTACTGAGGGTAATTTATTGCAGTTACTGGC
Source organism: Cetorhinus maximus (assembly GCF_964194155.1). NCBI lineage: Eukaryota > Metazoa > Chordata > Chondrichthyes > Lamniformes > Cetorhinidae > Cetorhinus > Cetorhinus maximus. The sequence continues at coordinate 74,565,769 of NC_135887.1, read as the reverse complement.
GTTAATTTATAGGAGTTACTGAGGGTAATTTGTGGGAATTACTGAGTGTAATTTATACGATTTACTGAGGGTAATTTATAGAATTTCCGGGGTGGTTTTTTGGAGTTACTGAGGGAAATTACAGGAGTTACTGGGGGTAATTTATAGGAGTTACTGGGGGTAATTTATAGGAGTTACTGGGGGTAATTTATTAGAGTTAATGAGGGTAGTTAGTTCTTTAGATTATAACTTACTGCTACTTGCTTGGGTGACCAGGACAACTTCATTTCGCTTCAGAGATGCTTTAACAGAAATAAATGGATTCAGTTCAGGACTCCTAATGAGTCACACCACCTGGGGCCTTCCCGGTATCAGACAGCCTTGCCTTGTCCTGGGAATACAGATTGTGGTCTCCTCTGAAGGCACCTCCTCTGCACTCTTACCTCCCTCAACCTCACCACATCATGCAACCACGGTCTCCTCAAGATGCACTATCAATGCCTGGACCGTTCAGGGGGTGCACTCCAGTACCCCCCAGATCGTGTGTCGCTGATAGTGGTAGCAAGCTGCGCTCTCCACAATCTGGCACTGGAAAGGGGGGACACAGTGGAGGAAGAAGATGTTGATGCAGCTGCTCTGGCAGCAGACGATGTGTCCAGTAGTGAGCCTGAGGATGAGCATGCTCAGGAGAATGCTGAGGGGAGGATGCTGACCCGGGCATACTCCAGAGGGGCAGGGACACCTGGGAGGCTTTGATCCAACGCTCCTTCAGCTAGATTACCAAGGATGAGCCATAACCACATGCCAGGGCTGCAGGCTGCAGGCTCCATTCTCGATGCCTGACAGGAAAATTTGCTTGATGAACAACATGCACTATGTACCTTTTCAATAAAGCTCAATGACAAACAATTCACTCATAACATCATGGGTTACCCTGCACCTGCAGAACTAATAAAGCACCCAGAGGCTTATTGAATTCAAACACATTTAATGGTGTGGTGCCTGGCATACATAAAACAAATTAAATGGAAAGGTGTTCTTCATCACACCTACTACTAAAGAATTTAAAAGTGGGCCAAAATAAATCACCAGTGATAAGCCCGTGTTGTGATTAAGGTGCTTTATGTTTACGCTTGCGGGTGCTACGTCTAGGTGGTGGCCCCTTGCTGGCATTGGAGACAGCCTGCTCACTCTGCTATCCTGTTGGCCTTGATGACTGAGCATGGGAGCTCACCCTTGGCCATGGCATACCAGGCTATGGGCCTAGTGCTGGAAAATGGGATTAGAATAGTTAAGTACTTGTTTGACCGGCGCAGACCCGATGGGCCGAAGGGCCTTTTTCTGTGCTGTAGAACTCTATGACTCTATGGGCTGAATGTTGCCCTTGACGGGCAGGCAGGCTGACCGGCTGACTGGCTCAGCGGCGGGCAGGCAGCCGATCACTGCCGCCGAAACGGGCCCCGCTGCCATTTTACATGGGTGGGCCAATTAAGGCCCGCCCAGCGTGTCGCGCGACGGGAAGCGCTATGTGCTCCCTGTGCGGGCGGGGGGGGATTCCCCAATTGCGAGAGCGTGCTCTTTCATGCATGCGCGTGAAAGAGCGCACATCTCCCTGAGGCTAAGTGCTGCCTCAGAGAGAGCGCTGAAAGGCAGTGAAACATTAAAAATAGAAAAATAAAAAAATCATTAACATTTCCCCCTCATGTGAAAATGTCACACAAGATGGGACATGTTAATAAAGTACACAAAAACTTTATTAAACTTTTTAAAATCCGATATCAAACCTCATCCCGCCACTGGATGAGGTTTGTAAAAAAATCACTTACCCGCCTGCCCGTTGGGCCCATGCGCCGAGCCGAAGTTCGCACGGGCCCCACAAAATCCTGGTCAGTTGGTGAGTTAATGGCCTTAACAATGCCTTTAATTAATGGTGGGCGCGCGTCCCGCTGCATAGCGCGCCCGCCGACCTAACCATCGCGATGCCGCGCGCTGACGTCAGGAAGCTCACGCAATGTCAGCATGCGACAGTTTAAGCGCTGACATGCGGGCTCCGCCACCCACACGTCAGCCAGAAAATTCAGCCCCATGACTCTATGGTCCTGGTCTCCAGCAGTCCTCCAATTGCCAGCGCCCTGGGCACTCTCTGCCTCCGCCTGCTCCTCAAGTGAGTTTGAAGTGGCCTCACTGCTGTGCACCGAGATACTAGCCAACGATCTAATTCCCACTGAGGTGCTGGTATCTCTGCTGGTGCCTGCCTGGCTGAGAGGATGTGATGCTGGTGCGTCCTATGGTTGCTGTCCTCTGGGGTGAGCGGTGGGCCTTCAGTCTCCTCACCCCGATGGGCCTTTGGTGAGCTTGAGAGGAAGAACAAGGATATGTCATTAGTTGAAGTCATTGCACTGTTACTGTACAAGCCTGGCACCCGGATCAGGGGGCCCTCATCTTTCTATTATTAATGGGGATTCCATGTTCGAGGCTCACATCAATATACAGACAACAGTGGAATGGTTGCTATTACAGACATTCTGACCTCAGTGCACTGCATTCTTACCTCCCTGTGGCACCCCACCCTCACCGTGGCCAGTTGACCTGGGCCCATGGCGCCTCTCCAGCTCCAGGACCTCCTGCTCGTATCTACTCAAGATTAGAAGGTGGGATGGTCCTCCACCAGTCCGCAACCTCTCTGCATTGTTATGGGATGTCCTCTCCTGAAAGGACAGAGGAGCACTGATTAGTCCACCCTGTACTTGCATTGCCATTGCAGCCTGATCAACCCCACCTGAAGAACACCTCGGAGGGCTCAGCCAATTCGTAACTCTAGAGTCGCAAGACACTCATTCTAAGCAGCCAGGGCTCACCCCCTCGCCCAGATGCTGCCTCATTGACATCTGCCACTCATACTGTAAGAACTCTTGAGGCCCGGGGGGGGACGGGGGTGGTGCTCCTAACTGCTGTGCTAAGTGACCCATGACCACTCAGTACTCACCCTTCCCAATCACAGGAGATCATTGAATCATTTACGACACTGCGCCCATGTGCACCTCACCACATCATGGAGCTCACCCTGGATGCCACCTCCTCCCAGGCATTTTTGGTGAGGTGGGGGGGGCCTCTTCCTCCAGTCCTTGGGGACAAGTATATCTCTGCATGCCACCACCTCCTGCAGGAGGGCAGCAAGACACTCGGAAAAACGTGGGGCCAACTGCCCTGCCGACCTGCCCTCCCGCCTGCTGTGTTCAGCACTGAGGTTCTCCATAGCGACGGTCCCTCCGAGTCACTGGCAGCCTTCGCCTGGCTGCCTGCGCTGTTTTTGAATCGACCGCTGGGTCGCCATTGGCCCCGGCGGACATTGAGCCCCCGCACCCACCTGCCCCTTCTCGCTGATGCCGCTGTTGCGTATTACACTGGGTGGGCCTTAATTGGCCCGCCCGCGTAAAATGGCGGATCACAGATGACAGTCGGGTCCCTGACCACCCCCGCCTGCTCCCGCCGAGCCTGGCCGACAACTGGAAAAATTCAGGCCTAGGAGTAACTCAGGGTAATTTTTAAGAGTTATTGAGGTTTATCTATTGGAGTTACTGATGATAATTTACAGGAGGTACTGAGATAACTTATAGGAGTTACTGAGGTAACTTACTCACATTAACTCTTATAAACTAACCCAATGACCAGCTGGAAGCTGGGAGGGGCTCAGCCTCTGGGTGTGCACAGCAGATTGACAGCAGCGTCCGTCAACCACAGGCAGCACTTGAAGAGGTAGTCGGCTGCATCCATCAGTAAACCATCAGCCAGCGATCAGGAAGGTGCAAGTTTGGCTGAGCCGCGGCACGTTCAACCAAACTTTTCATTGAAAGGTGCCGTGCTTTCCCGCTTCGGGCTCTGGACACATACAAAATCTCCCACACTTGAGGTACATTCACCAATTTAAAATCCAGTTTCTGGCTGAAAATGGTGATTGTTAGAACCCAATGTGCAAATGAAAATGAACAAGGCTTTTACATGTAGGCTGGTCTTACCCATAGAAGATTCTGTCTAGGATTTTGTGACACACGAAGTCCTGGGGCAGGACTTTTCACTTGGTGGGCAGGCGGGCAGGAGCCCGATCTGCTTGAGCATGAAATGAAATGACGTTGAGCGTGCCGACGTCAACGTGCAGTCACACAATTGTTCGGTCAGCGGGCAGGTGCCAGAGTTCATAGCTCACCTGCCGACAATCGAAAGGCCTGTTAAGGCCATTAAATAATGAATTAACTTCAATTTTTGTCTGCCTGTCCTACTTAATTGGTTGGCGGGCAGGCGAAAAGGCCAAGCGGCCTTTGCATTTATTTGGAAACCTCATCCACGGGCGTGATGAGACTTCCAAAAGCAAATAAAAATAAAATAAAACTTTTAAAATTTAATTAATAACATGTCCTTGCTCCTGTGCCAGGGTCACATGACAGGACATGTTTTATTTCATTTTTATTTTCTTTATGTTCTTTTTTAAAAACACTTCATCTCCCAGAGGCAGCTCTGTGCTGTGCAGCTCTGGGATGAGGAGGCTGAGTAATGTACAGAAGAAGCTTCCTTTCTGAGATCTAAACACATTTTCCCATTGCCTCTTTGTATGGCTGTGCCAGAAAGTACAGAGAGGAGGAATGAAGTTCTATCCACCCACTTCTTACCTGTTTACAGAAATCACTTAACTTCAGAGTAAAATATGGACTCACTGTCAACGTAGTAAATAACTGACCTCCCTAGGCCAGAGCAATGGGTCTCAGCGACAATAGGATATCTGCCCGCCTTTTTGAATATAGGTTCTCTGTTCATTGGTTTAAACCACGTTGTGCCTATGGACTGACGCTGACTCTCGATGTCTGTATCATAGTTTCCTTTAGAATTCTGAAATAAATACAAACTATTCCTGGGGCTTTAAGCAGGATTAACTCCTGATACTGGATTAACTCCTGATCCAGAACTATCTTCTGATACTGGACTAAATCCTGATACTGGACTAACCCCTGATACTGGACTAACTCCTGATACTGGACTAACCCCTGATACTGGACTAACCCCTGATACTGGACTAACCCCTGATACTGGACTAACCCCTGATACTGGACTAAGTCCTGGGGTAGAATCTTCCAGTCGGCGTGCGAGGGTGGGCCCGACATTCCGACGTGTAAAATGATGCGCAATGACGTCAGGCGTGCATCCTAATGTCATCGCGCGCCATCGCGACATTTCGTTCAGTGGGCACACACTGGAGTTGGCTACGCACCCACTAAATGTAAGGGCCTTTGAAGGCCATTGAGAAATTAATTAAAGTAGTTAAGCACGCTGCCTGTCCAACCTTGAAAATCCCAAGCGGCCTTCGCGTTTTTCAGGAAACCTCATCCACAGGCGGGATGAGGTTTCCTGAAGCTTTTGTAAAACCGATAAATTAATTTTCCCACCTTTACAAAGATGTGCCAACTCATGTGACACTGTCACATGAGGGGACATATTTAATTAAATTTTTAAACTGATTCTTTAATTATTTTCATATCCATTCAATCCCCCTGAGGCTGCTCAGTGCCTCAAGGAGATTGCTGTGCTCTTTTACCCGCATGCGCGAAAGGGCGCTGGCCCCACTCTCCCTCCATCCCCCCGCCCGCATAGGTAGCGCTGAGCACTACCGGCCGCGTATTACGCTGGGGGGGCCTTAATTCGCCCGCCCGCAAAAAATGGCGTGCAGCCAATCGCGGGCGGTGATCGACTCCGCGCCTGCCCCACCCACTCCTGCCCAACCCACCCGCCTTAGGAAAAATCCTGATAATGGACTCACTCTAGAGGCATAATTCACTTGAGAGGCCAGACTACATCCAGAGGTAGAGTGCGTTCCAGGTTGCTGAACAAGAATTAGTTCTGTGGCAAGGCTGTTCCTGGAGGCAGGGAGGCCTCAGGGCAGGATGACCAATGAGGCAGGGAGGCACCATCAAGGGATAAGAGATGCTGACCTTACTCTGTGGTGTTTGGGGTTAGGTGACTGTCCTAGATATTACCATTTATATCATTCAAAGATGTTTCTTTCCTGTTGTTTCGATGGACTCATGCTGCAGTGGTTTTGAGCCCTAACTGGGATTCAAACAATACAAGGGGCACTGAGGGAGAAAAATTTCATGCAGTGTGTCCAGGAAAACTTTTTCAACCAATTAGTGACAAACCCAACGAGAGGAGATGCAGTTCTAGATCTAGTCTTGGGGAACGAAGAAGGGCAAGTGGGTGAAGCGACAGTTGGCGACCATATCAGGGACAGTGATCACAATTCAGTTAGATTTAGCATTACCATGGAAAAGGACAGAGTTAAGGCAGGAGTGAAAGTCTTGAACTGGGGAAAGGCAAATCTGGCAGAAATGAGAAGGGACTTGGCTGAGGTGGACTGGACAGCATTGCTGGAGAATAATACAGTGGAAAACCAGTGGGAAGCACTAAAAAGCGAGATCCTAATTGTACAAAGTAGACATGTCCCCTGCAAAAATAAGAGTGGTACTGCCAAATCTAGACCTCCCTGGTTGTCTAGAGGAACACAGGGAAAGATCAAACAGAAAAAGAAAGCGTACGATAGGCACAAAGAACTAAGCACTGCAGATAGCCTAGACGAATATAGGAAGTGCAGGGACAAAGTGAAAAAGGAAATAAGGAAATCAAAGAGAGGGCATGAGAAAAGATTAGCAAGTAAAATTAAAGATAACCCAAAGATGTTTTACCAATACATTAATGCTAAAAGGTTAGTTAAGGAAAAAGTGGGACCTATCAGAGATGAAGATGGAAACTTGTGTGTAGATGCAGAGGCTGTGGGAAGGGTTTTGAATGAATATTTTGACTCCGTGTTTACAAAGGAAAGGGAGGATGTAGATATAGTAGCCCAGGAGGAACACAGCGAGATATTGGACGGGATAGTCATAAAGAGAGAGGAAGTACTCGAAGGGCTGAAATCCTTGAAAGTGGATAAGTCACCAGGGCCAGATGGATTGTTTCCGAGGCTGCTGAAGGAAGTCAGGGAGGAGATAGCAGATGCTCTGAGGATGATTTTCCAATCTTCACTAGACCAGGGGAGGTACAGGAGGACTGGAGAAATGCAAACGTAGTTCCATTGTTTAATAAGGCATCAAAGGAAATGCCAAACAATTATAGGCCAGTTAGTCTTACATCGGTGGTGAGCAAATTAGTAGAATCAATCCTGAGAGATAGGATTAACTGTCATGTGGAAAGGCATGGACTAGTCAGGGATGGTCAGCATGGATTTGTTAAAGGAAGGTCTTGCCTCACAAATTTGATTGAATTCTTTGAGGAAGTGACAAGAAGGGTTGATGAAGGTAGTGCAGCGGATGTTGTGTACATGGATTTTAGCAAGGCATTTGACAAGGTCCCACATGGCAGATTGGTCAGGAAAGTAAAAGCCCATGGGATTCAGGGTAATGTGGCAAACTGGATAAAAGGTTGGCTTTGTAACAGGAAACAAAGGGTAATGGTCGACGGATGCCCTTGCGAATGGAAAGTTGTCTCAAGTGGTGTTCCACAGGGCTCGGTGTTAGGACCCTTGCTGTTTGTATTATATATTAATGATTTGGACGTGAACGTGGGGGGCACGATTGGGAAATTTGCAGATGACACAAAGATTGGCCGTGTAGTGGATAGTGTAGAGGATAGCCATAATCTCCAAAACGATATAGATGGGTTGGTGGAGTGGGCGGTAAAGTGGCAGATGGATTTTAACATAGAGAAATGTGAGGACATACATTTAGGGAGATCAAACAGTTACAGGGATTACACAATAAATGGGAATATACTAAGAGGGGTAGATGAAGTGAGAGATCTTGGCGTACAAATACACAGGTCCCAGAAGGCAGCAGTTCAAGTAGACAAGGTTGTAAAGAAGGCATATGGAATGCTGTCCTTCACTGGCAGAGGTATAGAATATAAAAGTAAGGATATAATGTTGGAATTGTATGAAACACTGGTGAGGCCACAACTGGAGTATTGTGTGCAGTTCTGGTCACCACATTACAGGAAGGACATAATAGCTCTGGAGAGAGTGCAGAGGAGGTTTACAAGAATGTTGCTAGGGTTAGAAAAGTGTAGCTAAGAGGAGAGATTGGATAGGTTGGGGTTATTTTCCTTAGAACAAAGAAGGCTGAGAGGTGACTTGATTGGGGTGTACAAAATTATGAGGGGAATAGATAGAGTGGACAGGATAAAATTGTTTCCCTTGATGGAGAATTCTAGAACCAGGGGACATAGATTCAAGATAAGTGGCAGAAGGTGTAGGGGGGACATGAGGAAGAACTTTTTTACACAGAGGGTATTGGGTGTCTGGAATTCGCTGCCCGAGTTGGTGGTAGAGGCAGAAACTCTAAACTATTTTAAAAAGTACCTGGATCTGCACCTTAAGTGCTGTAAGCTGCAGGGCAATGGGCTGGGTGCAGGAAGGTGGGATTAGAAAGGGCACCTGGGTGTCCTCGGGCTGGCATGGACAAGATAGGCCAAATGGCCTCCTTCTGTGCTGTAACTTTTCTATGGTTCTATCGTTCTAACTCCTCTCACTCTGAGATCCAGGTTTGAACCTAGAGCAGACTGAAGGCACAATGTGTCTTCTCTGACCGTCAACTATTAGGGCCCAATATCAAGTACTTATATGGCTTTCGCCACTCAGTTCCCAGCCAGAATCAGTTGATCTGTAGAAATGGCTGATTAATGGCACCAAATTATCCATCTTAGTTAGGTGACCCAGGAGAAAGGATGACTATGATGGGAAATGTCAGAGTGGCACAGAGTGGGAGGGACAGTCTGTCTGAGACTGTGGTTGGCACAGAGCGGGAGGGACAGTCTGTCGGAGACTGTGGTTGGCACAGAGTGGGAGGGACAGTCTGTCTGAGACTGTGGTTGGCACAGAGCGGGAGGGACAGTCTGTCTGAGACTGTGGTTGGCACAGAGAAGGAGGGACAGTCTGTCTGAGACTGTGGTTGGCACAGAGCAGGAGGGACAGTCTGTCTGAGACTGTGGTTGGCACAGATCAGGAGGGACAGTCTGTCTGAGACTGTGGTTGGCACAGAGCAGGAGGGACAGTCTGTCTGAGACTGTGGTTGGCACAGAATGGGATGGACAGTCTGTCTGAGACTGTGGTTGGCACAGAGCGGGAGGAACAGTCTGTCTGAGACTGTGGTTGGCACAGAGCGGGAGGGACAGTCTGTCTGAGACTGTGGTTGGCACAGAGCGGGAGGGACAGTCTGTCTGAGACTGTGGTTGGCACAGAGCGGGAGGGACAGTCTGTCTGAGACTGTGGTTGGCACAGAGCGGGAGGGACAGTCTGTCTGAGACTGTGGTTGGCACAGAGCAGGAGGGACAGTCTGTCTGAGACTGTGGTTGGCACAGAGTGGGAGGGACAGTCTGTCTGAGACTGTGGTTGGCACAGAATGGGATGTACAGTCTGTTTGAGACTGTGGTTGGCACAGAATAGGATAGACAGTCTGTCTGAGACTGTGGTTGGCACAGAGCGGGAGGGACAGTCCATCTGAGACTGTGGTTGGCACAGAGCGGGAGGGACAGTCTGTCTGAGACTGTGGTTGGCACAGAGCGGGAGGGACAGTCTGTCTGAGACTGTGGTTGGCACAGAGCTGGAGGGACAGTCTGTCTGAGACTGTGGTTGGCACACACTGGGTTGGGTGAAATTTCTCCTGCTGTGAACTTTACCAGCACAAATAGGGTCATGGCAGCTCCTTTGGTAAAAGTATTAACAGAACATAATTTCACACACATAATCCAAAGGGTTACCGGAAGGGCAGATTAAAGTGGTCTTTAATAAACTGGGTCCAGAGAAAAATTTGGAGCTGAGAGTGGATGATATCAGTGAAAAAGTGCTGCACTCCAAAGCACCACCACCCTTTGCCTTACAAAAATATCACTATGAGCAGAGCCTGCTTTCGGAGACTGAATGAATGATGTCCCTCGGGGACCATTCGAGTGATGTCCCTCAGGGACCAGTCCAGTGTTGACCCTCGGAGACCATTCGAGTAATGTCCCTCAACGGCCAGAGGAGTGATGGCTCTCGAGGATAGTCAAATGATGTCCCTTGGGAACCATTTGAGTGATATCCCCTGGAGGACCATTCAAGTGATGTGCCTCAGGGACCAGTAATGTCCCCTGGGAACTGGTAGCGGCAATGTCCCTCGAGAACTGGGCGACTTACGAGCCTCAGGAACCAACCAAGTGATGTCCCTATATCTCATCAAATTACCTGTATCTAGCCATCCAAATGTTGAGCAGTATTCTCTAAAATAAGACCCACAGCCAGCTGGGTGAAGCTCCTCACAGTTAAGTGCCACTTTCTGTGACTACAAACTACACAGCTCAGAGCCAGTGCCTAGAAAAATACACAACTCAGAGCCAGTGTCTCGATCAATACAGAGCTCACAGCCAGCATCAAGATCAATATACAGCTCAGAACCAGTGTCTAGATTGATTCATAAACCAGAGCCAATGGATGGATCAATACAGAGCTTACAGCCAGTGTCTAGATCAACGCACCGCCCAGAACCAGTATCTGGATCAATACACAACCCAGATCCATTGTATGGATGAATACACAGCCCAGAGCCAATGTTTAGATCAATGCACAACCCAGAGCCAGTGCCCGTATCTCGAGAAAGCCCACAGCCAGTGCCTGGGTCAAAACACAGCCCAGAACCAGTGTCTGGATCAATACCCAGCCCAGAACCAGTGTCTGGATCAATACCCAGCCCAGAACCAGTGTCTGGATCAATACACAGCACAGGGCCAGTGTCTGGTTTAATACACAGCCTGAGGCAGTGACTAGAAAAATACACAGCCCAGAGGCAGTGACTAGAATGAGACACAGCCCAGACACAGTGTCTAGAACAAGACATAGCCCAAAGCCAGTCTCTAGATCAATACAAAGCCCAGAGCCAGTCTGGATCAATACACAGCCTAGCAGCAGTGTCTGGATCAATACACAGCCCAGAGCCAGTGTCTGGATTAATATACAGCCCAGAGCCAGTGTCTGGATCAATACACAGCCCAGAGCCAGTGTCTGGATCAATACACAGTCCAGAGCCAGTGTCTGGATCAATACACAGCCCAGAGCCAGTGTCTGGATCAATATGCAGCTCAGAGCCAGTGTCTGGATCAATACGCAGCTCAGAGCCAGTGTCTGGATCAATACACAGCCCAGAGCCAGTGTCTGGATCAATACACAGCCCAGAGCCAGTGTCTGGATCAATACACAGCCCAGAGCCAGTGTCTGGATCAATACACAGCCCAGAGCCAGTGTCTGGATCAATACATAGCCCAGAGCCAGTGTCTGGATTAATACACAGCCCAGAGCCAGTGTCTGGATTAATATACAGCCCAGAGCCAGTGTCTGGATCAATACACAGTCCAGAGCCAGTGTCTGGATCAATACACAGTCCAGAGCCAGTGCCTGGATCAATACACAGCCCAGAGCCAGTGTCTGGATTGATATACAGCCTAGAGCCAATGTCTGGAACAATACGCAGCCCAGAGCCAGTGTCTGGATCAATACACAGTCCAGAGCCAGTGTCTGGATCAATACACAGCCCAGAGCCAGTGTCTGGAGCAATACACAGCCCAGAGCCAGTGTCTGGATCAATACACAGCCCAGAGCCAGTGTCTGGATCAATACACAGCCCAGAGCCAGTGTCTGGATCAATACACAGTCCAGAGCCAGTGTCTGGAACAATACACAGCCTAGAGCTAGCGTCTGGATAAATACACAGCCCAGAGCCAGTGTCTGGGTCAATACACAGCCCAGAGCCAGTGTCTGGATCAATACACAGCTCAGAGCCAGTGTCTGGATCAATACACAGTCCAGAACCAGTGTCTGGATCAATACACAGCCCAGAGCCAGTGTCTGGATTAATACACAGCCCAGAGCCAGTGTCTGGAATGATACACAGCCTAGCGGCAGTGTCTGGATCAATACACAGCCCAGAGCCAGTGTCTGGATCAATACACAGCCCAGAGCCAGTGTCTGGATCAATACACAGCCCAGGGCCAGTGTCTGGATCAATACACAGCCCAGAGCCAGTGTCTGGATCAATACACAGCCCAGAGCCAGTGTCTGGATCAATACACAGCCCAAAGCCAGTGTCTGGATCAATACGCAGCCCAGAGCCAGTGTCTGGATCAATACATAGCCTAGAGCTAGCGTCTGGATAAATACACAGCCCAGAGCCAGTGTCTGGGTCAATACACAGCCCAGAGCCAGTGTCTGGATCAATACACAGCTCAGAGCCAGTGTCTGGATCAATACACAGTCCAGAACCAGTGTCTGGATCAATACACAGCCCAGAGCCAGTGTCTGGATTAATACACAGCCCAGAGCCAGTGTCTGGAATGATACACAGCCTAGCGGCAGTGTCTGGATCAATACACAGCCCAGAGCCAGTGTCTGGATCAATACACAGCCCAGAGCCAGTGTCTGGATCAATACACAGCCCAGGGCCAGTGTCTGGATCAATACACAGCCCAGAGCCAGTGTCTGGATCAATACACAGCCCAGAGCCAGTGTCTGGATCAATACACAGCCCAAAGCCAGTGTCTGAATTGATACACAGCCCAGAGCAGTGTCTTGATCAATGCATACCTTAGACCAGTGTCTGGATCAATATACAGCCCAGGACCAGTGTCTGGATCTATGCGCAGCCCAGACTAATGTCTGGATCAATACACAGTCCAGAGCCAGTATCTGGATCAATATACAGTCCAAAGCCAGTGTCTGGACCAATACACAGCCCAGAGCCAGTGTCTGGGTTGATACACAGCCCAGACCAATGTCTGGATCAATACACAGTCCAGAGTCAGTGTCTGGATCAATACACAGCCCAGAGCCAGGCTCTGGATTGATACACAGCCCAGACCAATGTCTGGATGAATACACAGCCCAGAGCCAGTGTCTGGATCAATACACAGCCTGAAGCCAGTGTCTGGATTAATCTCTGGGCTACGTATTATTCTAGTCACGGTGGGCCGTGTTTCCCACCATCAGTCGGCGGGGAGCTAATTGTAATACATTAGCATATAATTAAAATGCCATCCTGCTGGGTTCTTGGAACCCCGTGTAGGGAGCGGTGGTTTGTGTCAGTTTCGCCTCTGACTTCTGAGCGGTTCAAATCGCTCCCACTCCCTGTCAGACAGCTATACTGCCTTTCAAGTTTCTTATTGGAATCCAAATCAAGTTTAGTTATTTGTTTGACTTTGATGGGCTTCCCCCGGTGATTGATGTCTCGTCGTTTTTAATGCGCATGTCTAGGGACCTGGCGGCTCACATCTGCCACTTACTGCAGGACTTGACTTGGCATCAAGGGGACATGGAGGGCATCCACTGCCAGTGACTGTGAAAGTGACCGTGACGCTCAATTTCTATGCCAGTGGCTCTTTTCAGGGCTCCACAGGTGAACTCTGTGGGATTTCACAATCTGCCATCCACAAATGCATCCATGAGGTCATGGATGCCATCTTCTCCATGGCACTCAAGTTCGTGCATTTCGCCCGGACCGGGACAGCCAGGATGAAAGGGCCATTGGATTCGCCCTGATCTCAGGATTCCCACAGGTGCAGGGTGTGATTGACTGCACTCATGTGGTGCTCAGGTCTCCATCACTACACTCAGTGGACTTCATCAACCGCAAGGGCTTCCACTCACTGAATGTGCAGCTGGTATGCGACCACCAGAAACACATCCTGCAGGTATGTGCATGGTTTCCAGGGAGTATGCACGATGCCTACATCCTGAGTCACTCGCAGATCCCTGCAATCTTCTAGGGTCCACAGGGGCTGGAGGGTTGGCTCCTTGGGGACAAGGGCTACCCGCAGAGGCCGTGGCTGATGATATCCATGCAGTGGCCTCAGACTGCAGCAGAGCGACGCTATAATGAGGCTCATGCAGCAGCTCGCAACTTGGTGGAGCAGACCATCGGGATGCTGAAGATACGGTTCTGGTGCCTGGACTGGTCTTGTGGAGCCCGGCAATACAGTCCGCAGAGGGTGTTATACATCATCATCATCTGCTGCGCCCTTTACAACCTGGCACTGCAACGGGGAGAGGAGCTGGCTGAGGAGGAGATGGAGGTGCTGCACATCTCCTCTGAAGAGGAGGACACCAATGGGGATGAGGGTGAGGGGGTCCTCGGTGGTGACGATGACGGGGATGAGGCTCTCGAACTGGCTAGATGAGGCAGGTGCACTCAGGAGGCCCTCAAAGCTGCCAGATTGTGGAGGATGTTGACGACATGCAGTGAGATGTCCCCATAGATCCTCACATCGTAGTTATGAAAGTTTGACTCCAGTCTGGCTTATCGCAGCACCAGTACCCTCTGTGAGAATGCTCCTATCATGGAGATGTAGTGGAGGCCCTAATAGTCGCTCGATCGCAGTAGGATGATGACAACATGCATAGGTCTTCACAGAGCCTCTGAGAATGTCTAACTCCTGTCTGGCCGAGGGCAGCTCGCTTGCATTCCGTGATCAGGGCCATCACAGAGACGCAACCATGAAACTTTAGATGTATCTGATGCTGTGTCCACCTTCAGCACCTCAGCCCTTCGGGAGCTGGTGCACAGCATCACTGGTCGCAGATGCTGGTGTGATGGGGCCCAGGCCCACCTTAAAGGCGCTGAGAGCGCACAGAGAGTATGAGAGAACTCTGTGGCGCCTGCCCACTACATTCTGGCAGCAATGACCAACACCACTGAGGTGCAGGCATCAGTGATGTGTCCAGGGAGTGTGAGGCTGGACCATCATTGTAATCTGAAAGCTGCACAGAGCACAGGGGAGAGGCCCTGGACTGAGACACCTGCCTTTTATCTTGTGCATAAAGGTTTCACATCCAAGTGACATGAACACTGCTCAACAGAACAAGGAGCCACAGGCAGGGAGACATTCTTAGGAGTTTATTGACATTAGTGAACAGTATGTATAAGTGATCAATGCCTGTGCCCAGGCTGTGCAACTACTTTTACCCAACTTTCCTAACCCTGCCGCTACGTCTTGGTGCTCCCTGAATTTCTACAGCAGAGGTAGAGGCAGCCTGCTGACTGTGATACCCTGTCTGTGATGACTTTGGCAGGTGTCCTCTGGAGGGCCGAATCTTGGAGGGCCCCGGCCTGCTTTCGGGGTCCTGCTATGTGGCAGTGACACCCTCCTCAGCCTGTGGAGCTGGAGCTGCGGAGATCACAGGAAGAGGGGGTTCGGATAGGCCGGACACTCCCAGAGTCACCTGGGTGGATGGCCCCTGAGCGTGCACCTGCTGGTCCTCCTCCCTATGGGTGCCCGAGGGCCCCTGGCTGACTCAGTGAGTGGAAGTGGTAGTTGAAGTGAGATCGAGCTGCCCAGCGCCCCTCTTGCGTACTATGACATCAGTAGTGATGGAGTTAAGTCCGCACATCAGTGCAGGAGCAACGTCCTGGACCAAGGTCTCCATGGCGGCCACCATCCTGCCAATGTTGACTTCAGTGCATTGCAATGCCGGTGCTATTGCCTCAGCCTGAAGAGGGACGGACTCCTCCATCGTGCTTTGCTATCTGAGGAGTGCAGCGGACATCCCTTCCTGATGTTCACTAGCTTACCTTTGCAGCTCCAGCAACTGTGACATGACCGAGTCCAGAGGCTCGTCATCTGACTCGGACTCAGCAATGTTCTGGCCTCCAGCAGTCCTCCGAGTGCCGGGGACCTGGGAAGTCCCTATCACT
Organism: Cetorhinus maximus; assembly: GCF_964194155.1. Lineage (NCBI taxonomy): Eukaryota > Metazoa > Chordata > Chondrichthyes > Lamniformes > Cetorhinidae > Cetorhinus > Cetorhinus maximus. Next base: position 74,550,044 of record NC_135887.1, on the reverse strand, counting down.
GCCTGCTGTGGATCAGAAAGTGCAACATGCTCATCAGATTGTGATCCCAAGGCTACTCTAAAGCCAGGTCCCACCGAGATGTGTGTCTTTGCGTTGGTGGAGGGTGTGGGTGAGCGCTGTGATGGGACTTCAGGGAGGGTGCCTTCAGATTCCTCTTCAGAGGGTCCTTCGGAGCTTGATTGGAGGCCCTGGGTCATGGACTCTGTCGGCTGTTTGGCAGATGTGCCTGCGAAATCAAAGGGAGATAATTAGTACATGGCAGTGGCCTGTGAAAGAGGAAACATCACTCACAGCATGGTTGTCTGATGGATGCCGCACCGCTGGATCCTCACTTGATAGAGCAGCGCTGACCTTAACGTCAACACAGGAATGGTCCCGGTCATCACCGGCCAGCTGGATGGCTATGTTTTCGAATTCTGTCAGAACTTTGATTTCTGGCATCTCTCCGCCTGTCTGCGATCTTTCCCTCCTGTTGCAAACCAGTTTGTCCTGGATGGATAGAGACGGGGAGAGTGTATCAGGATTCCTGCTGGGCCAGGTGATAAGCGCATGGCCTGTGTGGGTGGTGAGTGGTCCCATGGATGGGATGAGGATAATGACGGTGTGTGTGAGAGAGTGAATGGTGATGTCCCTTGCGTTGGCAGTGAGTGAGGGCCCTGTGGATGTGTGATGAGTTTGTGAGTGTATGAGTTGGGAGTGATGAAAAATGAAAATATAGGTTATGACAATTGTTCAAGTTTCCCCCTGAAGTTTAAACAACTCAGCCTTTACCAACTGCTGTGTCATAACAGATGGGGGCTCTTGGATGGATCATTTTTGTAATTCCTTGATTACTTTGGAATTGGTGAATCTTAAGGTTACGAGTACGAGAAGCACTATGAGTTCAGGAGTTTGTGAGGTTTTTTGTAAGACTGCACGATGGCTTTGGCAATTGCTAAGACTTGTCTGGGAATATAAAACATAATTCTGATTGGGTTATAAAATGTATCCAAGAATAAATTAGCAGAGTTGGCATATACATTAAAATTAGGGTTTCCTGTAGCGGTGAAGAAAGCAGATATAATTAAAGGTATAGCACAGTGTCTACAGTTGGCAGTGATACCTGACACTAGTGAGTCACAGCTGAAGGTAGTGAGCCTTCAGTTACAAATGAAGACACTTGAACTTGAACAAGCAAAGGAAATGAAAAAACTTGAATTAGAAGCAAAGGACAGAGAAAGGACATTTAAAAGGGAGCAAACAGAAGGGCAAGAGAAAGAAAGAAAGCTAGACCTGGAATTTCAGGCAAAAGAGAAGGATAAAGAAAGAGAGGTAAGGGAAAGATAGAAAGAAAGAGAAAGGAGACACCTGCTTAAAAGGCTGGAAGTTAAAAAAGAGACCTTGGACTCTGAGGAGAGTTCTGATGATGAAAAACCTTTAATCTAAAACCCAATGAGGAGATGTTTAAATTTGTACAATCTCTTCCAAAGTTTGAGGAAAGAGATGTTGAAATGTTCTGTATTTCATTTGAAAAGATAGCTAAACAGATGAAATGGCCACAGGAGCATTGGACATTGTTGTTGCAATCCAGGTTGGTGTGTAGAGCGCACGAGGCATATGCTTTGTTATCTGAAGAGGTATCAGTGAATTATGATGTGGTAAAAAAGGCTATTTTGAGTGCATATGAGTTGGTTCCTGAGGCATACAGGCAGAAATTTAGGAATATGGGAAATAACCTGGGCAAACTTATATTGAGTTTGAGAGAGTAAAATAAACTAATTTTGGTCGGTGGATATGGGCATTAAAAGTAGAGACAATATATGCAGTTCTTAGAGAGGTAATTTTTTTGGAAGAATTTTAAAATTCAATTCCTTCGGTAGTGAGAGCTCATGTAGGGGAACAGAGGGTTGATTCTGTAAGACAAGCAGCAGAGATAGCTGATGATGATGAAAATAGTGCATCATCACTCTTTTAAATCCGATAAGGATAGAAAGTGGGAAGGTGAAAGGAAGGCAGGTAATCAGGGAAAAGAAGGAGTAGCTGGAAATTCCCAGGAAGTTTTTTCTCAGAATAAAAAGGAAGGTGCTGAGGGTATGAGTGACATTCAAAAATTGAGGTGTTTTCATTGTAGTAAAGCGGGTCACACGTCGTCAGTGTGTTGGAAATTCATGGGAAAATCTGTTGGAATTATTGGGGTGCAGAAAAGTTCTGGAAATAAAAGTGCTGTGGGTTCTGAAGTTCAGGCACAGGAAAAAAACAGTGGTTTGTGTACAGGTAAAACAGGAAAAAAAATCAGTGGGAATGTATTCACAATTTACCCAAGAGAATTCTGAGGGGCAAGTTGCAGAAATGTTTAAAGGGTTTGTGCATAAAGGGAAAATCTTTCCATGTGTACAGGGTGGAGTAGGTAAAGATGTTCAAATTTTAAGAGACACGGGGGCTAGTTAATCCTTAATGTTGTGGGATAGTGACTTTGTTGTTCAGAGGGAGTATTTCAGGAGCAGGTGATAATAAGTGGGGCTCATGGAGATGCTAAACCTATCACCCTGTGGAAGATAAATGTAAAGAGTAAATGGAAGGCAGGTGAAGTTATTGCTGGGGTGGTGGAAAAATTGCCCATTGCAGGGGTTCAATTTATTTTGGGTATTGAAATAGCTGGGTCACAGATTTGGGTGATGCCTATGGTAGTTGAACAGCCTGTAGAAGTGGTTTCAACAGAGGTGTTACAGAGAGAGCATCCTGGATTGTTTCCAGATTGTGTGGTAACAAGATCACAGGCTCATAGATTGAAATAAGAAAAACAAGAAGGGCAGGCAGTTCAAAGGCAAGAAGAAGGTGTTGAAATCCAATTAGCTGGCATTGTGTTTGATAACATTGTTCAGAAAGAAAGACTACAGGACAATTCAACTGAAGTGTTTAACTCAAGGAGGTTAGTGGAATTACAGAAAAATGATTTGCAATTAAAACAGTTATATCAAGCAGCTTACTCAGAAACAGAAACAAAATGTATTCCAATATGTTATTACCTTAAGGGTAATATTTTAATGAGAAAATGGAGGCTGGATCAGCAAATGAAAGCTGAAGGGAGGTGCATCAGATTGTTATCCCAGTTGGGTATACAAATGAGATTCTGAGAATTGCTCATGAAATTCCAATGGGGGGACATTTAGGAATTAGGAAAATACAGGAAAAGATACAGAGGTATTTTTTTTGACCGGGGTTGCATTGGGATGTAGTCAACTTCTGTAGAACATGTCAAACATGTCAGGTAACAGGAAAACCACAAGCAGTGATTAAGCAGCACCTGTAATCCCAATACCAGCATTTGAAGAACCTTTTACTAGGGTTATGATTGATTGTGTAGGACCCCTCCCTAAGACTAAATTTGGAAATCAGTATTTACTACAATAATGGATGTGTCTACCAGGTTTCCTGAAGCAATACCTTTAAGAAATATTTCAACCAAGAAGATTGTAGAGGATTTAAGTAAACTTTTTACAAGATATGGTTTACCTAAGGAAATACAATTAGATCAGGGGTCAAATTTCATGTCACAGCTGTTTAAGGAAGTAATGAACGGCTTGGGGATAAAACAGTTTAAGTTAGCAGCTTGTCATCTGGAGTCTCAAGGGGCTTTGGAAAGATGGCATCAAACTTTAAAAGCTATGTTGAGAGCATACTGTCAGGATTATGCACAGGATTGGGATATAGGAATTCCATTCTTATTATTTGCTATTAGAGACGCTCCTAATGCATCGACCGGTTTTAGCTGTTTTGAACTAGTTTATGGTCATGAGGTAAAGGGACCACTGAAATTGATTCATGAGAAACTGTGGGTCAAAATTCAGAAACTATTCTCCTGGATTACGTATCAAATTTCAGGGAAAGATTGAACAGAGCATGTGAATTGCTAGGGAACATTTAAAGATGTCACAGCAAGTAATGAAAATTAAGGCAGACAAGAAAGCAACAGCTCGCAGTTTACTTTCTGGTGAGAAAGTGCTAGTTCTGGTCCCAGTACTGGGTGATTCATTAAATGCAAGATTTAGTGGGCCTTACAGGATTGTAAAGAAATTGAATGAAGTAAATTATTTAATAAATACTCTAGATAGAAGAAAGAAGCAGAGGGTGTGTCATGTAAATATGCTTAAAAAGTACTTTGACAGGGAAGAGGAACAAAAAGAGGAGTTAGTGGAGTTAGTGATGGTGGATGATGACAAAGAGGTAGAAGTGCAAGACTCTGAAATTGATTTTCCTCGAATCAAATTGGATAATGAGTGGGTGCTTAAAATTTTAAATGAAAAATTGAGTTACCTTCCAAACAACCGTCAACGTGATTTGGAAAAGCTATTGCAGTCACACAATCCTATTTGTGGGAATAAGTTGGGGAAGACAGATTTAGCTATACATGATGTGTCTGTACAAGTTTCATCTTCAATAAGGCAACATCGTTATAGATTAAATCTAGCAAAGTTATCACAAGTACAAAAAGAAATTGACTTCATGCTTCAAAATGACATCATTGAGTCTAGTTGCAGTAACTGAAGTTCACCTATTGAGCTGGTACCAAAACCAGATGGAACACAAAGACTGTGTGTGGACTATGGAAAGGTGAATGCGGTGACAAAAGCGGATTCCTATCCTATACCATGGTTGGAAGATTGCATTGAGAAAGTGGGACAATTGAATTTTATCACAAAGATTGCCTGGCTAAAAGGATATTTGCTAGTACTGTTATCAAAAAGAGCAAAGGGGATATTGGCTTTTGTGATGCCAAATTGACTATATCAGTTTAAAGTCATGCCATTTAGTATGAAGAATGCACCTGTGACATTTCAAAGACTGATAAACAAAGTAATTGCAGGTTGAAGCAATTGTGCTGTTTATATTGATGACCTGATAGTTTTCAGTCAGATGTGGGAGGAGCACTTACAGCATCTCGAAGAATTATCTTCTCGATTACAAGAAGCTAATTTGATGATGAACTTAGCTAAAAGTGAATTTGCAAAAGTGCAAGTTACGTATCTAGGCCATACCATTGGATATGGCGAGGTGGCTCTGACAGATGTGAAAGTCAAGGCTATCATGGATTTCCCAGTGCCTAAAACAAGAAGAGAAGTTTTGAGATTTCTGGGCATAAGCGGGTTTTACCGGAAATTTGTACCAAATTGTAGCAGTGTGGTTGCTCCATTGATCAAACTATTAAAAAATAACAAGTTTCAATGGACGCTGGAGTGTCAGAAAGCATTTGATAGTTTGAAAACTGTATTAACTATGACACCAGTTTTGACAGTACTCAATTATGCCAAACAATTTAAGTTAGCTGTTGATGCAAGCGATATAGGGATTGGGGCTGTAATGTTACAAGAGGATGACACTGGAATTGAAAAACCAACAGGGTATTTTTCATGGAAGCTGAATGTACAACAGAGAAGATATTCAACGATCAAAAAAGAGACCTTGGGTTTGGTGTTAGCATTGCAGCATTTTGAAATTTATGTTGCAAACAACTCATCAGAAACAATTGTTTATACAGACTATAATTCTTTGATGCTTTTGGACAAATTTTGAGACAAAAGTGTAAGACTTTTCAGGTGGAGTCTATTATTTCAACCATTTAATCTACAGATTATATACGTTGCTGGTGGAGAAAATCTGTTCGCAGATGCGTTATCATGGGGAGAATTTTGCATTTGATGGCGGGCTGGCAGCCGATCACCGCTGCCGAAACGGGCCGCGTCGCCATTTTGCGCGGGGGGGGGGGGGCCAATTAAGGCCCACCCAGTAGGGTTCTGACTCCCGCGTTCATCGGGAAAATTAAATCGGCGGCAGGCATGTTCAGACCGCCGGTTCCAATGGGGAACCAGCAGTCTGTATAAAGAGCGGCCAGGCAGCCTCCTTTAGGCTGTTGACCATGGCCAGTCACCGGACAGCACAAGAGGTGAGGGCAAAGGAAGAGGAGGGGGGGCAGGCTGCAGGGTAGGCCAGCAGGGGGGCCACTGTGCCCCTCGGTTCTCAGATGCCTGCCTTGCTGTCCTCTTCGAAGAGGTGTCCGACCATCGGGATGTCTTGTTTCCGGAGGATGGGAGGAGTAGGGCCCCCCACGTCACCAGGCAGGTGTGGCAGGAGGTGGCAGAGGCTGTTAGCTCTCATGATGCTGTGCAGCGCACCAGAACGCAGTGCCGCAAGCGCTTCAATGATTTGCTGTGCTCTGGAAGGTTGAGTACCATGTCAGCCTTGGCCATTTTACCCAGCAGGTAGCCTTAGCCTTTGAGGCCCCCCCCCCCCCCTCCAAGTTTTAGTGTCGTTACTGCATTGGGCATTTGGCACACGCTGGTTGGGCAAACAGATAGTGACCTTGCTTACATCAGCCTTAGTGGTTGAGGAGAAGATGGGTTCTCCCTGCAGCATATGTTGGTGTTTGTCGCATTTGGGTAGTCTGGGGGCAACCTGCAGGGGAGGCAGCTAGACACATACTTAGAACTCCAACATGTTTTATTGATGGTGATGAGATGGTGGAAAAGGAGCCTCAAGGTGTTGTGGCCAAGAGCCATCTGCTGGCCTCGGCGCCGCACCTAGTTGCGCCTCCTTGCCATGGGTGATATTCAAAGTGATGGACGCCGAATGTATCCAGGGTGGCTGTTGGGGGAGGGAGTTGGGACCAGCCGTACTATCTTCTGGGGACTGATCACCAGTAGTGTGGACAGGAGCCGCTGGAGGCCTCAGATGAGCCACTGTGGTTGGGGCACGGCGTGCGCGTGCAGAGCACATGAGCGATCAGCCCCAATAAATCCTCTTCTCTGTTCTGCAGGCAAAAACAGGGCACAATAGCCGGGAGCGTCAGCGGACTGGTGGTGGGCACACTGTGCTGCAGCACCACACCAGCTTCAAGGAGCAGGCCATGGAGCTGGGGAGGAGGCAGGCAGCCAGGTCGGCAGGTGTCGGCGAGGCTGGGGTGCAGCGGCCAGGTATTTGAGGACCACAGTCCCATCCACTCTGTCTGCCCATCATCCAAACCACTGATGGTTGCTGCAATCGTTAATGCAGCAACACTGCTCATTCACAGACTGATATAGTCAGACATGTGGGTCATACACAAAGGTCCCTCTGCCCCTTGAGGACGCACATCTCTAGCACATTCCAAAGCCTTATCCCATTTGTGACCATTCTCTCCAGGGCCTAACATGCCATGGCATCGCTGCTGCACATCCAAAGACTTAGTGCATCTTAGAAGGTTTTGTACCTCCACCACCCTTTCACAGATTCACACAGAATCACAGAATCACAGTGCAGAAGAGGACCTTCGGCCCATCGAGTCTGCACCAACACGTGAGAAACACCTGACCTACCTCCCTAATCCTATTTACCAGCACTTGGCCCATAGCCTTGAATGTTATGACGTGTCAAGTGCTCATCCAGGTACTTTTTAAAGGATGTGAGGCAACCCGCCTCCACCACCCTCCCAGGCAGTGCATTGCAGACCGTCACCACCCTCTGGGTAAAAAAGTTTTTCCTCACATCCCTCCTAAACCTCCTGCCCCTCACCTTGAACTTATGCCCCCTTGTGACTTACCCTTCAACTAAGGGGTAAAAACAAAAAACTACTGCGGACGCTGGAAATCCAAAACAAAAACAAAAACAGAATTACCTGGAAAAACTCAGCAGGTCTGGCAGCATCGGCGGAGAAGAAAAGAGTTGAGTTCAACTAAGGGGAACAGCTGCTCCCTCTCCACCCTGTCCATGCCCCTCACAATCTTGTACACCTCGATCAGGTCGCCCTTCAGTCTTCTCTGCTCCAACGAAAACAACCCAAGTCTATCCCTCTCTTCATAACTTAAATGTTTCATACCAGGCAACATCCTGGTGAATCTCCTCTGCACCCCCTCCAGTGCATTCACATCCTTCCTATAATGTGGCGACCAGAACTGCACACAGTACTCCAGCTGTGGCCTCACCAAGGTTCTATGCAACTCCAACATGACCTCCCTACTTTTGTAATCTATGCCTCGATTGATAAAGGCAAGTGTCCCATATGCCTTTTCACCACCCCACTAACATGCCCCTCTGCCTTCAGAGATCTATGGACACACACGCCAACATCCCTTTGTTCCTCAGAACTTCCTACTGCCATGCCGTTCATTGAATACTTCCTTGTCAAATTACTCCTTCCAAAGTGTATCACCTCACACTTTTCAGAGTTAAATTCCATCTGCCTCTTATCTGCCCATTTGACCATCCCGTCTCTATTTTCCTGTAGCCAAGACACTCAACCTCACTGTTAACCACCTGGCCAATCTTTGTGTCATCCGCAAACTTACTAATCCTACCCCCCACATAGTCATCTATGTCGTTTATATAAATGACAAATAATAGGGGACCGAGCACGGATCCCTGTGGTACGCCACTGGACACTGGCTTCCAGTCACTAAAGCATCCTTCTGTCATCATCCTCTGCCTCCTACAACTAAGCCAATTTTGAACCCACCTTATCAAATTACCCTGAATCCCATGTGTATTTGCCTTCTTTATAAGTCTCCCATGTGGGACCTTGTCAAAGGCTTTGCTGAAATCCATATAAACTACATCAGCTACACTCCCCTCATCTGCACACCTGGTCACCTCCTCAAAAAATTCAATCAAATTTGTTAGGCATGACCTCCCTCTGACAAAGCCATGTTGATTATCCCTGATCAAACCTTGCCTCTCCAAGTGGAGATTGATACTCTCCTTCAGAACTTTCTCCAATAGTTTCCCTACCACTGACGTGAGACTCACTGGCCTGTAGTTCCCTGGCTTATCTCAACAACCCTTCTTAAATAGCAGAACCACATTAGCTGTTCTCCAGTCCTCTGGCACCTCCCCCGTGGCCAGAGAGGAATTAAAAATTTGGGTCAGAGCCCCTGCGATCTCCCTTGCCTCTCTCAGCAGTCTGGGACACAAATCATCCAGACCTGGAGATTTGTCCACTTTTAAGCCTGCCAACACCTCCAATACCTTGTCACTCCTGATATCAATTTGCTTAAGAACCTCGCAGTCTCTCTCCCCAAGTTCGATACCTTCATCCTCATTCTCTTGGGTGAAGACACGCGTGAAGTATTCATTCAACACTCTAGCGATGTCCTCTGGCTCCACCTATAGATTGCCCCTTTGGTCCCTAATGGCCCTTACTCTTTCCCTGGTTATCCTCTTCCCATTGATATACTTATAGAATATCTTGGGATTTTCCCTACTTTTACCAGCCAGAGCTTTCTCATATCCCCTCTTTGCTCTCCTGATTGCTTTCTTAAGCTCCACCCTGCGCTGTCTGTACTCCACTAATGCCTCTGCTGATTTGCTTCCCTTGTACCTGCTAAAAGCCTCTTTTTTCCTTCTCATCATAACCTGAATATCTCTGGTCATCCATGGTTCTCTGGGCTTGTTACTCCTTCCTATCACCCTAGAGGGAACATGCTGAGCCTGTACCCTCCCCATTTCCTTTTTGAACACCCCCCACTGTTCCTCTAGATTTCCCCAAAAGTAACTGTTCCCAGTCTACCTTGGCCAGATCCTGCCTTATTTTACTAAAATCCACTCTCCCCCAATCCAAAATATTTTTTTGCAACTTGTCGATTTCTTTGTCCATAACAAACTTAAACTGTACTATGTTGTGGTCGCTATCGCTAAAATATTCACCCACCACCACCTCAGCCACTTGTCTGGCTTCATTCCCCAGAATTAGGTCCAGCACTGTACCATCCCTTGTTGCACCCTCCACATATTGACCTAAAATGTTCTCCTGTACACATTTCAAGAAATCCACTCCATCCAAGCCCTTAACACTAAGTCTATCCCAATTAGTTGAAATCACCTAATATAATTATCCTATTATTGTTTTTATACACCTCCACAAATTGTGCACATATTTGCTCCTCAATTTCCCGCTGACTATCTGGGGGTCTATAATAAACACCTTATAATGTGGCTGTCCCTTTTTTATTGCTAAGCTCTACCCACAAAGCTTCATTCGATGCCCCCTCCAAGATATCATCTCTCCTTACTGCAGTAACCGACTCCTTAACTAATAATACAACGCCTCCTCCTCTTTTACCCCCTCCCCTGTCTTGCCTGAAGATTCTATATCCCGGAATGTTGAGCTGCCAATCCTGCCCTTCCCTCAACTACGTCTCAGTGATAACGACTATATCACAATTCCACATGTCAATCCTTAACTCATCCGTTTTACTTGAAATACTCCTGGCATTAAAGTAGAGGCCATCCAGCCTTGCCTTACTCCCTTGAAGCTTATTGCAGCTGTACTCCCTCTGATTTGATTGTTTTACTGTATTATGATGTGTGCCTATTCTGCTAAAATTCTGTGTCCCCTCCCCCTGACGAATTAGTTTAAACTCCTCCCAACAGCATTAGCAAACCCGCCCACAAGGATCTTAGTCCCGCTCTGGTTCAGATGTAGACCGTCCCGCTTGTACAGGTCCCACCCTCCCCAGAAACGGTCCCAGTGATCCAGGAATCTAAAACCCTCTCTCCTGCACCAACTCTTAAGCCACGTATTCATCTGCACTATTCTCCTATTTCTGAGCTCGCTAGCACGTGGCACTGGGAGTAATCCAGAGATTACAACCTGAGAGGTCTTGCTTTTTAGTCTACTGCCTAACTCCCTGAATTCTTGATGCAAGACCCCATCCCTCTTTCTACCTATGTCATTGGTATCAGCATGTTCCACGACCTCTGCCTTATCACCCTCCCCATTCAGGATGCCCTGCAGCCGTTCAGTGACATCCTGGACCCTGGCACCAGGGAGGCAACATACCATCCTGGAGTCACGTTGACGGCCACAGTAGCGCCTATCTGTTCCCCTGACTATAGAATCCCCTATTACTATTGCTCTTCCTCCCTTCCTCCCCTCCTGTACAGATAGGCTGCTTGTGGTGCCAGAAGCTTGGATTTGTCTGCACTCCGTGGAGGAACCAGCGCTCTCATCAGCCTCCAAAACGGAATACCGATTTGCAAGTGGAACCCCAGGGGACTCCTGAACTACCTGCCTGTTTCTCTTGGACTGCCTGGTGGTCACCCATTCCCTTCCTTCCTCAAGTCCCTTCATCTGCGGTGTGACCACCTCTCTAAATGTGCTATCCACGATGCTCTCAGACTCGCGGATGCTCCACAGTGTCCCCAGCCACCGTTCCAGCTCTGAAACCCGAACTTCCAGGAGCTGCAGCCGGACACACTTCCTGCACACATGCTAGTCCCGGGCACTGGAAATGTCCCCAGCTTCCCACATGCCAGTGCGTCCCACATTACTCTGTCCAAAAGGTCCTCAGCACCTCACCTGTCAACCTCATGGCACTCAACTTAAATAAATGCCACGACGTTAGTCATCCCTGCGCCAAGGGGAAATGTTGCCTTCTGTCCACCCACTCTATGCCCCTCATAACGGTATGAAGGTCAATAATGTGACCTGTCAATCTCCTGTGCTCCACGGCAAATGTCGCAAGTGTTTGCATTGTTTCCTCATCACTCCAGCTCTCCAGGCCAGCATACATCCAGGTCAGGAACCTCTGCACTCTCCCCACTCCAATGTCATCTCTCCCATGAAGCGTAGGTCACAACTGAACGCAGAAGTGTAGCTGTGGCCTCGACAGCGTTTTCTGCACTTGCAACCTTTTCCTACATTCCATTCCTCGGCTAATAAAGGCAAGTCTGGCTTTTACCTTGTTAAACGCCTCATGTTCCTGTTCTGCTACCTTAACGGGTCTGCCCAGCAAGGTCCCTGTAATCGTTGTGACTTCCCACGGTCCTACCATTACTCATGTATTCCCGTACCTTGTTTGTCTTGCCCAAGTGCTTAACCGCACACTTATCCACATAACATTCCATGTGGCATTCTTTAGGCCATCTGACCAGCCTGTCTGTATGCACGTGTAATGTGTGGGCCTCCTCTTGACTATTTACCACCCCACCAATGTTCATCTCCTTAGGTTCTTGAAGGGTGAGCGACTTATGAGGCTGGGGGGGAAAGGGATGAATGGTGTTACTGACTGAACGCTAACTGATGCACTGTCCTTGTTGTTAATTTCAGCATCACCACCGTATGGCCGCCAGGAACAAGTCCAGAGCCCCCCCTCCACACCTGAGGGCCAACACTTGCAACTTGCGTCACATCATTTCAGTGAGCCAGGCACCAGCGCAGCGACTACCACATCGGCGGGGATTATGATGTTGGCTAGTGTCCCGGGGCACAGTGGAGAGGGCACTTCACAATCGCTGGAGGAGATGGCACAGACAGAGAGTGCCGATGGCGCCAGCAGCCGGAGGACTGCAGGGGACCAGGCACATGCTGAGTCCAGCAGTGATGATGTGCCTCTGGAGATGTCAGCCATGCAGCAGCTGCAGGACAAGCGGCAGGGGGCAAGGGAGCATCTGGCAGGGTTGCATGAGGGTATGCTTCACTTGGTCTCTGTGGTGGAGGAATCCAGGCAGAGTGTCAGTGATGGCATGAACCTCAGGACAGAGCTTCAGGTTTCCTCCATTGGGAGATTGGCGACTCTCATGGAGAGGGGATTCCAACAGATTGAGAATCATCTGATAGGGTTACGCTCTGACCTTCAAGCCCTCACAGCGCTAATGGCCACAGGTGGCCATTCGCAATGTGGGAGATGTTCTGGGCACCAAGTGTCGCCGCTCGGTGCCCATCCATCTGTGGTAAGCAGGGAGGTCCAATGGGACCTCACGTCGGTGCAGCAGCTGCCTGTTGTCACTGCGAGCTCCTCTCAGGGCGCTCCAGATGAGGGCAGCAACTCCTCCACCCCTCTGCCAGTGACCGTTACATCCATTGAGGTTGCGACAACTGGGGAGGTGCCAGTTCTGGAACTGGCCACTCCCTCCCAAGCGGGGCCAGCACAGGCTCAATGGGCCAGAGGACGGCCGCCAAGGTCATCGAGGCCAACAGGACAGCAGAGTCAGCAGGCTGTCTCACAAGCCACTCCGAGCGATGGCACAGCGCCAAGACGTAGCACCCGCAAATGTAAGCATAAGGCACGTTAGGCACTCCACGGGTTTGTCACTGGTGATTTTGTGTTGGCCCTAGATTAGGGAATGTTTCATTATCACAGCGACGTTTGTGGTTTATTTTGGTGGCAATAAAGTCTACATTTCTGACCATGGCTGAGGGTGTTTCCTTTGTGCTGCATTTGTATGTTGCGCCAGGCAATGCTGTTCCTGCTGATCCATGTGTATGGAGACAGCTGAAGGCTCGTTGGATTAAAGTGTCCCGGATGTCCCTGCCTCCTTGGTGTAGTAGCAGGTCGGCGTGCTGCCCCTCATCATCGCCCTGTACTTCCTCATCCTCTGAGCCACTGCTGGATTCATCATGTGCAACCTCATCCAGTGCGTCAAGGTCTTCATCGTCAACTGCATCCCCCCTTTCCAGCACAAGATTGTGCAGAGCGCAGCATGCTACCACTATCACAGAGACGCGATCTGGGGGATACTGGAGTGCGCCCCCTGAGCGGTCCAGGCAACGGAAGCGCATCTTGAGAAGACCACCCTTGTGGTGCCGTGGCTCCTATTGTAGTGCTCCTCAGCTTCTGTTCTTGGAGAGGTGTCATGAGGGGATAGCCCTTATCACCCATCAGCCAACCCTCCAGCCGAGCTGGAGCACTGAAGAGCCCCGGCACCTGGGAGTGTCTGAGGATGTAGGCGTCGTGGGAGTTGCCTGGGTACCTTGCACAGACTTGTAGAATCTGCATCCTGTGATCACACACTATCTGCACGTTCATGGTGTGGAAGCCCTTCCTGTTGACAAAGGCACCGGGCTCACCTGCTGGCACATTGATGGCCACATGTGTACAGTCTATTGCACCCTGGACGCAGGCGAAGCCAGCAATGGCCGCGAAGCATCTGCCTCGCTGTGCCTGACTTGCCTGGTCCCAGTGGAAGTGGATGAAGGTCAATGCACGTCTGAACAGAGCTTCTGTGACCTGCTTGACACAAGTGTGGACAGCTGATTGGGAGACACCGCAGAGATCACCCACCGAGCCCTGGAAGGAGCCAGATGCATAGAAGTGGAGGGCAACTGTGACCTTCAGAGCCGCTGGCATGGGGTATCCACCCACACAGTTAGGGGAGATCTCAGGGCCAATCATCTGACAGATATAGTTCACTGTCCCCCTTGACAGTCAGAGCCTCCTTCGGCACTGCACCTCAGATATATTGAGGTAGCTGCTTCACCGTTATATATCCTGGCAGCAGGATAGTGGCGTCTTCTGCGGCCCCTTTCACCTTGGACAATCTCTTGGCCCTGCGCCCCTTGTGCCTGCGCCTGACCTCCCAAAGGTGGCTCCCCTGGAGGCTGATTGTCCACTCCTGGCCTCCTCCTTATTCTATCCCTGCCTTCCTCCTCAGAGGAGCTGCCTCCAGTGGAGATGTCAGAACCCATACCCAGGCTAAATGGAGGCCTCCGGAAAGCTGCAGGCCCGATAAAGATTACTGTCTGCAGACTGCTGAGCTGAAGCTTCAAAGTACAGAGAAAACTGTTGGAAATCGATCTGAGCTGCTAACAATCACACAGGCAAGTTTAAAACACTTTCTGCATTAAATACTTCAGAAAAAGCATTAACAACCCCTCTGAGCCCACATATCCCACCCATGGATGAGGTTTGTTAAAAAATCAGTTACCCGGCTGCCCGTTGGGCCCCTGCGCCGAGGCGAAGATTGCACGGGCTCCTCAAAATCGGCGTTGATTGCCGAGTTAAGGGCCTTAACAAGGCCTTTAATTAATGGCAAGAGCGCGTCGAGCTTCATCGCGCACCTAAATATGTCGATGCCACGCGCTGACCTCAGGACGCGCGCGTGACATCAGCGCACAACATTTTAAGCGCTGACGTGTGGGCTCCACCACCCGCACGTCAGCCATAAAATTTTGCCCCATGAGTTTGAAGCTTAAAAGGAAAATTGGGCATTTTTAAAAACCTGGACACTGAACTGGAATAATTTCTATTGATACCAAGGACTTGTGTATATATATATTGTTATGTTAATGCATGCATCTGGTAATGCAATAGTGTAATAAGTATAGGAGATAGTGTGAGATGGATTATTAAAAATGAAGCCATCTTTTAAAATTATGACAATTCATTTTTCAATAGGGAAGGGCTGTCATGAAGAGATATTAATGCCTATAATACTAATGGAAATTATTTTAAATTGGAATTGTAGTGGGGTCTGTGTCTAGGTGTGTGTCTGTATGTGTCTTAATTGGATTAAAGCCAGATAGTCTGGGTGCTTTGATGTGTAGTAGTTTGAGATTTTAACTGGGTGAACAGTAAGGAGGATAGAAGGTAAAGTGTAAATTTGCATTTGTTGAATAAAGCTTTGAAAAGTGGGAGTAAAATCTTGGACCTAGCTGGGAGACACCAAGCAATGTGATTTTTTTCAGCTTATTAATAAAATTGGTGGAATGAAAGGGTTTATTGTCAAGAAAGGTAATACAGTGGAAAATTTATATTCAAAGGAAAAGCTAAGTATAAACAGAAAGCAGTTGTGTGTGTAAGTCAGAGAAATTTAAGATCTAACCAGCCTGTAAGCCTACAACTGTGTCTACAAAGGAACCAAATTGCATGGAACCTCATTTTGAATTTGTACGGTCAAATTTGCTTTGCCTGGTGTCTGTTTAAAGTCTATGGGTTACTGTTGCCTTAGTGGAGATTTACCTGGGAGTGATTAACTTGGGGATTTGTTTAAAAGTTATTACGGTAGTAATTTGTAGACATGTGTATGTGTTTGATTTGTTGCAAATTAATAAATGTTTAATTTAGTTTTATATAAAAAAACCTCTTGAGGCTTGTTGGTCTTATTCCTGAATTCAGAGCTGCATCTCAAACATACCAATTGAAAATATAGGTTATGACAGTTTTCAAGTTTCCCTCTGGGGTTTAAACAATTCAGCCTTTACCAACTGCTGTGTCATAATATGCTGGAAGTTTGACTCAGAAGTAACAGCCATACATAATACCCCTGCAAATCACTATTTTGCAGGTATCCCAATCTCTCACCCTCTCTACCGAATTCAACTCGACTGGAACCTTGATGCTGACTATTAATCTACTGGGGTCAACTCTGCTGGAACCGCGAATCCGACTATTCATCTTCTGGTGTCAACTCTAATGGAACCTCGAAACCAACTATTCATCTTCTGGAGTCAACTCTACTGGAACCTCGAAACCAACTATTCATCCACCGGAGTCAAAACTCTACTGGAGCCTCGAAACCAACTAGTCATCTACCGGAGTCATCTCCACTGGACCCGCAAGTCTGACTATTCGTCTACTGGAGTCAAATATACTGGAATCTTGAATCGCAACGACTGCAATGCTCAAACACCTACTCCCCACGAGTCAAGGACTGTTCCTTATGTCTATTTTAAATATATATAAACATAAATATTCACTTATTTCAAGCTAACTTCTTACTTTTAACCTGTATGATCGTATATACATGTGTTTTATCCTTTCTCGTCTTTGGTTGTTAATAAACTTACTCTTACCTTTAACTCAAGAAAGTTGGATCAAATTGGCTCTTTCAAAAGCAGAACAATTGGGTTTGGGAAAAAGATCCGCGAAAGGGATCCTTTTTAGATTAAATCTTGTTGCGGACAACGGTGGGGGTGGGGTTGCTGAATAAAGACAGGGAGCCAGTTCATCCCTCTTCATCTGGGACATAACAATTTGGGTGTGTCCCAGCCAGATGGTGGCAATTGAGGGGTCTTGCTTGGATCAACAACTTTGGGGTGGGTCGTATCACTACCTGAACTTCTGCTCCCACTTGCTGTCTAGCTATCACATTCTACTCCTAATGGACTGGCAGCTGACCGGCGGTGTGAGGTTGTGGAGTTAAAACAAGATGTGGCCTCAAACCTCGGCCTGCAGGTGACTTTTGCACTCGCCTTAAATCCATTTGGGTTGAAACCAATCCTTAAAGTCAAACTCGCTTCCTGTGGTTTAAAATGCAGCTTATTTAGATCCCTGACACTCTTAAAAATGATTGCATTCATTGAAATGTGGTTGCAGTCTGTGTTTCTCTTTATGACCATCAATGCCACTCCTAACTTCTCCTCAAGCCCCTGGGTTGCTACTAGCCTGGATCTAGTTCCTGCAATTCTACTGAGATCAGCAAAAAGGACTCAGCCTGGTTAGCTTTGTTACCACCACTCAACATGCGAACAAGATGGATCTCACGCTCCTCTTGAACTTTAACCATAAGTACCAACCACATGGGTGCTATCTACACACGGCGGCCATGCTGAAATCGCAGACTCACAGTGGATCTAAACCAACAAAACATTTCTTTGTACATTAGAGACTTGGAGCAAGGGCAAGTGTGAAGCAGGAACCCGGCAGATTGCAACCCAAGCTCCTATCTGAGCAGTGGGAAGTTCCCTTCAAATGGTACCATGCCCTCCATAAATCTTTTGTGGTTGCTGGGTTCTCTGTCATGGGTGGTGGTGTGTGAGTGGCTGCAGGGAATGATTTCAAACCAGGCTGCCTCCAGACTACCTACAGCCACCCTTTCCCAGGTGCTTGCAAGGCTTCTGAGTGCCAATGGGAACTGCAGGGAGCACCAGTGCAACTCGGACAAAAGCACTTTGTGCTCTCAAAATGACTGGACAAGGACCAAACCCATGAAACTAGATGCATTGTTTCACCTAATGATTCCAGCTTCCTTGAAGGGAAATTCACAGCAGAACAAGACTCAATTACCATCAGTGTTATTGCTGCACAAATCTGACTCCCCAAATCACTGAGACAGCAAACGTTGACATCTTTTGCCTCATTAGCATTACAGGGAATTGTGGCTGGGAGGCAAAGGAATTGAAAAAAATCGAAGTGACTAAAATAGTGAGTAAAAGCAGTGATGGAGCTTTCTTCTGTTATTAGAATCCTCCTCTCATATTTACTCATGGTCTAATATAGGTGTAATTAAGGGGAATAAGAAAGTTGCTACGTAAAATAAGCCTGTTACTGCCTTGCTAATGACTTGCAAAAGCCTTATTGAAGGGCCCTACATTAACAAACATCCTCTATGGGTCATTCAGAATGGAAATGAGCAGTAAAAAGTAAAGGTAGGGGTTAGCACAGCTGCAAATTGTGACTGAAGACTAATCAGTAGTGAATTTAGTTGAAATGTGGACTCATCTCTCTCATTAATCTGAGTGTGGCTGACAATCCTCAGGGTCACTGGTCACTTGTGCAAATTCATCTTTCAGTTCTCAGAGTCAACGTTCCATTTTAGCTGAAGCCATGTGTATATCTGATTCAGGCAGTGTTCACATATCGACCTTAGCTCTTTGATCAAGCTTCAGAAACCCAAAGTGTTCAATGGTCTTTGGCAGGTCCCCAGGCCTAACTGTCTAACCACAAGTACCTGACAGTTTCAGGTTCGAATGGTACATCTCAGTGCAATCAAAGGTCACTTACAAGCTAGGTCCCAGGTGGCAATGTTCAACAGGGCCAGGAGAAGATTCCTTTTAACGCAGAGAAAGTTTCTCCTGTCCCTCCTGAGATGAGATTTGCAAAGCTGCTTGGTGTTAAATGCAGTGCAATTCCACAATGGGTTAAATTTTCCGCCTGCCCGTCTGGTGTATGACCAGTGTTATGGAAACGGACCCTCAGATAGCACCTCGCCAATCAATCTTACTCTAACCAGTGCCAGTCCTGATCCATGGAGTCCAAAGGTGATGGGTAGTTTGTTTTGTATCAACACATCGATAGTATAAGAATAATCAAGAGCAGACAACAATGGTCTGGGAGAGCTGGAAGCACCCGGCTGGAAGCTGAGGTTACTTTCTGCTCGTTCTCCAGTTGAGGAAGATAGGGATCGTGGTTCTGAGGTCCAGCATCTAAAAGAAATGATGCTTTCAGAGCAAGAGAGATTGTTGGATATAAATGGGGGTATGTCTAGAATATAAGAAATAGGAGCAGGAGTAGAGCCTACTCTCCCATTCAATATGACTATTGGGATCTTAGGCTTCAGCTCCACTTTCCCACATGTTCCCCATATCCCATGATTCCTGGAGAGACCAAAAAAAGTATCTAGCTCAGATTTAATTATATTTAATGGTGGAGCATCCACAACTCTCTGGGGTAGAGAATTCCAAAGGCCTATAATCCTTTGAGCACAAACATTTCTCCTTATCTCAGTCCTAAATGATCGGCATCTTCCAGAAACAGTAGCTATACTGTAGGACAGAGAATAAACCAGGAGATAATGAGAGCATGGTAAAAAGGTAGTACATTAATCATGGGTGACTTTAGATTGGGAAAAACAAATTGGCAGAGGTAGCCATGAGCAAGAATTCATAATGTGTATTCGGGACAGTTTCCAAGAACAATATGTTGTAGATCCAACCAGGGATCAGGCTATTTTGGTTCGGGCAATGTATAATGAGGCAAGTTTAATAAACGATCTCAGGGTAAAAGATCCCTTAGGAAACAGTGACCATAACATGATGGAATTTAGTATTCAGTTTGAGAGTGAAAAACTTGTGTTGGAAACAACTGTGCTAAACTTAAATAAGGGTAATTACAAAGGAATGAGGGCAGAGTTGGCTGGAGTGGACGGGAAAGCAGTTTAGCAGAAAAGACGGTTGATGAACAATTGCAGACGTTTAAGAAAATTGTTCATGACTCATAACAAAGATATACCCCAGTGAGGAAGAAGGATTCTAGGAAAGTGGTTAACCAAAGAAGTTAAGGATAGTATCAAATTGAAAGAAAAAACATACAATGTGGCAAAGATTAGTGGTAAGCCAGAGGATGGGAAAGTTTTAAAAACCAACAAAAATGATGAAAAAAAGAGGGAGAAAATGAACTTTTAGGGTAAACTAGCAAATATAATAAAAATGGACAGTAAGAGCTTCTTTAAATATACAAAAAGGAAGAGAGAGGCCAAAGTGAACATTGGCCCCTTAGAGAATGAGGCTGGGGAAATAATAATGGGGAACCAGGAAATGGCACATGAGTTAAATAAATACTTTTCTTCAGTCTTCACAGTAGAAGACACTAATAGCATTCCAAAAATACTAAATAATCATCGGGCAAAAGGGATGGCGGAAATAAATACAATAACTATCACTAGAGAAAAAGTACTACAGAAACTAATGGGACTAAAGTCCAATAGGTCCCCTGGGCCTGACGGGTTGCATCCCACGATATTAAAGGAAGTAGCTACAGAGATAGTGGGTGCACTGGTAGTAATCTTCCAAGAATCCTTCGATTCTGGAAAAGTCCCAGAAGATTGGAAAACTGCCAATTTATTCAAAAAGGGAGGGAGACAAAATACAGGTAACTATAGGCCAGTTAGCTTAATATCCATTATTGGGAAAATGTTGGAGTCTATTTTTTTAAAATTCATTTATGGGACATGGGCACCACTGGCTAGGCCAGCATTTATTGCCCATCCCTAATGGCCCCAGTTCAGAGCACATTTAAGAGTCAATCACATTACTAGGGGTCTGGAGTCACCTGCAGGCCAAACCAGCAGATTTCCTTCACTAAGGGACATTAGTGAACCAAATGGGTTTTTACAACAATGGTTTCATGGTCATCATTGGACTTTTAATTCCAGATTTTTATTGAATTCAAATTCCACCATCTGCCATGGCAGGATTTAAACCCAGGCACCCCACGCATTACACTGGGTCTCCGGATTACTAGTCCAGCAACAATACCACTGCACCATCACCTCCCTGTTATAGAAGATGCAATAGCAGAGCATTTAGAAATGCGCAATATAATCAAGCATATTCAGTTTGGCTTCATGAAGGGGAAATCATACCTCACAAATTTATTAGAATTCTTTGAGGAGGTAACAAGCAGGTTAGATAAAGGGGAACCAGTAGATGTAATATATTTGTATTTCCAAAAGGTGTTCGGTAAGGTATTGCACATAAGGCTAATTAATAAGTTAAGAGCCCATGGTGTTAGGGGTAGTATATTAGCATAGATAGAGGATTGGTTAACTAATAGTAGACAGAGAGTTGGGATAAGGGGGGCATTTTCAGGATGGCAACCTGTTACTAGTGGAGTGCCACAGGGATCAGCGCTGGGGCCACAATTATTTGCAATGTATATTAATGACTTAAATGGGGAAGTGAATGTACTATCATCAAGTTTGCAGATGACATAAAAATAGGTGGGAAGGCAAGTGGGGAGGATGACACAAAGAATCTACAGAGGGATATAGACAGGTTAAGTGAGTGGGCAAAAGCTTGGCAGATGGAATATAATGTGGGAAAATGTGAGGTTATGCACTTTAGCAGGAAGAATAGAGGAGGTGAATATTATTTAAATGGAGAAAGACTACAGAAAGCTACAGCACAGAGGGATCTGTGAGTCCTTGTGCATGAATCCCAAAAAGCTAACATACAAGTTCAGCAGGTAATAGGGAAGGCAAATGGAATGTTGGCCTTTATTTCAAAGGGAATGGAGTATAAAAATAGGCAAGTCTTGCTAAAACTATACAAGGCACTAGTTAGACCACACCTAGAATACTGTGAACAGTTTTGGTCCCCTGATCTAAGGAAAGGTATACTGGCATTGGAGGCAGTCCAGAGAAGGTTCACTAGGTTGATACCGGGTATGGAGGGATTTTCTTGTGAGGAGAGGTTGAGTAGGTTGGGCCTGTACTGACTGGAGTTTAGAAGAATGAGAGGCGACCTTATTAAAGCTGACCAAATTGCAGAAGGTTCATCTAGGAAGACACCGAATACATTCAGAGGTGTTATCAAGAATGTGCAGAGGGCAGAGAAGTGGAGGGGTGGATGGAGTGCACAAAGCATCAAACAGTCCATTTACCCAATCTTTCAAACGCCACCTGCTTCTCATGTGACAGAGTCTGCAAATCGCGCATTGGCTGATCAGCCAATCAGAACCCATCAACATGGAGTGGAATCAAGTCATCCTTAATCCCAAGGGATTGCCAAAAAAGATGGGCATTTCCCCAGTTCCCAGCCTAGTATTCGCAATAGGTACATTGCAGTCCCTCAGTCCCCAGCCCAGTATTTAGTTTCATGGCCATTCCCTCAGCGCCCAGCCCAGTATTTGGAGCAGTTTCATCGCCATTCCCTCAGTGCCCAGCCCAGTATTTGGAGCAGTTTCATGGCCATTCCCTCATTGCCCAGCCCAGTATTTGGAGTAGTTTCAAGGCCATTCCCTCAGTGCCCAGCCCAGTATTTGGAGTAGTTTCAAGGCCATTCCCTCAGAACTCAGCCCAGTATTTGGAGTAGTTTCAAGGCCATTCCCTCAGCGCCCAGCCCAGTATTTGGAGTAGTTTCAAGGCCATTCCCTCAGCGCCCAGCCCAGTATTTGGAGCAGTTTCATCGTCATTCCCTCAGCGCCCAGCCCAGTATTTGGAGCAGTTTCAAGGCCATTCCCTCAGCGCCCAGTACAGTATTTGGATTAGTTTCATTCTCATTCCCTCAGTGCCCAGCCCAGTATTTGGAGTAGTTTCATTCTCATTCCCTCACTGCCCAGCCCAGTATTTGGAGTAGTTTCAAGGTCATTCCCTCAGCGCCCAGCCCAGTATTTGGAGTAGTTTCATTCTCATTCCCTCAGTGCCCAGCCCAGTATTTGGAGTAGTTTCATTCTCATTCCCTCAGCACCCAGCCCAGTATTTAGAGTAGTTTCATCGCCATTCCCTCAGCGCCCAGCCCAGTATTTGGATCAGTTTCATTCTCATTCCCTCAGCGCCCAGCCCAGTATTTAGAGTAGTTTCATCGCCATTCCCTCAGCGCCCAGCCCAGTATTTGGAGTAGTTTCATTCTCATTCCCTCAGCGCCCAGCCCAGTATTTGGAGTAGTTTCATGGCCATACCCTCAGCGCCCAGCCCAGTATTTGGAGCAGTTTCATCGTCATTCCCTCAGTGCCCAGCCCAGTATTTGGAGCAGTTTAATTGCCATTCCCTCAGCGCCCAGCCCAGTATTTGGAGTAGTTTCATCGCCATTCCCTCAGCGCCCAGCCCAGTATTTGGAGTAGTTTCATCGCCATTCCCTCAGCGCCCAGCCCAGTATTTGGAGTAGTTTCAAGGCCATTCCATCAGCGCCCAGCCCAGTATTTGGAGTAGTTTCATTCTCATTCCCTCAGCGCCCAGCCCAGTATTTGGAGTAGTTTCATTCTCATTCCCTCAGCGCCCAGCCCAGTATTTGGATTAGTTTCATTCTCATTCCCTCAGTGCCCAGTCCAGTATTTGGAGCAGTTTCATTGTCATTCCCTCAGCGCCCAGCCCAGTATTTGGAGCAGTTTCATGGCCATTCCCTCAGCGCCCAGCCCAGTATCTGGAGTAGTTTCATCACCATTCCCTCAGCGCCCAGCCCAGTATTTGGAGCAGTTTCATCGCCATTCCCTCAGCGCCCAGCCCAGTATTTGGAGTAGTTTCAAGGCCATTCCCTCAGCACCCAGCCCAGTATTTGGAGTAGTTTCATTGCCATTCCCTCAGCGCCCAGCACAGTATTTGGAGTAGTTTCATCGCCATTCCCTCAGTGCCCAGCCCAGTATTTGGAGTAGTTTCATCGCCATTCCCTCAGCGCCCAGCCCAGTATTTGGAGTAGTTTCAAGGCCATTCCCTCAGTGCCCAGCCCAGTATTTGGAGTAGTTTCATTCTCATTCCCTCAGCGCCCAGGCCAGTATTAGGAGTAGTTTCATCGCCATTCCCTCAGCGCCTAGCCCAGTATTTGGAGTAGTTTCATCGCCATTCCCTCAGCGCCCAGCCCAGTATTTGTAGCAGTATCATTGCCATTCCCTCAGCGCCCAGCCCAGTATTTGGAGTCGTTTCATTGCCATTCCCTCAGCGCCCAGCCCAGTATTTGGAGTAGTTTCAAGGCCATTCCCTCAGCGCCCAGCCCAGTATTTGGAGTAGTTTCAAGGCCATTCCCTCAGTGCCCAGCCCAGTATTTGGAGTAGTTTCATTCTCATTCCCTCAGCGCCCAGCCCAGTATTTGGAGTAGTTTCATTCTCATTCTCTCAGCGCCCAGCCCAGTATTTGGATTAGTTTCATTCTCATTCCCTCAGTGCCCAGCCCAGTATTTGGAGCAGTTTCATTGCCATTCCCTCAGCGCCCAGCCCAGTATTTGGAGCAGTTTCATTGCTATTCCCTCACCGCCCAGCCCAGTATTTGGAGTAGTTTCATGGCCATTCCCTCAGTGCCCAGCCCAGTATTTGGAGTAGTTTCATCGCCATTCCCTCAGCGCCCAGCCCAGTATTTGGAGTAGTTTCAAGGCCATTCCCTCAGCGCCCAGCCCAGTATTTGGAGTAGTTTCATTCTCATTCCCTCAGCGCCCAGGCCAGTAGTAGGAGTAGTTTCATCGCCATTCCCTCAGCGCCTAGCCCAGTATTTGGAGTAGTTTCATCGACATTCCCTCAGCGCCCAGCCCAGTATTTGGAGCAGTTTCATTGCCATTCCCTCAGCGCCCAGCCCAGTATTTGGAGTAGTTTCATTGCCATTCCCTCAGCGCCCAGCCCAGTACTTGGACTAGTTTCAAGGCCATTCCCTCAGCGCCCAGCCCAGTATTTGGAGTAGTTTCATTCTCATTCCCTCAGCGCCCAGCCCATTATTTGGAGTAGTTTCATTCTCATTCTCTCAGCGCCAAGCCCAATATTTGGATTAGTTTCATTCTCATTCCCTCAGTGCCCAGCCCAGTATTTGGAGCAGTTTCATTGCCATTCCCTCAGCGCCCAGCCCAGTATTTGGAGCAGTTTCATCGTCATTCCCTCAGCGCCCAGCCCTGTATTTGGAGCAGTTTCAAGGCCATTCCCTCAGCGCCCAGCACAGTATTTGGATTAGTTTCATTCTCATTCCCTCAGTGCCCAGCCCAGTATTTGGAGTAGTTTCATTCTCATTCCCTCACTGCCCAGCCCAGTATTTGGAGTAGTTTCAAGGCCATTCCCTCAGCACCCAGCCCAGTATTTGGAGTAGTTTCATTCTCATTCCCTCAGCGCCCAGCCCAGTATTTGGAGTAGTTTCAAGGCCATTCCCTCAGCGCCCAGCCCAGTATTTGGAGTAGTTTCATCGCCATTCCCTCAGCGCCCAGCCCAGTATTTGGAGCAGTTTCATCGTCCTTCCCTCAGTGCCCAGGCCAGTATTTGGAGTAGTTTCATCGCCATTCCCTCAGTGCCCAGCCCAGTATTTGGAGTAGTTTCATCGCCATTCCCTCAGCACCCAGCCCAGTATTTGGAGTAGTTTCATGGCCATTCCCTCAGCGCCCAGCCCAGTATTTGGAACAGTTTCAAGGCCGTTCCCTCAGCGCCCAGCCCAGTATTTGGAGTAGTTTCATCGCCGTTCCCTCAGCGCCCAGCCCAGTATTTGGAGTAGTTTCAAGGCCATTCCCTCAGAGCCCAGCCCAGTATTTGGAGCAGTTTCATCGCCATTCCCTC
This sequence comes from Cetorhinus maximus, assembly GCF_964194155.1. Lineage (NCBI taxonomy): Eukaryota > Metazoa > Chordata > Chondrichthyes > Lamniformes > Cetorhinidae > Cetorhinus > Cetorhinus maximus. The sequence continues at coordinate 74,524,644 of NC_135887.1, read as the reverse complement.
AGCGCCCAGCCCAGTATTTGGAGTAGTTTCATCGCCATTCCCTCAGCGCCCAGACCAGTATTTGGAGTAGTTTCATCGCCATTCCCTCAGTGCCCAGCCCAGTATTTGGAGCAGTTTAATTGCCATTCCCTCAGCGCCCAGCCCAGTATTTGGAGTAGTTTCATCGCCATTCCCTCAGCGCCCAGCCCAGTATTTGGAGTAGTTTCAAGGCCATTCCCTCAGCCCCCAGCCCAGTATTTGGAGTAGTTTCATTCTCATTCCCTCAGCGCCCAGCCCAGTATTTGGAGTAGTTTCATTCTCATTCCCTCAGCGCCCAGCCCAGTATTTGGATTAGTTTCATTCTCATTCCCTCAGTGCCCAGTCCAGTATTTGGAGCAGTTTCATTGCCATTCCTCAGCGCCCAGCCCAGTATTTGGAGCAGTTTCATCGTCATTCCCTCAGCGCCCAGCCCAGTATTTGGAGCAGTTTCAAGGCCATTCCCTCAGCGCCCAGCACAGTATTTGGATTAGTTTCATTCTCATTCCCTCAGTGCCCAGCCCAGTATTTGGAGCAGTTTCAAGGCCATTCCCTCAGCGCCCAGCACAGTATTTGGATTAGTTTCATTCTCATTCCCTCAGCGCCCAGCCCAGTATTTGGAGTAGTTTCAAGGCCATTCCCTCAGCGCCCAGCCCAGTATTTGGAGTAGTTTCATTCTCATTCCCTCAGCGCCCAGCCCAGTATTTGGAGTAGTTTCATCGCCATTCCCTCAGCGCCCAGCACATTATTTGGAGTAGTTTCATTCTCATTCCCTCAGCACCCAGCCCAGTATTTGGAGTAGTTTCATCGCCATTCCCTCAGCGCCCAACCCAGTATTTGGAGAAGTTTCAAGGCCATTCCCTCAGCGCCCAGCCCAGTATTTGGAGCAGTTTCATGGCCATTCCCTCAGCGCCCAGCCCAGTATCTGGAGTAGTTTCATCACCATTCCCTCAGCGCCCAGCCCAGTATTTGGAGCAGTTTCATCGCCATTCCCTCAGCGCCCAGCCCAGTATTTGGAGTAGTTTCAAGGCCATTCCCTCAGCACCCAGCCCAGTATTTGGAGTAGTTTCATTGCCATTCCCTCAGCGCCCAGCCCAGTATTTGGAGTAGTTTCATCGCCATTCCCTCAGTGCCCAGCCCAGTATTTGGAGCAGTTTCATCGCCATTCCCTCAGCGCCCAGCCCAGTATTTGGAGTAGTTTCAAGGCCATTCCCTCAGCGCCCAGCCCAGTATTTGGAGTAGTTTCATTCTCATTCCCTCAGCGCCCAGGCCAGTATTAGGAGTAGTTTCATCGCCATTCCCTCAGCGCCTAGCCCAGTATTTGGAGTAGTTTCATCGCCATTCCCTCAGCGCCCAGCCCAGTATTTGTAGCAGTTTCATTCTCATTCCCTCAGCGCCCAGCCCAGTATTTGGAGTAGTTTCATCGCCATTCCCTCAGCGCCCAACCCAGTATTTGGAGTAGTTTCATCACCATTCCCTCCGCGCCCAGCCCAGTATTTGGAGCAGTTTCATCGCCATTCCCTCAGCGCCCAGCCCAGTATTTGGAGTAGTTTCAAGGCCATTCCCTCAGCACCCAGCCCAGTATTTGGAGCAGTTTCATTGCCATTCCCTCAGCGCCCAGCACAGTATTTGGAGTAGTTTCATCGCCATTCCCTCAGTGCCCAGCCCAGTATTTGGAGTAGTTTCATCGCCATTCCCTCAGCGCCCAGCCCAGTATTTGGAGTAGTTTCAAGGCCATTCCCTCAGCGCCCAGCCCAGTATTTGGAGTAGTTTCATTCTCATTCCCTCAGCGCCCAGGCCAGTATTAGGAGTAGTTTCATCGCCATTCCCTCAGCGCCTAGCCCAGTATTTGGAGTAGTTTCATCGCCATTCCCTCAGCGCCCAGCCCAGTATTTGTAGCAGTTTCATTGCCATTCCCTCAGCGCCCAGCCCAGTATTTGGAGTCGTTTCATTGCCATTCCCTCAGCGCCCAGCCCAGTATTTGGAGTAGTTTCAAGGCCATTCCCTCAGCGCCCAGCCCAGTATTTGGAGTAGTTTCAAGGCCATTCCCTCAGCGCCCAGCCCAGTATTTGGAGTAGTTTCATTCTCATTCCCTCAGCGCCCAGCCCAGTATTTGGAGTAGTTTCATTCTCATTCTCTCAGCGCCCAGCCCAGTATTTGGATTAGTTTCATTCTCATTCCCTCAGTGCCCAGCCCAGTATTTGGAGCAGTTTCATTGCCATTCCCTCAGCGCCCAGACCAGTATTTGGAGCAGTTTCATTGCCATTCCCTCACCGCCCAGCACAGTATTTGGAGTAGTTTCATCGCCATTCCCTCAGTGCCCAGCCCAGTATTTGGAGTAGTTTCATCGCCATTCCCTCAGCGCCCAGCCCAGTATTTGGAGTAGTTTCAAGGCCATTCCCTCAGCGCCCAGCCCAGTATTTGGAGTAGTTTCATTCTCATTCCCTCAGCGCCCAGGCCAGTATTAGGAGTAGTTTCATCGCCATTCCCTCAGCGCCTAGCCCAGTATTTGGAGTAGTTTCATCGACATTCCCTCAGCGCCCAGCACAGTATTTGGAGCAGTTTCATTGCCATTCCCTCAGCGCCCAGCCCAGTATTTGGAGTAGTTTCATTGCCATTCCCTCAGCGCCCAGCCCAGTATTTGGAGTAGTTTCAAGGCCATTCCCTCAGCGCCCAGCCCAGTATTTGGAGCAGTTTCATTGCCATTCCCTCAGCGCCCAGCCCAGTATTTGGAGTAGTGTCATGGCCATTCCCTCAGTGCCCAGCCCAGTATTTGGAGTAGTTTCATCGCCATTCCCTCAGCGCCCAGCCCAGTATTTGGAGTAGTTTCAAGGCCATTCCCTCAGCGCCCAGCCCAGTATTTGGAGTAGTTTCATTCTCATTCCCTCAGCGCCCAGGCCAGTATTAGGAGTAGTTTCATCGCCATTCCCTCAGCGCCCAGCCCAGTATTTGGAGCAGTTTCATCGTCATTCCCTCAGCGCCCAGCCCTGTATTTGGAGCAGTTTCAAGGCCATTCCCTCAGCGCCCAGCACAGTATTTGGATTAGTTTCATTCTCATTCCCTCAGTGCCCAGCCCAATATTTGGAGTAGTTTCATTCTCATTCCCTCACTGCCCAGCCCAGTATTTGGAGTAGTTTCAAGGCCATTCCCTCAGCACCCAGCCCAGTATTTGGAGTAGTTTCATTCTCATTCCCTCAGTGCCCAACCCAGTATTTGGAATAGTTTCATTCTCATTTCCTCAGCACCCAGCCCAGTATTTAGAGTAGTTTCATCGCCATTCCCTCAGCGCCCAGCCCAGTATTTGGATTAGTTTCATTCTCATTCCCTCAGCGACCAGCCCAGTATTTGGAGTAGTTTCATCGCCATTCCCTCAGCGCCCAGCCCAGTATTTGGAGTAGTTTCATTCTCATTCCCTCAGCGCCCAGCCCAGTATTTGGACTAGTTTCATGGCCATTCCATCAGCGCCCAGCCCAGTATTTGGAGCAGTTTCATCGTCATTCCCTCAGTGCCCAGCCCTGTATTTGAAGTAGTTTCATGGCCATTCCCTCAGCGCCCAGCCCAGTATTTGGAGTAGTTTCAAGGCCATTCCCTCAGCGCCCAGCCCAGTATTTGGAGTAGTTTCATCGCCATTCCCTCAGCACCCAGCCCAGTATTTGGAGCAGTTTCATCGTCCTTCCCTCAGTGGCCAGCCCAGTATTTGGAGTAGTTTCAAGGCCATTCCCTCAGCACCCAGCCCAGTTTTTGGAGTAGTTTCATTGCCATTCCCTCAGCACCCAGCCCAGTATTTGGAGTAGTTTCATCGCCATTCCCTCAGTGCCCAGCCCAGTATTTGGAGTAGTTTCATTGCCATTCCCTCAGCACCCAGCCCAGTATTTGGAGTAGTTTCATCGCCATTCCCTCAGCGCCCAGCCCAGTATTTGGAGTAGTTTCATGGCCATTCTCTCAGCGCCCAGCCCAGTATTTGGAGTAGTTTCATTCTCATTCCCTCAGCGCCCAGCCCAGTATTTGGAGTAGTTTCATCGCCATTCCTTCAGTGCCCAGCCCAGTATTTGGAGTAGTTTCAAGGACATTCCCTCAGCGCCCAGCCCAGTATTTGGAGAAGTTGCATGACCATTCCCTCAGCGCCCAGCCCAGTATTTGGAGTAGTTTCATCGCCATTCCCTCAGCGCCCAGCCCAGTATTTGGAGCAGTTTCATCGCCATTCCCTCAGCGCCCAGCCCAGTATTTGGAGTAGTTTCATTCTCATTCCCTCAGCGCCCAGCCCCGTATTTGGAGTAGTTTCATTCTCATTCCCTCAGCACCCAGCCCAGTATTTGGAGTAGTTTCATTCTCATTCCCTCTGCGCCCAGCCCCGTATTTGGAGTAGGTTCATTCTCATTCCCTCAGCGCCCAGCCCAGTATTTGGAGTAGTTTCATCACCATTCCCTCAGCGCCCAGCCCAGTATTTGGAGCAGTTTAATTGCCATTCCCTCAGCGCCCAGCCCAGTATTTGGATTAGTTTCATTCTCATTCCCTCAGTGCCCAGTCCAGTATTTGGAGCAGTTTCATTGCCATTCCCTCAGCGCCCAGCCCAGTATTTGGAGTAGTTTCATCGTCATTCCCTCAGAGCCCAGCCCAGTATTTGGAGCAGTTTCAAGGCCATTCCCTCAGCGCCCAGCACAGTATTTGGATTAGTTTCATTCTCATTCCCTCAGTGCCCAGCCCAGTATTTGGAGCAGTTTCAAGGCCATTCCCTCAGCGCCCAGCACAGTATTTGGATTAGTTTCATTCTCATTCCCTCAGCGCCCAGCCCAGTATTTGGAGTAGTTTCATTCTCATTCTCTCAGCGCCCAGCCCAGTATTTGGATTAGTTTCATTCTCATTCCCTCAGTGCCCAGCCCAGTATTTGGAGCAGTTTCATTGCCATTCCCTCAGCGCCCAGCCCAGTATTTGGAGCAGTTTCATTGCCATTCCCTCACCGCCCAGCCCAGTATTTGGAGTAGTTTCATGGCCATTCCCTCAGTGCCCAGCCCAGTATTTGGAGTAGTTTCATTCTCATTCCCTCAGCGCCCAGCCCAGTATTTGGAGTAGTTTCAAGGCCATTCCCTCAGCGCCCAGCCCAGTATTTGGAGTAGTTTCATTCTCATTCCCTCAGCGCCCAGCCCAGTATTAGGAGTAGTTTCATCGCCATTCCCTCAGCGCCTAGCCCAGTATTTGGAGTAGTTTCATCGACATTCCCTCAGCGCCCAGCCCAGTATTTGGAGCAGTTTCATTGCCATTCCCTCAGCGCCCAGCCCAGTATTTGGAGTAGTTTCATTGCCATTCCCTCAGCGCCCAGCCCAGTATTTGGAGTAGTTTCAAGGCCATTCCCTCAGCGCCCAGCCCAGTATTTGGAGTAGTTTCAAGGCCATTCCCTCAGCGCCCAGCCCAGTATTTGGAGTAGTTTCATTGCCATTCCCTCAGCGCCCAGCCCAGTATTTGGAGCAGTTTCATCGTCATTCCCTCAGCGCCCAGCCCTGTATTTGGAGCAGTTTCAAGGCCATTCCCTCAGCGCCCAGCACAGTATTTGGATTAGTTTCATTCTCATTCCCTCAGTGCCCAGCCCAGTATTTGGAGTAGTTTCATTCTCATTCCCTCACTGCCCAGCCCAGTATTTGGAGTAGTTTCAAGGCCATTCCCTCATCACCCAGCCCAGTATTTGGAGTAGTTTCATTCTCATTCCCTCAGTGCCCAGCCCAGTATTTGGAATAGTTTCATTCTCATTCCCTCAGCACCCAGCCCAGTATTTAGAGTAGTTTCATCGCCATTCCCTCAGCGCCCAGCCCAGTATTTGGATTAGTTTCATTCTCATTCCCTCAGCGCCCAGCCCAGTATTTAGAGTAGTTTCATCGCCATTCCCTCAGCGCCCAGCCCAGTATTTGGAGTAGTTTCATTCTCATTCCCTCAGCGCCCAGCCCAGTATTTGGAGTAGTTTCAAGGCCATTCCCTCAGCGCCCAGCCCAGTATTTGGAGTAGTTTCATCGCCATTCCCTCAGCGCCCAGCCCAGTATTTGGAGCAGTTTCATCGTCCTTCCCTCAGTGCCCAGCCCAGTATTTGGAGTAGTTTCAAGGCCATTCCTTCAGCACCCAGCCCAGTTTTTGGAGTAGTTTCATTGCCATTCCCTCAGCGCCCAGGCCAGTATTTGGAGTAGTTTCATCGCCATTCCCTCAGTGCCCAGCCCAGTATTTGGAGTAGTTTCATCGCCATTCCCTCAGCGCCCAGCCCAGTATTTGGAGCAGTTTCAAAGCCGTTCCCTCAGCGCCCAGCCCAGTATTTGGAGTAGTTTCATCGCCGTTCCCTCAGCGCCCAGCCCAGTATTTGGAGTAGTTTCAAGGCCGTTCCCTCAGTGCCCAGCCCAGTATTTGGAGTAGTTTCATCGCCATTCCCTCAGCGCCCAGCCCAGTATTTGGAGTAGTTTCATCGCCATTCCCTCAGCGCCCAGCCCAGTAGTTGGAGTAGTTTCATTCTCATTCCCTCAGCGCCCAGCCCAGTATTTGGATTAGTTTCATTCTCATTCCCTCAGCGCCCAGCCCAGTATTTGGAGTAGTTTCATCGCCATTCCCTCAGCGCCCAGCCCAGTATTTGGAGTAGTTTCATCGCCATTCCCTCAGTGCCCAGCCCAGTATTTGGAGTAGTTTCAAGGCCATTCCCTCAGCGCCCAGCCCAGTATTTGGAGTTGTTTCATTCTCATTCCCTCAGCGCCCAGCCCAGTATTTGGAGTAGTTTCATCGCCATTCCCTCAGCGCCCAGCCCAGTATTTGGAGTAGTTTCATCGCCATTCCCTCAGCGCCCAGCCCAGTATTTGGAGTAGTTTCATTCTCATTCCCTCAGTGCCCAGCCCAGTATTTGGAGTAGTTTCATCGCCATTCTCTCAGCGCCCAGCCCAGTATTTGGAGTAGTTTCAAGGCCATTCCCTCAGCGCCCAGCCCAGTATTTGGAGCAGTTTCATGGCCATACCCTCAGTGCCCAGCCCAGTATTTGGAGTAGTTTCATCGCCATTCCCTCAGCGCCCAGCCCAGTATTTGGAGTAGTTTCATCGCCATTCCCTCAGCGCCCAGCCCACTATTTGGAGTAGTTTCATCACCATTCCCTCAGCGCCCAGCCCAGTATTTGGAGTAGTTTCATCGCCATTCCCTCAGCATGCAGTTCAGTCCCCTTCCTGCCAAGTTGGCTGAATCTCTATTTTCAGCCAACCCATCTCCAGCAATTCGACCGAAACGTGCTCCCCAACCTCCGCGATCCCACCTCCCATCACACCAGACTACCTTACATTGTAGCAGCACTCCCATTCCCTACACCTGTGAGTCATTTCACACTTATTAACTGCTGTGTCAAACCAGACTCCAGGCAAATTGATTTTCTCACCAATTTCCTCCCACTTCAACAAAACAAACACAGATTTCATTAACCATTGATGAGCGTGGGAGAGGAGAGCAAGGGGATAGTCCCATTTTGATTTTCTATCAATTAACTTGGAGAATAAGGAAGAAGGGTGAGGCCCTATTGAGCATGCAGCAACTCTGAAATGTTTGCTGAAGCCATTCTCGGAGAGCAGAGTTTGTGGTTTTTTTCATATATTTCCCTTCCTGCTCTCTCCTGAAGGTAGAGTGGTGCTGTGTCTCTGTTCTACAGATTTTTTTTGCCAAAATATACTTTATTCATAAAATAGCTGAAAGAACATTACAAAACATTTCAAAATGGCCATCACAAAAATTGCAATAATATTCAAGTTTTCCACATAGATCATGTTGCACCCTGAGGTTCTTCAATGCAATCAAGGAACATTACAGATATTTCAAAATGGTCATAACAGACAGACAGTGCAATGGTATTTAAGTTACCTACATAGATCATGTTGCACTCTGAGGTGCTTTAATACAATTGGGATACATGTAATATTCATTGCATACATTCATTGTGAGTCATACAGCCCGAAGGGTCTATACAATTCCCAGCCCCTCGGTGCACAATGGCAGAAAGGTTTTAGACAGTGAACCTTCCCCATTGTGCCTTTGCGGTGGCTGCCCCAAGCTTTAGTGCGTCCCTCAGCACGTAGTCCTGGACATTGGAATGTGCCAGTCTGCAACACTCGGTTGAGGACAACTCTTTGCGCTGGAAGACCAACAAGTTTCGGGCAGACCAAAGAACGTCTTTCACTGAGTTGATGTTTGTCTCGGTGTGTGTCCCTGGGAACAGCCCGTAGAGCACAGAGTCCTATGTCACATCACTGCTCGGGATGAACCTCAACAAAAACCACTGCATCTCTCTCCAGATCTTCTTTGCTAGGGCACAATCCACAAGGAAGTGTACAACAGTCTCTTCCCTACCACAGCCACCTCAAGGGCAATGTGCAGAGGGGGTGAGACTCCTGGCATGTAGGAAGGATCTGACAGGGAGGGTCTTTCTCACCACCAGCCAAGCTATATCTTAATCTTTGTTGGAAAGTCCTGGTGATGAGACACTCTGCCAAATGACTTTGACGGTCTGCTCGGGGAGCCATCCCACAGGATTCACCATCTCCTTATCCTGCAAGGTCTCTAGGACATTATGTGCCGACCACTGATGAACTTGTGGTCAAATGTGTTTCTCTGTATAAATTTTGCAGCCTACACTCAGACTTCCCTGGTCTGCCAGCCCAAATAACGAGCTACATTCAACTACTTGGTGGAGCCCAATCCTCTTCTCACCTGACAACCAGTCAAATACACTGTTTAGCAGGAGTCAGAGAACAACATTCAGGAGACAAGACACCATCTTCCCATTCATTTTGGAGATGGGGGAGGGGAAATCCATTGTCAGAGTTGAAGTGTTCCGAAATTTGGCCTTTGCAGAGAATTGCAAATGACCCAAATTCAGGTGTAGCAGGAGGGAGGGCTGTAGGGATGAAGGCAACAGGTGGAAGGAAGTGCAAGACCATGCAAGACAGGGGACAGGAACAGAGGGACAGGAGGAGACCATTCAGCCCCTCGAGCCTATTCCACCATTTGATTGCATAATGGCTGCTCTGCACCTCAACTCAATCTACACTGCCTTCGTCCCAGAAGTCTTAATGTCCTTGTCTAACAAAACTATCAATCTCAGTTTTGAAATTTTCAATTGACCCTGAGCCTTAACATCATTTTGAGAGAGCAAGATTTTTTTAAGGATGTGAATTTGGTGTAGTGGTAACATCACTCAATTAGTAAGCTAGAGGCCTAGGCTAATGCTGGGGATGGAGGTTCAAATCCCACTGTAGCTGGTAGAATTTAAATTCAATTAATAAACCTTAAATATAAAACTAATCTCAGTAATGATGACAGCAATCATTGTACATTCACTAATGTCCCTTTAGGGAAGGAAATCTGCCATCCTTGTCTGACCTACATGTGACTCCAGACCCACAGCAATGTGGTTGACTCTTAAATGCCTAGCAACCATTTTGTTCAAGGGCAACAAATGCAGTGACACCCACATCCCATTTGAGAGGGCAGCTGAGGCCTTGGTTTAAGGTCTCATCTGAAATACTGCATGTGCAACACTGCCTCCAAACTGCACTAGTGTGTCAGCCTTGGTTTGATATTCAAGCCCTGGAATGGGGCTTGAACCACAACCTTCTGACTCAGAGGCAAGAGTGATGGCACTGAGATGAAGCATCAGGTTAGGTAGCAGAGCAGTACCCATGGCAGCAGGCATGGTTTCACAAATACTTCATGCACACTTTTAGTTGAACGACGGGGGCAGAGCATTTGTGTGAGCTTCACCTCAAAGACTAAGACACGAATTGAACAATACAACAGTTGCAGCTTGGCTGGCACGTGAATAAAGTAGGTGAGCAGACATTGGCAATTGTGATTTATTGAAGGGAACAGGAAAGATACCGGCATGATTGGAAATTAGATAGATTCTGCCAGTTTGTATTAACAAGTCTCATTTTATGAGGTCACGTTTAGCTGAAGTCAGCTGTGGGGTAGTTGGTAGCAATCTCACCTCTGAATCAGAATGTTGTTAATTCAAGTCCCACTCTAGCCCTTGAGCACAAAATCTAGACAGTGCAGTACTAAGGGAGTGGGTTCTTCCTGCTTTCCCTCTGGAGGAGGAGTTAAGGCAAAGATCATGCTTCCTGGGTCCTCCATGTTTCCTGCAGTACCAAGGGAGTGAGTGCTACACTGTTAGAGGTGCCACCTTTAGGTTGAAACATTAAACTGAGGCCCTGTGCTCCCTCAGGCACACATGAAGGATTATTTCGAAGGAGAAAGGAGTATTATCCCCAGTATCCTGGCCAATATTTATCCCTCAGTCAACTTCACAAAAACAGATTACCTAGTCATTATCACATTGCTGTTTGTGGGAGCTTGCTGTGTGCAAACTGCCTGCTGTGTTTCCTACATTCCAATTGTGAAAACACTTCAGAAAGTATTTCATTGGCTGTAGAGCGCTTTGGGATGTCCAATGGCAGTGGAAGATGCTCAATTATCACAGGAGTCTCTTTTTCTGGTGAATGGCTGGTGGTGCACAGAACAAATGTGAGCGGGAGCAGGTTGCTGTGGCCCAAGAGGAGCAGGAAGCACCTGAGCCGGAGTCTTAAGGTTCATTCTGCTTTCCCCCTGCTGAAGGAGTTAAGGCAGAGGTGTTTCCTAGGTCCAGGCATTGCAGAGAAAAATCAATCACAAATGGCAAATTCACTAAAGGCAGGTGCAGCTATGGGGTAGCAACCTCTGTTTGCATGATCTTTGCTGGAAGAGTTGGTTTCAAGAAACTACTACAGAATCCATCAGCCAGACATTGTAGGGATTGGGAAGCATCAACATTAATGGGTGAGGAATCGAAAAGTGACCTAAAGCAGAGTCATTAAAAGTCCAATTTTAACCTAATCTGTGGAGACTCAGTGGAGTCCATGGCGTGTAACATTGACAGGGTATAAGAGGGGCACCTGACCCGGACCTCCCTGTCCTCACTCATCGAATTAGGTTAAAATTGGACCTTAAATTTAGGATAAAAGCAAAAAACTGTGGATGCTGGAAATCCAAAACAAAAACAAAAATACCTGGAAAAACTCAGCAGGTCTGATAGCATTTGCGGAGAGGAACACAGTTAACGTTTCGAGTCCGTATGACTCTTCAACAGAACTTAGGAAAAATAGAAAAGAGGTGAAATATAAGCTGGGTTAAGGAGGGGTGGGACAGGTAGAGCTGGAAAGTGAGCCAAAAAAAAAGATAACCAAAAGATGTCACAGACAAAAGGGCAAAGAGGTGTTGAAGGTGGTGATATTATCTAAGGAATGTGATAATAGGTGACACTAAGAGTAGAAAGCAGGACGAGCAAGGTAAAGATAGCCCTAGTGGGGGTAGGGTGGGGGGAAGGGATCGAAATAGGCTAAAAGGTAGAGATAAAACAATGGATGGAAATACATTTAAAAATAATGGAAATAGGTGGGAAAAGAAAAATCTATATAAATTATTGGAAAAAAAAGGGGGGGATCGGAAAGGGGGTGGGGATGGAGGAGAGAGTTCATGATCTAAAATTGTTGAACTCAATATTCAGTCCGGAAGGCTGTAAAGTGCCTAGTCGGAAGATGAGGTGCTGTTCCTCCAGTTTGCGTTGAGCTTCACTGGAACAATGCAGCAGGCCAAGAACAGACATGTGGGCATGAGAGCAGGGTGGAGTGTTGAAATGGCAAGCGACAGGGAGGTCTGGGTCATGCTTGCGGACAGACCGAAGATGTTCCGCAAAGTGGTCACCCAGTCTGCGTTTGGTTTCTCCAATGTAGAGGAAACCGCATTGGGAGCAGTGAATGCAATAGACTAAATTGAGGGAAGTGCAAGTGAAATGCTGCTTCACTTGAAAGGAGAGTTTGGGCCCTTGGACAGTGAGGAGAGGGGAAGTAAAGGGGCAGGTGTTGCACCTTCTGCGGTTGCATGTGAAGGTGCCGTGGGAGGGGGTTGAGGTGTAGAGGGTGATGAAGGAGTGGACCAGGGTGTCCCGAAGGGAACGATCCCCACGGAATGCCGCCAGGGGGGTGAAGGGAAAATGTGTTTGGTGGTGGCATCAGGCTGGAGTTGGCAGAAATGGTGGAGGATGATCCTTTGAATGCGGAGGCTGGTGGGGTGATAAGTGAGGACAAGGGGGACCCTATCATGGTTCTGGGAGGGAGAGGAAGGTGTGAGGGCAGATGCGCGGGAGATAGGCCAGACACGGTTGAGGGCCCTGTCAACCACCGTGGGTGGAAAACCTCGGTTAAGGAAGGAGGAAGACATGTCAGAGGAACTGTTTTTGAAAGTGGCATCATCAGAACAGATGCGACGGAGGCGAAGGAACTGAGAGAATAGGATGGAGTCCTTACAGGAAGCGGGTGTGAGGAGCTGTAGTCGAGGTAGCTGTGGGAGTCGGTAGGCTTGTAATGAAAATTTAGGATGTCAGTTCATTGTTTATCACTATGGAGGTATGAATGAGGGATTTTATATCAAATGAGTTTCCCAGGTTACCTCCAAACAACATATTGAAAGACATTAAAATCGGTCATCAGGGTCTGGAACTAGTGCTGCAGAGAGTAAGCTGGCTTCCTTTTCCACGACTGAAAAATTAAGAAAACAGAACTTGCATTTATCTCTGGACACTCCAAAATGCTTTAAAAACAATGAAGTACTTTTGAACTGTAGTCACTTAAAGGTGATACTCATTTTGTACACAGCAAGATCCCACAAACAGCAACGAGATCACGACCAGATCATGTCTTTCAGTGATGGTCGAGGTATAAACATTGGCAATGAGTCCACTCCAGTCTGCATACAGACAGTTTCAAGAGTGAAAACCCACCCATTTCCACCCAGGTGGCACTCTCTAAAGCTAGGCACAATGATGTCTCCTCCACTGTGCATGTTTGCCATGAGGCAACCTGACACTGAGCCAATTTAGCCCATCAGTGGGTTTGGAGTATGCTTCCAGCTCACCTCATACATGAATAAAGGTTGTAGGTTAAAAGGCAAAGAAAGCTGCTAATACTGGAAATCCGAAATAAAAACAGGAGAATCCTGTAAGCAGCAGGTCAGGCAGTGTAGGTTTACGGGGAAGACAATCTATGACATTTTGTGTGCATCCCTTTTTCAGGATCAAGGCTGAAGATAGAGATACTGGAATTGTATCACATTACATAGATTTTACAGCATAGAAATAGGTTATTCAACCCAACTGATCCATGCTGGAGTTTATGTTCCATATGGACATCTTCTCCCCCTAACAATGTACCTTCCATTGTGTGGTAATCTGATGTGTAATATACCTTTAAGAAGAATGTTATAATAGAAGATCACATGATCTTATTATCCAATGACAGAGTAGCGCAGGCTACCTTAGTAGTCTGTAGTATGTAGTCAATAGTGAGTAGTCTAGAGTAAGAGTCTGTAATGTAGAGACAGGGTTTTAGTTTTAAGTGCACAAGTGTAGCTGCTGAGTTCCTTTGTAAATAAATAGAATATGTTCTACATAAGAACTATCTGCTGTGTCTATGGTACGAACTCGGTCATCCCTAAACAAGTGTGCAACCCGGATCCATTAGTCCAACTAAACTAGTGACCAAGGATCCAACACATTACTTTCTCCCTCATGTGTTTATCTCACTTCTTCTTAAATGCATCTATGCTACTCACCTCAATGACTCCTTGTGGTAACAAGTTCCACATTCTAATCACTTTCTGTGTAAGGAGATTTCTCCTGAATTCCTTATGGGATTTGTTGGTGACTATCTTGTATTTTATGACCTCTAGTTTTGGTCTCCTCCACAAGTGGAAACAACTTTTCTATGTCAACCCTTCAAAATTTTAAATGTGTCCATCAGGTCACCTCTCAATGTTCCCTTTAAGCTGCATGGGTGCATGGTCACACAGCAATCAGGAATGTGCCACACCGGGGACAAACAGACTGCACATATGTAGCATCCCCTTTAACATGCACACACGTGTGGACCGTTGTCAGTCTTAAAGGGACCATGTGATGCACCAAGCTGGCTGCACACAGAAAACAGAAGCTAGAGGCAACATTGCTCTCAACCTTTCCTTTTCTAGAGAAAATAGTCCCAGCCTGTTGAACCTTTCCTATCAGTCTTGTAAATCTTTTTTGCACTTTCTCCAGTGCTTCCATGTTCAATTTGTAAATTAGAAATGTGCACTGTGCACAATACTCTCCAGGAGAATATAAGTGATTAGAAGGGGCAGAGAAGCAGCAAATATATCAATTGCAGAGAAAATATGGATTAAATGACCTCCAAAGCAATTAAGTTAAAACTGCTAGATAATATATCATACAGACGCATAAAAGGATGAAAATACTGTATAAATAACAGGACATGAAACAACACAGAAGAGATTCATATTAAGAAAAATAAGGATTATATGCAGCAGTGTTAATAAAAGGCAGAATTGTTTATGTCTCCAGTTACAGCAGCTAAGTTCACCAAATATTGATCTTTGATTTCATGTAGTCTGATTGGACTTGAAGAGTTCATTGTTTCAAATTGTTGCTTCTCTCTCCCCCACATCCCCACCCTATGTAGAAAAGCTTTTGTACTAATCGGTCTATGGGAACATTTCCGAGCTGACCCTCTATACAGGAAGTACCAAGTGTCGCCACATGCTCACTTCTGACCCAGACAGGCTAGTGCTTGAGTGAGCTGTCTAAAAGAGTCTAAAATAGAAACCGGACACAAAGAGATTGACAATCCTCTCTTCAAAGTATTTAGCAAAAAAGGTAGTGCAAGTATGAAGTGGTGAAATTGTGGCATTTCCTCAGCTTATTTTTCATTAAAATTATCAGAGGCTTGTCATGGCATTAAAATAAATTCTCATCATGTCGTCTCAATGGTTCTTTTGTCAATTATTTTATCTGTTATTCTTTATTCACTCTATCAAACCTGTGATGATTTTGAACACCTCTATTAAATCTCTCCTTAACCTGCACTGCTTCACTTGTGTGAGTAATCATATTTGTAAGTCTATGTCCGACCACTCATTGCCACAATAGGCTACTGCTTAAGCATGCAATGCTGCTGCCAGGCTTTAACAAGTTCTGTACAGTTAACACCAAAATAAATGACACTTTCACTTTCTCCTCTATATAACTGCTCAGCTATTAAGGTGAAATAATTTACAAAATTAAATCGTGTCATAAAATAAAACAAAAAATGAAGAAGGTAGCAGCAGGATTTCACGAAAGTGTAATTTTCATACTGTGGCCATCCAGTAATTCAATTTCAGGTTAACACAGCTGAAACGTGGTTGTATTTTGTAGGATGTGCCTTTTCTAGGATATGGTGACTTTACAGTTTAACCTGATCAGAAATATTAAAAGTGAGCCTATTCATGTTCCCAATCTCATCCACTCTCCCTGGTCTCACATTCACAACAAAATGTCAAATGCATCCTCTATGATCCGAAACTGCCACTTTTGAGCACTTTGTGAATGAGTGTAATGTGATTCACAATTATTTTTTTCATTGCATATTTCAAGCTGGGGCTTGTGAGGATTATCCATCATACACTTCTGTTCACTTTCATTGTGGGAACCATCATACTGTAAGACCATGCAGTTCAGGCTAAAACATTTATAAGGAATAATAATTACATAGCAACATAAGAATGCAGCAAACAATTGGTAATACAACACTCAACTTTCACAATATTCTGAGCTGTTCCTCAAAGAGATTTAAATATGAAAATGAGAATTTTAAATTGCAATGCTGGGAGACTAGCAACCAATGTAGATCAGCAAGAATTGGAGTGACGGTTGAATGGGATTGATGATGACTAGGGTATCAGCATTAGAGTTTTCATTAAGTTTCAGCTAATAGAGATGGGAGCGCATCTAGTGGAGCATTGTGTTACGGCCAGATGAGGAGGAGTGAACCGGCTCCCCTCTATTCAGCCTCCTCGGTTGGTCACAACAAAGGTTTTTTTAAATTTATTTTTCCCGCAGATGCCTTTTTCAAATCCAAATGTATTTTTACTACCTATCCAATGAACAATAAGGAGCTAATCATGAGGTTTTCTTGAGTCAAAGAAAGAACAAGTTTATGAACTACATCAGAAGTAAGGAAAGTTAGAGTCCAAATAAAAAAGGATATATGTTTAGAAGTTCTTTGCTTGTCTTTGAGGTGTAGATTGTTAAATGTTGCGGCCATTTTAAGATAGCTGGTTCTCTTAGAATCCCAGAGTTGAACTGAAGTCCATGTAGTTGCACTTGCTGGAGACAATTTCCTTTTTTAATCTGTAAACTGTCTTTTCCAGAAATTGATGGGTTTCTCCTGAGGTTCTTTCTGATGGACAGTCATTATCTCTGTAAATGATTTTTAGACTGTTAAGAGATAGGGCTTTGCTTAACTTAAGAGAAAATGAGAGAGATTCCTTACTGCATCCTTTAGCAGTTTTGCCAGATTCCTCGGATGACTTTTTCTGTCTGTCTCTGGCTTGGTAAAACCAGTTCTTAAAACCCTGCTGTAGATGTATATTCCAAAGGGATTCAATTTCCGTGTCTGCTGTAGTCATTGTGGTAGAACAAGTCATCGCATTTTGATGTTTCATCTCAGAAACTTTTGACACATTTCAAGACAGTAGAAACCAACGGGAGATGAGATTAATTCATCCTTCACAGCGGGTTTGAGTGTCTATTGGGTGTATACCCTGGTTGGCTAGCTGCTCCCTATTGACCTGATAATTCCTTTTGAAGTGGGCGTTAACACCCCCAGGTGTGACATTCCATGAGCAATCATATCCGGGCAGGTCTTGTGATGAAAGTATAATAATTTTCATATTATTTTCCTGGTTTATTGTGAAGTAGGTTTATGGAGGTAAGTATAGATGGGTCTGCTTGTGATTTAATTACATTTGGAGTCAAGTAGACTGCAAGTTTGAAATCATCAAAAGAAGCTAAGTGCTTGACATGCAAATGAGTAAACATGGATGCTGACTTAGCATGTAAGGTGTAAGAGGAATTTGCATTTTTAGATAAATGAAGAAATTTGGATTTCAAGGGGATCTTAGTCTGTTTACAACTAGCCAGGTGAGCAAGGCTAAGGAATGTGTTTAATTTTTGCAGAAGGTTACTGACAATATATTGGCAACATGAAAGTTTTTATATTATGAGGAAGATATAGTTTCAAGGACATAAGGAACAATAGAAATTACATATTAAAAAGAGAGAAACATATGTAAAGGGGAATGAAAAGCAACGTGTCAGAAGGTCAGATAAGATCTAACAGGCGTGTGCAAAATAGCCTTAATGATTATTAAATAGCATTTGTGCATAAATCTGGTCTATAACAAAATTGAAGTTGGGGAAACGCCATTTGGAATTCCACTGTCATGTGGGTACTGTGTTAATTTGCTGGTTCTGTTTTAAACCTAAAATCTATTTTGGACCATTGCCTTTAAAGGGGTGTAACTGGAGGTCAGGTTAATTAGGAATTTTAGGAGCTATTATAATTGTGAGTAATTTGTAGTCTTATGTATGTGCTTGTAATCTTTTATATTTTGTTAATAAATATTTTAATTTAATTTTTAAAATCTCTAAAGGTCTTGGTGGACTTATTACTTCTGAATTCAGTGCACATATCTCGTAATAAATACAAATTGCAAAACCATTGTGATAGCGTGACCAAGTTTCTCTCATGGATTTGGTCCACCTGGCACACATCATCTGCCATGTCATAACAGTCTGCAGTACAATCCATATAAGAACTTTCCAGAAAAGTGGTCAACTTACAATATCAGACATCGGGCAACTTATGTCAGCCATTTTTAGTCAGTGTCTTTTCTTGTCTTTAAAAACAAACAGCTTTTAAACAGCTCAGTATGTTTTTGGTTAGCTAGTGAAATTACTAGTATAACTGTTGATCACTCAGTCACAATTTCCTGTCGTCGTGACAATTGGAACAGTTAAATCGAGAAGTGACAAAGGCATGGGTGAGGATTTCAGCAGTAGATGGGTTGAGCCAGGGGCAGAAACAGGCAATATTACATTGGTGGTCTGTGATTAAAAACAGAAAGTGCTGGAAAAACTCAGCAAGTCTGGCAGCATCTGTGGAGAGAGGAACAGAGTTAACGTTTCGAGTCTGATATAGCTGTTCTTCGGAGCTCCAGTGATCTGTGGTCTGTGTGACATCGAGGTGTATGGGAACAGAAGCTCAACTTAGTGTCAAATTGTTACAATCCCCATAGAGAGCGATAAATTGGAATAAGAAATTTGCACTACCAGTAAATGACTGAGATGGTCACACGACAAGATTTCAAGTTTTCAGACTTTTACTTTAACAGACAAGCCAGAAGCAACATTGGTTAAACGCTATTTCAATAGGAACTTATACTCTAAACTGCAGAAAAGATCCCCCAATTAACATTTAAAATGAACTGAAAATCCACCTCCGCTGTTATACTTTACTATGTCCCTTAAGTAGACACCTCATTCTCCAAAGCTATTCTCAGCTCCGTTTCCCTTTTTCCTGCCAGATGACTGCTACACCCTGAACTGGCTTTCATGGTGAGGAATGAATTGGATATCCCTTCCTCTAGCCAAAGCTAGGTGAATCTTCCAGGGTCGTTTAAACTCTCATAAACTTGGTCTCTTCAATCCGAGCGCAAGATCCCACCCACATCCTGTATGGTGAACAATAGAGACTCTCTGCCTCTACCTCTCTGCTTTCCTTTTCTCTCTGTCTCCCTGATTCTTGCGGAGTGTCCTGCGTGTGAGGATCAGTGCTTTTTTTTAGGAAAACCAGCAACTTGATCCTACAATGGCTTGTTATAGACTCTTCCCCTCTCAAAGCCCATCTCGATGGCAGTGTAAATTACATTAGCCTTGTATTCAGGTAGGGATGTTAATTAACTATCCTCTAGACCCCCAGCTTCATTCTATATTGTAATAACTAGATAGCTTAAAGTATAACCATTTACAAAACCTGGGATTCCTAACACCTCCCTGGGACTTGGAGACAGACAGCTGATCCACCATCAGAACAGTTGCTCTAGTCATTGTTTATGGGTGTTAATATCTTGAACCTTCTTCCCAGTAAAACAACCTTGGCCCCAAATTAACCTTTAACAGAAGCCAGCCAGGCTTGTTGTCAGGCAAAATTCAGAACAGGTCACATGACCTTAATTGCTCCATTTTTATCTAAGTTAAAGGGTCAGTCCCAAAACATAACAATCTTACAAACTTCGTATTTCTAACAAAATGACATGTTGAGATTGCAAATAGTCTTGTTCAACTTAAGATGGTGACCAGGCAGGGGTTGGGATTGGTTCAACGAAATGGAATTTGTGTCGGGAATCAAGGATGATGGCTTCTATCTTTAGCTGAAAGAAATTGTGGCTCATCCAGGACTGGATATCGATAAGCAGCCTGACAGCACCAAGGGAGTGGAGGGATCGAGAAAGCTAATAGTGAGGCAGAGCCGGGTGTATCCAGTGTGCATGTGGAACCTGTACTTGTTACTTCAGATGATACTGCCAAGGTGTAACTTGTAGATGAGGAAGGGGATAGGGTCATCAAGCATGGATTCTTGGGGAACCCCAGAGGAAATGATGCCAGGGAAGGAAGAAAAGCCCTGTAATTGTAATGCCTATGATTGGATAGCTAAGAGTGGAACTAAATGAGGACAGTCCCATTAAATTGGACAACAAAGGAGAGATGTAGGAGAAAGACAATCCAGTTGATCATGTCAAAGGCTCCAGAAGGTCAAGAAGGTCGTTGCCACATGGTCAGAGATAATATCATATCAGAGGTGATAAGTGCTGTTGCAGTGCTGCGGCCGAAATAGAAACTTGATTAGAGATTCAAACATAGAGTTGCAGGAAAGATGGGCATGGATTTAGGTGGCTACAGCACTTTCAAAGACTTTGGAGAGGAGAAGGTGGTTGGAGCTGAGGTGATAGTTTGCAAGGACAGAAAGGGTCAAGGGTGTTCTTTTTGGCAGGTTGATTTAATAAGTTTTGAAAAGGAGGGGGGCAGTGAAACAATATCTGAGGAGAAAGCCATTTATAATGCCAGCTAAGATGGAGTACAGGAAACGGGGTGGTTAGCAGTTTAGTGAGAATTGGGTCAAGGAAACAGGAATGAGGCTCGTCACACGCAATAATTTCCAACTTTCATCTTCACTATTCTGTAAGAGTCCCTTTTGGTTATTTTGGTATTGTTTTTAATACTCCACACAACCTCCACCCATTCTAATTACCTCTTGCACACTGTTGCCATATCACTCTATTCCCCTCTCCCTCATGGATGCATCAAGCCTCCCCTTAAACACATTCAAACTGTCAGCTTCAACCACTCCGAGCAACAATCAGTTCCACTCTGTAAAGAGGTTCCTCTGAAACTATTTTATTGCTTGGTGACTATCTTGTGTTTATGCCCACTTGTCCGGATTTACCCATGAGCTGAAACAGTTTCTCCACATCCACCTAATTAAACTCTTTCATAATTATAAAGGTTTTTATCAGGTCTCATGGCATGGCTATAAGAGTGGTCACAAGCTGTAATCTCATTTCATGCTTTAGGTAATAATTATAAATAGCCAAACCTTTGCTCTTGCAGTCTTGTGAAACCTGAATGAGATTATTGCCCTGTAATCACTCCAGGTATCTGTTGTTCTCCACATAAGTGACTATATTTACCAAATCAAAAAGTTGTTGCATTAAATTCCACTTAACAATTTAGTACAGAATCTACAATAACATTCCAGAACAGTACCCAGCAGTGCTGAATTGTTTGAGTGGGGTCTTTCAGGAAATATGTTACAACAAGGCCCACTCTGCTTCTTCAAGTGGTTCAGATCTGTGTTAAAAATCTCACCCGACACTATTGGAAGACTAAGACATTTCTCCCAGTGTCCCAGCCAATGTTCCACTCTCCACCAAAACCATGAGATATAGATTAACTTGTCATTCATCTCTATGCAGTTTTTGGGGGCTTACTGCTGCCGTGTTTGCCCGTATAACTCTTATTGTACTTCAAAGTAATTCATTGTATGTGATGTACATTCCGACCTTTGTGAGATTAGTAATAAGGCACTTTATAGTATGTATGTCCTCATATATTATATGTATATGTATACTATATATAGATATATATTTTTTCTCTTTCACTTCTTTTTGAAATCCCAGCATAATTGGCCAACATTCCAGATGAATTAGCGCTCGGCATATCCTCCCCTGTTTTTGCTTTTGAAATGAGGGGTTTAGATACAATGTTTTTATGCCCTCTGGTCAGTTACTTCAGGGTAAGGTATCAGCTGTAGCTCACTGGTAGTACACTTGTCTCTGGATCAAGAAGGTTGTGGCTTCAAGTTCCACTCCAGGGACTTGTGTATAAACTCTAGACTAACATTCCAAATGTTAGAGGGGATATCCTATCCTAAATCAAGGCCAAGGCCCTATAAATCTTCTTGGGTGGATGTAAAAAAGAAATCCCATTGTGAACAAGAAAACTGGAGTTCTTCCTGGTGCCCTGGCCTATTTATTCCTCAAACATCATCACTAAAATAAATTATAGGCTCATCACCACATACGTGGGAGATTATTGTGTACAAATTGGCTCCTGCCTTTTATACATTAGAAATGACTGCACTTCAAAGGGTACACCATTGACTGTAAAGTACCTCGAGGTCCCTGACGTGGTGAAGGGCGCTATCTAAATGCAAGTGCTTATTTACACAAACCGGATGATAACCTTTGTTTAAGTGTTACCAAATTGTGCAAAACAGGACTTTGGCAGTATAGTTGCACTCGCTCCCTACAGAAGTTTCTTACGGTGAACTTCATTTCAATAAACCAGATAGGACTTATACGAGGAATGATGAATTCAAAATTAACTCTCCACGCAAGTCTGCTCTGACTTAAGTTCGAGACCCTTAATTTGCTTTTCTCTCTCTCTCTTTCTCACACATTTTTCGCCACGATTCAAAATTATTGCATCAAAAGCAAAACTCAATGACCAAAGTGTTGGATTCGGTCCAAAAAAGCGCCAAAAAAGTCTGTCAGAAACATCCGCAACCTAATGACAGCCGTCAGAATATAAATATACACCTCCCACAAGACCAAAAAAAACCCTAAACTTTGTATAAAGGGAGGCTGCAGTGAGCAAGAGGCGTTACCCTCAGCCCGAAACACGAGCTGCCACAATACTCTGGGTGCCTTGGCTTCCACCTCCCACCCTCCTCAATGCCTCGCAGACCGGCCCATTAAACAGCAGAGCTCCCCTCGGATCCTGCCCTCCATACAGCCACTGAGCTGCTGCCCTGCTGTGTGCAGACCTGCAACATTTCAGGGTAAGTGATTCTCGCCGATTGTCTGGTTGCTCGACTCCCGTTCAAGAAAAGCAGAGCTGTGTGTGTGTGTGTGTGTGTGTATTTGTGTGTGTGTAAAACTGGGCTGCACGGGCTCCCAGTCGCCGCTTTTTAATAAAAAACAAGAACCCTTTTGGTCCTTTTGTTGTTCTTTAGTTTCCTGCTGTGACTTTACTCAGAGTTTCCCAGGACACCCACCTCTTGTGTACGGATATTCAGCACATTGTATACTTAAGATACCGTAAATGCCGACCTAGGGCAAGTGCCCCAAGTGTGAGAAAGAATTTACCGTGAGATTATCGATCCATATTACTCCCCATCCATCCTACCAACACACACACACTCGCACACATATACACTCCCATGTACAGTCTTTCCACATACACAATCACTCACACCTAGACTCTCACACAAATTCACATAGTCCCATACACCAAATCTTACATTCTCCCACATATGCAGCACACACTTGCCATTCACACAACCTCACTCACCCCTCCAACCCATATACTCCCTCACTCGCTCCCCCCACCACACACACACACACTTTGTCTGATAATGACATCCTCTATCACGCCATTTCTTGCACTCACCAAAAGTTTCTTACATATCCTCTTGCACATACCCAGATACACAATCTTTCTCACACATACAGACACAGTGTGTCTTGGACACATACACACCTACCATCACACACACATTCTCTCTTTCACACTACCTCCTCACAACTGTTGGACAGATTTTGATTGACAGGAGTCAAGGGTTATGGGGGACAGGCAGGAAAGTGAAGTTAAGGCCCACGATCAGATCATCCATGATCTTGTTGAATGGCAGAGCAGGCTCAATGGGCCAAATGGCCTACTCCTGTGCTGAATTTTATGATTTTATTGTGATACAGTAATTCCATTGCTCTCTTTGGCAGTGTAACTGATGAATTACTTAGGTCGAGGTTTTTAAGGAGTCTTTAAGTTTTGGGTGGTAATGGTATCTCTAATTTTTTTGCTGTACCTACACCAGCAGGATATAGCATTGGACAGGGAGTGAAGTCCTGAGATAAAAATAGAAAATGCTGGAAAAAATCAGCAGGTCTGGCAGCATCTGTGGAAAGAGAAACAGAGTTAATGTTCTGAGGGTAAAGTCCCAAGACGGTTTATGCCTGTACTGATTGTGTGAGCCCCATTTTAAGAGCAGAGGTTCATTATAGGTTTCATGCGATCGATTCATTAAGTTGATTAAAATCGTACCAATGACATTGTTACTAAGTGTTGGACATGCTTCGAAATTGTTGAGTGCCTATTTAAAATGGGAGGTATATTGAAGATCCTTTCATTCATTTCAGGTATTATACTCAAAAGGAGAGCGCCATTATTAGTAGTGTGACAGCGGCAACAATTCCCATTGATGCAGTGCCCTTAACAATAAACATAAGTCTTCACAAAACAAGATAAAAGGATAGAAATGGATGCTGAGTCATGGGAGACGAGGAGAGGTGTCCGAAAATTGTTTTGGAATGCTGGGTTTTTGGGAAACTTTTTGTGGAGGAGAGGGAGAAGTGGAGAGCCCAAGAGGTTTAGGGAGGTCATTTCATAGAGTGCGACCAAGGCAGCTGAAGACTGTGCCTTGGAACAAAAGGGAGGAGGGAATGCACAAAAGGCCAGAGGGAGGAGGCTGCAAGGCCAGACGGGAAGGGTTTGGAAAAATTAAGTCTAGTAATTACAAAAACATAGAAAGCATTTCAGCAGCTGAGATAACAGCAGAAGTGAGCAGTATTGCACAAGTGAAAATGTTGGTGTTGTGAGGTTTGAAGCTCAGCTCAGGATCTCTCAGGATGCCTAGGTTTAGAAGGGTCTGCTCAACCCGAGAGATTGGTCAGGGGAGTGATGGAATCAGTATGAAATGAGCAAGGTTTATGACGGGAGCTAAAAACGATAGCATTGGTTTTAAATAGTCGTTTGGCAGTACAGAACTTGAGTATTGCTGAGAAAAGAGATATGGCTAAGCTTTTTGTCTTGCACTCGTTCAGGACACTGGCAAGAAAACCAATATAAGGGGGAAAACAACAATTTATACTGTATATGAAGAGAATGCTGATTGGTTGGCAAATGGCATTGCCATAGAAAATGTACCAGTGATGATGACTGCCAGTTATCTGCCAAGCATTGGTTGGAATTTAAACCAGGCAGCTTGACCCTGATTGGTCAAGGCATTGCCCTGAGGAACGAGTCAGCGAATGGCTGTTACTTATTTTGTTTAGCTGAAACAGACGTAATGTATGTACATGTTCTTTCTGTCTGCAAAGGATAGGGCCCTGGTTTAAATTTCAAACAATGCTTGGCAGTTAAATGTCAGTCACCATCAGTGGTGCATTCTCCATGTCAATGCCACTTGTCAACCAATCAGCACTCTCTCCACATACAGTATAAATTGTTGTTTTCCCCCTTTTATTGTTTTTTTGCGAGTGCCCTGATGAGTGCAAGACAAAAAGCTTAGATATGTCTCTTTTTTCAGCAATACTCAAACGTTTGGCTTTCCTGATGTTTAGTTGAAGGAAGTTGTAGCTCATGATGAGTTGATGTTGAACAGGCAAACTCACAGCAGAGGCGGTTGGGATCAGACAATCAATGAAGAGATATAAATGGATATCATCAGGGTAACATAGAAGCCAAGGCGTGTGGATGATGCACCGAGGAGCAGCACATAAATGATAAAGAGGAGGAAGCCAACAAAACCAATAGTGTGGGATTAGAAAGGCTCAATGTTGCTGGGGATGTGCAGGCTGCACATGAACACGTTGGAGTGGAACCAACTAAAGGCTGTCCCACAGAGACAGTGAGGGGAATGGAATGGTCCACTGTATTAAGGGCCACAGCCACAGAGCATATGGTTGATGACTTTGGCCAGTCCTGTCCTAGTGTTGTGAGCAGGGTAGAAAGAGGGATTCAAACAGAAAGTTCTGAGAGAGGTGGGCATGCAACTGGCAGGAGGTGGCAATCTCAAGAACCTTAGAGAACGAAGTGGTTTTGGTAATGGGCTGGAAGTACGAGAGGATGAATGGGACAAGGTGGTCTTTACAGGAAACCAGTTCTTCTTATCATGTCCACGGACAGTCTATACATGGCCCAGCCAGAACTGGGCACATTTTTGCGCCTTGTTGGTGAATTCGGCAAGATCTGCAACAGTGCAGGGTTCCTCTTGCGATAGGCATTGCAGGAGATGTTGCATAGTCTGTGGCTTAATTCCACATTCAAAAGTTGTCGGGCTGGTTGTATATCCCCATTTGCTTAGTGACACCTTTGAACGACCTACACCAGTCCTAAGGTCTGTTAAGGCACTTCCAGGTTGCCCAGTTGCAATTAGCTCCTGGGGGAAGGCTTTCATCCAGTAGAATTTCCATCACTGGGGGTTGTTCGAGACTGGCGAGCTGGTCTTTCCACAAGGCGATGCGGGCTTCAGATGGGGTTGATTGTAATGGAACAACGCTGTTCATGAAGCTCTTCCTTGACTTTAGGCGGCTGAGTGTAGGTCTATGACCACGTAGAGGGTGCCTCTCATCTGATGTTTGACGGAGTCGCTCTTTCTTGCTGGCTACCGTTCTTCTTATATCAGGGGGAGCGATACCCGCCAGGATATATAGGCTGTTGGTGTTTGTTGGTTTTAAACAACCTGTGATAAGTCGGCAGCTTGCATTCAGAACGGCATCCATCTTCTTAGCATGAATAGATCTTTCCCATGCAGGGCAGGTGTATTTGGCAGTGGAATAGCAAAGAGTAAGTGCACTTGTTCGCAATGTTTTTGAGCTTGCTCCCCATTTTGCGTTAGTGAGGTTATTCAGGATGTTGTTTCGTGCGCTCACTTTTGCCTTTGTCTTTTCGATGTGGTTCTTGAAGGTGAGGCATCTGTCAAGGGTGACTCCTAAGTAGATAGGGTTCTCGCAATGCATCAGTGTTGCTCCACAACAGGTTACTTTAAGCTGACGTTTGGCTTCACGGCTTCTGAGGTGGAATGTACAAACTTGCGTCTTTGATGGGTTTGCGTGAAGGTGGTTTTCTTCATGGTAGGATGTTAGTCTCTCCAAGGCCTCAGAAAGCGTTTTCTCCACGCTGTTAAAATCAGTGCTTTGGGTGGTGACACATAAGTCATCAGCATATATAAAACGGCATGTGACACTGTCTATAGGTTGGCCATTCGTGTAGATGTTGTACAGCAGCGGTGCAAGCACGCTTCCCTGAGGAAGACCATTCTTCTGAATACGCCACCTGCTGCGCTTCCCACCTAGTTCAACACAGAACCGGCGATTCTGAAGCATGCTTTCTAACAGCTCTGTTAAGTGAATATCTTTTGTCATCTCTAGGATCTTGCAGAGGAGACGTCTATGGTTCACTGTATCGAATGCTGCTGACAGGTCTACAAAAACAGCACCTGTTACCATCCCTTGCTTAAAACCATCTTCGATATGTTGTGTGAGGTTGAGTAGTTGGCTTGTTGTTGATTTGCTGGGGCGGAAACCTGCTTGCTCTGGAATGATCTTCTCATCTACAATTGGTGCTATCCTATTGAGTATCAGGCTTTCAAACAGCTTATTGGTGTGGCAAAGCAGTGAAATTGGCCAAAAACTCTTAGGATCTGAAGGATCTTTTCCAGGCTTTAATAGTGCTATTACATGTGCCTTCTGCCAAATATTAGGTAGCTTGTGTGTTGCCAGGCAGTGCTTGAACAATTTTAGGAGCCATTTCTTTGCTTGCTGTCCAAAATGCTTTATCTGCTCCGTTGCTATGTTGTCAAGACCAATTGCTTTCCCGTGTTTCAGACTAAATATACCAGTTTCCAGCTGTTCCATGGTGAATGGTCCAGTGAAGCCAGAGGAAGCCAATGGTGACAACAGTTTTAAATGATTGAAGTATAATGCCTGGGGACCCAGGGCTGGAAGTTAAGTGATCAGAAGTTAAGTGAAGAGGGGATCCAGAAGGCAGGCGGTGGATCTCACGGAGAAGATGAGTAAAGAGATTCCACAGAGAGAGATGGAGAGATAACGAATATTCAGAGCTATCGTGGGAGTGTCATGATTGCTGTAGAACTTTGTTTACTGCAGTACTCACTGTCCATGTGGTTTTTTGCATTTTGATAGTGAATTTTTCAGCAGTTCTATGCTTCATCCTGTGGCTTATTGGCAGTTAAAATCTAAAATGTCCTGAGGATTGGCATCCACTGGATATCCCCCTCTATTTGCTGTTTTTTGTTGAAGCAAGATGAGGATCTGAGGAAGATGAAGAGGAAGGTGTAACTGACCTGATCTTACTGTGCCTCCTCATGTCTACTGGCCAATACACAATGTGTGAAGGGATATATCCTCATTGGATACTCTTCAGTAGGGAAATAGTCATGGAAATAATATTGTCTAGTTGAGCCAAACCTTCGGACCAGTTCCAGAACAGAGAGTCTTCCAAGCAACAAAAGCAAATACATGCCAAATTATATAACTAATAGTGCACTGCTGATGACGCAGGTGGTAGACTGCCTTATTGTAAGGATTAATTTCCACATGGAAAGCAGCCAGCAGCATAGAGAGCATTGTACATTTTGCACTAATCAAGTTTATGCTAAGAGAAAATGCAGCTATGTGGACCCTTACGATCCATTCCACACACACACACGAGTTCCAGTTGAATTCAGAAGTAATAAGACTACCACGACTTCAGAGGTTATTAGAAAACTAAATTAAACATTTACTAGCAAAAGAAAAGATTTCAAGCACATACATAGGTTTACAAATTACTATTATAATAACCTTGAAACCCCTAATTAATCTGGCTCCCAGTTACACCTCTGTTAAGGCAACAGTAAAAACCAATAGATTTAAACAGATCCAGGCAAAGCAACACAATATCCTGGACAGTCACATTCAAAATAAGTTTTCTCAGCTTCGGTTTCTGTAGACAACAGCTTGAATCACAGAGGCTAGAGGCTTTTCACACTTGTGTTAGATCTTAAAATGCCTTCTCCTCTTTTACATAGCCTCATCTCCTTTATACATGTTTCTCCCTATTTAATGCAAATTCCATTGTCCAACATGCCTTTGGAACTTTACCTTTCTCATAAGATAAATCTTTTCATAGTACTAATTTTATCAGTAACCTTTGGGAAAAATAAATACACTGTTTGGCTTGGCTTCCCCTGGATAGGTGTAACATCTTATCATCTCTTTGAAATTCAAACTACCCTAATTTATCTAAAAGTGCAGATGTTCCTTACACCTCACATTCTAAAACTTCAGCCATGTTTACGTATTTAGCATTTCAAACCTAGTTTCCTGTTTGATGACTCAAAGTCTCCAAACCAGCCGCCTCCAATTCAATTAAATCCCACCCACACACATCCACAGAGAGAAACTATCCAAACCCCACTATTAGCCCACAATAATATTATGAGAATCAACCCCCTCCTTACGGGAAAATGAACCATCATAATTTTAAAAAGACGGCTTCATTTTCTTAACCCATTTTACATTATCTCCTATACGTATCTATAAACTCACACTATTACATTACCAGATGCATGCATTTACATTATATATACAAATCCTTGGTATCAACAGAAATCATTCCAGTCCAGTGTCCAGGTTTTTTTAAATATCCAATATTCCCTTTGAGCTTCAACCTCTTGACAATGCATCTGCAGTTAGATTTTTTCGTCCAGCCAAATATGTAATCTTTAGATTAAATGGTTATAGTATAAACTCTATCTGAATAGCCTTGCACTTCTGTCTTGAAATTTGTCTAGAAACTTTAAAGGATTGTGGTCTGTATGAACAATTGTTTCTGACGAATTGTTTGTAATGTAAATCTCAAAATGCTGCAATGCTAACACCAGACCCAGAGTTTCCTTTTCGATCATTGGATATCTTCTCTGTTGTACATTCAACTTCCAGGAAAAACACCCTATTGGTTTCTCAATTCCAGTTTCATCTTCTTGTAACATTACGGCCCCAATGCCTATATCGTTTGCGTCAATGGCCAACTTAAATTGCTTGACATAATTGAATACTGCCAAAATTGGTGTCATAGTCAATAGTTTTCAAACTGTCAAATGCCTTCTGACACCCCTGTGCCAATTGAAATTTCTTGCCCTTTTTTAATAGTTCAGTCAATGGAGCAACCACACTGCTAATATTTGGTACAACTTTCTGGTAAAACCCACTCACGTCCAGAAATCTCAAAACTTCTCGTTTTGTTGTTGGCACAGGGAAATCCACGATAGCCTTGACTTTTTCATCTCTCTCAGCCACCTCACGATGTCCAATGGTATGGCCTAGATATGTAACTTGCGCTTTTGCAAATTCACTTTTAGCCAAGTTCATCAGCAAATTAGCTCCTTGTAGTTAACTTAATAATTCTTCCAGATGTTGTAAATGCTCCTCCCACATTTGACTGAAAACTATAAAGTCGTCAATATAAACAGCACAATTGTTCAGTCCTGCAATTACTTTGTTTGTCAGTCTTTGAAATGTTGCAGGTGCATTTGCCATACCAAATGGCATGACTTTAAACTGACATAGTCCATCTGGCATCACAAAAGCCAATATCTCCTTTGCTTGCTCTGATAATGGTACTTGCCAATACCCTCTCAGCGAGTCAATCTTTGTGATAAACTTTGATTGTCACACTTTCTTAATGCAATCTTTCAACTGTGGTATAGGATTTGAATCCGCTTTTGTCACTGCATTCACCTTTCGATAGTCCACACACAATCTTTGTGTTCCATCGGTTTTGGTACCAGCACAATAGGTGAACTTCAGTTACTGCAACTAGACTCAATAATGTCATTTTGAAGTATGAATTGAATTTCTTTCTGTACTTGTCATAACTTTGCGGGGTTTAATCTATAAGGATGTTGCCTTATGAAGATGAAACTTCTACAGATGCATCATTTATAGCTAAATTTATCTTCCCCAGCTTATTCTCACAAATAGCTTTGTGTGACTGCATTGGCTTCTCCAAATTACTTTGACACTTGTCTGGAAGGTAACTCAATATCACATTTAAATTTTCAAGTACCCCCTCATTATCCAATTTGATTAGAGGGAAATCAATTTCAGAATCCTTCATTTCCACCTCTTTCTCCTTATCTACCACCAGTAATACCTCCTTTTGGTCCTCTTCCCTGTCAAAGTGCTTTTTAAGCATATTTACATGACACACTCTCTGCTTCTTTCTTCTATCTGGAGTACTTATTAAATAATTTACTTCACTCAGTTTCTTTTCAATCCTGTAAGGCCCACTAAACCTTGCCTTTAATGAGTCACCCAGTACTGGCAACAAAATTAGCACTTTTCCCCCAGCAACAGAACTATGAGCTGTAGCTTTCCTGTCTGCCTTCACTTTCATCACTTGCTGTGATATCTTTAAATGTTCCCTAGCTAACTCACATGCTCTGTCCAATCTTTCTCTAAAGTTTGTTATATAATCCGGGAGAGTAGTTTCTGAATTTTTACCCATCAATTTCTCATGAATCAATTTCAGTGGTCCCCTTACCTAATGACCATAGACTAATTCAAAAGGAATACATCCAGTCGATGCATTAGGAGCATCTCTAGCAGCAAATAACAAGAATGGAATTCCCCTATCCCAGTCCCGTGGATAGTTCTGACTATACACCCTCATCATAGTTTCTAAAGTTTGATGACATCTTTCCAAAGCTGCTCGTGATACAGGATGGCAAGCTGTTGACTTAAACTGTTTTATCCCCAAACTGTTCATTACTTCCTTAAATAGCTATGCCTTGAAATTTGAACCCTGATCTGATTATATTTCTTTTGCTAAATCATATCTTGTAAAACATTTAGTCAATTCTTCCGCAATTCTCTTTGTTGTAATATTTCTCAAAGGTATTGCTTCAGGGAACCTTATACATTATATACACATACACATCCATTATTGTCCGTAAGTACTGATATCCACTTTTTTTCTTAGAGAGGGGTCCTACACAATTAGTCATGACCCTAGTGAAAGGATCTTCAAATGCTGGAATTGAAATTAAAGGTGCCGGCCTAATCACTGCTTGTGGTTTCCCTATCACCTGACATGTGTGACATGTTCTACAGAATCTGACTACATCTCTATGCAATCCAGGCCAATAAATTTTTTTTTGTACTTTCGCCAGTGTCTTTCTTATTCCTAAATATCCCCTCATTGGACTTTCATGAACTGTTCTCAGGATCGCATTTTTATATCCAAATGGTTTAACAATTCCCTCCAGTTTTGAGCTTCTGAAACATGATGCGGCTGCCACTTTCTCATTAAAACATTACACATTATAACATTCTGGAATACCTTCTGCTTCTGTTTCTGAGTAAGCTGTCTGATATAAATGTTTTATTTGTGGAGCCTTTTTCTGTAACTTTACCAACTACCTTGAGCTAAATACCTCAGCTGCATTATCCTCCATTCTTTCTTCCTGAAAAATCTTATCATAAACAGTGACAGCAAATTGAACTTCAACACCTTCTCCCTGCCTTTTAACTTCCTGTTTTTCCTGTTTCAACCTGTGAGCCTATGATCTTATCGCACAATCTGGAAACAATCCTGGATGCTCTTTCTGCAACACTTCGGTTGAAGACACCTCTACAGGCTGCTCAACTGCCATTGGCATCACCCACATCTGTGACCCAGCTATATCATTACCTAAAATAATTTGAATCCCTGCAATAGGTATTTTTTTCCATTACTACAACAATAACTTCACATGTTTTCCACTTACTCCTTAAATTTACCTTCCATATAATAGGTTTAGCATCTCCATGAACCCCACTTATTATCACCTGTTCCTGCAATACTCTCTCTGAACAACAAATATCACTATCCCACAACACTAAGGATTGACTAGCCCCTGTGTCTCTTAAAATTTTAATATCTTTATCTACTCCACCCTGTACACATGGAAAGACTTCCCCTTCACAATCAAAATATTTAAACATTTTGGCAACCTGCTCCTCAGAACTCCCTAAGGTAAATTGTGAACACATTCCCACTTCTTTACCTATCATTGATTCTTCCTGTTTTGCCTGTACACAAACCACTGGTTTTTCCTGTGCCTGAACCTCAGAACCTACAGTACTTTTACTTCTAGAACTTTTCTGCATCCCAATAATCCCAACAGATTTTCCCTGTAATTTCTAACACACTGACTTCATGTGCCCAACTTTATTACAATGAAAACATCTCAATTTTCAAATGTCACTTCTACCCTCAGCACCTTCCTTTCTATTTTGAGAAAAAACTTCCTGGGAATTTCTACCTACCCCTCTTCCCTGATTACCGACCTTCCTTTCACCTTCCCACTTTCTATCCTTCTCTGATTTAAAAGGGTGACGAAGAAAGGTTTAGTTCTATGAACTAACTCATAATCATCAGCTGTATCTCTGCTGCTTGTCTTACCATTTGTCTTGCCTCTGTTCCTCCACATGAGCTCTCACTACTGAGGGAATTGAATCTTAAAATTCTTCCAAAAGAATGACTTCTCCAAGAGCTGCACATGTTATCTCTATCTTTAATGCTGATATCCACCAGTCAAAATTATTTTGTTTTACTCTCTCAAACTCAATATAAGTTTGCCCAGGCTGTTTTCTCATATTCCTAAATTTCTGCCTGTATGGCTCAGGAACCAACTCATATGCACTCAAAATAGCCTTTTTTTTTTAACCACATCAACATCCAATGACATTTCTTCTGACAGTGAAGCATAAACCTCAAAATGTGAACCATAAACATAATACCCACCAACCTAAATTGTAATAACAATGTCCAGTTTTTTTGTGGCCATTCATCCGTTTAGCTATCTTCTCAGATTAAATAAAGAACGTCTCCACGTCTCTTTCCTCAAACTTCGGAAGAGCTCGCACAAATTTAAACATCTCCCCACTGGGTTTTAGGCTAAAAGTTTTCTCATCATCAGAATTTACCTGAGCATCTGGTGTCTCCTTTTTAAAATCCAGCTTTTTAATCCAATAATTTCTGTCTCTTTCCTTTATTCTTTCTTCCTTTTCTAACACCATCATCCCAAATTCCCTTCCTTGTCTTTTTTCTTTCTCCTGTCATTCCGCCAGCTCCCTTTGGAGTGCCCTTTCTCTTTCCTTTTCTTTTGCTTTCTCTGCCCTTTCTCTTTTTGCTGCCTCTAGTTTCAGTGTTTTCATTTCTAATTCTTTTTCCTTTTCGTTTACCTCCAATTCAAGTTTTCTCAGTTCCTTTGCTTGTTCAAATTCAAGCCCCTTAATTTCTAACTGAAGTCTCACTACCACCTGTGACTAGTGAGTCACAGCTGCTATAACTTCCAACTTCAAATGCTAATGCTATCACTTCAACTACATCCGCTTTCTTTGCTCCTCCAGGTAATCTCAACTACAACTAATCCGCCAACTCTGTTATCTTACCCTTAGATACTTTTTGTAACCCAATCAGAGCTATATCTTCTACTTCAAAAAAATGTTTTAGCCATGGATACAGCCATTTTAGTAGTCTCACCACTTGAAAAATACCTCACACCAACTCCTGAATTCAAAGTGCTTCTCATACTCATAACGTTAAGATTCACCAACTCCAAACCATCAAGGAATTTCAAATATATCCCGCAAAGAGCCCCCAATTTTGTTATGACTGGGCAGATGATGTGTGCCAGGTGGATCAAATCCATGAGGCAAACCTGATCATGCGGTCACAACTGTTTTGCAATTAGTATTTTATTTTGAGATGCGTGCCCTGAATTCAGAAGCAATAAGACTGCCATGACTTCAGAGGTTATTAGAAAACAAAATTAAACATTTATTAACAAAAGAAAAGATTTCAAGCACATACATGGGTCTAAAATTACTATTATAATAACCTTAAAACCCCTAATTAATCTGGCTCCCGGTTACACCCCTGTTAGGGCAACAGTAAAAACAAATAGATTTAAACAGACCCAGGCAAAGCAACACCATACCCTGGACGGTCACGTTCAAAATAAGTTTTCTCAGCTTCGGTTCCTGTAGACAGCAACTTGATGCACAGAGGCTGGAGGCTTTTCAAGCTTGTGTTAAATCTTAGAATGCCTTCTCCTCTTACACATAGCACATCTCCTTTATACATGTTTCTCCCTATTTAATGCAAATTCCATTGTCCAATATGTCTTTGGAGATTTACCTTTTTCATAATATAAATCTTTTCATAGTACTAATTTTATCAGTAACCTTTGGGAAAAATAAACACACTGTTTGGCTTGGCTTCTCCTGGCTAGGTGTAACATCTTACCATCTCTTTGAAATTCAAACTAACCTAATTTATCTAAAAATGTAGATGTTCCTTACACCTCACATTCTAAAATTTCAGCCATGTTTACGCAGTTAGCATTTCAAACCTAGTTTCCTGTTTGATGACTCAAAGCCTCCAGACCAGCCGCCTCCATTTGAATTACATCCCACACACACACATCCACACAGAGAAACTATCCGAACCCCACTATTAACCTGCCTTTTACAACAAATCATATTATGAGAATCATTATATTTTCATGACACTATGGGCTGAATTCTCTGGTCGGCGAGTGGGGGTGGGGCCCACTCGCTGATGTGTAAGATGACGCACGGTGACATCGGCCGGTCGCCCCAACATCACCGTGCGTCATTTAGGTTTCCAGTTCGGTGGGTGCACAGTCAAGTCAGCTGTGTACCTGCCGAACTGTCAAGAGCCTAATCAGGCCTGTTAAAAACTAATTTAAAACAATTTAATGAGCTGCCCATCCAACCTTAAGGTTGGCAGGCAGGCGAAGAGCCCAGGCGGCCTTCGCATTTTTCATGAAACCTCATCCACGGGCAGGATGAGGTTTCATCAAGGGTTTTAAAATTCAATGAAAATTTTAAAAATAATTCTTTGATATGTCCCAGCTCATGTGACAGTGTCACATGAGGGGACATGTTTTAAAAGTTTTTAAATACTTTATTTCAAGGTTTTAAATGTCAAACTGATCTTCCTGGTGCACCTCTATACCTCAGGGAAATTTCTGCACTCTTTTGCGTGTCTTAATTGCCCGCCCATGTAAAATGGCAGCGCAGCCCCAATCGGGGGCACCAATCGGGTTCGTACCCGCCCCCGCACAACCCCCCCGACCGGGGGAAAATTTTTTCCCTATGTGTAGCCAATAATGTGTCCACTATCCCCACCATCATCCTCTGCTCCACAGCAATCTCCCTGGTTGGGTGCAGCTCCAGAAACATTTAAGAAGCTCAAAAACATCTGGCACAAAGTAGTTCACTCGTTTGGCACCCCATTCACTTACTTAAACATCTACTTCCCTTCACCACTGGCACACGGTGTTTGAAATGTGTACTATTTACAGGGTGCACTGCAGCAAGTCATCAAGACTTCTTCAGCAAAACCTCTCTGTTAACCTTCATCATATACAAGGGCAAGGGTAGCACATGCTTGGCAACACCATCACCTCAAAGCTCCCCTCCAAACCACACACCATTCTGAACTGGACATATATTGCCATTGGTCCATTTTCACCATATTTAAATGCTGGAACTTTCCATATAAAAGCATCATGGAAGTACCGGTTCAGGAAGAAGGCTCACCACCACCTTCTCAATGGTAACTAGGCATGGGTAATGCCAGCCTTGCCAGTGACGCCCACTCTGAGAACAAAAGGATATTATACAGCTAGAAGTAGAATATTATACAAGAAGCAGTTGAATATACAGTGAGCATTGGAATAATAATGGCAAACAGTGCACAGTGATATATAATGCAGTTAAACATTGTATGTTATGCAAGGAGCAATTGGATATTATGCAGTATGTAGTGGGATATTATACAGCTAGATGTGAGGCGTTATACAGCAAGCAGTGCAATATTCAGTAAATAGTGAGATATTTTACTACAATGAGCTATTATTAGCATGAATAGCGGGACATTCTATAGCATGCAATGGGATTTTAAATGAGAACCATTAGAATGGTATACAGTGAGAGATAGGCATATTAAATAATTAACTGAATGTTAGATGAACAATGAGATATTTGCCAAGCAATGAATATTATACAGCGAGCAGTGGAATATTATACAATAACATATGATGGGAAAAGCTTTATAATGGAATGTCTAGTTTAACTGTCATTTAATAGCCTCCTGAGATGCCAAGTGCAGAACACACCTTATTGGGTGGATTGATGTCATGTGCTCCACAGTCTGGGACTCATGGTCACAATCACACTTTGAGTCATCCCCCATCTTCCAGCTATGGAACAGGTGGCTGCATTGTCCATGCGCTGTGTGGATTTGGTTGAGTGCTATCCACTGTCTTCATAAGGGCTCAACTCTAGGGATCTCTGATGTTGGGTCATTGATAATGTGTGAATTCTTTTATGCTACACGCCTCCCATGATTCTGTCCATCTGGACAGTGGGTTGATATCAGCTGCATATTTATTAGGTGTCATTTCCCAAAATGACTGATGTGATGTCAAGAACTTTCTTGGTGGGGTTTTTTTTAAGTCTTCCTGATTGGGTATGTCTACGTTGCTCATGACTTTTTCCATCTTGTGGAATACAGTGATGTTGTGGTGAATGGAAAGCAGGGCGTCATGTGGGAGTCACGCAGTGTGGACTTGAGTGTCCCTGACACCGTTCTCACGGCACATCATGACGTTTTTGTGCTGGCTGAGGGACCATGAGGCACAGCATTTGGCAGCAGAGTAGACTAGGGCCATGGTCGCAGTGCACAGCGTTCTGGCTGTGCTCCCGCATGACGATACAGGGAGCTTGCAGACTAGGTTCACCCTGGTTTTGAATTTTTGGCTGGTGTTGATGAGGTGAAGGTCCTGTTGTGAAATGTTATTTCGCCAGCAATGGGAAATTATACAAAGCACTGCAAAACATTATAGAATGAGCAGTGGGATATTATAGGGAGGATGGTACAATTGTTGCCCCCAAACTACTTTCCAGTAATTAGGAACAAAGGAAGGCTCTACCATCAAATGATATCATGGCTAATCCATACCTTAACTCCACCTACCCTCCTTGGTTCTGCGACCCTTGATACACTAGCCTAACAAAAATCTATCAATCAACGTTTTGAAATTTTCAACTGACACCTAATCCTCAACAGCTTTTTGGGGGAAAGAGCTTCAGATTTCCATGACCCTTGTGTGATGAAGTGCTTCCTGACGTCAAACCTGAATAGCCTAACACTAATTTTAACGTTATTCTCCCTTGTTCTGGGCTCACCACCAGAGGAAATGCTTCTGTCTGTCTACCCTGATATTATGTCAAACACCTCCAGTCCCGTCGAAAATCACCCATTCAGATGTTGGGGTGGTAACAAGTTCCCCTTCAGTTGCTAATCTGCCTGCAGCCAAAAAGCTGACTGATACCCACCGGCAATTTGGGCAAGGTGATGGACGTCCGCCGGTGAACGTGAAGCTGCGCCCTGCTAAGGACCCGATGCCTTCAGGAGAGGAAGAGAGAAAATGTAAAGGAAGAAAATATATTAGGGCTGACTTTGTCCAGCGTGTGTGCCCAAGGTTCCTACACTAGCAACACATTCTGTGAAAACCAGTCCTTTAGGGCTCAGCGGGGCCTGTGGCTCAGTGAGGCCCCTGTAGCTCAGCGAGGCCCCTGTAGCTTAGCGAGGCCTGTAGCTTAGCGAGGCCTATGGCTCAGCGAGGCCCCTGTAGCTTAGCGAGGCCTGTAGCTTAGCGAGGCCTGTGGCTCAGCGGGGCCTGTGGCTCAGCGAGACCTGTGGCTCAGCGGGGCCTGTGGCTTAGCGAGACCTGTGGCTCAGCGAGACCTGTGGCTCAGCGGGGCCTGTGGCTCAGCGAGACCTGTGGCTCAGCGGGGCCTGTGGCTTAGCGAGACCTGTGGCTCAGCGAGACCTGTGGCTCAGGGAGGCCTGTGGCTCAGCGAGGCCCGTGGCTCAGCGGGGCTCGAGGCTCAGCGAGGCCTGTGGCTCAGGGAGGCCCATGGCTCAGCGAGGCCTGTGGCTAAGGTGTCAGAAACTTTAGGCAAAGAATAGAATCTTTACTTCTCTCCTTCGGAGAATCTTCTAGTCTGGTCTGGAACATGTTTTTCTTTGTTTTAAGTGATATTTGCTCATGGCAGATATCACTTACTTATTTCCCCTTATGGATAGATCCCCGAAACAAGAATAATCAATGGACAGAAATCTGAGTGTGGCTGCTGTCTGTTAAACTTTCTGTTTGTGTTGGTTTGGGATTTTTTGTGTTGTTGCTGTTCCTTGGCCCATAGTCATTGACCCTCTGAATCACAGCAGAGTGATCGCAGTGATTAAGTTGCAAATTTGCAGCAATTGCCCAAAAGCAGCAAAAGCAGGTGCAAGTTAGTGCCCCAGATCTGAAATTTCTTCTTTATAAAAAAAAACTGAGAGGCTGGCTGTTTTTAATCAGCAATTAGTAACCCATTAATGTGGTAGTAAACTCAGAAGGCATACACGTCAAAACTGCCTGTTGTCAATCATCCCCTGACATCTAGTATTACTGATGTTAAGCCTAGTCACTGAGGGGATTAACTCGTAGGGTGAGAAACTCATGAGATGGAATGGAATGCTGGTTTTATTTCCCACCCAATATTATGGATATCAGTGGAGAATAGATTGGGATAAAGTGTAAAGCCAGCATTGAACCCAATCTCGCCAGTTTCCAACAGGGTGAGTTAGATTAAAATGGCCAGACTGTTTGACTGCAGTGGTCTTCACAACAGGGTTGATCTTGTTCTAACATATGTGTGTTTTGAACTTCAGCTGCTGGATAGTGACTGGGAGTTAAAGCGGGACCGATTTTATCCCCCTTTCCTAACCAGGGGCTCTGAGGCCAAGTGTAGCATCCCTACTACCAGCCAGGCTGAGAACAGCTTTCTCAGCCCACACTATAAATCAAACTGCAGACTTTTCTGGTCTGTATGACTCAGCTGCCCACTAATCAAACTCAC
This sequence comes from Cetorhinus maximus, assembly GCF_964194155.1. Lineage (NCBI taxonomy): Eukaryota > Metazoa > Chordata > Chondrichthyes > Lamniformes > Cetorhinidae > Cetorhinus > Cetorhinus maximus. The sequence continues at coordinate 74,485,338 of NC_135887.1, read as the reverse complement.
TGAGCCAGTGGGGGCTGTCCCAATTATAGAGGCACTGAATTATTATTCTTTAAATACAATGCCTTTTCCCTCCACCCTGCTTTCTTTAAAGGGCATCTTGAGGTTGTAGGAGGGGAGCTTATGCATGATTATAGTATCGGATAATATTGTCATTAATGGTCCTCATAATTACCAGTTCTGGACAAGCCTTGAATAAATACCTATCATGCATGGGCCCTAAGAAATGGGATGATGTGGGTGCTGGCTTCAGTATGACTCACTCCTCAAACTAAAACCTCAGTGGTGCCCACGGTTGCAATATGTTTGATTCCCACATGTACTAATACGAGCCGAGGGGAAATATTTGACAGGTGGTTTCCCTTTGAAGCCCATTTGCTGATATTCAAGTTTTCACGGTGGTTCAAATCACTTTCTGGGTACTGAGACCTGCAAATTACAAGATTCCTACCAATGTAGTCCCACCAGTTCCTCTCCTACCATCCCCTCTGCCTGTTCCTTTCCTGCCCTCCCCTCCACTTGTTCCTCTCCTGCCCTCCCCTCCACTTGTTCCTCTCCTGTCCTCCCCTCCGCCTGTTCCTCTCCTGCCCTCCCCTCCGCCTGTTCCTCTCCTGCCCTCCCCTCCGCCTGTTCCTCTCCTGCCCTCCCCTCCGCTTGTTCCTCTCCTGCCCTCCCCTCCACTTGTTCCTCTCCTGCCCTCCCCTCCGCTTGTTCCTCTCCTGCCCTCCTCTCCACCTGTTCCTCGCCTGCCCTCCCCTCCACCTGTTCCTCGCCTGCTCTCCCCTCCCCGTTCCTTTCCTGCCCTCCCCTCCACTTGTTCCTCGCCAGTCCTCCCCTCCGCCTGTTCCTCGCCTGCCCTCCCCTCCGCCTGTTCCTCGTCTGCCCTCCCCTCCGCCTGTTCCTCGCCTGCCCTCCCCTCCGCCTGTTCCTCACCTGCCCTCCCCTCCACCTGTTCCTCACCTGCCCTCCCCTCCACCTGTCCCTTGCCTGCCCTCCCCTCCACCTGTTCCTCGCCTGCCCTCCCCTCCGCCTGTTCGTCTCCTGCCCTCCTCCGCCTGTTCCTTGCCTGCCCTCCCCTCCGTCTGTTCCTTGCCTGCGCTCCCCTCCGCCTGTTCCTCGCCTGCCCTCCACTCCACCTGTTCCTCTCCTGCCCTCCGCTGCCTGTTCCTCTCCTGCCCTCCCACCTATTCCTCTCCTGCCCTCCCCTCCGCCGATTCCCCTCTCAGCCCGATGCTTGCTGCCCATTTGCTGATATTCGAGTTTTCACGGTGGTTCAAATCACTTTCTGGATACTGAGATCTGCAAATTACAAAATTCCTACCAACGTAGTCCCACCTGTCCCTCTCCTACCCTCCCTCCGCCTGTTCCTCTCCTACCCTCCCCTCCACCTGTTCCTCTCCTGCCCTCCCGTCCATTTCTCTCCCATTTCTCACCTACCTGCTGCCCCTTGGCACCCAGCTCTACCTTACCATCACCTCTCTCTCACCCCAGCTCTACCTCACCATCACCTCTCTCTCACCCCAGCTCCACTTCACCATCACCTCTCTCTCACCCCAGCTCTACCTCACCATCACCTCTCTCTCACCCCAGCTCTACCTCACCATCACCTCTCTCTCACCCCAGCTCTACCTCACCATCACCTCTCTCTCACCCCAGCTCCACTTCACCATCACCTCTCTCTCACCCCAGCTCCACTTCACCGTCACCTCTCTCTCACCCCAGCTCTACCTCACCATCACCTCTCTCTCACCCCAGCTCTACTTCACCATCACCTCTCTCTCACCCCAGCTCTACCTCACCATCACCTCTCTCTCACCCCAGCTCTACCTCACCATCACCTCTCTCTCACCCCAGCTCTACCTCACCATCACCTCTCTCTCACCCCAGCTCTACCTCACCATCACCTCTCTCTCACCCCAGCTCTACCTCACCATCACCTCTCTCTCACCCCAGCTCTACCTCACCATCACCTCTCTCTCACCCCAGCTCCACTTCACCATCACCTCTCTCTCACCCCAGCTCCACTTCACCATCACCTCTCTCTCACCCCAGCTCCACTTCACCATCACCTCTCTCTCACCCCAGCTCCACTTCACCGTCACCTCTCTCTCACCCCAGCTCTACCTCACCATCACCTCTCTCTCACCCCAGCTCTACTTCACCATCACCTCTCTCTCACCCCAGCTCTACCTCACCATCACCTCTCTCTCACCCCAGCTCTACCTCACCATCACCTCTCTCTCACCCCAGCTCCACTTCACCATCACCTCTCTCTCACCCCAGCTCTACCTCACCATCACCTCTCTCTCACCCCAGCTCCACTTCACCATCACCCCTCTCTCACCCCAGCTCTACCTCACCATCACCTCTCTATCACCCCAGCTCTACCTCACCATCACCTATCACCCCAGCTCTACCTCACCATCACCTCTCTCTCACCCCAGCTCTACCTCACCATCACCTCTCTCTCAACTCCTTCACTGTTGCTCAGTTATCAGCTTATTCGACATCCAGTACTGGATTTGCAGAAATTTCCTCCAGTCAAATATTGGGAAGACTAAAGCCACTGTTTTTGGTCCTTAGCCCAAACTTCATTTTTCTAACCATTGATCCCACCCCTCTTCCTGGCAACAGTCTTAGATTGAGCCAGTTTGTTTGTAACCTTGATGTCGCATTTGATGCTGAGATGAGCTCCCAATCTCATATTAGCACCATCATCCAGACCACCTAATTCCACCTCCATAACATCGCTCAACTTCACCCCTGTCTCAGCTCATGTGCTGCTGGGACCCTCATCCATGCCTTCATTACCTGTAGTCTCGCTATTCCAGCACACCCCTGGTTAGTCCCCCACATCCCCACATTCTACCCTCCGTAAACCTGAGAGCATCCAAAACTCTGCTGCTGATATCTTAATTCGCAACAAGTCCCATTCCCCTATCACCCCGGTGCTCGCTGACCTACATTGGCTCCCAGTCAGGCAACATCTTGATTTTAAAATTCTCACCATTGTTTTCAAATCCCTCCATGGCCTCTCCTATCTCTGTGATCTCCTCCAGCCCTACAACCCTCCGAGATAATTGCACTCATCTATTTCCGGCCCTTGTGCATTCCCAAACATAATTGCTCCACCACTGGTGGCTGTATCTTCAGTTGCGTAGGCCCCAAGCTCTGGAATTCTCCCCTACCCCTCTCCAGCTCTCTACCTTTCTTGCCTCTTTTAAGACAATCCTTCACCACGCCTCTTTGACCAAGCTTTTGGTCCTCTGACCTAATATCCCCTTATGTGGCTCAGTGTCAAATTTTGTTTTATAATGGTCCTGTGAAGCACAGTGGAATGTTTCATAATGTTAAATGCGCTATATATATAAATATAAGTTGCTGTTGTTGTTGCCTCCTCCTCCTACCTGTTCCTTCCCTGTCCCCATCTGTTCTTCTCTGCTCTCCCTCTGCCTGTTCCTCACTCCTCCCCCCCATGTCTTCTTCTCTTCTTCCCAGCCTCTTCCTCTTTCCTCTCACCTCTGTCTGTTTCTCTTTCCATTTGCTTCCACCTGTTCCTCTCTCCTCCACCTGTTCCTTTCTCCCTCCCCTCCACCTGTTCCTCTCTCCTCTCCCCTCCACCTGTTCCTTTCTCCCTCCCCTCCACCTGTTCCCCCCTCTCTCCCCTCTGCCTGTTCCTCTTTCCTCTCCCCCACAGCCTGTTCTTCTCTCTCTCCGCCTGTTCCTCCCTCTTCCCCAACTCTTCCTCTCCCCTCCACCTGTTCCTCTCTCTCCCCATCTGCCTGTTCCTCTCTCCCCTGCTTCCTGCCTGTCTCTCTCTCTCTCTCCCCCTGCCTGTCCCTCTGTCCCCCCACCTGTCCCTCTGTCACCCTGTCTGTCCCTCGCTCCCCCTTTCTGTCCCACCATCTGTCCCTCTCTCTCCCCCTCCCTTTCCTTTCTCTCTCCCACATGTTCCTTTCTCTCCTCCAATCTGTTCTTTCCTGTACCGCCGCCTGTTCCTCCATTCTCTCCCCTCCGCCTCTTCCTTTCCTTCCTGCAATTACCTCTCCCCCCCCACCATTCCTGCCTTTGGAATACCTGTGGCTACCCTTTGCCTGTAGAAGGTGAAGGGATGATCTAATTGAGGTGTTTAAGGTGATTAAAGGTCTACAAAATGAATAGAGAAAAACGATTTCTTCCAGCAGGAGTATCCAGAACAAGGGAATAAAACCTTGAAATTAGAGCTAAGCTGTTGATGGGTGATGTCAGGGAGCAATTCTTTACACAAAAGAGCAGTGGAAACCTGCAACTCCCTCTCTCAAAATGATGTTAAGGCTCAGGGTCAGTTGAAAATTTCAAAACTGAGATTGATAGTTTTGTTAGACAAGGACATTAAGACTTCTGGGACGAAGGCAGTGTAGACTGAGTTGAGGTGCAGAGCAGCCATTATGCAATCGAATGGTGGAATAGGCTCGAGGGGCTGAATGGTCTCCTCCTGTCCCTCTGTTCCTGTCCCCTGTCTTGCATGGTCTTGCACTTCCTTCCACCTGTTGCCTTCATCCCTACAGCCCTCCCTCCTGCTACACCTGAATTTGGGTCGTTTGCAATTCTCAGCAAAGACCAAATTTCGGAACACTTCAACTCTGACAATTTTCCCTCCTCTATCTCCAAAATGAATGGGAAGATGGTGTCTTGTCTCCTGAATGTTGTTCTCTGACTCCTGCTGAACAGTGTATTTGACTGGTAGTCAGGTGAGAAGAGGATTGGGCTCCACCAAGTAGCTGAGTGTCGCTCGTTATTTGGGCAGGCAGACCAGGGAAGTCTGAGTGTAGGCTGCAATCTATAGAACAGAGACACAGCACTACTCACAACCTTCAGGAGAGAGCAGGAAGGGAAATATATGAAAAAAACCACAAACTCTGCTCTCCGAGAATGGCTTCAGCAAACATTTCAGAGTTGCTGCATGCTCAATAGGGCCTCACCCTTCTTCCTTATTTTCCAAGTTAATTGATAGAAAATCAAAATGGGACTATCCCCTTGCTCTCCTCTCCCACGCTCATCAATGGTTAATGAAATCTGTGTTTGTTTTGTTGAAGTGGGAGGAAATTGGTGAGAAAATCAATTTGCCTGGAGTCCGGTTTGACACAGCAGTTAATAAGTGTGAAATGACTCACAGGTGTAGGGAATGGGAGTGCTGCTACAATGTAAGGTAGTCTGGTGTGATGGGAGGTGGGATCGCGGAGATTGGGGAGCACATTTCGGTCGAATTGCTGGAGATGGGTTGGCTGAAAATTGAGATTCAGCCAACTTGGCAGGAAGTTGACTAAACTGCGTGCTGAGGGAATGGCGATGAAACTACTCCAAATACTGGGCTGGGCGCTGAGGGAATGGCGATGAAACTGCTCCAAATAGTGGGCTGGGCGCTGAGGGAATGGCGATGAAACTGCTCCAAATACTGGGCTGGGCGCTGAGGGAATGAGAATGAAACTACTCCAAATACTGGGCTGGGCGCTGAGGGAATGAGAATGAAACTACTCCAAATACTGGGCTGGGCACTGAGGGAATGAGAATGAAACTACTCCAAATACTGGGCTGGGCACTGAGGGAATGGCCATGAAACTACTCTAAATACTGGGCTGGGCGCTGAGGGAATGACGATGAGACTACTCCAAATACTGGGCTGGGCGCTGAGGGAATGGCGATGAGACGACTCCAAATACTGGGCTGGGCGCTGAGGGGAATGTTGATGTACCTTTCCTTGCTACTAAGCTGGGAACTGTGCACATTTGTTCAGGCTGACTCTGGGGTCTGAGGCCAGGTGAGAGCTCCCTCAGAGTGAAATGAAGGCAATGCCTTCAAATTCACGTTGTCATCCTCAGAATGATTGGGGGTGGGGTTTGCTGGCTCCTCCATTTAATCACACCCAGGATCCTTCCCTGATATACTCAGTTAATGAGTCAGTGGCAGCAGACTGAGGTGGGAATACTGAAAGGAAACATTTGCAGAGCTATTGGGAAAGGGCAGGAGAGTGGGAATAATTAGATAATTATTTCAGCGATATAGCACAGACAGTCAGACCAAATGGCCTCCTTCTGTGCTGTAAGATCCATGATGAGCGTGGTCTCTGGCCAGTGTTTATATATGAGCTGATGAACAATGAGAGAGCTTTCAAAGCATTGGGAGAAAATTGGAGGCTTACTGAGCTGGTGCACAGCACTGGGTGAGTAGCCAGGGAAAAATATATTTAACAGAAACAAGTCTTACTCTCTTCGAAAAGCAAAAGGGAAAGAGCTGATGTAAAATCACAAGACCTTCATCAATAGGCTGCCATTGTTTGTTATTAATTGCCCTTTCATGAGGAAGCTGAGCATGTGATTGAGGAAACAAATGAAAAGGAAAGGAAATGCAAATTCTGGAAATCTGAAATAAGATAAGCTGCTGGAGGTATACAGCTGGTCCCTCAATGCCCAAGATAGGGAAAAGGCAGGTCTGAGACAGCTCTGAGGAAAGTTCAACACTCCAAACACCGGCCTGTTGCTCCTTTTCCCCTATGTAGAGATATGAACAGATCTGTTGAACATTTCCAGTGTTTCCTTCTGATTTTTAACAAAGCAGCTTAAAATAAGGGACAAAATTGTGAAGGGATGTTCCTTTCTAGGTGCCTCTCCCACAATATCCCAGAATTAGGAGCAGGAGCAGGCCACTCGCCTCTTCCCCCCCACCCCGCCTCAGCCTGCTCCGCCATACAATAAGATCATGGCTGATCTGATGGTGGTCTCAACTCCACTTTCTTGTCTGCCCCTCATAACCCTTGACTTCCTTGTCTATTAAAAATCTAATTCAGCCTTGAATAAATTCAATGACCCAGCCTCCACTGCTCTCTGGAGAGAGAATTCCACAGACTAATGACCCTCTTAGAGAAAAAAACTCCCCTCATCTCTGTCTTAAATGGGAGACATTAATTTTTAAACTTTACCCTCAAGCTCTAGTCTCTCCCACAAGGGGAAACATCCTCTCAGCATCACCCTGTCAAGTCCCCTCGGGATCTTATACATATCAATAAGATCACCTCTCATTCTTCTAAACTCCAATGGGTATAGGACCAACCTGCTCAACCTTTCCTCATAAGATAACCCCTTCATCCCAGGAATCAGTCAAGTGAACTTTCTCTAAACTGCTTCTAATGCAGTTATATCCTTTCTTAGATAAGGAGACCAAAAGTGTACTAAGTACTTGAGATGTGGTCCCACTAAGACCCTGAACAGCTGTGGCAATAATCCCTTTTAAACTTGATTCCCCTTGCAATAAACATCAACACTCCATTTGTCTTCCTAATCACTTGCTGTACCTGCATACTAACTTTTGTGATTCATCTACCAGGACACCCAGATCCGTCTGTACCATAGAGTTCTGAAATCTCTCTCCATTTAAATAATAAGCTGCTTTTCTATTCTTCCTGCCAAAGTGGACAAGTTCATACTTTCACACATTATTTTGTCCACTCACTAAGCCTATCTATATCCCTTTGCAGACTCTTTACCTCCTCTTGACAACTTACTTTCCTACTTATCTTTATGTCATCAGCAAATTTAGCAACCATATATTCGTCCCTTCATCCAAGTCATTGATATGGATTGTAAATAGTCGAGGCCCCAGCACTGATCCCTGTGGCACTCCACTTGTTACAGCACTAGACCACTTTAGCTATTTGATGGCTTTCTTCTCAATGTGGTTACACTGGCCCGCGGGAAAATGGCCGATGTTACACCAATTTTTCAGTTTGGGCCTTGTTATCCTACCAGCAGTGAGCTGCTCGTGTATTTGGAGCATCTTGCCAATTGGCAGGGACTGAAAATCCAGCAGCTGAAATGTGGACCCCAGCTGAAATGGATAAGTGAAAGGAAGGGGGAGAGGTAACCCTCGGGAAGAGTTACAGAGGGATCAGGTATTGGGGCTGGTGATTTTTATGGGACCAGGAGGAGGGTTAATGTTTCCCTGTGACCCCACAAAAATCATTGGCAAATCTGTTATTTAAACATACTCTATGCTGTAAGTAGCAGACTTTAGACCACAACACCAAGTACAAATTGCATCAGGGTCCTATTGTTACTTGTTTTGTTTTAAGACTATGCAGTACAACTACACCCAACCCTTCAGTCCTTTTAATCCTCATATAAGATCATACTTTCAAATGCACTAAAAATATATAATTGGAGCGGCACTAAAATACTGCAGATGCTGGAAATGTGAGATAAAAACAGAAACCACTCAGCAGGTCAGGTAACATCTGGGGAGAGAGAAACAGTTAACATTTCAGGTCAATGATCTTTCATCAGAATGTGGGCATTTCCAATTTCACACCATAGCGGGAACATTGCTATTTACAGCCTTCACAGTCATGGTGCAAACAGCCCCCTGTTAACTGCCTCAATCAGTTTACAGCACTGTTTGTGAACCTAGGCAATATAGCTGATTCATTTCTGGAGCTGGGCTTGTGATGCTGATAAAATCAGCATCCGTTTTGTGTAATGCCCTTTCATATCTCTCGCTGTATTTCCTTTTTTCTGATGTTGTTGAGCCTGTTGCTAATTACCAGAGTATTATCTATTTTTAAAATTTTCAACTTTTGCAGCTTCCTCAGTTTTGTAGGTTCAGTTTTGGAAGGGATGGTAATGGCTAAATTTAGTGATTTCTGCAGGAAGGCACAGTCTTTAGTGTACAGGATAGCAGTATGACAGTAGCTTGCCTGATGGCTTCAGGGTTAAAGGCCTGGGGTGCAGTACCACAGAACAGAAGGTTACTGATTCAATTCCTGCTCTGTGCTGAGTTACCCTCAGTGGGTAGCATCTTCGGCTAGGGAAGGGGGTGGAAGAGAAAGAGCTGTGACTTCTTTTCCCATTTGCTACCTCTCTACCCTCTGCCTCTTGGGGAAAGAGGTCCTGTCTGGACGCTGAGGGGAGAACAAGATGGGATACTACTGTTAAACAGCCTTCTGTCTTGACTAAAAGATGCAGAATAGCCACATGGGTGAGCTGCTATCAGCCCACATTAAACCCTACCGTACGTCAGCAAAAATCCGAGAGGAGTGGGGAGTAATTAGGTTTGTATATCGGGGTCACATCATGAGATAATTACAATTTATTATGAATTAATTGCATGTGACGCTCATTAGATTAAACATGGCCTGGTTCAGTGCAATAGGTCACATGACTGTATCCACATTTAGAATTGGCGTGGGATGGACGTACATTGAGCTCATATAAATGAGGGGAGAGGGCATGTTCTCCACTTGTGTCACTCATCACGTTAAACAAATTTATGATCCGTTAGCAAAATCTTCAAGTGTGAAGATGGGGTGGGGGGGGAGTGTAAAATCAGGTGTAATGTGCAACTTGGATTCTGACTCACTATCTGTTAAGCTAGGAGGTAGAGCAAATAATGAAGAACAAGGCAGTAGGATTTAAATCTTCTACGTAACTGATCTGCCATGATCTAAATAAATGGCAGGTCAGGCCAGAGGGGCAGAAAGGCCTAGTCCTGTCTCTATATTCTCAACTGGGTCAATAGATGGCTGATGCAGTTGAATGCAGTTAAATGTAATGTTTCCACCAGGGATACTGATATTCTATCGTGCTAAACCATTCCTCTCTCGGGTGCCACAGTAAGCTGCTTGTATGAACCAACAAATTTTTGACCTCATATTGCCATGTATCTCTTTTCAGACACAACCAAAGTTTGGAAATGCAAAATCTTGAATCTCATTGCTCTGCTTAGCGGATTAGTAAATTTCACATACCCGCCAATAGACTTTGCTGAAAAAAACAGGGTAAAATAATTAGTGTGGGAACGGAAAATTGGATATGATGTATCTGGCCAAGGGGTTGTTTTTCCCAATGGTGCATGCCCTGTCTTCTTGTCCTGTGCCACCTTTGAGTGAACCACATCAAGCATTAACTGCACCCCACCACCCGCACCCGCCCCCCATAGTCAAGGCTCCCCTATTACACCAGGATCATTCTGGAGGGTAAGAATAACATGCCACACCTCTTCTCCATGTCAGACTCACTCCTCCAATCCCTTTCACTCACCTCCTTCCACACTCTCCTCTGATGTAACACAAGGAGGTCAGGGATTGCCCAAGATTCAGGCCATCTGCACGGTTGTCTCCTCTTCGCCCTTCTCCATCTCACCAACCATCAAACATCTCCAAATTTCATGTACCCCAATCACATACCAAGTCTTCAGCTGCTTCCACTCTGGTTGCCAACTCTCCAGGATTGGCCTGGAGTTTCCAGGAATTGAAGATCAATTTCCAGGACACTGCTGTGTGCAATCCTGGAGAAAAATCATCAGGACAGAATCAGAATCACAGAATTGATACAGTGTAGAAGGCCCATCATGTCTGCACCGGCTCTCTGAGCATTTTAACTTAGTGCCAATCTCCTGCCTTTTCCCCACAGCCCTGCACATTGTTTCTATTTAAGTAATCATCTAATGGCCTCTTGATTGCCTCAATTGAACCTGTCTCCGCCACACTTCCAGGCAGTGCGTTCCAAACTCTAACAACGCACTGTGCGAAAAAGATTTTTCTCACCTCGCATTTGCTTCTTTTACAAAACACTTTAAAACTGTGCCCTCTGGTTCTCGATCCGTTTACGAGCGGGAATAGTTTCTCCCTATCTACTCTGTCCAGATCCCTCATGATTTTGAAAACTTCTATCAAGCTTCCTCTTAGCCTTCTCCTCTCTGAGGAAAACAGTCCCAAATTCTCCAATTTTTCCTTAAAACTGAAGTGTCTCATCCCTGGAACCATTCTCGTAAACCTCTTCTGCACTCTCTCCAGTGTGTTCACATTCTTCCTATAGTGTGGCACCCAGAGCTGTACACAATATTCCTGCTGAGGTCTAACCAGTATCTTATATAAGTCCATCACAACCTTCCTGCTCTTGTACTCTATGCCCCTATTAATGAAACCTGGAATATTGTATGCTTTAGAAGCAGCTCTCTCTATCTGTCCTGCCACCTTTAATGACTTATGTACATATATACACCCAGGTCTCTCTGCTCCTGCGCACCCTTTAGAATAGTATCCTTTATTTTATACTGTCTCTCCATGTTCTTTGTATCGAAGTGTATCACCTCACACTTCTCCGCATTAAACTTCATCTGCCACCCATCTGCCCACTCCACCAATATGTCAATGTCCCTTTAAAGTTCTACACTGTCCTCATCACAGTTTACAATTCTCCCAAGTTTTGTGTTGTCCGCAAACTTTGAAATTGTCCCCTGCACACCTAGGACAGAATTTTACACGCCGGTGAGCAGGGGCGGGGCCCGCTCTCTGACGCATAAAATGATGCGCGGTGACGTCGGGCGGAACTCCCAACATCACGGCACCCGATTTAAATTTTCAGGAAGGCAGGAGCGCAGCAAAATCAGCTGCGCGCCCGCCGACCTGTCAATGGCCAATTGAGGCCATTGACAGGGTCAATTAAGTAATTAAAGGACCTGCCCGTCCAACCTTAAGGTTGGCGGGCAGGCCAGGAGCCCCGGCGGGAAGTAGAAAAAACATGAAACCTCATCCACGGGCAGGATGAGGTTTCATGTAGGCTTTAAAAAATTTTAATAAACATTTTGTAAAAATTATGGACATGTCCCAACTCATGACATTGTCACATGAGGGGACATGTAAGGGAAATTTTATTTTTCTATTTTTATCTTTTTTACATTTAAAGCCGAACTCCCTGAGGCTGCACTTAGCCTCAGGGAGATGAGTGCGCTGTTTCGTGCGCATGCGCGAAAGAGCGCACTCTCAATTTTGGGAAATCCCCCCCCCACCCCCGTCCGCACAGGGAGCACACAGCACTTCTGTGCGGACGTCACGTTGGGCGGGCCTTAATTGGCCCGCTCATGTAAAATGGCGGCGCACCCCCAATTGGGGGCGCCGATCGGAAGCGCGCCTGTACGCGCCCGCCCATCAACTTCCCCCTCGATGGGGGGAAAATTCAGCCCCTAGATCTAGATAATTTATATATATTAAAATTATACCTAAATTAAAATTTATATATTTTAAAATTATGTAATTAATAATTATTAATTAAATTAATTGTGACATTAATTAACTAATTAAGACATTAAATTCGATTTTTTTGTCATTTTCTTTGAATATTTCTATTCACCAGATATAAAGATATTGAAAATGGTCCAGGGGGAGGGGTGGGGGGTGCGGGGAGCCGGGGTGGAGGAAAGGCTCTCTGGCTGGCCCGTCACGCATCATCCAATTAGATAATGAGTCATTTTGCTTTCCAGTTGGTGCAGGAAGGCAGTGTGTCACAAGGACAGATGTGTTGACCAACTAATGGCTGCAGCGTGGGGGCAAGTCATTTGATGAAACTTCCAGTACTACATTTAATTACAGTTAGCAACCCTACTTCACTTGCACTCACAGATCTCCTGTGGCATTGTTGACATTGAATCAGAGTACAGGGTATTATTACCAGGAAAGTGACTTACCAGCTTTAGGGACAAGCAGTGGGATCAAGAATGGAGGCTTAAGGCATTAAGGGATAAGGGCTGTAGATAAATGGAGTAAACACACAGATCAGCCATGATCTAATTGAATGGCAGAACAGGCTCGAAGGGATGAATGGCCTCCTTGTTCCTGAGCCAGTAATGGAATAGGTTATTAAGGTCTACTCATATTTGCAAAGGATTCTTAGGTCTAGGAGAACTAACTAGGATCCCATGGTTCTGTGAGCACAGGGGAGAAAGGTTTAAAGAGTACGAGGGCAGGTACTGGGATCACCGAGAGCGTGATCGTTGGATCTGGACGCAATAATGTAGAAAGTCTCAGGATCTTGGAGCTCGGGGCCTGTTCTGGATGAGGGAGCACTGGGAATAAAGTTGTATAGTTGATGAGTGCTGAAGAAAGTCCGGGATCTGAAAAATTTGGTGAACTATTAGGGAGTATGCCAAAGTGAAATTACACAAGCAAACAACTAACTCAAAAAGTTAGTATTTAAATGGCATAAAAGAGGGACTTTTGCAAGATTTCAATTTCTGCAGGAAAGAAATGATGATCCATTCTCTATAAATAATCTTTGTTTGATTTTTTTAAATTGTAAATAAAGTAACCATGATCAGTACCATGAACAAGTAACCTTGTTCTGATCACCTCTGTTTACCTGTCTCTTGTTAAAAACAATTAAGGAAGTGCCAAGTTGAGGAAAAAAAATTTTGACAATGCAATCTAGAGTTTCTCTGTGAAGTCCTTTAATAACCTGTTTAGGAAAGCCCCTCGGCTCCTTACAGACGAAGGACACTCACCCACTCTTTGATTGTCCACTCCAGTTGGTACACCCATTGCATGCTGGGAAATTCTGCAGCCTGCACATGCTCAGATCGCACAGGATTGAAAGCTCTCCTGATCTGGTGTAAGGTGAAAATATCCAGTCAAAGCCCAGGCCCTATTTAAAAAACGCTGGGATCTTGAAGTAATAATTGATTAAAATGCACAAAAAGTCTCTTCAGTGGGGAACTAATCATATTATTGTGAAATAAGTGAATTTAAAAAAAAACTCAAACATTACTTTTGACGTTAGAAATGAGAAAATCAGTATTTTTAAAAAAAAACATGTTTCATCAACAAATAATGACGGTGAGAGTTGACATAGCAAAAATGAACAGGAAATGTTGGCTTAATGTTCGCTGAATGGATGACCAAAAATAAAGACAACAGGAAGATTTCTGGACAGCAACAACTTGGTATTTATATAGCACCTTTGACATAAGGCGTTTCACAGGAGTGTTATAATGCAAAATTAGTCACTGAGCTATATAAGGCAGATAGCCAAAACTTTGGTGACAGAGGTAGGTGTGAATCCTATGCAAGATTTTAATAAGACACAGCTACAAGTAAATTTGTTAATGAATCCATTCTAGTAGTAGAAGGAGGAATTTAATACAAATACGTTGAGCAGTCACATAGTAACATTAAGCAGCTAAATGAAAACGTTGACCTGTTATGTAGTTGCATTGGTTGTACAACAATATCGACTGATCGTACAATAGCATTGAATGGTCATGCGATGTCATGCAAATACATTGCTAATAGGGATTTCCAAGCTCATGTGTGAAAAAAACATAAAACAAGGAAGCATTTTGGGTGGTGAAGTTTGGTGTCCTCCTTTGAACTGATCTGTACTGGCATTTTCACTTAAAGTAGGTAATAAGTTGTATCAGGAGAAACCTTTGCTGCCTTCGGCAACACTTTTGTATCGAGATCATAATATGTTTGTTTTATTAAACAAAAACAAAAATACCTGGAAAAACTCAGCAGGTCTGACAGCATCTGCGGAGAGGAATACAGTTGACATTTTCGAGTCCGTATGACTCTTCGTCAGTCATACGGACTCGAAACGTCAACTGTATTCCTCTCCGCAGATGCTGTCAGACCTGCTGAGTTTTTCCAGGTATTTTTGTTTTTGTTTCAGATTTCCAGCATCCGCAGTATTTTGCTTTTATGTTTGTTTTATTGTTCATTCATGGGATGTGGGCGTTGCTGGTAAGGATCGCATTGCCCATCCCTAATTACCCTTGAGAAGGTGGTGGTGAGCTGCCTTCTTGAACCGCTGCAGTCCATGTGGTGTAGGTACACCCACAGTGCTGTTAGGGAGGGAGTTCCAGGATTTTAAGCCAATAACAAGGAAAGAGCAGCAGTGCTTTAGTTCCAAGTCAGGATGGTGAGTGCCTTGGAGGGGAACTTAGAGATGCTGGTTTCCCGTGTGCCCTTGATTTTAAGGCGATTGAGGTTGTGGTTTTGGGATGTGCTGTCAAAGAAGCTTTGGCAAGTTGCTTCAGTGCATCTTTTATGGTACTCAATGCTATCACTGTGTGCCAGTGGTGGAGGGAGTGAATGTTTAAGGTGGTGGATGAGATGACAACCAAGTGAGCTACTTTGTCCTGGATGACGTCAAGTTTCTTGAGTGTTGTTGGAGCTGCGCTCATCCAGACAGGTGGAGATTATTCCATCACACTCCCGACTTGTGCCTTGTAGATGGTAGACAGGCTTTGGGGAGTCAGGAGGTGAGTGACTCACCAAGGAATTCCCAACCTCTGACCTACTTTTGTGGCTATAGCATTTATGTTGCTGGTCCAGTTAAGTTTCTGGTCAATGGATTATCTACTTGCAGATTTGGCTGAAGATGAATGTAAAATTTTCAGCCTTATCTTTTGCACTCACATGCTGTGCTCCACCATCATTGAAGTCTGAGATATCCATGGAGCCTCCTCCTCTGGCTAATTGCCTTATTGTCCATTCACAACTGGATGTGGCAGGGCTGCAGAGCTTTCACCTGATCAGCTGGCTGTGGGATACTTTTGCTCTGTCTATTGTATGCTGCTTCAGCTGGTTAGTGTGCCTATTCCCCTCTCCTCTCTCCCCACCTCCTCCATCTTCATCCCCAACAAGTGAGAGGAACTCATGGTCTTCTTTGTCTCTTAAGATTGAGACCTTACTGTCTCTGCCACGTTCTTCCCTTCCACCAGCCCACCATGCCAAACTTCATCGAAAATTCCCGCCCCTCGACGTAACCCTGAACTCGCATCTTTCTCTAGCTTCTCTCCCATTTTTCCTCATGCCCTCTCCAAGCTCATCTTGTCCATGAGGCCCACCCACTACTCCCTCGACCATATTCCCAGTAAACTACTGACTACCAAACATCCCCTCCTGGTCCCCATGTTAGCTGATATTGTTAATCTCTTCAGCTGTTGTCCCTTTCTCCTTTAAATCTGCCATCATCACCCCTCTCCTCAAAATGCCAACCCTAGACGCCTCTGTCTATGCAAATTACTGTCTCCATCTCCAATCACCCCCCCCTTCCACTCCAAAGTCCTTGAATATGTTGTCATCTCCCAAAATCATGCCCATCTTTCCTAGAACTCTATATCTAAATCCCTCCAACCAGCTTTCCACCTCTGCCACATTAGTCAAACAGCATTCATCAAAGTCACAAATCACATCCTATCTCACTCTGATAAAGGTAAACTATCCTTCCTTGTCCTTTTTGACCTGTCTGCAGCCTTTGGCATCATTGACCACACCATCCTCCTCCAACTCTTCACTGTTGTCCAGCTGGGTGGCACTGCACTTTTATCTATTGAATCGTAACTGGAGAATCACGTGCAACGCCCTCTTCTCACTCCTGCACCATTGCCTCTGATGTCCCCTCAGGATCTATCCTTGGCCCCTCCCTTTTCTTATCTAAATGCTGTCTGTTAATGACATCATCCAAAAGCACAGCATTAGTTTTCACATGTACACTGATGACACCCAGCTTTACCTTGCCAACACCTCTCTTGACTCCTCCACAGTTGTTAAATTATCAGATTGCTTATCCGACACCCAGCACTGGATGAGCAGAAATGTCCTCCAATTTAATATTGGAAGACTGAAGCCATTGTTTTTGGTCACCACTACAAACTCCATTCCCTAGCTACCAACTCCTTCTCTCTCCCTGGCAGCTGTATGGGGCTGAACCAGACTGTTCACACTCTTGGTGTCATAGTTGACCCTGGGATGAACTTCCGATCACATACTTGCGCCATCACTAAGACCGCCTATTTCCACTTTGATACTGTCACCCAACTTTGCACTAGCTGAGCTGACCTGCTGCTGAAAGCCTTATTCATGCCTTTGAAATCTCTAAACTTGACTATCCCAACGTACTGCTGGCTGCTCTCCCACATTCTACTCTCTGTAAACTTGAGGTCACCCAAAACTCTGCTGCCCATGCCCTTATTCACACCAAGTCCCATTCACCCATCTGTAGCTTCTGACCTACATTGACTCCTGGTTAAACAATTTTAAAATTCTCATCATTATTTTAAATCACTCCATGACTTCACCATTCCCAATCTCCATAATCTTCTCCAGCCCCAGATATTTTCACTCGTCTAATTCTGACCTCTTGAGCACCCTGATTTGAATCGCTCCCCCATTGGTGGCCCTCCCTTCATCTGCAAAAGCCCTAAGCTCTGGAATTCCCTCCCTAAACCTCTACACTCCTCTACCTCACTTTCCTCCTTTAAGATGCTCCTTGATACCTATGTCTTTGAACAAGCGTTTGGTCATCTGCCCTTGACAATTTTACATAGCTCATTGTTAGATTTTGCTTTTTAACACTCCTGCACCTTGGGACATTTTGTTATGTTAAAGATGCTATATAAATACAAGTAGTTGTATTTAGTCCTGTGTTGTAGCGTCAACAGGTTGGCACCTTTTTTAAGTATGCCTTGTGCTGTTGCTGTTGTGCTCTTCTACACTCCTCATTTCTGGCTTGATAACAATGGTAGAATGCCAGGTCAAGAGGCTACAGATTGTGGCTAAATACAGTTCTGCTACTGCCCCACAGAAGTTTTAACCTGCTGAATCTGCTCTGAATTGATTCCATTTAGCACAGTGGTTATGTCACATAGCACAATGGAGGGTGTCCTCAGTGTGAATATGGGAGTTCATCTCCTCACGGACTGCATGGTAGTCACTCCTATCAATACCATAATGGACAGACGAATCTGTGACAGGTAGATTTCTAAGGACAAGGCCAAATATGTTTTTCCCTCATGTTGGTTCTCTCACTACTTGTTGCGAGCCAAGTATGGCAGCTATGTCCTTCAGGACTTGAGCAGCTATGTCAGTGGTGGTTCTACTGAGCCACTGTGTAGCTGCCACTTCAGTTTGTCCAGTCAGTGGAATGGTGATAGAGGATTCTGGAACATTTGCTGTAAGATGTGATTCTGAGTATGAATTTTTCAGGCTTTTGCTTGGCTAGTTTGTGGAACAACTCTTACAATTTTGGGACACGTTACTAGATGTTGCAGAGTCACCTGGGCTGGGTGTTCCCTTGTGTCTGAATCTGATGCCTAGGTCAACTGCCAGGTGGTCTGTCTGGTTTTATTCTTAACATAGTTTGGCATAGCCATTTGAAATAGCCTAGCAAGCCACTTAGTTGTATCAGAGGGTGGTTAAGAATCAACCACATTGCTGTGGACCTGGAGTCACATGATAGGGTCAGGATGGCAGATTTCCATCTGTCCCTGAAGGGCTTAAGTGTGATTAGCTTTTTAATTCAAGATTTATTTAATTAACTGAATTTAAATTTCCCACCAGGTACCATGGCAGGATTTGAACCCATCCCTCCAGAGGATAAGTCCCTACCTCTAGGTTGCTACTCCAGTGACATAACCACTATGCTACTGTTCCCAGTATGGAGTAGGTGTTAGGGTTAGTGATGTCAGAATGTGAATAGGTTCTGAGGTTCTGCACATTTCTCGAACAGCACTGAGGAACCAACAGCACTGAAATGTTTACAGGAAATCAGTTCCCTTCTGAAACCATAGAAAGTTGTTTCATCACCTGAACACTGAAAGTGTTTGATAAACCCTCTTCTGCAGAAAAAAAGGGTGAAAATTAGGATATTTTAAAACTTTGGATGGTTTCATATCCCCCACATGCATATAGACACACATACAACAACCCAAACATATGCAACAGTACATACACGCACCAGTTCACACAAACACACACACTCACACACACACATGCACATGCCAGTACATACACACACACATACACTGTTACAATTGTGAGGTTTATAAGATTATGATGTTTTGGAACTGCATCTTTAAATTTAGGGTAAAGGGGATCACGTGACCTGTTCTGAAGTCTGCCTAACAGTAAATCTGGCTGGTTTGATTGTTAGAGATTAAAGAAAGCCTTAAATTGTTTTATTTGGAAGAAGGTGCAAGGTAGTTACACTTGAATACAATAGCAGCAGTCTCTGAGTGCACAATGGGTAGTCTCCCAAAGTTCCAGAAAGGTGTGGAAGGTTTTGGGTTGTCAGCAGTTGTGTCGTAAACTGTCCACTTACTTTTAAGATGAAAGAGAGTTGGGGTCAAGAATAGCTATTTGGCACTGCTACCTGGATGCAAGGTTAATTTGTTTTACATTGCCATGGGGAAGAGGGCAGTGGAAGCCATTTTTGAGATCGGGGCAGGATTTTGACCTCAGCGTGCAGGTGCGGTCAGCGGGCCCAGGAGTGGCCGGGAAACGGGCCGCTGTCCACAATCAGCCCCCGACTGTGATTTCACACTGCCTGGCCAATTAGCAGCCGGCCAGTGTGAAAGGCGCACTGAAACGCTCAGTATGGCCGGGGTGGGGCAGGAGGAAGGTGAGTGCTGAAGTCAGCATGGGCATGGGGGAGCGAGGAAGGAAAGCTCTCTGAAGGCAGAGAGCTGTCTCAGGGAGCTGGCGAATTTAAAATCAATAAAGGCATAGGGCAGAATTTTCCGCTCGTCAGGCGGGTGTGCGCCTGAACCGAAAGAATGTAAAATGGTGCGCGATGATGCCGGGCAATCGTCCCGACGTCACCGCCCACTCACACCCACCGACCGAAATATCATGCGTGTGGGAGTCGGCAGTGCGCCCACCAACAATTAACAGGCTTATTAAGGCCATTAAAGATCTAACTGAATTAAATTTTTTGCTGCCTGCCAAATCTTACAGTTGGCGGGCAGGCGAAAAGGCCAAGCAGCCTTTGGATTTTTTGCGAAACCTCATCCACGGGCGGGATGAGATTTCGATCCGTCATTAAAAAAAAATTTTAAATTTTCAAACTAATTTCTAACAGAGTCACATGAGGGGACATGTTAACATTTTAAAAATTATTTCTTTTTTATTTTCATAAATCCTCATCTCCCTGAAGCAGCTCTGTGCCTTAGGGCGCTTTTCCTGCATGCATCTGTGCGCATGTGTGAACTTGCGCACTCGCCCTCCTTCCACCCCTCCCCACACAGGCAGCACTGAGCGCTGCAGCACGCGATTCATGCTGGGCAGGCCTTAATTGGCCCACCAGCATGAAATCGCGGTCAGGCCCCGATCGCGGGGATGTCGCTTTCACGGGCGCTCCCCCGCCAAGCCCACCCAAAATTTTGCCCATAATGTAAAATCCGGGAACAATGTCCATGCATCAGGATGAGTCACCTCAACTTAAGGATGTTGAAAGTTATGTCCACACATTTTCATCTTTTTTTTAAAATTAATCTCGGAAACCTCATCCCGCCCTTGGATGGGGTTTCCTCAAAAATCTAATGGCCACCTGGCCGATTCCGCCCGCCAAACGTGACGTTTGACAGGCAGCAAAAAAATCCCTGCTAATTGAAACTTTAATGGCTCTAACAGCCCTCTCTGCCAACTCTCACACACGCCCGCCAACCGAAATATCATGCGAGTGTGCGTTGATGTTGGGACGCTTGCCCGATGTCATTGGGTGCTTAGTTACGCTCCAGCGTGTTGGGCACACGCTCGCATGCCAAGGTCAAAATCCTGTCCCAAGTTACAGGCTTCCCTATAAATCAATGAATATCACAGACAGGCAGCACTTTTGTGCGGTCAGCAGAGAGAAGAGGCTGCTTGGCTTTGCATGCTACCACAACCGGTCGTAGGAGTGAAACAGTCTCTAGTTGAAGAGATCCATCCGGCAGCCTTCTAAGGATTCTGGGAGATTTGTCCTGGCATGGCCAGGGGAAAGAAGAATCATTGGAAAAGGCTTTACTGCTGATGGTGGATTTAAGAAACTCTCTGAAAATTGGTGAAAGTGCCTGGTCACTCAAAAGGGCAAAATTTTTAGCTCAGTGGGCGGGCGCACGCCTGACCAGCTCGAGCATAAAATGACACACGTTGACATCGGGCGAGCGTCCCAACGCAGAGGCGTGATATTTCATTCGGCGGGTGCATGCCGGAGTCGGCAGTGCACTTGCCGACATTTAAAAAGCCTGTTAAGGCCATTGAAAAGATAATTGAATGAAATCTTTCGCTGCCTGTCCAACCTTACGGTTGGCGGGCAGGCGAAAAGACCAAGCGGCCTTTGCAGTTTTTAGGAAACCTCATCCACGAGCGGGATGACGTTTCCTAAAGCAAATAAAAATAAAATAAAAAATTTAAAATTTAATTATTAACATAAGTGGACATGTTTTATTACATAATTTATTTCTTTATCTTCTTTTTTTAACGCTCTTCATCTCCATGAGGCAGATTATCAAGCGCGCACACGTGTGCATACGCGAAGTTTGCGCTTGTGCCGCTCGCCCTCCTCCTCCGCCCGCGCAGGCAGCACTGAACATTGCCATTCGTGTTTCACGCTTTGCGGGCCTTAATTGGCCCGACAGCATGAAATCACCTTTTGGCCTCGATCACGGGTGGTGGTCGGCTTTCTGATCAATCCTACCCCCCCACACCCCTGCTGAGCCCGCCCAACAAGTGCAAGATTCTGCCCAAATTTACTACTTGGCAAAATGGCGGGAACCTATTAACAGTTGGGAACAACAGTGGACTGTTTGCTACAAGGGCTGTAATTCCATGGAGAGTGCAATGTGATAAATATAAAAGGGAAATGTACTTCTCTGTAGTTTGAAGCATAAGTTGCCTAGAAAAAGGAAGTTGTGTTTTGTTAATAGTGTTTTTAGTCATCTGTTACAGTAAAGGCTTTAAAGTGTGAGATATTGCCATGTCACTCATTCAGCTATCAAACGGAAGCTAAAAATCTTTTTAAAATTTGTTGGTCTCTATGGAAATCACAACACACGCATAGACACAAATACGTCTATACGCGCACACACGCGTGCACGTGTGTCCACACACACACACGCACGCACACACATACATCTATACATGCACAAACACATCATTATATACACACACAAAGACATCTATACATGAACAAATAGATATGCACACACACCAATATATATAAACACATACACCAGGACATACACACACACAAAAAGAGGCGAGTGTTTCTTTCCATAGATATATTCATGTGACTACACAGGGCATTTATATTAAATTTTAGTGATTTTAATTATGTGGCCTATGGCCTGATTTTAAGCTTACTTTTCCCACATCTTGCAGTAGTGAAATATTAACTAATCCTACAATTGTCAGGATTTTTATGTTTCCACAGCTCAGATTCCATGTAAAAATCACTTCTAAATTTGGCAGGCATGGTAGAAAAGTGGAATAACTGGGATTCCAGGTGGTTTTCTTGTAACACAATGGTTAATAATCTGGCAGTGCCTGTGGGTGTCTTGCTATATGATGGTATGATGATATTTTTGCAGCCAGGTCCCTTAGATTTTTATGTGTCTGCAGGAAACGTGTTCCTTTCTCTCAGAGGCAATAAATGTACTATGGAATTTGAATTGTGTTTGGGAACCATTCCTGAAAACCTAACTCCTGAATTCACTGGGGGTAAGAAGATCTGAAATCAGCATACGTTCCCATTTAATTCACTATCCGATGACTCATTCTATTGGAAAGTGCAAGTGTGGATTGACTTTCCAATGAGGAAGAATTGATCTTTGCCGATGATGCCCTTAGAGTTGAATAACCTGTTTGCACTCGTTCTCTAGGCTCCACCTCATGGCCAGTTGAACAAGGTGCCAACTTGCAGCTAATGCATGTGGAATTGGGCCTGAGCCTGAGTTAGCATCTCTGGAGAGGGAGAGGACAGGAGAGAAAATTGTGCTAATGGAGTGGAGAGCAAATCTAAATCAATTACAGGATGTGGGCCAGCTAGTGGATTAAAACCCAGCCTTTTACCCTGAGTCAAGCTTAGACACAGGTTAGACTTTGTTGCTGTAAGGATCCTAAATGCAATGACTCTCAGGCATTCTCACCTTGTGGGCATGGGACCACATTACAAAACCATCGCAACCACATTGGTCACCGTCTCACTCACTCACCTTGTCACTGTCTCACACACACTCACTGTCTCACTCACATTCGCTATCTCAATCACACTCACTGTCTCACTCACTCACATTGTCATGTCTCACTCACTCACATTGTCATGTCTCACTCACAACTCTGTTTCACTCACTCACATTCTCACTGTCTCACACACACTCACTGTCTCACTCACTCACATTGTTGTCTCACTCACAACTCTGTTTCACTCTCACATTCTTACTGTCTCACTCACGCATTCGCTGTCTCAAATCACTCACATTGTCATGTCTCACTCATAACTCGCTATCTCACTCACTCACATTGTCTCTGTCTCACTCACACACTCACTGTCTCACTCATTCACACTGTCACTGTCTCACTCACACAATCACTGTCTCACTCATTCACACTGTCACTGTCTCACTCACACAATCACTGTCTCACTCACACAGACGCTGTCTCGCTCACTCATATACTCGTTGCCTCATTCAATCACACTGTCACTGCCTCACTCCCACACTCACTGTCTCACTCATTCACACTTTCACTGTGTCACTCACACACTCACTGTCTCACTCATTCACACTGTCACTGTCTCACTCACACACTCACTGTCTCACTCATTCACACTGTCACTGTCTCACTCACACGCTCGCTATCTCACTCACTCACATTCGCTGTCTCACTCACACTGTCACTGTCTCACACACACACGCTCGCTCTCTCACTCACTCACAGTCACCATGGGCAGAATTTTGCCGTTGGCAAGCAGGGGGCGAGGCCCACTCGCCGACGTGTAAAATGACGCAATGACATTGGGGGGAACCCCCGATGTCATCTTGCCCCACTTAAATTTTCAGGAAGGCGGGGGCACAGCAAAATCAGCTGCGGGCCCGCCAACCTGTCAATGGCCAATTGAGGCCATTGACAGGATCATTAAAACAATTAAAGGATCTGCCCGTCCAACCTTAAGGTTGGCGGGCAGGCCAGGAGCCCCGGCGGCAACTAGAGAAAACATGAAAACTCATCCACCGGCGGGATGAGGTTTAATGCAGTGCTTTAAAAAGTTTAATAAAGTTTTACTGTAATTTATGAACATGTCCCATCTCATGTCACATGAGGGGGACATGTTAGGGAATTTTTTTTTTCTATTTTTAATCTTTTTCCCTGAGACAGCACTTAGCCTCAGGGAGATGTGCGCTCTTTTGTGCGCATGTGTGCACACACTCACTGTCCCAATTACACACAGTCGTTGTCTCACACACATGCTCGCTTTCTCACTCACTCACATTGTCACTGTCTGACACACACTCACTCATATTCTCACTGTCCCACTCACACACTCGTTGCCTCACCCACTCACACTGTCGCTCTCTCACCCACTTACACTGTCGCTCTCTCACCAACTCACACTCGCTCTCTCACCCACTCACACTGTCGCTCTCTCACTCACTCACACTGTCGCTCTCTCACCCACTCACACTGTCGCTCTCTCACCCACTCACACTGTGGCGCTCTCACCCACTCACACTGTCTCTCTCACCCACTCACACTGTCGCTCTCTAACCCATTCACACTGTCTCTCTCACCCACTCACACTGCCTCTCTCACCCGCTCACACTGTCGCTCTCTCACCCACTCACACTGTCGCTCCCTCACCCGCTCACACTGTCTCTCTCACCCACTCACACTGTCTCTCTCACCCACTCACACTGTCTCTCTCTCACCCGCTCACACTATCTCTCTCACCCGCTCACACTGTCGCTCTCTCACCCACTCACACTGTCGCTCTCTCACCCACTCACACTGTCTCTCTCACCCACTCACACTGTCTCTCTCACCCGCTCACACTGTCGCTCTCTCACCCACTCACACTGTCGCTCCCTCACCCACTCACACTGTCTCTCTCTCACCCGCTCACACTGTCGCTCTCTCACCCACTCACACTGTCGCTCTCTCACCCACTCACACTGTCTCTCTCACCCACTCACACTGTCGCTCTCTCACCCACTCACACTGTCTCTCTCACCCGCTCACACTGTCGCTCTCTCACCCGCTCACACTGTCTCTCTCTCACCCACTCACACTGTCTCTCTCTCACCCGCTCACACTGTCTCTCTCACCCGCTCACACTGTCTCTCTCACCCGCTCACACTGTCTCTCTCTCACCCGCTCACAGTCGCTCTCTCACCCACTCGCACTGTCTCTCTCTCACCCACTCACACTGTCTCTCTCTCACCCACTCACACTGTCGCTCTCTCACCCGCTCACACTGTCTCTCTCTCACCCACTCACACTGTCTCTCTCACCCACTCACACTGTCTCTCTCTCACCCACTCACACTGTCGCTCTCTCACCCGCTCACACTGTCTCTCTCTCACCCACTCACACTGTCGCTCTCTCACCCACTCACATTGTCTCTCTCACCCACTCACACTGTCGCTCTCTCACCCACTCACACTGTCTCTCTCACCCGCTCACACTGTCGCTCCCTCACCCACTCACACTGTCTCTCTCTCACCCACTCACACTGTCTCTCTCTCACCCGCTCACACTGTCGCTCTCTCACCCACTCACACTGTCTCTCTCTCACCCACTCACACTGTCTCTCTCTCACCCACTCACACTGTCGCTCTCTCACCCACTCACACTGTCGCTCTCTCACCCACTCACACTGTCTCTCTCTCACCCACTCACACTGTCTCTCTCACCCACTCACACTGTCGCTCTCTCACCCTCTCACACTGCCTCTCTCTCACCCACTCACACTGTCTCTCTCACCCACTCGCACTGTCTCTCTCTCACCCACTCACACTGTCTCTCTCACCCACTCACACTGTCGCTCTCTCACCCACTCACACTGTCTCTCTCACCCACTCACACTGTCGCTCTCTCACCCACTCACACTGTCTCTCTCTCACCCACTCACACTGTCTCTCTCTCACCCACTCACACTGTCTCTCTCACCCACTCACACTGTCGCTCTCTCACCCGCTCACACTGTCTCTCTCTCACCCGCTCACACTGTCTCTCTCTCACCCACTCACACTGTCGCTCTCTCACCCGCTCACACTGTCTCTCTCACCCGCTCACACTGTCTCTCTCACCCACTCACACTGTCGCTCTCTCACCCACTCACACTGTCTCTCTCTCACCCACTCACACAGTCGCTCTCTCACCCGCTCACACTGTCTCTCTCACCCGCTCACACTGTCTCTCTCTAACCCGCTCACACTGTCGCTCTCTCACCCGCTCACACTGTCTCTCTCTCACCCACTCACACTGTCTCTCTCTCACCCACTCACACTGTCTCTCTCACCCACTCACACTGTCTCTCTCTCACCCACTCACACAGTCGCTCTCTCACCCGCTCACACTGTCTCTCTCACCCGCTCACACTGTCTCTCTCTCACCCGCTCACACTGTCGCTCTCTCACCCACTCACACTGTCGCTCTCTCACCCACTCACACTGTCGCTCTCTCACCCACTCACACTGTCTCTCTCACCCACTCACACTGTCGCTCTCTCACCCACTCACACTGTCTCTCTCACCCACTCACACTGTCGCTCTCTCACCCACTCACACTGTCGCTCTCTCACCCACTCACACTGTCTCTCTCACCCACTCACACTGTCTCTCTCACCCACTCACACTGTCGCTCCCTCACCCACTCACACTGTCGCTCTCACCCACTCACACTGTCGCTCTCTCACCCACTCACACTGTCTCTCTCTCACCCGCTCACACTGTCGCTCTCTCACCCACTCACACTGTCTCTCTCTCACCCACTCACACTGTCTCTCTCTCACCCACTCACACTGTCTCTCTCTCACCCACTCACACTGTCGCTCTCTCACCCACTCACACTGTCTCTCTCTCACCCACTCACACTGTCTCTCTCTCACCCACTCACACTGTCTCTCTCTCACCCACTCACACTGTCTCTCTCACCCACTCACACTGTCGCTCTCACCCACTCACACTGTCGCTCTCTCACCCACTCACACTGTCTCTCTCTCACCCACTCACACTGTCTCTCTCTCACCCACTCACACTGTCTCTCTCTCACCCACTCACACTGTCTCTCTCACCCACTCACACTGTCGCTCTCACCCACTCACAGTCTCTCTCTCACCCACTCACACTGCCGCTCTCTCACCCACTCACACTGTCGCTCTCTCACCCACTCACACTGTCTCTCTCTCACCCACTCACACTGTCTCTCTCTCACCCACTCACACTGTCTCTCTCTCACCCACTCACACTGTCTCTCTCTCACCCACTCACACTGTCTCTCTCTCACCCACTCACACTGTCTCTCTCTCACCCACTCACACTGTCTCTCTCTCACCCACTCACACTGTCTCTCTCACCCACTCACACTGTCGCTCTCTCACCCGCTCACACTGTCTCTCTCTCACCCACTCACACTGTCTCTCTCTCACCCACTCACACTGTCACTCTCTCACCCACTCACACTGTCTCTCTCACCCACTCACACTGTCTCACCCACTCACACTGTCTCTCTCTCACCCACTCACACTGTCGCTCTCTCACCCACTCACACTGTCGCTCTCTCACCCTCTCACACTGTCTCTCTCACCCACTCACACTGTCTCTCTCACCCACTCACACTGTCTCTCTCTCACCCACTCACACTGTCTCTCTCTCACCCACTCACACTGTCGCTCTCTCACCCACTCACACTGTCGCTTTCTCACCCACTCACACTGTCGCTCTCTCACCCACTCACACTGTCTCTCTCACCCACTCACACTGTCTCTCTCACCCACTCACACTGTCGCTCTCTCACCCACTCACACTGTCTCTCTCTCACCCACTCACACTGTCGCTCTCTCACCCGCTCACACTGTCGCTCCCTCACCCACTCACACTGTCGCTCTCTCACCCGCTCACACTGTCGCTCTCTCACCCGCTCACACTGTCTCTCTCACCCACTCACACTGTCTCTCTCTCACCCACTCACACTGTCGCTCTCTCACCCGCTCACACTGTCGCTCCCTCACCCACTCACACTGTCTCTCTCACCCACTCACACTGTCGCTCTCTCACCCGCTCACACTGTCGCTCTCTCACCCGCTCACACTGTCGCTCTCTCACCCGCTCACACTGTTACTCTCTCACCCACTCACACTGTCTCTCTCTCACCCACTCACACTGTCGCTCTCTCACCCACTCACACTGTCTCTCTCTCACCCACTCACACTGTCTCTCTCTCACCCACTCACACTGTCTCTCTCTCACCCACTCACACTGTCTCTCTCTCACCCACTCACACTGTCTCTCTCTCACCCACTCACACTGTCTCTCTCTCACCCACTCACACTGTCTCTCTCTCACCCACTCACACTGTCTCTCTCACCCACTCACACTGTCGCTCTCTCACCCGCTCACACTGTCTCTCTCTCACCCACTCACACTGTCTCTCTCTCACCCACTCACACTGTCACTCTCTCACCCACTCACACTGTCTCTCTCACCCACTCACACTGTCTCACCCACTCACACTGTCTCTCTCTCACCCACTCACACTGTCGCTCTCTCACCCACTCACACTGTCGCTCTCTCACCCTCTCACACTGTCTCTCTCACCCACTCACACTGTCTCTCTCACCCACTCACACTGTCTCTCTCTCACCCACTCACACTGTCTCTCTCTCACCCACTCACACTGTCGCTCTCTCACCCACTCACACTGTCGCTTTCTCACCCACTCACACTGTCGCTCTCTCACCCACTCACACTGTCTCTCTCACCCACTCACACTGTCTCTCTCACCCACTCACACTGTCGCTCTCTCACCCACTCACACTGTCTCTCTCTCACCCACTCACACTGTCGCTCTCTCACCCGCTCACACTGTCGCTCCCTCACCCACTCACACTGTCGCTCTCTCACCCGCTCACACTGTCGCTCCCTCACCCACTCACACTGTCGCTCTCTCACCCGCTCACACTGTCGCTCCCTCACCCACTCACACTGTCTCTCTCACCCACTCACACTGTCGCTCTCTCACCCGCTCACACTGTTGCTCTCTCACCCGCTCACACTGTCGCTCTCTCACCCGCTCACACTGTTACTCTCTCACCCACTCACACTGTCTCTCTCTCACCCACTCACACTGTCGCTCTCTCACCCACTCACACTGTCTCTCTCTCACCCACTCACACTGTCTCTCTCTCACCCACTCACACTGTCTCTCTCTCACCCACTCACACTGTCTCTCTCTCACCCACTCACACTGTCTCTCTCTCACCCACTCACACTGTCTCTCTCTCACCCACTCACACTGTCTCTCTCTCACCCACTCACACTGTCTCTCTCACCCACTCACACTGTCGCTCTCTCACCCGCTCACACTGTCTCTCTCTCACCCACTCACACTGTCTCTCTCTCACCCACTCACACTGTCACTCTCTCACCCACTCACACTGTCTCTCTCACCCACTCACACTGTCTCACCCACTCACACTGTCTCTCTCTCACCCACTCACACTGTCGCTCTCTCACCCACTCACACTGTCGCTCTCTCACCCTCTCACACTGTCTCTCTCACCCACTCACACTGTCTCTCTCACCCACTCACACTGTCTCTCTCTCACCCACTCACACTGTCTCTCTCTCACCCACTCACACTGTCGCTCTCTCACCCACTCACACTGTCGCTTTCTCACCCACTCACACTGTCGCTCTCTCACCCACTCACACTGTCTCTCTCACCCACTCACACTGTCTCTCTCACCCACTCACACTGTCTCTCTCACCCACTCACACTGTCGCTCTCTCACCCACTCACACTGTCTCTCTCTCACCCACTCACACTGTCGCTCTCTCACCCGCTCACACTGTCGCTCCCTCACCCACTCACACTGTCGCTCTCTCACCCGCTCACACTGTCGCTCCCTCACCCACTCACACTGTCGCTCTCTCACCCGCTCACACTGTCTCTCTCACCCACTCACACTGTCTCTCTCACCCACTCACACTGTCTCTCTCTCACCCGCTCACACTGTCGCTCCCTCACCCACTCACACTGTCTCTCTCACCCACTCACACTGTCGCTCTCTCACCCACTCACACTGTCGCTCTCTCACCCACTCACACTGTCGCTCTCTCACCCACTCACACTGTCGCTCTCTCACCCGCTCACACTGTCTCTCTCACCCACTCACACTGTCGCTCCCTCACCCACTCACACTGTCGCTCTCTCACCCGCTCACACTGTCGCTCCCTCACCCACTCACACTGTCTCTCTCACCCACTCACACTGTCGCTCTCTCACCCGCTCACACTGTTGCTCTCTCACCCGCTCACACTGTCGCTCTCTCACCCGCTCACACTGTTACTCTCTCACCCACTCATACTCTTGCTCTCTCACCCACACGGACCCTATCGCAGTCTTGTTCACGCTGCCCCTCTCAAAGTCTCACTCTTGCGTGGAAAATATTCCACTTTTGTGCTTTGGTATAGTAAACAGACACTGTGTGCTGTGAGATTATTTTATACTGTGAGCTGACTGTCTAAATAACAAAGAAAGACAAGAGGATGAATGAACAGTTAGCAGTAAGTCTCGAGTTTATTGTAAACTTGAACCTGCTGCCGGTCTAATTCAAGACTGAACTGAAGTACCACCCTGAGGATAACAAATTCCATTTAACAACTTATTTCATTGATTTGCAAACGCAGTACGTGTCGATTTCAAACTGTCGTGGTTCTTGTGCTCTGTTCCACCGTGACAGGAGTTATGCAAAGGCTCTCCTGTTTTTTTATCCTCCCTCCAGACACAAATAATAATGTTTGCTAAACAGACATTTAAAGGATGACTGTGCTTCTGTCATATCCAATGGGCATGAATTCCTGGTCAGAGTGAGACCAAGGGGTCGCTCTAGCCTGTGCCACTGCTCAGAATATCTTTCTGGACTTAAAGGCAGATGTAATTTGAAAGCAACTTTTTTTTACCCCCGCGTGAATCAGTTTAGGATCAGTTACAGTGGAAGGATCAATTCCTATAAGAACAACTGGTTAATGTCAGCAATTTTATTGAACTTGCCCTTAAACAAAAACCAGTTTCATGCTCACAGGCCCTCCTGTTTTTCAGTCAGGTTAGCCTTTCCGTTAGTGTCCCTGAATTTAATCTGCTTATAACTGCTGTGACCCTTCCTCCCTCTTCCCCTGTCACTCATGTTTGGCTGCCTGAACTCGCGGTTCAATAGCATCTGACAGGCAAAAGAGATTCCTTTGTGTGTTGTGGGGCTCATGCAAATTAGATTGCTTCTAGCTGAGCTGCTCAGCACTGGACCATGAACAATAACGACAGCACTGGCAACGGAATAAGTAGCCTTCCAGCAAGGGTGTCTTTGAGCTACTCACAATGTACAGGTAGGACAAGGATGTCATTTTGGAGTCTGTTGCAGGTTGACCTCAGAAGCATGTTTCTGTCATGCTCACAGTACGAGCAATGCTGACTGTGTCCTTCAGTAAGCCCAGACCAACAAACCAAAAACTGTGCAGGAGGCTCGATGCAAGTAAAGTGACAAGATATAACACCTTCCTTACATAGAAGAGTGTTGAAGCACACTGGCTGTTTTTTTTAAACTGTTTTCAGAAGAGAGAAAATTGGAAAAAGAAAAGGGTGCATTTATACAGAGGCCGCAAGACCGTCCCAAAGCAATTTAAAGGTAGTGGTAGTGAAGTACTTTTTGTAGGTATTGTCAGGGCACCATGCCTGTGGCACCAGGAACCCTCCATCGCCTTGCCCATTCTGCAGGTGGAATCCTAGACACTTTCACCAGGATTTTTTGGTGTTCGCTCTCCAAATTTTCCTGTCTGCACGCGACGATGCCATTGGGGCCGGAAAATCCCATCCTTCATTCTTCCCTGGGATGTGGGCGTTGCTGGCAAGGCCAGCATTTGCTGCCTATCCCTATTTGTCCCTGACCTGAGTGACTTGCTGGGCCATTTCAGAGGGCAGTTAAGAGTCAACCACATTACTGTGGGTCGGGAGTCACATGTAGGCCAGACCAGGTAAGGACGGCAGATTTCCTTCCCTAAAGGGCATTAGTGAACTAGGTGGGATTTTTCAGCAATTGATGATAGTCGTCATGTTCACCATTACTGAGGCTGGAGTGTCAATATATGGATGACTTTTCCCTAAGTACAGTCTGCTTTCACTGAACATACAATCATGAATACTTTTCCACAGGGGTCAGTTGGAGCCTTTGGCAGATTGGTTTCACCCTCCCATATCTTCCCAAAGGCCAATTGTACCACCCCTGCTGCAGCCCTTGGTGAGATCAGGGAACTTAATGCAGACTGAGCATTGAGTCTGGAACCTGTTGATCCAGTGTAGTTTAGTGTAACTATGCATTCTTTCATCCACATGGCTACTGGGAACCAGGGGGAGGTTTTGTGACAGGCGCTGAGAAAGGTACCTTATGAGACAATGCTCCCAGGATTTGTCAGTGGAACTTTTTGCATTCTGGCCTTTTCTCTTTTAAATCTACACCATCCTGCATGAAAGCATCGCTCTTGTAAATAATAAAACAATTCAGTAAGAAAGAAAGACGCCCATTTACTGTAACGTGCCTTCCGGTGTCCAGTGGTTGTGAAAACATTGTATGTAGCTGCATGTGTTTTTTTATATATCACACCTCTCACAACCTGAAGACTTCCTAAAGTGCTCTACAGCCATTGAAATACTTTTGAAGTGTAGTCGCTGTTGTAAAGTAGGAAATGTGGCAGCCAATTTGTACACGCGGGCTCCCACAAATAGGGCTGCATTTTACGTGCCCCCGCCAGGTGTGTTTCCAGTGGGGAGGGGGGGGAAGGCATGTAAAATAGGGCAGGTGCCCACCACGCCCACCCTTCCACCCACCCTCAAGCTCACCCCCATAATACAGAGGGGGCGCTGGGCGGGTGCCAAAATCGGCAGCTCTTCTGCCATTTTCAAATAAGCAATTAGCCAAGCTGATTGACCCTCATAATATGCTGCCCATGCCATAAAATGTTTGGCATAGGCAGTCAGGCTGGAGCAGACAGCCTGATTTTTTTTTAACTACATTCTGCAAAGGGTGGGGAGGAAAGGCGGGGAGGTTTGGTCTTTGGGGGGGGGCTGTCCTTTGTAGATCAGGGGGCAGCCCCGTAAGATGGAACCTTCCTTTCCTCCTACCCCCAGCCTCTGCAGATTAAACTCACGCCCTGCTTCCCCCCCGACCTTTCTCCCTGACCAACTGAAGTCCTCCCTGACCAAGACCCCAGACTTACTGGCTTTGGGGATCCATGGGCCTTCTTCCTCCTCCTTTAGCAGCCTCAGCAGTGGCCAGTTGGTGCTGCCAGGACTGATTGGGCTGCTGGCCAATTGGATTACCCAGAAGTTCCAGAGGGCGGGACTTCCTCCCGGTGAGGGGCAGAAGTCCCACAATGTCCCCCTTGAGCCCATCCACAACGTTTTACAGCTGTGGGGCAGGCCGACGTGGAGCAGGTCAGCTGCACGCCGACTTTACACCTGGGGCAGGGGTGGCTTTGCTTCTGTCCGCACTGCCTCCACCCTCCTGCCCTATTTTATTCATCCCACAGCAATTAAATTAATGAGCAAATTATCTGTTTTTTAGGTGCTGTTTGAGGGATAAGTATTGACCAGGGCACCGGGGAGAACTCCCCAGTACTTCTTCAGAACAGTGGCTTTTACATCCACCTGATAGAGCAGAACAGGCCACTGTTTAATGCCTCATCCAAAAGGCGGCAGCTCCGACAGTGCAGCACCCTGTCAGCACTGCACAAGAATGTCAGCCTTGGTTATGTGCTGAAGTCCCTGCAGTGAGAGTTAAACCTACAAAATCTTCTGATTCAGAAAGCTGCACACAACTGAGATGGGGTGCGGCTCACTAACTAACAAGTGCCCGCTTTCTACAGTTGGGTGCGGCCTGTTTCCTGGCTGGTAGGGATGAAGATAGAACGAGTTCCTGTTGAGATATTGGAATTTCTGTCACAATGGGAGCAGCGAGGCATTTAATTGCAATGTTTTATTTTCATTGTTTCCCTGCAGATCCCTTTTTTATTCTGTCTCAGTTGGTGGAAGGAACCAGAAGCTCAGTTCATGCGGACTCCTTAAGTTTAACCAAAGCCCTGGAGGCGACAGACCACCACAGCAGCTCCCCGAAACCTCACGGAGCAGCAGAGATCCAGGGCCCCTCTCCCATGGTTGTGTCCACGGGAGGATGGGCTCTTTCCGCAGACCCCGACCTCGCTTCCTGAGTTCGCCGGTACTCAGTGACCTACCCTGCTTCCATGCTGCCAGGCAGGCCGCGCTGCTGGGTTCCAACAGGGCCTGGAACAGGTAGGAGCAGACTAGCCTGTTTAAACAAAAAAGTAGCAATAGTGGCCAATTACTAATAAAATGCATCACTGCTTGAGAACCAAGTGAGTGGAATTATGAGTTGGCACTTCTTGTCTGTTAACCTCATAGACCAGAGTTTCAGTTTCTAAATTAAACTGATGGCTGTAAGCGTCTTAAGTGAATCAGTATCAGTCCATCTCATTACAAGCAAGAGTATACAGCCCTAAACTACCCATAATTTCACACTCTACGTTAGCAACCACTCACAGAGATTGAATAGGGATGGCTGGTGTGGCCACACCATTTGGCACAGCAGAGGAATGTTAAACCTGGACTGGGAAGTGGAATTTTATGGCTCCTTAAAATTAACCGCCGCAGGGGCGGAGCTGAAAATTGTGGCAAGCCGTTCAAAAGCCCATTGACTGCAGCAGGACGGGAACATCCTGCTGGCGGGAAGGACGGTAAAATTCCGCCAGGGGTTCTCTTTTTTATTAATTTACAAGATGCGGGCATCGCTGGCTGGGCCAGCATTTATTGCCCATCCCTAGTTGCCCTTGAGAAGGTGGTGGTGAGTTGCCTTCTTGAACCGCTGCAGTCCATGTGGTGTAGGTACACCCACAGTGCTGTTAGGGGGGAGTTCCAGGATTTTGACCCAGTGACAGTGAAGGATCAGTGCCTTGGAGAGGAACTACCAGGTAGTGGTGTTTCCATGTATTTGCTGCCCTTGTCCTTCTAGATGGTAGTGGCCGTGGGTTTGGGAGGTGCTGTCGAAGGAACCTTGGGGAGTTGTTTTTTAATGCTGACATTGGGCACACAAAATGGTAATGTTCCATTCTCCAATGTTGATACTGATATTCTCTGTGAGCAGGAAGCTCAACCTCTGCCCCTTCAAAATCCAGGAGAAAGCCTAATTATGTATAGGAGGTTAATGTGCAGGGCAGGACCCATGAGATTGGTCACTGTGTCAGTGGCTCTTCCTGTCAAATGACACAGCACCTCATCCTGTCGTCTGACACAACCTCTTTGCTATCTTACACCAATTGTCGTGGCAGGTTTTGTGTAGCCAAATGTAACTGAAGACGTTGACAAAGGCTCTGCACACATTTGTGTAAAACAAAAGCTGTGTCGCGATGTCTGTGAAAACAAGGGGACACATTGGCCACTGGCCAAAGTCCCTGACAGAGGGCATCTTGTGCCCAGTACTGAAGTCAATGTAATTCAGTCTGCTTGTAGGTTAGCCAGGAACCCACCTCTTCTTTAGAACCCAAACACTGGTGAATGTTGACATATGATGTAGAAACACAGAACTCAGTAACACAGGACAGAATTTTTCCCTCGTCAGGGGGGCATGTGCCCAACCTGAACGGGAGTAAAATAGTGCGCAATGACATTAGGCAAGCGTCCCGACGTCATCGCGCATTCTCGTGATTTTTTTGCTCAGTGGACGCACGTGAGAGGTGGCAGCGTGCCCGCCGAAAATTAAGAGGTCTATTAAGGCCCTTAATTAATTAATCAAATAGAAATTTTCGCTGCCCATCTAACCTTATGGTTGGTGGGCGGGCGGGCAAATAAGCCAAAGGGCCTTTGCATTTTTTGCGAAACCTCACCCACTGTTGGGTTGGGGTTTCGACCAGTGATTAAAAAGAAACTTTTATAACTCAGTTTTAACATGTCCCTGCTCATGTGACAGAGTTGCAGGAGGGGACATGTTTTCCTTATTTTTCAACTCTTCATTTGTAATGTTAAAAATCTTCAGCTCCCTGAGGCAGCTCTGTGCCTTCAGGGAGCATTCACTGAGCGCACCCCCACGCATGTGCACACTTCAGTGCTCGCACTCCCTCTGCCCCCACCCTGGCAGCGCCCCCGCTCTGAGTACGCCTGTCACGCTGGCTGGCTGTTAATTGGCCAGCCAGCGTGAAATCGCGTTCAGGGCCCAATCGCGGGCAGCGGTCGGTTTTGCAGTCACTCCCGGGCCCGTCCAACAAAGTAAAAATCCTGCCCATAGATAAAGAGGTGAAAACAGGTCAAGTTCCTACTCCGGATTATTGTTGGAAACCTGTGTATTGATGGTGAACGAGAAGAGGGTCAGGATTTGCTGTGAAAAGAAAGACCTGTATATAGCACCTTTTCTCAGAAATGTTTCAAAGCAGTTCACATTAGCCAGTTATTACATAGGCAGACACATCAGCCATTTTGTGCACAGCAAAGTCCCATATGTTCTATTTCAGAAAAACAGTTAGTAAAGGATAGAACTGGAGCCAATATTTACATACTTTTATATTTATTTACAGAATTACACATTACAAGCATACACTTCCTAACCCAACAACCACAGTTTTACTCTGTATTTATTTTTAGGGCTCGGTGAATGTCCAGTTAATGCCAACCACCTTCATATAATTAAAAACAATGACTATACAATAACATATTCCCTCGCTCCCTTTAAATAAAAATTCGAGTTAATATGCACAACCAAAAATTCAAAACAAATTAAATCAGGAAACTCCACATTCTGCACAAAGCATTACATTGTGAGATATCCCTCTAGGTCGCCTAACGATTTCTTCATACATGCATTTCAATCAGGTGGCTGATGACATGCATTCACCCATAGAGATTCCCTTTCTCTCCAACATTTGTTTCAAGCCAGCAAGGTCAATCCATAACCATTTCTCGCTCACTTTTCGTAGAATGCACATTATCCCACAATGAACAATTATCCACATTGCATTCAATGGGTATGCTATCTTCAGTACACCCATTATACAGAATCTAATTTAAAATATTTAACAAATAGAATCCTGTATCCACTACCTCCACAGAACCAGTGTTTCAGCAAAGTCCTTGAAAAACTCATTTTATATTCTTAACTTACAAAGCTAAAGGAATATGTTTCCTATTTTCATCCATTAGAAGTATTATGAAATGAGCTGCATAAGAATACCCATTGGGAGGATCAGCATTTGAAGCATCACTAAAAATGACTACTTTCCTGTCCCTTGGGATGGGATCTTACAAGGATGGGATCTTAAGAATGCATTTCTCCAAATTTAGTTTGTTTAATGTTTTATTTGCCCTTGAAACATTCCTTACTTTAGGAGCAGGATTTTCGGGTCATTGGGCGGGTGCAGCGGGCGGGCCCGTGAGCGGCTGGGAAACGGTCCGCTGCCCTTGATTGATCCCCAACTGCAATTTCACGCTGGCTGGCCAATTAACGGGCAGCCAGCGTAAAAGGCACGCTGAAAGGCTCAGCGCTGCTGGGTTGGGGGTGAGAAGAGGGCGAGCGCTAATGTCTGCACATGTGTAGGGGAGCGCGCGCTGAAAGCTCCTGAAGGCAGGGAGCTGAACAATTTTTAAACCAAAAATAAAGAGTTTTAAAATCTGAAAAAAATGTCCCGACACGAGACTCACTGCCAATAACATCAACAGAATAAAAATTCTGCCTAATAATTTATATTTATCTTTTATTTAGTTGTGGAAACTTTGCTAAAGTATCAAAGGCCGCCTGGCCGACTCGCCCACCTGCCAACCGTAAAATAGGATTAAATTAATTAGAACAGAAGGAAATTTGGAATTTTACCCATAGACTAATTGCTAGGGGCTATACTCTCCAACAATCTGAAGTAAATTCTTTGCATGAACCCTCTCCCTCCCCCACCAATGCCAGTGAAGTTAGCGAATTGCAGTCTGGTTGATCATCTCAAGTTTTATATACAGTATTTCGTTGATCACTGCATGATTCCTTTCACAGAATTCATTGCTGAAAGTATGTTCAGCTGTGGTATTCATCACCATGACATTCAAGTTTTCACAGATTTCTCTGAACTTGTCATTGGCAAATTCTCCTCCATTATTGGTCAGAAACTTTGCTGATGTCCCAAATCCAATCTGTATCCATTTCTCCATTATTTTGTCTATAACAACACTTTTGTCCTTACTCGGTTTTAATCTAGAAAGACTAAATCCAGTCACCATGTCTACAAAATGTACAAAGAAAACATTTCCATCTTTGTCCTATGCCTTTAAATCCATGGTAACTACTTTGTTGAAGTCACATGCCAATGCAATACCATATGACGACGACCTCCAATACCTTTACAAATTTCAATCTGCACTTTAATCCCTTCTATTGGCTGTGTATATTCTTCATTAACAACATCTGCAATTTTTAGAAGAATTTGTAACCTTTGACAAGTAGGGTGAGCAAATTGTCTATGTAACTTTAAGACAATTCCTTTTCCCTCTGAGTTTTATGACCTGATGCCATTAATATTTGTCTAACGCTTTAACAAAGCCTGATGGTTTTCATTAAAGAGATACAATCATGTCCTGACTGGGTAAACTGCAGATCTACTAACTTTCCAAAAATAACTACCTTATCATGCTCCAAGTCATGTTTCATTTGTGCCTTTTTCATAGAAGGTTTACTCAATAGCATAGGTATCTCATTAGAATGCATTGCCACTTATAAACTAGTTTACTCCAGCTATTTTACATGGAATTATAACTCTCTTTAGTGATCTCAAAGTGTTGACGTCACCAAACCTAAAGCAAGTTGCACTTTTATATTTCTTAACCTTGCATGTATCCTCACTAATTAGTGAATCAAGATACCTTTTTAACTGATCTGCTCCACATACTGTTGAAGTGCAAGCATTATCTAGCACTGCACAATTAAACTAGTCAAAAGCTAACACATTCATTACAGGACTAAAACTCCTTGTTACCAGTATAATTTGTTAAGATTTATCATTATCTTCATCCTCCTCCTCAGAATTCCCTTCATCGTGGGACATTTTGAGGAAAATGTATCTCCGCTTTGGGCAATTCAATGCATAATGATACTTCGAATCAGACCTGAAGCAACTATGTTCCTTGGGCATTCCTGGGATTCATTCACCTATCTTATGTTGTAATAGTCCGATCTGCTAAAGGCGCTTTAATCTCGCAGAATGTTGAATTTGTTCTACAAAGGCTGAAGGAAATGACAGTTTCCCTGGGAATTTTTTCAAGGCATCCGGTGTCCCTCTCCGAGAACTAGACACCAGTTAGAACCAAGCCTGTCCAAATGAGACACCCGAGCACAATCCCACAATTTAAACGCAAGTACTGATTCAGGGATCCCAAATTAGATTTTGTTCAATCTTTTAAACAGTCTGTTAAAGTCCATGGTACATTCCTCCCAGGAATAACCACCTGGTTTTCAATAACCATCAAAGTCCAGCCATGCCTCATATAAATAAGCATTTAACAGATCATCTAATCTGTAAATTTCATCCAAGAACTCTAATAGAAGATCCAGACCTTCATCAGTATCCAACTGACTCACATCCAGCTCACAAAATACCTTACGTCTGATTTTACTTCTGGTAGGAAACATCAAGGCCATACTTTGTTTCCTCATTGGTAGGAATGTAACCCATATCCACATTTCTACATCATTCTTCCACTGGTCATATGGGTCAGACTCTAAGAATACAAGAGGTTAATCATACCATATCAGACAACTTACATTGTTTTCTTCCATTTTCCACAATGGCTACAAGGATTGTAGTTTTCTATCTGTTTATTTTTTTCTTACCTTCCAACTTTCACCTTTAGGCAACCATATCTGCTACAATGTTCTATTCCAGAAAGCCAGTTGGTGAAGGCTAGAACTGGAACCAATATTTACAAAGTTTTACATTTATTTACAGTTAATTCATTATAAGCATATGCCTCCTAAACCAACAACCTCAGTTTAGGCTGTGTCTATTTATAGGAGCTCAAGTGAATCTTCAGTTAATGCCCACCACCTGCATACAATCAAACACAATTAATATATAATTAACACCACAAATATCATGACTGAAAGATGAATATTGGTCAAGACATGACGAGGACTCTGTGCCATTCTTCAAATCGGACTATGGAAACTTTAATGTCAACCTAACCTCTGACAATTCAGTGCTTCCTCAACACTGCACTAAAGTGTCAGCAGAGATTATGTGGTCGAGAGACAAGACGTGGCTTGAACCCACAGCCTTCTGACTTAATAGGTGAAAGCCCTACCACCTAAGGCTAGCTCTAACTATGGGGAAGAGTTCATTGACGTGCATGTTCACATCAGATGTAGCGCTTCTTGCCATCAGCAACATTACCCCTTCTAAGATTTTCTGGTGGGGTATAACACAGGCTTAATACAAGGTAAAATTTATCTCCACAGCCCCATCAAACACTCCCAGATCTAGTATAATGTGGCTTCAACATGGTGTAAAGCTCCTTTTGTACTTCCCAAACAGACTGCGAAATTTAGATTTTAATATCAATACTGCTTACTTTTAGCTTCTCCTCCTCCATTATTTATTTTGTTCTCGCCAGCTATGGGTCAGAGTCACATGAGGGGACATGTTTTATTAAATTTTTACTGTCTTTATTAATTTTTTTAAAAAGTGCTTCAAACTCCCTGAGGCAGATTGAAGCGCTCTTTCTCGCGCATGCACGAACTGTGCTCTAGGCGAGGCTCTCCCTCCTCCCCCGCGCACTAAGCGCTGCCGCTCGCGATCCACGTAGGACAGGTCTTAATTGGCCCGCCCACGTGAAATCACAGTGCGGAGCCGATCATGGGCGGCGGTCGGCTTCCCAACCGCCCCCGCCGACCACCCCCGCCAAGGGCAAAACCCTGCCCCAGTTCTCTCCTAAAGGCCAGTAACAAGCCAGTAGGGACATATAAGGCCAGTCAGATTGACGCATCTTTCACTTTCCCCTTCCACCGCTACGTTATCACTGGTAATCAGGAGATCGTTGTGTGGCGATTCCCCACTGAGAACGCATATCCTATACTTAGCAGAGTTAAGCAGAGTGACTGCTTTAGGTGGCAGAATTTTAAAATGACTTCAGAAGGAGAATTATTCTCCTGGTTCTCTGCATCATACTTTTTCTTTGTTGGCTTATTGCCTTGTTTTATCTGTGGAAAATTTAGAACGAGAAGGTTTGTTCAAAAGGGGAGGCATCAGTATCCTCTTTTTCAATCTTAGCGTTGATTGTTGGCCTACTCCTCAGTGGCAGCCTCAGTGGAAAGAACTCAGTGTCAACAGTGATGCAGTGAGCAGAGCTGTAAGCATTGGACACTTTGGCCTTCTCTGCTGTAATTTCTATGAAAAATCCTGTGGTGATATTTTCTGTCCGAAAACCTGCACTACAAGCACCACAAGTACGAGGGGATACGGATCATGAATGTCCTTTAGGGAAGGCAAACTGCCGTCCAACCCAACTGACCTCTACATGGCTCCAGTCCCACTCCAGCAATGTGGTTGATTCTTAACTGTCCTGTGATGTGTCCTGGCAAACCACTCAGTTGTATCAAATGGAAAAAGAGTATCTAGGGATGGGCAATAAATGCCAGCCTTGTCAGCGATGCCCACATCCTGGAAGTAAATTTTTTAAAAAGCATAGATTTGATCATAAGTGGTAAGGTTAATAAATGAAACGCTGTTGATGTGGTGTATATGGATTTTCAAAAGGCATTTGATACAGTGCCACACAACAGAATTGTGACCAAAATTCTAGCTCATGGAATAAAAGGGAAACCAGGCACTTGGATAAGAAATTGGCTGAGTGACAGGAAAGAGAGAGTAGTGATAAATGGTTGTTTTTCAGATTGGAGGAAGGATTAAAGTGGAGTTCCCCAGGGGTCAGTGTTGGGACCCTTGCTTTTCCTGATATATATTAATGACCTGGACTGTGGTGTTCAGGGCATGATTTCAAAATTTGCAGATGATACAAAGATTGGAAATGTTGTCAACTGTGATGGGGATAGTCTTGAACTTCAAAAGGACATAGACATGTTGGTGGGTTGGGCAGACAAGTGGCAGATGAAGTTCAATGCAGAGAAGTGTGAGAAGATTCGTTATGACAGGAAAGATATGGTGAGACAGTATAAAATAAAGGGAGAGCCTCCATAGGAGGTGCAAGAACAGAGGGACCTTGGTATATACGTACATAGGTTATTGAAGATGGCAGGGCATGTTGAGAGAGCAGTTAATAAAGCATAGAGTATCTTAGGCTTTTTTAATAGAAGCATTAAATACAATAGTAAGGAGGTCATATTGAACTTGTATAAGATGCTAGTTAGGTCTCATCTAGAGTACTGCGTCCAGTTCTGGGCACCATACTTGAGGAAGGATGTGAAAGCATTGGAGAGAGTACAGCGGAGATTCACAAGAATGATTCCCAGGATGAAGAACTGTAGCTATGAGGATAGATTGGAGAGAGTACAGCGGAGATTCACAAGAATGATTCCCAGGATGAAGAACAGTAGCTATGAGGATAGATTGGAGAGGTTGGAACTATTTTCCTGGGAGAAAAGAAGGCTGAGAGGAAACTTGGTAGAGGTATTCAAGATCCTGAGGGTTATGGTCAGGGTGAACTCAAGAGAACATCAAGAACTAGAGGACACAGATTCAAAATAATTAGCAAAAGGAGTAAATATGATGTGAGGAAAAATGTTTTCACCCAGAGGGT
This sequence comes from Cetorhinus maximus, assembly GCF_964194155.1. Taxonomy (NCBI): domain Eukaryota; kingdom Metazoa; phylum Chordata; class Chondrichthyes; order Lamniformes; family Cetorhinidae; genus Cetorhinus; species Cetorhinus maximus. Next base: position 74,442,719 of record NC_135887.1, on the reverse strand, counting down.
GGTTGGAGTCTGGAGCAAACTTCCTGAAAGGGTGGTGGAGGCAGGTTCGATCAAGGTATTCAAAAGAGAATTGGATTGCTATCTGAAAAGAGAGAATGTGCAAAGTTATGGGAATAAGGCAGGGGAGTGGGACTAGGTGGAATGCTCTTTCAGAGAGCTGGTGCAGACTCAATGGGCCAAATGGCCTCCTTCTGCACTCTAAAGATACTGTGATACTGTGATGTGTCTGTCACTAAAGTTGTTTGGGATATCTAAGTGCATTAATGTATTTCTGCCTCATCTAATTACAAGTATTTCTCCTTTTTTTCAATTACCTTCTCTTTCTCTCTACCCCTTTCTTATGCTTCTCTTTCACTCTTTACGTTCCACTTGCCTCTCTGAGGCACACTGAGAGTTACAGATATAGTCGCTGCATCCAGAGATCACAAGCCTCAGACTGGAGGCAGGAATGGTAAATGCAGGAGAGTTGGTAAACCAAGTAGTGAATGGCAATGCCACCCAAACCCTCCAGGTTTGGTTAGGGAGGCAGACATATAAAAATGAATAGTAGACATATTATACTAATGGCCTATCCAAAGCCCTGAAAAGGTTTATCACAGACCAGTGGTCCAGGAAAAAGCACTGCAATTTAATAAAAGGTTTTGATGATAAAGGCCCAGATGTGGAATAGTACAACGGGAGCTAAATCTGGCCCATGACACGGGCTCCTGAGGAGGTTCAGGAAAGGCTGCTGCAGCTTTATAATTTTATGTCAGCTCATTGTTTTTGGTTTCTTTCTCATGAAACTTATCTTTCTTTTTGTTTCTCTCTCAGCGTGCATAAAGCAGTGATCAAAGTGTTCCAGGGAGGAAGTTTGCAAGATAATGAACTATACTCTCTGAATGAAAACATACGGTAAATATACAAGAGAAGGTTGAAGTAAGCACACTGCTTAATTTGTAGAATGACTGCAGAACCGGGTGGTTAATGCACAAAAGTCACAGCCCTTGAGCCAATGGGAAATTAGAAAAAAATATTTTTTCTCCCATGGGAGTATGTGGTAGAAATACACAAAGAAAGCAGTGGGTTTGGGAAGAGGGTACACAACAAGTGGATGGACTCTTGAATTGTTGTAGAAACTCAACTGGTTCACCAATGTCATTTAGGGTAAGAAACCAACTGACTTTACCCAATCTGGCCTACATGTGACTCCAGTCACACATCAACGCAGTTAACTCTTAGCTGCCCTCTGAAGTGGCCTAGTAAGCTGTATCAAAGCCATTACAAAGAATAACAAAACCATATGGACTGCAGTGGTACAAGAAAATGACCCACCACCACCTTCTCAGGGCTACTAGGGATGGGCAATAATTGCTGGCCTGCCAGCAACATCCACATCTTGGAAATGCAGAATAAAATAAAAGAAACACCCTTAACACTGACAGTTTGTCCACCTTTTTGTGTAAATTGCATTTTAACAATGTTGGTTGGTGGTCCTTCTTGCACTGCTGCAGTCCAAGTGGTCTTGTTATCCGTTGGGCAATTCACTACAACTGAGTGGCATGATAGAGGGTAGTTAAGAGTCAACCATGTATAAATCACAGCCTCAGTACCCAATGCACTGCATGAGCCACATGAGCAAACCGTAACTCTGGGCCTATTAGCAATGTTGCTTCAAAAGGAATGGACCAATAATAATTGAGAAGTGGAAGGAGGAATTGAGGGCTATAATGATATTAATAGCACGTGGATTTAGTTTTCTGAGAGGGTAAGGAGAGGAACTTAAGCTTCTTTTAATTACACAAGACCTACACTAGTGCTCCACTTGCTGATACTTGGACCTTGTGGATTGCAGTTAGATACTGTGAATGCAGCAAACTTACCTCAGGGTTGATGCTGACTGCACGAGAGCTCCACATAACCCAATAGGACAGTAGGCCCGAGGCGACAATGGAGGTGGGCGGATGGGGAGGCCAGGAGACTGGAGCACCCAGCTCCTTTTGCTGGAGCAAGTGGTGTAGAACTAATTGGATAGCTCTTTCAAACAGCTGGCACAGGCAGAATGGGCAGAATGGTCACCTTCTGTGCTGTATGGTTCTATGAGGATAAGAAAGATAAGAACTCACCATCTTCTACTTGCTACTGAGGTCCTTCAGTCCAAGGAGTATCCTGGGAAGCCAGGTTCTAGAGGCTCCCTTAGGGTTGCCAATGCTCTTGTATTGTCTGGTGAATCTCCTAGAATGAAGGGTTGCTCTCTTGGACTCTGCTTCCAGGAGAAAAATACTTTATCTTTATCGTTCACAGAACTGCAAACCCACATATCTCAGCTGCTACTTGCTGTCTCCACTTCTCATTCCTATATCCACAGCCCTACCCACCCACACCCTCAACCCCACCACCCCCACCCCCAATCCTCCAGTTATACCTAGCATTACTCAAGGAGCCTGCCTAGCCATCTCAGTCCTTGAAGTGGCCTGGAGTTCAATCGCAACAGATTTAGCCAAATGACTGTGCACACACCAACTCTTATCCCCAGTCCTCCACTTACCCAATGTCAATGGCCAGCAATTAGAAATGAGAACTCAGTGTGAGGAAAAGCATGGTTGAAAATCAGCTTCCCATCACCATGTGACGCAGAGCATTCGAGCATCCATAAACTATATCACCATGAAACCCCTTCTCCTTCTCCTGCATTTCTCACTTACCCATTCTATCCAAAAAAGAATGATTCTCACGAGGATTCCATTATGGCTCCAACCCTTTTTGTTCAAATTGAAAAACTGTGTTTTAGGGCATAATTATTTTGTGCTTGTCTTAAGAATACCAGAGTACAGAGGCACACAACTGAATAACATTCACAAACAATGGGTAGATGTTGCATGATTGAATGTCATGTGATCATACCCCCAAGAAAACGTGCCCAGAGTTAGTAAACCCAGGCCCCTTTCTGCTTGACAAGCCATAGGTGTAACTTGGGGAAGTAAAGGCTCTGAGCTGAATTCTTCTCCCACCTCCATTCCTAACCCTGGAAATCCTGAGACACTGGTCAACTCTCATCACGCACAAGCCATGGATGTACCCCAGAGCTTGTCAAGAAAATCAGCTTCCACATCTCCAGTGCAACAAAATTACACACTGTACCCTGTGTCAATAGCCCAGTTCAGCTCCAACTTCAGAAGCCACATGCTATTAGATCTACTGACATTTTCCTTATCCCCAGCAGACATCTTTCTCAGCATATTGCATCAAGTCGCTGATTCTTATCAACTGAGTCACTTTTAAGTGGTAGACTGATACCCACAGAGAGAGGACTAGCACTCTTCTCTCACATGAGGGGAAGGGGATAGACTATTAATCCATAGACCCTAACCTATCGCGCTTTTTCTAATGCCCGCCAGTGCTCCCGGCCTGCCCACCAACCTTTAACTACTTCCTTAAAAAATTCAGTTAGCTTTGTTAGAAATGACCTGCCCTTTACAAATCCATGGCCAGGATGTTCCCATCGGCGAGCAGGGGACGGGGCCCACTTGGCAACACATAAAATGACGCGCAGTGATGTCGGGCGGAACTCCCGACATCACCGAGCCCCATTTAAATTTTCAGGAAAGCGGGAGCGCAGCAAAATCAGCTGCGCGCCCGCCGACCTGTCAATGGCCAATTGAGGCCATTGACAGAGTCATTTAAGTAATTAATGGACCTGCCCGTCCAACCTTAAGGTTGGTGGGCAGGCCGGGAGCCCTGGCGGGCATTAGAAAAAGCGCGAAATCTCATCCACGGGCGGGATGAAGTTTCATGTAGGTTTTTAAAAATTTAATTAAAATGTTTTTAAAAGTTATACACATGTCCCAACTCATGTGACAATGTCACATGAGGGTACATGTCAGGGATTTTTTTTTTTCTCTATTTTTAATATTTTTTACAGTAGAGCCAATCTCCCTGAGGCAGCACCTGGCCTCAGGGAGATAAGTGGACTTTTTCGTGCGCGCGCGCGAAAGAGCATACTCTCGGCTGAGGGAATCGGCGCCCCCCCCGCCCGCGCAGGGGGTGCATAGCGCTTCCGTGCGGACATCACGCTAGGCGGGCCTTAATTGGCCCGCCCACATAAAATGGCGGCACGCCCCCAATCGGAGGCGCGCCTCCGCGCGCCCGCTCTTCAACATCCCCACCGACGGGGGAAAATTCTGCCCCATGTTGGCTCTTTTTAAATCAGCTCAACTCTCTATAATTGTTCAGTCACTCTGTCCTTAATTATAGATTCCAATAGCTTCCCCACAACAGATGTTAAACTAGCAAATCTATAATTTCCAGTTTTCTTTCTCCTACCATTCTTTAAATAATGAAATTGCATTTGCAACTCTACAATCTAAAGAACCCATTTCTGAATTGAGAGAGTTTCTGTTAATTATGGCCAAAGTGTCTGCAATTTGCTCACCTAGTTCAGTTACACGCAGGGGCAGAAACCATCAGGGCCTAGGGATTTGTCAGCCTTTAATGCCACTATTGTTTCTAACACTGTGTCTCTGCTTACACTAAGTTCAGTGAGTTCCCATTCTTGATTCACTATTAACTTCTCTGGAATGTCAGATACATTATCCTCTTCCTCTCCTGTGAAACTGACTAAGGAATTATTCATAAATAAAAACAGAAAGTGCTGGAAATACTCAGCAGGCCTGGCAGCATCTGTGGAGAGAGAAACGGAGTTACTATTTCAAGTTGAATATGACTGTTCTTTGGGTTCTGAAGAAATCATATTGGACTCGAACCATTCACTCCTCCTCTCTCCACAGATGCTGCCAGACCTGCTGAGTATTTCCAGCACTTTCTGTTTTTATTTCAAATCTCCAGCATCTGCATTATTTTGCTTTCATTTATGTGTTCTTCAAGAAGTCTGCCATTTCCTTTAATTCATTTTTAATATTACCCAAATTTATTTTTAAAGGGCCCACATTACCAATTTGCTTCTAATACAATTGCAAAATTGTTTTATGTTAATTTTGATATCCCTTGCAAGTTCCTTTTTGCCACTCTTACTGTATTTTTTGCCTTTCTTTGTTGTTCTTTATATCTCTTCCAGTTTTACTGGATCTACACCATTCCTTGCATTTTTGTACACCCTCTCCTTTAGGTTAGTTATCGCTCCCCTCTTTTGTCGACCCTAGTTGGTTATTTGTTAAATGGAGCTCTTTCCCCTTAGGGGTAAATACTGGTCCTGTATTAAGCTATATTGGTATTTTTTTGGAAAAACATACTTTGTTCATAAAGTACCTGAAAGAACATTACAAAACATTTCAAAATGGCCATCACAAAGAGTGCAATCATATTCAGATTCTCCACATAGATCATGAGGTGCTTCAATACAATCAATGAACATTACAGACATTTCAACCTGGTTTTTACAGACAGTCAGTGCAATGGTATTTAAGTTATCTACATAGATCATTAAGCTAATTGTATATTTTTTTTTTGCAAAAATATACTTTATTCATAAAATATCTTCAATCACATTCCAAACCATTTCAAAAACACCATTACAAGGGTACAATCCAGGTTAAACTTTTACAAAATGTATCAGCAGGTGCATCAGTACAAACAATATTACAATCATTTACAGCCTTTCATTTTGAGCTGTACAGCCCGAGGGGCTCTAAACAGTTCCCAGTCTCTCGGTGCGCTGTGGCAGAAAGGTCTTAGACAGCGACCCATTAACCACCCTCCTGTGTTTATCGGTATTTTTAGTTGATATCAGTTTAAAAAGTTTGCTGTTGTCAGTCTCTGTCTCATCCCATTTAAGTTAATCTTACCAAAATCTAGAATCTTAGTTGTTGTATTTCTCCTTTTCAAACCTAACGTTAAATTCAATCATATTATGATCACTTAAGATAAATGTTGCCTTACTGTTAGATTATTAACTAAGTCAGACTCACTGCTCATTACCAAATCTAGTATGGCCTGCCCTCTTGTAAGAACAGTGTGCTAACCCAATGTGACACTCAGTATTTATATAGGGTGTTGCCTGGTAACCAACAATAGCAATTAAATGTGAAATTTGGATTATTTTGTGTTGTTCTAAGTTATATCCATCTGTTATCTACTTATAATACTTTAACAATGGTAAATGTAGTGACAGTCTGTCTGTCACACTTCAGGCTCATCACACAATATATGAAAATTCTTGTGTAATACTTTCACTTAATTATCTAAGATTACATTTCTTAAAGCAAGTCATAACTCTACCATTGTGAATCATAGAGCAAATCGAACAATGTAAAACAAGATAAAAATTGAGCCAATGAAGTTGCTCAAGGTGTTGAGGTTTTTAAACTAGTTACAAAAACATTTATTTATTTAACTCCAATGAGTGAGGAAAAACTAGTAATTGGGCAGGAATTCTAGCAACACAAAGGTGGGGACTCAGGGTGCCATCCCTGTGCCTAAATCTTGTGGCCCAAGGTGCCCCTAATATTGGACCTTGGAACTCATATCCATGAAACAGCTGAACTGCAGATAGTAATTGGTCAATAGATAGAGGTTGAATAAATAGCTTGAAGGGGATAGGGATAAGCAGACGAGACGAGAAGAGAGAGAAAGAAAATGCACAATAGGGCACAAGGCAATATGGAGAAAAGAGACTACTAAGAGAGACCTAATTTAACAATGTGTGTGCATTGCCACAAGATAATAGATTCCAGCCTGTAACTCACTATTTTATATATACGTAATATATAAAACATCTGAACCCTTCAATTTTGTTTTTCTTTTGCCCTCAATATATTTTCCCTTCTTCTTTAGTGTGGCGAGGAACCTAAGTTATAAAAGTTGCACTTTTGGGGTGAAATTTACTTTCATTGAGGTTGAAGGAATCAGGTCAGTTTTAGTGCTTGCCAGTTGCAGAATAGAAGTCCTGCTATTCTGTCCCAAGTCTGTGATTTATCCTCCAACTACAGATGACCACCATGTCCCACCACCCTTGTTTAACTCACTCAGCATTTACAGCACGTTTGTGTCTGGGTGAGTCTGGTAGTTTTGATGACAAATGTGAGATAAAGCAGCAAGTATTAACAATAATATTAATAAGACAGTATTAGCCATACTATACATGTTCTAAGCTTCTCCCTGCATAGTGATGCCAGTGTTAACTGGACTCTTTCTCCACAGGCAGCTGCTGAAGAGTGAGTTGGGTCCGTTCATCACCGACTATTTCCAGGTGAATACCTTAAACATGTTGTGTTGAAGAATCACCATAATCTCTATACACCTCACCATAATCAACCATTTGTTTACTAACTGAACTCCTTAATTAGATTCCAGCTTTTAACCCTCATCCAGGTATCTTTATCTAAACCAAGTGAAGGCCTTAACCTGCATTCCATTTGTTTGTATATAACACTTATCATTGCATTTTGTTTTTTTATTATTTGGAAGTGGATATCACTAGCTACACCAGCATTTATGGCCCATCCCTGATTGCACTTGAGGAGGTGCTGGTGAGCTGCTTCTTGAACTGCAGCAGTCCTTGTGGCGTAGGTACACCCACAGTGCTGTTAGGGAGAAATTATCACCCAGCAACAGTGAAGGAACGGCAGTACAGTTCCAAGTCAGGATGGAGAGTGACTTAGATGGAAACTGGAGGATGGTGGTGTTTTCGTATGCCTGCTGCCCGTATTTTTCTAGGTGGTAGAATTTACGGGTCTGGAGGGTGCCATCTGTCGAAGGAGCCTTGGTGAGTTGCTGCAATGCATCCTGTAGATGGTACACACTGCTGACACTGTGCGTCAGTGGTGGAGGGAGTGAATGTTGGAGGTGGTAGATCAGGTGCCAATCAAGCGGGCTGCTTTGTCCCAGATGGTGTCGAGCTGCTTGAGTGTCGTTGGAGCTGCACTCATCCAGGCAAGTGTTTTTCCCAAATATTCTTTTGAAGTGTTGGTTTGCAGATGTGTGCATCGCTGAAAGGTCAGATGGACTGTTGACACTTACAAAGTTCATAATTGATGTCATTCATCGTCCAGCTATGTTAACAATTGGCCTCTAATTACAAACTGCATTCCCAAGAAATGAAGTCAGAAATACTTTGTGTTTCCAAATATGCAAGACTCCCTTCTAAGTAATCTTGAACCAAGATGTGATACTTGAATAACTGAGAAGAGTGAAAACTGCTGATTGGCTCCCTCACTGATTAATCAAGGACACTGAGACAATAATTTAAAAAAACTTGCTCCTTTCTAAAGTGCTTTCCACAGTCCCAGCCAATTAAGTATTTTTAGAATGCAGTCACTGTCAGAATGTAGGAAACGCAACAGCTAACTTGGATATAACAAGGTCCCACAAAAAGCAATGTGATAATGACCAGATGCTAGTTGAGGAGTCAACATTGTCCAGGACACCAAGGAGGACTCCCTTATTGGTCTTCGAGTAGTGCCATGGCATCTTTTATGCCCACCTGAGATGGCAAATAGGGTTTTGCTTTAATGTTCTATGCACAAGGTAACATTTCCAATAGGACTTCAGTCCCTCAGTACTGCACTGAATTTTCAGCTTGGGTTATGCATTCAAAGTATCTGGGGTTGGACTTGAACCTACAGGCAAGCTTGCTACCAACAGAGCCACAGCTGAAACTACTAATGACTCTTACTTGGTTTAGTGGGAAGACTTTGTAGCGGCAGTCTTCCAGATCTTGTGGTGAGTGAGACTTGTCTCAATATGACTTTGTTTTGTCCTGAAAATGGGGTAATGACTGCAGACTGTACTCTGGGAATTGTCAGGTTCAATTCACAGTAAAGATGGCACTGTGCAGAATACAAATAACTATTGCTAATTGTCCCCATTCTTTATTAAATGGAGAATGCTTGTATCTTACTGTTCCATGTCAGTGGAGGCTTTGTTGGTGTTAATATTTTTCTCTTGCAAGCTTCTCTCATAATTCTCCACCCTCCTTCAAGGGTATAACCTTTCTTCAAGGATGTGGTCCAATGGATGCTGGGCACACTCCATGGAGGTCCAAGGCTTGTCTGAAATTGCATTCTGGGGATCATCAGTGTATCGCTGTCAAACAGCCACTTTGGGAATGGTCTAGTTGGGGTAGCTTCATGCCTTGGGTATCTTCAGGGATGAGGGCAGGAATGGGGACGGGCAAGGCAAATGGAGGAGGGTGAAGAGAATGAAAGAGGGTGAGGAGAATGGGGGAGGATGAGGAGAACGGAGGAGGGAGCAGTAGAATCTACGAGCAGTAGAATGGGAGGGGACAGGAGAATGAGACAGGACTGGAGAATGGAATATGGGCACGTGAATAGGAGAAGTCAAGTGAATGGCAGACTAGGAGAGGCTGGAGATATATGGGGGTGAGGAGAATGAGAGGGGAGCAGGAGAACATTTTGGGGAGGAGAATAGGAGGAGGTCAAATGCATGCTAGCAGCAGCCTGTATGAGTGTTGTGGAGCTGGGAGGAGCACTCCTGTTCCCCCCACCCCACACCTCCCCCTCCCCCAGCCTGATACACTGACAATTTTGGTAGTGGCTTCCGATGGTCCCTTTACATAACGTTTGCTGGTTAGGTCATTTCAAGAACAAAAAAAAAGCAGAGCATGCTCAGCACTGATCCGTTTAACGAAAGTTCCTTAAACAGGTATTAAGCTCCTTGAATATGTTAATGGAGGCCTTACACCTGACTAAGGGCAGCTGCCTGGGACATCTCAATATTAACTGAGGCCAAACTGCACTGGACATAGTTCAGGCTGCTTGGGCACAGGACTTAGTCTTGTGATATTGATTCATTATCCTCTGCTTGATATCTGTTACTCTTCCCAAGTTCCAGCAGTAAGTAGATATTTTTTCAGTCGCAATTATAAGAATTTTGCTACACAGAACATAACCTGGAAATGGGCCATTCAGCTCATCCATTCCATGTTGGAAATAAAAACAGAAAATGCTGGAAAAACTTACGGACTCGGAACGTTAACTCCGTTTCTCCCTCCATAGATGCTGCCAAACCTGCTGATTTTTTCCAGCATTTTCTGTTTTCATTCCATGTTGATGCTTATCCACCATTTGAGCAGCAATCCTAATCCCCATGCATTTGGTCTGCATCCTTCATGTCCTTTTCCTTCAACTACCTGTTTAACCTATTTCTAAATGTTGACAACAGGCTTCGATTCCGCAATCAGCAGCAAGCAAGGGCACTCGCCACCTACCACGAAGAAAGTCTTGCCAAGAGAATTAGTGATCCCTGTGGCTTGAACTTTATCTCCTCTCGCCATGCAATGGATTGCAGTGTTCTGTAATGGTGATGGGATTCCAGCATGGAGCTAAAGTGATATTATCAAGCTGTCCATGCAGCCAATCAATTCAAAGAATTCCCACAGACAGCCAAACAGAAAATAAAACACACTAAAATTAAATCACCTTTTGGCAATTTAACACAAAGCAAAATAAAGATTGAGTCATAACATGTGGGGTGAATGCAGGAGCTGAAATATCAGGGGAAAAAAATGATTGTAAAATATATAATTGAAAAAATCCTAACAGTGACATTTAACAAAACTGCACCAAAATAAAATTAAGTTTCCTAGGCTAGATCAGCTGTTCAGCTAGTTATTATTGAGATTGCCATTTAAAACCCAGGGCAGAATTTTTCGCTGAGCGGACGAGCATGCGCCCGATCTGCTCGAGCGTAAAATAGTGCATGATGACGTTGGTCAAGCATCCCTACATCATTGCGCACTCGCGATATTTCAGTCGGCAGGCATGTGCTAAACTCAGTTGCGTGCCTGCCAACAAATTAAGAGGGCAATTAAGCCCATTAATGGTTCAATTAACAGAGCCTTTTCGTTGCCCGTCCAACGTTATGGCTGGCGGGTGGGCGAATCGGCCAGGCGGCCTTTGCATTTTTCAAGAAACCTCATCCACAGGTGGGATGAGGTTTTCGTGATAAATTTAAACAAAAATAATTCTCTGTGGACGGCATTTTCATTACCTACATTTTCAGGGGACTGATTATGAAGCTTGCACACATTTTTCCAGTTTCCGCGGCCTTTATTTTAGGTTGTTCACGCCTTCAGCTCCCTGAGGCAGCTCTCTGCTTTCGGGGAGCTGTCTGTGAGCGCTCACCTGCGCCCATGCTGACTTCAACGCTGGCCTTCCTCCCACCCCCAACCCCGGCAACGTTGAGCATTTCAGCACGCATTTCACACTGGCTGGCTGTTAATTGGCTAGCCGGCGTGAAATCGCGGTCGGGGGGCCAACCACGGTCAGCGGACTGTTCCCCGGCCACTCCCAGGCCCACTGATTGCATGCGCCCGCCAAACTAAAAATCCTGTCCCCAGTTACAATTTATTGGAATCCCATAGCAATGTGAAAGGGGAAGTTCTCACCACGTCAATTGATTTCACTGACTGCTGGCTCCAGATGGGATGAAAGTGGGGGATGGCCCACAGTTGAGCCTGTGGCAGAGGAATGAGTGACAGACCGCAACTCCTGGATTAACATGTTCATCTGAGCTGTACTAAATTCTGAATCCTGTGGTCAGTCAGAGGGGTAATGACAGCGACCTCTAACAATTCACTGTCAAAACCTCCTGCAAAGTCTGGGCCAATGTCTCTGCTCCCGTCACAAACTCTGCCAGTGAATCCCACAGCTTCACAATCCACAGTGTAAAACACTTCTCCTGCTATCTGTCCCAAATCTTTTACATTTAGTTTTATATCATGTCCCCACATTCTAGACCTTTCAACTGCTGGAAATAGTCTGTTTCTAGCTACTCAGTCCCAGCCAATCATAACCTTAAAAATCCCTATCAAAACATCCCCTTGACTTTCAACATTCAAATGAAAAGAGCCATAATTTTTGAGTGAACTGATCTTGTGAATTATAGAAGCAAACCGCCTTTTGAACAGGAGAGAAAAACAGAGTGAAATAACAGTACTGTGAGTCACTAATCTGCCAGGCACAATACATTCTGGCTCGGCAAAATTGCACAAACCAATTGAAGAGAGTCATTTACTCTTTATCTTTTCCCTTGTTAAGGTAAGCTATAGTTGCATTTTAATAATGGGTTGAATACCTGTTATCAGTAATGAGACCAAAGTGCACTGATAATAAGGCAATAAAACGGAACCTTAGAGATAACAGCACCAGGACCAGACTTAACCCACTCCTGTAAACTACAAAGCCATGTCTTTCTGAACTCGAATAAGCAGTGTAAGGAGGACCAGAGGGTATTATTTTACTTCAGACCTCCTTTAAATCCATTGCATTGAAACATTTTCCCTTACATTGACACTTATAAGGATGTTGGCAGTATTAACAGATGAACAATTAAAATGTTTGATAAAAGCAAAAAACTGCGGATGCTGGAAATCCGAAACAAAAAAAAACCTGGAAAAACTCAGCAGGTCTGACAGCATGTTGAAGAGTCATACGGACTCGAAACGTTAACTATATTCCTCTCCGCAGATGCTGTCAGACCTGCTGAATTTTTCCAATTAAAATGTTTGTATTTATATGAGACTGTTCAAAACCATGAGGGTTCAGGACAGAGTAGATAGAGAGAGATTGTCCTCACTCGTGAAAGGACCGAGAATGAGAGGGCACAGACTTAAAGTAATTTGCAAAAGAATTTATAGCAATATGAGAAAAAATCTTCTTCCCGCAGTGAGTGGTTAAGGTCTGGAATGCACTGTCTTAGGGTGTGGTGGAGGCAGGTTCAATAGAGGCATTCAAAAGGGAATTAAGTTGTTGTTTGAAAAGGAACAATGTTCAGGGCTACAGGGAGAAGGTGGGGGAATGGGACTAACTGAATTACTCATTCGGAGAGCTGGAGACATGATGGGCTGAATGGCCTCCTGCACTGTAACAATTCTGTGATTCTGTTCCAGGCGCCATTTTAATGGAGCTAAGAAAAAAAGGGTTCATTTTATCTTCTGGGTGGCCGAGCAGGGCTGCCCACCTGAGAGCTGTTCCATTGTTGAAATAGAATCGGTCAGCTACTCCCCCAACAACAGGCCACCCAACCAGTGCTGCTTGTCAGATTGGAGTCGGTGCAGTATTAGGCAGCTCAGAGTCCAGTCGACCAGCAGCATGGTAAGTCCTGTTGGAGTGGGAGGATGGGGGTGTGATTGTGCAGTGAGGGAGAAGTCCTGGCAAGGGAGCCACCCGGATTATTTTTATGGGACTTGGTGGGGTGGGGGTTCCCTCATGCTCCTAGAAAAAAACAGTTTAAAGCTTAACATTCTAGGGCCTCTGGGCTTCATTGGGAGTGGACCTGGTTGGAAAATGCATCATTGGACCCTGGTTTGCATATTGAAAGAGGCCACGTGACTGAAATGGGCGGGTGCTTTGGTCACCTGTTCATAGGTCCTGTCAAAATGTTGCTGGCCAGAGCATCAATATTATTGAGGCGATCGGTCTACCAACGCCACTTAAGGCCATTGCCTCCCTGTTAACACAGATTTCAGCAGCAAGTTAAAATTGGCCCCATTGAATGGTAAAATATTGGTCATAACTGTTCGGCAACCTGTCTAACTCGGCTTCAAACTTGTTTCTCTCCCCTTACCTCTCCCCTTACAAGGAGATTGCATGCCTGGGGCTGGAAGAATGTTTTGAATGGGACAGGTTTGATGGACAAAGGTCTATTCCCCTCCTTTCCCATATGGAAACTAATGTTTCAGAGTTCCTCCTGTCGGGAACCAGCTGAAAGAACAAAGGACACTTAAGACACCCAGCACAGTAACAGGGATCAGACACATCCCAATCTCCTGCAGAGACACTGGAGATCCAACCTAAACAATATTGGTTTCAAATCCATGAGCCAACTTGCTGAAAGTTATGTGGAGGACTCTAACTCGGGAGCCAGGCACATCAGTGTTCCCCAATGATTCCCCCGAAGATGAGACACATCCCAGTCTCCCACTGAATCATGCCACTTTTCAACAGCAGCCTCTTGCTAAAACATGATGGTCGGACTCCAATGACTGATCTGCATATTTAAAGAATGACCCCACTAGTTTCCAGGCATTTCCCTCTTGCCTTCTCTCAAGCACAGGTTAAGGTTGGACGTTGTGGAAAGGCAGGAGATAGATACAGGTCTGGGCCATTGTAACTGTCAGGATCAGCTGGAAGGACAGGATTAAATTTGGAAATCAAGATCTTCCAAAAAGGGAAAAAAATAAAGCAACGCAAGTAAAATATATGTCTTGAAAAATAACTGTTGAAGCTTTCGTTTTGGCCACAGAACAAATACCCTCGAAAATGACGTGACCTTTTAACCAGACCACACATACACTTTGCATTTGGTTGCTTCTGTTTACACAATTTCTTTGTTCTGTTGCTTCGATCAAACACAGTATGTACATTGTTTATTCCGTTCAGTTTGTGGACTCTTTCTGAACAAATTAGACATTTCAATCTCCTCATAGTGTGCCCTGATTGTAGTCTTTACACTTGGCAGCACTAACTCTGCACAGTGAAACAAATAATTAGACTGAAATGGTTGGAGTTCAGTGGTTGCCAGGACTGGATGTGACCAGTGACTGAAAGCTGGCTGTTAGGAGATGGATCAACCCTGGTTCAATGAAAGGTGCAGGAGGGAATGCCAGGAGCAGCACCAGGCATGCCTAAAAATGAGGCGTCAACCTGGTGAAGCTATAACACAGACTACGTACATGCCAAACAGCATAAGCAGCAAGTGATAGACAGAGCTAAACGATTCCACAACCAACAGATCAGATCTAAGCTCTGCAGTCCTGCCACATCCAGTTATGAATGGTGGTGGACAATTAAACAACTTACTGGAGGTGGCGGCTCCACAAATACCCCCATCCTCAATGATGGAGGAGCCCAGCAGAGCAGTGCAAAAGATAAGGCTGAAGCATTCAAGACAATCTTCAGCCAGAAGTGCCGAGTGGATGATCCACCTCGGCCTCATCCTGAGGTCCAAAGTATCACAGAAGCCAGTCTTCAGCTAATTCGATTCACTCCACGTGATATCAAGAAAAGGCTGAAGGCACTGGGTACTGCAAAGGCTATGGGCCCTGACAATATTCCGGCAATAGTACTGAAGATTTGTGCTCCAGAACCTGCCGCACCCCTAGCCAAGCTGTTCCAGCACAGATACAACACTGGCATCTACCCAGCAAAGTGAAAAATTGCACAGGTATGTCCTGCACACAAAAAGCAGGACAAATCCAACCCGGCCAATTACCGCCCTATCAGTCTACTCTTGATCATCAGTAAAGTAATGGGAGGGGTCATCAAAAGTGCTATTAAGCAGCATTTAATTAGCAATAACCTACTCACTGACACTCAGTTTGTGTTCCGCCAGGGTTACTCAGCTCCTGACCTCGTTACAGCCTTGGTTCAAACATGGACAAAAGAGCTGAACTCCCAAGGTGAGGTGAGAGTGACTGCCCTTGACATCAAGGCAGCATTTGACCGAGTGTGGCATCAAGGAGCCCTAGCAAAACTGGAGTCAATGGGAATCAGGGGGAAAACTCTCCACTGGTTGGAGTCATACCTAGCACAAAGGAAGATGCTTGTGGTTATTGGAGGTCAATCATCTCAGTTCCAGGACATCACTGCAGGAGTTCCTCAGGGTAGTGTCCTTGGCCCAATCATCTTCAACTCCTTCATCAATGAACTTCCTTCCATCATAAGGTCAGAAGTGGGGATGTTCCCTGATGATTGCACAATGTTCAGCACCATTTGCAGCTCCTCAGATACTGAAGCAGTCCATGTCCAAATGCAGCAAGACCTGGACAATATCCAGGCTTGGGCTGATAAATGGTAAGTGACATTCACTCCACACAAGTGCCAGGCAATGACCATCTCCAACAAGAGAGAATCTAATCATCGCCCCTTGATGTTCAATGGCATTACCAGTGCTGAATCCCCCACTATCAACATCCCGGGGGCTACCATTACCAGAAACTAAACTGGACTAGCTATATAAATACTGTGGCTACAAGAACAAGTCAGAGGCTAAGAATCCTGTGGCGAATAACTCACCTCCTCACTCCCCAAAGCCTGTCCACCATCTACAAGGCACAAGTCAGGAGTGTGATGGAACACTCCCCACTTGCCTGGACAAGTGTAGCTCCAACAACGCTCAAGAAGCTTGACACCATCCAGGACAAAGCAGCCCCTTGATTGGCACCCCATCCACAAATATTCATTCCCTTCACCACCTACGTACAGTGGTAGCAGCGTGTACCATCTACAAGATGCACTGCAGGAACTTACTAAGCCTCGTTAGACACCACCTTCCAAACTCACAACCACTACCACCTAGAAGGACAAGGGCAGCAGACACATGGGAACACCACCACCTGGAAGGTCCCTTCCAAGCCACTCACCACCCTGACTTGGAAATATATCGCTGTTCCTTCACTGTCGCTGGGTCAAAATCCCAGAATTCCCTCCGTAACAGCACTGTGGGTGTCCCTACACCACATGGACTGCAGCGGTTCAAGAAAGCAGCTCAAGGACAATTAGGGATGGGCAATAAATGCTGGCCTAGCCAGCAACGCCCACATCCCATAAATGAGTAATAAAAAAAGACTAGAAAGCAGCCAGCCATGATTATAATTAGATTATATACCATTTCCACATACAGCCCTGTTGTTAACTAATATTAAATTCTTAGTATATTCTTAAGTTTATCTAGGATCGCCTTTGCTTCCCAACTGTTATAATATCCCCCTAGATTTCTACTGCTGCCATTTCCATCCCTTAGCCTCCAATGTATAGTGAGGTAGAGTGTGGAATTTTCCCATTGAAGGCGGGGTTGGAAGCAAACAGCACGGGGGAAGATCCCAGCAGGATCCCAACCTCTGCCTATTTTCCCCGGGGCAGGATTGAATGAGAGTGGGGAACCCTCTCGGATCTGTCAGGTCAGTCATTAAGAAGTGGTGAGGTGGTTAAGAAGCAAAATATTATCTGTTTTAATGCACAATCCTGAATTTCCCAGCCCATGAAACCTATTTCCCAATCAGTCAGCAACTCTCCAGGGTTACCGAGGAGGGTACACAGAAGGAAGAGTTTCTTCAGTGGAATTGACAAGCTGGGAAGGCTTTACCAATGAAACTGAGGAGCTCCAGCCATGGCCATTGAGCAACTGCTGTTCAAAGCACTTTTTCTCTCAGAGATTGTTTTCACTGCTTGACAGGTGATCGCTAACTGCTCGGAAGATGCTTCACCTGACTTGTGCTACACTCACTTTCATTTCCCAGCTTCCAGCCTTCACCACAGCATAGGAGCAGCTTATTAGCTCCACCATCCACACCTGCTGAGGGGCAAAAGCAGAGACCAGACAACTGCCAACAGCTCCAGCAGCAGCAGGAACAACACCAGTAGCAGCACCAGCTGCGTTCTCCTCAGCCAAAGGGCAGAGGGGTGGACACTGAGGTTGAGCTCAAAGGAGGCGAGACCTCCAACACAGGGTCTACAGGCAGGGGATCAGCCCTCTCGACATGTCTGAGCCCCAGTGCTTCAGGAGGCTGTCTCTCATGGCAGGTTTCTACAGACATCCTGGAACATGACCTCCTTCCCAGTGGAGCATGTGGGCATGTGTTGACAATAGCCAAGAAGGTGCTTATCACTGAAGGGCCAACCCCCCACTGCCCCGCAGCCTTCTTCTCCCCACCACCCTCCAAAATCCTCTTCTCTGCTTTTTGCCAATTTTGTAGTCTCTTGCAAGGAGAGCAGGCGAAGAGAGAGAAGAGTGAGTGATGGTAATGGCCTGTACAGAGAGGAGAGGGGGGCACCATTTGATGAGGGTGAGTGTGAGTGTTGGCTGCTCAGATGGAGATGTGAGTTGCTTGGAGAGAGAGGAATGAGTGTAGCTGAAAGCTGTATTCTCATTAGATCAAAAGATTACAAGAAATAGGGGCAGGTGTAGGCCATTCAGCCCATCAGTCCTGCTCTGCCATTCAATATGATCATGGCTGATTAGGTCTGATGGCTTGGGTTTTTGGTTATAGTTTTATGGCTAAACACATTTTTGGGGAGCATTTACATCCCACTGTTGAAAGAGTTTTGAGTCTTGTTGGTAGTAACGTGAGGAGGAACTTTTTTTTAACGCAGTCGCTGGTAATGTTCAGGAACTCACTGCCCACCCGTGTGGCGGAATTGGAAACAATCAATGATTTCTAAAGGAAATTGGACAGGCACTTGAAGGTGATATGCCTGCAGGGGTACACGGTTCCAGTAGAGGAGTGAGACTGACTGGATTACTCCATGGAAAGCCGACATGGACTTGATCGACTGATTGGTCGCCTTCTTTGCCATAAATGACTCTATGACTCTGTACTCTGATTGTGGCCTTAACACCACTTTTTTGTCTACCCTTGCGATAAACCTTGACTCAGGAGTGCTGTACAGAAGAATGTTGGAACAGTCAGAATGTGGGTCTTGGCACCTGACAGTGTTCTGTCACTCACCTTTCCTGCTCTCCTGAGGTTGGTCCTCCTCTTGCTGCTCTGTCACCAGGTTTGAGGGACCACACTCCTACTGCTCACTTGCTCGCCCACCTCCATTGATGCCTGCTTGGTTAGAGAGGCTGGCCTCTTCCTCCCATCCTGGGGAGAGCTCGCCTCATGACAATCCTTCAGATCCCAGAGCAGGACACCCGGGTAAGAGTGAAAGGGACTATGCCATGTTTCAGAGAAGCTCACCAGCCTGTAACAGCTACAGGACACCCGGGTCAGAGTGAGAGACCCAGGGAGCAGCTTTCCCAGGATTCTTCTTCATTCCTGTAGGAATTTGATCATTTTAATTCTTATTTGCCCTTTGCCTTCCTGATTACCTTTTTAACTTCTTTGCTGACTCACTATTTTCCCTTTACATTTCCTATCCTGTGTTTACATACTTATACTTAGGACTGAGATGAGGAGAAAATTCTTCACTCAAAGGGTTGTAGATTTGTAGATCATTGGAATTCTCTACCCCAGAGAGCTGTGGATTTTCAGTCATTGAGTAAATTCAAAATAACATTTTGAATGCTAGAAGAATTAAAGAATATGGACATAGTGCAGGAACCTGGGATTGAAGTAGAAAATCAGTCATGATCGTGTTGAATAGAGGAGCAAGCTTGAAGGGCTGAATGGCCTAAACCTATTCTTATTCCAGAGTCAAGGTGAGAGTGACATCAAGGCAGCATTTGACCGTGAGTGGCATCAAGGAGCCCTAGCAAAACTGGAGTCAATGGGAATCAGGGGGTAAACTCTCCGCTGGTTGGAGTCATACCCAGCACAAAGGAAGGTGGTTGTGGTTTTTGGACGTCAATCATCTCAGTTCCAGGACATCACTGCAGAGGTTCCTCAGGGTAGTATCCTAGGCCCAACCATCTTCAGCTTCTTCATCAATGACCTTCCCTCCATCGTAAGGTCAGAAGTGGGGATGTTCACTGATGATTGCTCATTGTTCAGCATATACTGTCTCCATATACAGCAAGACCCGGACAACATTCGGGCTTGGACTGATAAGTGGCAAGTAATATTGGCACCACACAATTGCCAGACAATGACCATGTCTAACAAGAGAGAATCTAACCATCTCCCCTTGATGTTCAACAGCATTGCCATCGCAGAATCCCCCATGATTAATATCCTGGGAGATTACCATTGGCCAAAACCTAACTGAACCAGCTCTACAGATAATGTGGCTACAAGAGCAAGTTAGAATTTAGGAATTATTCAGCAAGTAACTCATCCTCTGACTTCCCAAAGCTTGTCCACTATCCACAAGGCACAAGTCCGCTTACCTGGATAAGTATAGCTCCAATATTAGTCAAGAAGCTCGACACTATCTAGGACAAAACAGCCCACTTGATGGACCTTCCACCTTCTTTAACATTCACTCCCTCCATCACTGATGCATAGTGGTAGCAGTGTGTGCCATCTACAAGATGCACTGCAGCAACTTGCCAAGGTTCCTTCGACAGCACCTTCCAAACCCGTGACCTCCACCACCTAAAGGGACAAGGACAGCTGATACATGGGAACATCACCACCTGCAAGTTCCCCTCTAAGCCACACACCATCCTGACTTGGAAATATATCATCGTTCCTTCACTGTCACTGGATCAAAATCCTGGCATTTCCTCTCTAACAGCACTATGGTGTAGCCACATCCCATGGACTGCAGACGTTCAAGAAGGCAGCTCACTACCACCTTCTCAAGGACAATTAGGGAAGGGCAATAAATGCTGGCCTAGCCAGCGAAGCCCACATCCATGAATTAGCCTAAGAAATAAATGTTATGTTCTTATACACTTTAGAAATGCCTTTCTCTTTAGTTTCAATTTTATTCTTTATATCTTTACTTATCCATGGCATCTCATTTGTGACTAATTTGTTTCTTTTTTTAATGAAAAGAAATCTGAAACCCCAGTTTTTTACTGAAATATGAGGCCACAACATTCCATGTTTTAAACAGAATTTTTTTTTTACTTTACAAGAGTCAAACATAGCAAACACTAAATACTGTCTTAGGTAATCTCCTATACTTTAAAACACGGAATCAGCATAAATTAAACATGAATTAACAGGCAAATTGCAGTCAGTTATAAACTATAAATTACACATAAAATAGCTCATACAATGAAGACAGATCTTCTGAATTGGCTGGGCAGTCAACTCAGCCAATCTCAAGAACAAAGTCCTTCAAAATTCTGTCTTCCTCATGAGGAATTTCAGCTCCTCTCCCTCTAGGATGTAGTCTGATCCCCAGCTGGCAGCAGCGCACAGCCAACCCAAGTTCCTCGGACATAGGGTCTTCACCACAAATAGCCCATATCTGCAGAACCTCCTCAACTCGGTCTGGATGGAGTAGATCCACCAACATTGTCTTCCAGTAACAGAAACAGCTGCAGCAACTGTGGCCCAGATTGTTGCCATAACAGAGAGGCTGTCCGTTGTGGCAAAATTAACAGAAATACCCAAAAATTGGAAGTCCCGCCCCCTGAACATGGCAATTCCCTTTTTCACAGGGGCAGGATTGGGGACAGGGTGCATTTTGCACATGCATGATGGCAGCTGGCCATTTAAGGCATTGGCTACCTCCACTGATGTGGGACTTTGTTAGGGCAGGATTGTGAAACCTGAAATGTGCAGATTAGACCAGGTAAGGGCAGGTATTAACTTTGTGGATTCATTTGGATAGTCAGTCGTAGTTTGCTCAGTACATTGGAGGGTCAGTTTCCTTTCTCAGTTTGCTTTTTCAATTAGGGTCTGTCTTAAAAAATATAAGTTTTGCCCACAGATTCCATCATACTCCTGATGATCTCTCCTTTAAATATTACCATTTTTCTTCTACTTCTTGGTCAACATTTTTCTCTGGTTTGTCTTCCTTCATTCTGTCCTCATTCTCTCATAGTTGCCCTTTATCCAACCTATACTTTCGCCTTTATTTATCCCCCCTCAACCATTATTTTAAATTATATTTTGATCACCATTCCCTGGATGCTCCACACCTGCTTCCTCCTCATTCTTGGATCAGCAAGTAGTTTTGTACAGATTTGCACTGATACAGTGCATTTCATAATCTCAGTACGTCCCAAAGCATTTTACTGCCAATAAAGTATTTTTAAGTGGAGTCACTGTTGTTAAATAGGAAACCTTAAAGCCAATTTGCACACTGTGAACTCCCACAAACAGCAATGAAACAAACAAACAAATAATCTGTTTTATAAAGAAAGAACAACTTGCATTTATAAAGTGTTTTTCCCAACCACTGGGCATCTCAAAGCATTTTACAGCCAGTGAAGTACTTTTCTAATGTGTAGTCACTGTTGTATTGTAGGAAGCCTGGCAGCCAATTTGCATGCAGCAAACTCCCACAGATAATGATGTGATAAATGACCAGATAATTAGTTTCTTGATGTTGGATGGGAAAAGAAAAAAACTTTCATTTATAAAGCACCTTTCTCGACCACCAGACATCTCAAAGCACTTAACGGCCAATGAAGTACTTTTGAAGTGTTGTCACTGGTGTAATGTAGGAAACACAGCAGCCACCTTTCACATGGCAAACTCCCACAACAGCAATGTCATAATGACCAGATAATATGCTTTTGTAATGTTGATTGAGGGACAAATATTGGCCAGGACACCAGGAGAACTCTCCTACTCTTCATCAAACAGCACTGTAGAATGCACAATTTGCATATATGAAGCAATCAACTGTTTTATCTGGTGTGACATTCCCTTTGATTTTCAGATGTTCTCTTTCTTTTTCTCATTGGTAGAAGCATCTTCTTTCAAAAGGCTTGATCTTGATGGAAGAAAAGGTGCGAGTCTGTGAAGGTTGGTATGACATCTGTAAAACAGAAGGGATTGATGTTTTAGAGTTGAAGATTAAACACATTACTTAGCTCCAGGACCATATGAATTGATCTACATAAGATAATAACAAAAAACTGTGGATGCTGGAAATCCAAAACAAAAACAGAATTACCTGGAAAAACTCAGCAGGTCTGGCAGCATCGGCAGAGAAGAATAAAGTTGACGTTTCGAGTCCTCATTACCCTTCAGCAGAACTGAGTAAAATTAGGAGAGGGGTGAAATATAAACTGGTTTAAGGTGGGGGGGGGGGTGTGTTGAAGGTGGTGATATTATTTAAGAGAATGTGCTAATTAAGAATGGATGGCAGGACACACAAGGTACAGCTTTAGTGGGGGTGGGGTGAAATAAGACTAACAGGGCATAAAAGGTATAAATTTAAAAATAATGGAAATAGGTGGGAAAAGAAAAATCTATATAAATTATTGGAAAAAACAGAAGGGAGGGGGAAGAAACGGAAAAGGGGTGGGGATGGAGGAGGGAGTTCAAGATCTAAAGTTGTTGAATTCAATATTCAGTCCGGAAGGCTGTAAAGTGCCTTGTCGGAAGATGAGGTGCTGTTCCTCCAGTTTGCGTTGAGCTTCACTGGAACAATGCAGCAAGCCAAGGACAGACATGTGGGCAAGAGAGCAGGGTGGAGTGTTAAAATGGCAAGTGACAGGGAGGTTTGGGTCATTCTTGTGAACAGACCGCAGGTGTTCTGCAAAGCGGTCGCCCAGTTTGCGTTTGGTCTCTCCAATGTAGAGGAGACCGCATTGGGAGCAGCGAATGCAGTAGACTAAGTTGGGGGAAATGCAAGTGAAATAAATGCTGCTTCACTTGAAAGGAGTATTTGGGCCCTTGGACGATGAGGAGAGAGGAAGTGAAGGGGCAGGTGTTGCATCTTTTGCGTATGCATGGGGAGGTGCCGTAGGTGGGGGTTGAGGAGTAGGGGGTGATGGAGGAGTGAATTGATCTAAGTTTGATACAGTCTGCTCCTTTGAATTCAATGCCCCTTAATTCAAAACAACTGAGAATTCCATTTATTGAGCACCAAAGTTCCGCTTTGCTGTGCTCTTTGCATTGCTTAATTCAAATTATTGGATAACTTAATCTCTTTTTGCAAAAAATGGCATTCAATAATGACGTCTAGAATGTATTTCATTCAGTTCAGTATGAAGCAACACGAAGTTACAATCAAACCATTAACATTATTTCTCTGATAAACAATGCTGAGTGAAAGCTCAGCAGTTAATCGCATGTGTTCTAGTGTAAAATGAGATTGTTAAACGTGCTCAGTGTATCCTGCTCAATGTACAATAAGCAGCTGCTATTACATATACCAATGGCTGCTGTCTACTAAACTGTAAGCATTTGGAAAGCTAATATTAGTCAGGCCCATGTTTAAAATGCTGGCGAGATGAATACATATTAAATGTAACACCAGCTAGTTACCTCAAAAGCACAGGCTCCACTCGCCAAATAGAAAAGCATCTAGCCTACAACTCGTTCCACTGTTCAGGCAGTTTACGGAGAGGCAGCAATAGGATTCGGGCAGACATCTGGAGAGAGTCAGAGAAATGGGGCCCAGACTAGTAACAACTCTGAACTTCAATTACAAGATGCCAGTCTTTGCTTTATAAGCACAGAGAGGGAGAGCAGCTTTCCGGTGGGGACAATGTTAGACTGTGATTGCAGATGGAGTGCAACAAATGTTATAGCCCAACCCCCATCTAATCATTGTGATCATTCTAATGGATGGGTTGCTGATTTGGAAAAGACTGGCTGATCATTGTGATCTAATGATGACTGCCAGCAGCAATCACAGGGGGAATTCTACTGAATTGTTTTGGCCACTCTAGCTTTCCAGCCTCTAGTTACTAATTGCACTTGTCAAATATTAACTGAATATATTGTCAGTCATGATTAGCACATGTACTTTTAATGGGGCTGCAAGCATAGTTAGTTTATACAACAGTCTTTTTAACTGTTAGTTCAGTTCTAATCCATCCTTTAATGATGACAGTCTCCATGGGCAGAATTATACATTCCCCCACAGGCGGGTTTGTAGGTTCCCACCTGCCCTGACTGCTCCGCAATGTTACACTGAGACGAGTGAGGCCTAGGCCGACCCGCCCGCCTTGCCCCATTTGAGGCTCTTAAGTAGCCAATTATTGGCCGTTTCCTGCCCAGCCTTGATTTTCAGGCTGGCGGGAGGAGTTGAGGGGTAGGGGGAGAAGCCTAAAATTAACCCTGTTCAGGCCATGGATGGGAAGTTGGGCAGAAGAGGAGGGATGCAGCGTGGAGGGGGGAGCTATCCACTGCAGCTTCTGGTGCTGCAGGGACTAGAGAGCTACCAGCCAATCAGATTGTCCTGCAGCTCTCTGAGGTGGGACATCCTCCCGACTGAGGGGCAGAAGTCCCGCCTCCAGCCAATTAACGCTCATTGAAGTGGAAATGGCTGTGGGGCAGTCTGTACGGGCAGGGATATGTTTGGCGCTGACTCCTCGGATGGCGGGAAGGGAAACTCCGCCATCCGGAACATCCCAGCCCATGTTATGTCAGCTGGAAGTCTCAATCTTCTTCCTGGTGGATACAAACCCACAGCCCAACGTTACTCAGAATTGTCAGTCTCAAAGAGGTCACGGGAATAGTAATGAAGTCAATAGACTGGGCCTCCAATGCAGTAGGGAGTGTTTATCTGAGTTTCAGATTAAGAAAGACCTGTATTTAAAGGAAAATTTACATTGATATAGCACTTTCCATTTGCTGGATGGCCAGAGCACTATACAAGCAATGATGTACTGGTGAAGTGAAGGCACTGTTGTAATGTAGAAAATGCTGCAGCCAATTTACACACAGCAAGCTCCTATAGAATCATAGAAATTTATAGCATGGAAGGAGACCATTTGGTCCATTGTGTTCACACTGGCCAACAAGTAGCCATCCAGCCTAATCCCTTTTTTCAGTTCTTGGTCCATAGCCTTGTAGGTTAAAGCACTTCAAGTGCATTTCCAAGTACTTTTAATTGTTATGAGGATTTCTGCCTTTACCGCTCTTTCAGACAGTGAGTTCCAGAGCCTCACCTCTGGATGAGAAAGATCCCTCTTGAATCCCCCCTAAACCTATGCCCCATATTATGGACCCCTCAACCAAGGGAATGGGGCCTTCCTATCCATTCTATCCAGAGCCCTCCTTATTTTGGACTCTTAAATTAGATCCCCCTTCAGCCTCTTGTGTTCCAGAGAAAACAACTCTTGCCTATTCAATCTTTCCTGTTAACTAAAATTCTCCAGCCCAGGCAATACCCTCAGGGAACATCTTCGTAAACCTGCCCTGTACCCTCTCTAGTGCAGTCACATCCTTCCTCTGGTGCAGTGGCTACAAAAAGAAATGTGATAATGACCAGATCATCTGTTTTGGTGATTTTGGCTGAGGGATAAAATTGACCAGATCACCTGGTAGAATCACGAGACCCTCTGCTCTTCTTCAAAATAGTACCAAAGGATGTCTTATAATCCTGAGAGGGAAGCTGAGGCCTCAGTCCAACATGCGACCTGACACATACGCCTCCAACACTGCAGCACTCCCTCAGTATTGTACTGAAGTGTCAGCCTAGATTTAGGTTACAATGCACAATTTGGGTAAAGAGAGAGGCTTATCCTGCCTTTAAATAGTGTGATACCTCATCAAGAAACAGGGGGAAAAAATTAGGAAAAATCATGTTCCTCAACATGGCTTCCTTCATTTAGAAAGAATTGTTTAATTGAATCAATTGGATGAAGCTTGTTTGCGGCTCAGCAGTTCCCACTAGAGGTTTTCTACCATTCACAGTTGCTCATGTCTCTCTTCATTTTTTGTTCTCAGGTGAAAATCTTTTGGAAGCTTTAACAAGAAGTTGGGATAATTTCTTCACTGAAATCCTACCCATGTTACAGGCCATATTTTACCCTGTGCAGGTAAAGAATGAATATGCATCAGATAAAGGCTATGGTTGGTGATGTGTGGTCTGCTTCCACTGCAAATATAGCAGGGGTAAGCTGGCTGGGACCCAAGGCCCCGGTTTGATATCAGGGCAGTGCTGAGTCAGATGATCTCGGCCATGGTGGTAACAGCAGTGTAACTTTCAGTCTGAGCTAGGGAGGGGTAAAATATCCAGCATTCCTTACCACAGTGACATCTGTTGGAAAATGTTATGTGAGCACGTGTGTGTGTGCCTGATTTTCACAATGGTATGTATCGGCCTGTCTGTCTGTGCGTGCGTGTGTATGTTTGTGTGAGCATGTGTCAGGATGTTGCTTTAAGCTATGGTTTCCCACCAATCGGGCTCAGACATGAAAGAATGGCAAAGTGGGTGAAGTGGCAAAGATTGCACATGGAGCCGCACACACAGCCAGGAAAGGTGGGACCGGGAAATTAGGAGAGCAGCCAAAAGTCCATTGACTTTGAGCGGAAACTTGCAGTCCTGCCAATAGAATCTTTATACTCGGGGAAGGAATGCTGCAGCCAGCACCTTAGTTAATGGCTTTGTGCAAATGTTACACAACCATGTTCCATTATCCTTTCTTTCAGGATGCCTTTTAATGCTTTACCCACAACAGAAGGTGGTACATTTTCCTGACTCGTTGGGGACTCCCAACCATAGGAGGGTTTCTCTCCCCCTACTTATCAAATTCCCCATGATGACCATTCTCCTATTATCGTGGATAGAGGCTCTCTCTCTTCCCCATGGGTAACAGCCTTGCTCTGTGGAGCCATGGTAATGCTCTTCATTATCCCTGCGCCCATGTGCCACCACCCTTGTTCCACCTTACATGTTAAAAACTGTGAGCCTACTGAACGAGTCCAAACTCAATGGATTTTTCTGCTCTGGCTTCTCCATTCTCCCCCAGGGCAGTCACTCACTTTATATGGGATAATGTGCATGTGCTCTCAGACCAGGATTCCGGGTCACGTAACACCTTTAAAGAGAACAGGATCCATGGCTGCTGAGAAGGGGAATGAAGGTTATGGAGATGCTAACAGGAATGACAATATCTTCCGGCCACTCATAAGAGAATAAGAACATAAGAAATAGGAGCTGGATTAGGCCATTTGGCCATTCAAGCCTGCTCCATTATTCAATACAAAAATGGCTGATCTTCCACCTCAACTCCACCTTCCTGCTTTATCGCTATATCCCTTAATTCCCTTAGTGCCAAAAAATCTATCAATCTGTGTCTTGAATGCACTCAATGTCTGAGTATCCACATCACTCTGAGATAGAGAATTCTGAAGATTCAAAACCCATTGAATGAAGAAATTTCTCCTTATCTCAGTCCTAAATGGCTGACTCCCTTATTCTGTTCTAGACTCCCCAATAGGGGAAACATTTTCTCAGCATCTACTCTGTCATGACTTTTAAGAATTTATTATATTTCAATTTGATCACCTCTCATTCTTCTAAACTCCAGGGAATAAAGGCCTAGTCTAGTCAATCAAGTATGTCCTTCCTTAGGTAAGGAGAACACACTGTGCACAATGCTCCAGGTGTGGCCTCACCAATGACCTGTAAAATTGTAGTCAGAAATATCACAATATGACACTCTAAACGTGACACGTTATCCAAGTTTAGTGATCCTCTCGATCCTCATTTGGTTTATCCATGAAGCTGCTAAGCCACAATGGGACAGAAAGGTCTAGATTGAGCCCTTGGTCTATGCTGAGTTTGGTGTTGGGAGGGTGGAGGAAGGCTACAATTGGCCTCACTGCCCATGGCCATGGAGGGACAAATTGGCCAAGTCACAACTTTTCCTAGTCACAACTTGGGGGTGCCTGCTGGATGTGCCCATTAGAGGGTACCGGATGAGGTGAAGACAAACTGCAGTTACAATACTCCTCACCGTTACTCAAGTCTGCACGGATAGGAGGTCCATAATAATAACAACTGCCTCCCATTCCCCAGCCAGGAATTACTGTCTTCTGGAAAGACGGGTAGAAAGGAAAATTGGTGGAGGAAACATAAACTAAATGTATGAGTTTTATTGGTGCTGGCTGACAGAGAATCAATCCCCCCTCACTAACCATCACACACATATTCTGATTCCTACAGTGATGGTGAGTCACAGAGACAAATCATTAAAATATGCTGATCCAGAACATTCGCTGAGGTCATGCCTTCGACTGAGTAGAATTTAGGAAAATACAGGTAACCATATTGGCACAGATGAAATAAACGAGAACAGGTTTTATTCCACAGCCACGGAATTATTGTAAAGGAGGTTGTACAGAAAAGGAAATGACTGTGAGTCTTTGAAAGGGATCAGCATCACACCCTCGGGGCAGCTCTGAGTTCTGCGTTCAATCCTTGTTGGTGCATACAAAGTATCTGTAGATGTACGCAAATCCCACTCTTGATGACAGGAGCCTGTGGAGAAAGCATCTGGATTTCAGCTCATCACTTCCTCCCAAAGGCTGTGCTGTGACCTGCTCTGTGAGAATCCCTCCATGATGTCTTAAGCACTTGAGGGCACAGAATGTTGCTAATCTAATGTTTGCACCTTCCGGCTCTTGTTATAAGATTTAAAGTTATTCTAGATGGTGCAGTAAGCACACATCTATAACAACATTAAAATCCTTAGGCCTGCATGCACATCCTGTCTGTGCCACTTGCCTGTTGTCACATACTTGTCACACAGCCTGTGTCAACTTGCTGTTATAAATTCCTTTGTCCTCATTTGTAATGGAAACTGCCGATGCAAACTCTTCAGTTAGCAGCTTGAATCAGTACTACACACGGTACTACACACGGTACTACCTGTGATGTATAAGCGAAAGGGGGCGGTAACGTGGAGGTACAGAGAAAGGGCTGGGCAAAAGTATTTGAAGGACCGACCACTCTGTGTCCAGACAACAAACCGTCCCCCTCGAAAAATCCAATTCTTTTCACTATATGAGGATTGTTGTTCTTGTACAGATACTTAGCATGCTCGTATTGCACTCCTCTCTCTGTGTAATGTGTTTATTCAACGTGTTAAATCTCTGTACAATGGCATTGACAAAGTGATCTCCAGCCAAGCAGGATCTTCTAGCCCCGCCCGCCCGCCGCCAGGATCGTCCGGTCCTCCCCAAAGTCAATGGGCTTTTGGCTAAGCTGCGGAATCTCCCGCGGTGGGTCCCACCACAACAGGGCTGGAAAATCCCAGCCAGAAAGAGTTACAACTTTGCATGACAAGAGGCAGAAAGTAACTTTGATGTATGGTCCTTTCATTAGGGGCAGGAACTAACCATTCGTCAGATGGCTCTGCTTGGCTTCCGAGACCTGGTGCTGTTGAAGGTAAATCTGGAGCAGGTGCTTCACCAGCCTCACACCGATGTACCTCCATCCATCACACAGATGCTGCTAGTGCTTCAGGTAAGAGATTCATGTGGACGGGCCTAGTTTAGGTAGGCTAAAGCATGAAGCTCCTTTTCGGAATGTAACCAGGCTGGTTGGGTGCCTAGAGGATTACCAGATGTTCAGGTTTTCAAGCTGAGATGCTGCAGGTTCTTCAAGTGCAGCCACTACGATCTGGAGGAGTTGACACTAAGGGCCGGGCTTTCATGGAGCCAGATCGACTCCAGAGGCCTTTAAAAATGGCAAGTGAGACCCGATTCTGGGATTCCCGCCCCCATTCCCTGATCCCCCAGTGTTCGTTGCTGTGAGATAAGGGTGCCGGGAGCGAGCCCAGACCCTGTACCCATCACTTGCCCAGTTCCGTTGCCAGGGTTGGCACCTCACTCCACCCCATCCCCCTCCCCCCACCTCCACAATTTTCATGACGTTGGGCCAGCTTCTTAAGCACATGTGGTTCACGGCCTCACAGAGGAGACGTGAACCATAGTCCAGGCCTAGGATCTGCTTCTAACTCCTGTGGCCAAGTTTCTTCTCTGCCCACCCCTTGCCACATTTTTCTGTCAGTTTTTCTGCTGTCAGCAGCTGTTGAGCCCTTGCTGGTATCCAGTCACACAAACACTAGACACAGTCTGCTACTTTATACAACTAGCTGCTTTCAGCTGTAAGTCTTAATAATGGATTGGGGCAGCTGTGCTACTATAGTAGGCCAAACCCCACCCTGCCCATCCTGTCCTTAGGCAATGTTCCCTCACACATACACAAAGGCTGAAAGGTCAGTTTTACTGCCAGGCGGAAAGTAGCTGGACATTGGCAGCCTGCCTTTCTGGGCCCAGCCTTAGCTGGCTCCAGTGGAATTCAATGGGAAGGAGTGTAATCAGGAGGTTTGAAAATCAGGAGGTGTGCAGATCATGATGGGTGCAAATCATGATGGATGCAGATCGGGAGGCGTGTAATTGTAATGGGGTATAATCGAATGGTGTGTAAATCGAATGGTATGTAAATCGAATGGTATGTAAATCGGGATGTGTGTAAACCGGGATGTGTGTAAATTGAATGGTGTCTAAATTGGGAGGTGTGTAAATCGGATGGTGTGTAAATCAGATGGTGTGTAAATCGGATGGGGTGGTATGTAAATCGGATGGTGTGTAAATTGGGAGGTGTGTAAATCCGATGGTGTGTAAATTGAGAGGTGTGTAAATGGGGAAATGTGTAAATCGGAAGGGGTGTAAATCGGAAGATGTGTAAATTGGGAAGTGTGTAAATTGAATGGTGTGTAAGTGGAATGGTCTGTAAATCGGGAGGTGTGTAATCGGGAGGTGTGTAAATCGGGAGGTGTGTAATCGGGAGGTGTGTAATCGGGAGGTGTGTAAAACGAATGATGTGCAAATCGGGACGTGTGCAAATTAAACTCACTGAGCAGAATTTCAAGTGAGATGAGAATTGGAGTGAGTGGGTTCAGTTACCTCGCAAGAGATCCTGCTGAGAAGTGGTGGGGGGGGTGGTGGTGGGGGCACTATTATTGCTGCAGGTCCACTGAATAGAGCACAACATGAGCTGTGGCACCATGGAGTTTTCCAGACCAATAAGCAGAAGCTGGTGTGCTTCTGTTAGTGCTCCACCACCTCTGGATGTATTCCAGCATCAAAACCTTGGCGTTCAGTGTTTGTGCGTCAAAATGGGCAGTGGGCAACCTGCAGTCAGTTTTACACTCTGTGCATTTTCCTTTCCTTGGACCAATCGCTACCCTCTCTACCCATCTCTGCTGGAAAGTTCAGCCATTCGCCCAGCTCCATCCCACTTTGAGAAGCCATCTTCAGCCAGTGTGTACTGAGCAATGGTAGGTAGAATCTACCAGACCCCGGCCCCCAACTTTATGTTATCCCACAACTGAGCTGGTCTTGAATGAAATGTGAAGCGATCCTGCCGAAACAGTGGCTCTAGCACTCCGGCATTACAAAGGCAGGACACACAAGAAATTCAACTCGGGAGGCTTCACCTACAGAGAAAGACAAATCAGAATGGGGTGGGTTCTCATCATCTGCCCCTGACCCCCAATTCAAAGTAGCACCAAAACCCTTTAAATTAAGAGTTTACCCATAAGTCTCTCTTAAAGTAGGAGTCTTTCAGGCGGCTTTTTGAAAGGAGTTTCGTCATCGGGGTCCCCTGTTAAATCGGAACCTCCCCATCAGAGAGAGGTCTCACTATCTGGACCACTTTTTCAGAGTGCCAACCTGCCTTTGTACTCTTGCCTGAACTTCAAAGGTGAAGCCTTATGATCAATTTAAACAGTGAGCACAAATGGGAGCACAGTGATCACCCAGTGAACATAATCACGAGAGCTGGCAGTCAAGAATCTGGCCGTTTGCAGGAGTCCAGTTAGCATCAGCAGAAATATCATTAACTAAGCTTGACATTTTAACAGTGCTTGTTAACGCAGCTCCCTCAGACTGTCAGGCTCAATAACCCTCTAAGTGACTACACAAGAACCCAATGGTTAACTAGAAATAAGCAGAGGGTAAGCAAAGAAAGAAAAGGCTGTTCAATTATAACTTTTTTTGAAGCAAATACTCCTTATGGTGAGGATCATTCTGGGAGACGATGCTTAGAAGTGAATCAAGAGGTGGCTAATCAGTCTGAGAAGCTGAAAGGCAGCAGGAAGGGTTGATTCAGCGATTCACTTGTAAATGGCCTTGTCCACTTTGGAGGAAATGGAACAGTGCCGGAGAACTCAGCAAAGACTGAGTCAACCCTGAAGTAGGAAGTGACTAACATGAAACGCCTCACAGAACTGATCCTGGGAGGATGGTAAGGGTTCAGGGAGGAAGAGAGCATTACCCTGAGGTTGCCAAGGATTTATTTTTAATTTGTTCTGAGGATGTGCGCAGATCTGCCAAACTGTATTTATTCCCAATTTCTACTTCTGCCAACTGAATGGAGTAAAAGACAGCTACAGGAGATGTGTGTGGGCCAGCCCAGGTAGAACTGGGCCTTTCCCAGAGGACATCAAAGAACCAGATTTTGTTTAGAATGTAACTACAGCTTTCATGATAGTTTAGATTCCGGGTGCCAGGCCACAAGTCACCACATGTATTAAATAGGATTTTACAGTTTGCTATGGTAGGATTTGACATATCAATGACTAGGCTGCTCCTCAGGCCCTCTACACCGCTGTACACAAACCCACACCGTCTACACCACTGTACGCAAACCCAGGCCCTCTACACCACTGTACACAAACACAGGCCCACTACACCACTGTACACAAACACAGGCCCTCTACACCACTGTACACAAACCCAGGCCCTCTACACCACTGTACACAAACCCACAGCCTCTACACCACTGTACACAAACCCACAGCCTCTACACCACTGTACACAAACCCACACCCTCTACACCACTGTACACAAACCCACAGCCTCTACACCACTGTACACAAACCCACAGCCTCTACACCACTGTACACAAACCCACAGCCTCTACACCACTGTACACAAACCCACAGCCTCTACACCACTGTACACAAACCCACACCCTCTACACCACTACACAAACCCACACCCTCTACACCACTGTACACAAACCCACACCCTCTACACCACTGTACACAAACCCACACCCTCTACACCACTGTACACAAACCCACAACCTCTACACCATTGTACACAAACCCACAACCTCTACACCACTGTAAACAAACCCACACCCTCTACACCACTGTACACAAACCCACACCCTCTACACCACTGTACACAAACCCACACCCTCTACACCACTGGACACAAACCCACACCCTCTACACCACTGGACACAAACCCACACCCTCTACACCACTGTACACAAACCCACACCCTCTACACCACTGTACACAAATGCACACCCTCTACACCACTGTACACAAACCCACAGCCGCTACACCACTGTACACAAACCCACACACCTCTACACCTCTGTAAACAAACCCACACCCTCTACACCACTGTACACAAACCCACACCCTCTACACCACTGTACACAAACCCACACCCTCTACACCACTGTACACAAACCCACACCCTCTACACCACTGTACACAAACCCACACCCTCTACACCACTGTACACTAACCCACACCCTCTACACCACTGTACACTAACCCACACCCTCTACACCACTGTACACAAACCCACACCCTCTACAGCACTGTACACAAACCCACAGCCTCTACACCACTGTACACAAACCCACACCCTCTACACCACTGTACACAAACCCACAGCCTCTACACCACTGTACACAAACCCACAGCCTCTACACCACTGTACACAAACCCACACCCTCTACACCACTGTACACAAACCCACAACCTCTACACCACTGTAAACAAACCCACACCCTCTACACCACTGTAAACAAACCCACACCCTCTACACCACTGTAAACAAACCCACACCCTCTACACCCCTGTACACAAACCCACACCCTCTACACCACTGTACACAAACCCACGCCCTCTCCACCACTGTACACAAACCCACGCCCTCTCCTCCACTGTACACAAACCCACGCCCTCTCCACCACTGTACACAAACCCACGCCCTCTCCACCACTGTACACAAACCCATGCCCGCTACATTACTGTACACAAACCGACACCTTCTACACCACTGTACACAAACCCAGACCCACTTCAGCACTGTACACAAAACCAGGCCCTCTACACCACAGTACACAAACTCTCATACTATACACCACTGTCCTCAAACCCAGGCCCTTGACACCACTGTACACAAACTCTCATGCTATACACCACTGTACACAAGCCCAGGCCCACCACAACTGTGCACAAACCCAGGCCGTCAACACCAACGTACACAAACCCAGGCCCTCTACAACACTGTGCACAAAGTCTCACACTACACCACTGTACACAAACCCAAGCCCTCTACACATCTGTACACAAATCCAGGCCCTCTACACCTCTATACACAAACCCACACCGCTTACACCACTGTACACAAAACCACGCCCTCTACACCACTGTACACAAACCCAGGCCCTCTACACCACTGTACACAAACCCACGCCCTCTACACCACTGTACACAAACCCACATCCTCTACACCACTGTACACAAACCCACGCCCTCTCCACCACTGTACACAAATCCACGCCCTCTACACCACTGTACACAAACCCACACCCTCTACACCACTGTACACAAACCCACGCCCTTGACACCACTGTACACAAACCCACATCCACTTCACCACTGTACACAAACCCAAGCCCTCTACATCACAGTAGACGAACTCTCATACCATACACCACTGTACACAAACCCAGGCCCTTGACACCACTGCACACAATCTCTCAGGCTATACAACACTGTACACAAGCCCAGGCCCTCTACACCACTGTACACAAACTCAGGCCCACCACAACTGTGCACAAACCCAGGCCCTCTCAAGCACTGTACACAAACCCAGGCCCTCTCAAGCACTGTACACAAACCCATGCCCTCTACACCGCTGTACAAAATGCTCACAATATACACAACTGTACACAAACCCAGGGCCACCACACCACTGTACACAAACCCAGGGCCACCACACCATTGTACACAAACACAGGCCCTCTCCACCACTGTACAGAAACTCTCACACAATACAACACTGTACACAAACCCAGACCCTCTATACCACTGTACACAAACTCTCACACTATTCAACACTGTACACAAACCCAGGCCTTCTACATCACTGTACACAAACTCAGGCCCTCTACACCACGCTACACAATTGCTCACACTATTCCCCACTTTACACAAACCCAGGGCCTTGAAACCAATGTACACAAGCTCTCACACTATACACCACTGTACACAAAATCAGGCCCACCAGCACTGTGCACAAGCCAGTCCCTATACACCAGTGTACACAAACCCACACCCTCTACACCACTGTACACAAACCCAGGCCCTCTACACCACTGTACACAATCCCAAGCACTCTACAGTACACAAATCCAGGCCCTCTATACCACTTTACACAAACCCTCACACTGTACAACACTGTACACAAACCCGTGCCCTCTACACCACTGTACACAAAACCAAGCCCTCTACACCACAGTACACAAACCCAGGCCCGCTACACCACGGTAGACAAGCTCACACTCTCTACACCACTGTACACAAACCCAGGCCATCTGCACCACTGTACACAAACCTACACCCTCTAAACCACTGTACACAAACCCACACCCTCTACACCACTGTACACAAACGCAGGCCCTCTACACCACTGTG
The DNA here is from genome assembly GCF_964194155.1 of Cetorhinus maximus. Classification (NCBI taxonomy): domain Eukaryota; kingdom Metazoa; phylum Chordata; class Chondrichthyes; order Lamniformes; family Cetorhinidae; genus Cetorhinus; species Cetorhinus maximus. The sequence goes on along the minus strand of NC_135887.1, from coordinate 74,406,773 downwards.
CACAAACTCTCACACTATACACCACTGTACGCAAACCCAGGCCCTCTACGCCACTGTACAAAATCCCAAGCCCTCTACACATCAGTACTCAAACCCAAGCCATCTACACCACTGTACACAAACCCTCACACTATACACCACTGTACACAAACCTAGGCCCTCTACACCACTGTAAACAAACTCACACTGTACACCACTGTACACAAACCCACACCCTGTACACCACTGTACACAAACCCAGGCCCTCTACACATCTGTACACAAACCCAGGCCCTCTATACCACAGTACACAAACCCAGTCCCTCTACACCACTGTAGACAAACCCAGGCCCTCTACACCACTGTACACAAACCCACACCCTCTACACCACTGTACACAAACCCAGGCCCTCTACACCACTGTACACAAACCCAGGCCCTCTACAGCACCGTACACAAACCCAGGCCCTCTACACCACCGTACACAAACCCAGGCCCTCTACACCACCGTATACAAACCCAGGCCCTCTACACCACCGTATACAAACCCACACCCTCTACACACCTGGACACAAACCCACACCCTCTACACCACTGTACACAAACCCACGCCCTCTACACCACTGTACACAAACCCACGCCCTCTACACCACTGTACACAAACCCACACCCTCTACACCACTGTACACAAACCCAGGCCCTCTACATTACAGTAGATGAACTCTCATGCTATACACCACTGTACACAAGCCCAGGCCCTTGACACCACTGTACACAAACTCAGGCCCACCACCACTGTGAACAGACCAGGCCGCTAACACCACTGTACACAAATCCAGGCCCACTACACATCTGTACACAAACTCTCACACTACACCACTGTACACAAACCCACACCCACTACACCACCGTGCTTAAAATCACACCCTCTACACCATCGAACACATACCAAGGCCCTCTGAACCACTGTACACAAACCCAGATGCTCTACATCACTGTACAGAAACTCAGGCCCTCTACACCACTGTACAGAAACCCACACCCTCTACACCACTATACACAAACTCACACCCTCTACAACACTGTACACAAACCCAGGCCCTCTACACCACGGTACACAAACCCACGCCCTTGACACCACTATACACAAACCCACACCCTCTACAACACTGTACACAAACCCATACCCTCTACACCACTGTACACAAACCCACACCCTCTACAACACTGTACACAAACCCAGGCCCGCTACAACACTGTACATAAACCCAGGCCCTTGACACCACTGTACACAAACCCACGCCCTCTACACCACTGTACACAAACCCACGCCCGCTACATCACTGTACATAAACCGACACCTTCTACACCACTGTACACAAACCCACGCCCTCTCCTCCACTGTACACAAACCCTCGCCCTCTTCACCACTGTACGCAAACCCACGCCCTCTCCACGACTATACGCAAACCCACACCCTCTCCACCACTGTAGGCAAACCCACGCCCTCTCCACCACTGTACGCAAACCCACGCCCTCTCCACCACTGTACACAAACCCAGACCCTCTATACCACTGTACACAAACTCTCACACCATTCACCACTGTAGACAAACCCAGGCCTTCTACATCACTGTACACAAACCCACATCCTCTACACCACTGTACACAAACCCACACCCTCTACACCACTGTACACAAACCCACGCCCTCTACACCACTGTACACAAACCCACGCCCTCTGCACCACTGTACACAAACCCACACCCTCTGCACCACTGTACACAAACCCACGCCCTCTGCACCACTGTACACAAACCCACACCCTCTGCACCACTGTACACAAACCCACGCCCTCTGCACCATTGTACACAAACCCACGCCCTCTGCACCACTGTACACAAACCCACGCCCTCTGCACCACTGTACACAAACCCACGCCCTCTGCACCACTGTACACAAACCCAGGCCCTCTACATCACAGTAGATGAACTCTCATGCTATACACCACTGTACACAAACCCACACCCTCTACAACACTGTACACAAACCCATACCCTCTACACCACTGTACACAAACCCACACCCTCTACAACACTGTACACAAACCCAGGCCCGCTACAACACTGTACACAAACCCAGATGCTCAACATCACTGTACAGAAACTCAGGCCCTCTACACCACTGTACAGAAACCCACACCCTCTACACCACTATACACGAACTCACACCCTCTACAACACTGTACACAAACCCAGGCCCTCTACACCACGGTACACAAACCCACGCCCTTGACACCACTATACACAAACCCACACCCTCTACAACACTGTACACAAACCCATACCCTCTACACCACTGTACACAAACCCACACCCTCTACAACACTGTACACAAACCCAGGCCCGCTACAACACTGTACATAAAACCAGGCCCTTGACACCACTGTACACAAACCCACGCCCTCTACACCACTGTACACAAACCCACGCCCGCTACATCACTGTACATAAACCGACACCTTCTACACCACTGTACACAAACCCACGCCCTCTCCTCCACTGTACACAAACCCACGCCCTCTTCACCACTGTACGCAAACCCACGCCCTCTCCACGACTATACGCAAACCCACACCCTCTCCACCACTGTAGGCAAACCCACGCCCTCTCCACCACTGTACGCAAACCCACGCCCTCTCCACCACTGTACACAAACCCAGACCCTCTATACCACTGTACACAAACTCTCACACCATTCACCACTGTAGACAAACCCAGGCCTTCTACATCACTGTACACAAACCCACATCCTCTACACCACTGTACACAAACCCACACCCTCTACACCACTGTACACAAACCCACGCCCTCTGCACCACTGTACACAAACCCACACCCTCTGCACCACTGTACACAAACCCACACCCTCTGCACCACTGTACACAAACCCACGCCCTCTGCACCACTGTACACAAACCCACACCCTCTGCACCACTGTACACAAACCCACGCCCTCTGCACCATTGTACACAAACCCACGCCCTCTGCACCACTGTACACAAACCCACGCCCTCTGCACCACTGTACACAAACCCACGCCCTCTGCACCACTGTACACAAACCCAGGCCCTCTACATCACAGTAGATGAACTCTCATGCTATACACCACTGTACACAAGCCCAGGCCCTCTATACCACTGTACACAAACTCAGGCCCACAACCACTGTGAACTGACCAGGCCGCCAACACCACTGTACACAAATCCAGGCCCACTACACATCTGTACACAAATCCACGCCCACTACATCACTGTACACAAACCGACACCTTCTACACCACCATGCATAAAATCACACCCTCTACACCACTGAACACATACCGAGGCTCTCTAAACCACTGTACACAAACCCAGACCCTCTACATTACTGTACACAAATTGACGCCCTCTACACCACTGTACACAAACCCACACCCTCTACACCACTATACACAAACTCAAACCCTTGTCACCACTGTACACAGACCCACGCCCCCTCCACCACTGTACACAAACCCATGCCCTTTACACCACTTTCCCCAACCCCCGCCCTCTACACCACTGTACACAAACCAACGCCATCAACAACACTGTACACAAACCCACACCCACTTCACCACTGTACACAAACCCAGACCCTCTACACCACTGTACACGAACTCTCATACTATACACCACTGTACACAGACCCAGGCCCTTGACACCTCTGTACACAAACTCTCACGCTATACACCAATGTACACAAGCCCAGGCCCTCTATACCACTGTACACTAACTCAGGCACACCACCACTGTGCACAAACCAGGCCGCCAACACCACTGTACACAAATCCAGGCCCTCTACACATCTGTACACAGACTCTCACACTACACCACTGTACACAAACCCACACCCACTACACCACCATGCATAAAATCACACCCTCTACACCACTGAACACATACAAAGGCCCTCTAAACCACTGTACACAAACCCACACCCTCTACACCACTGTACACAAACCCACATCCTCTACACCACTGTACACAAACCCACACCCTCTACACCACTGTACACAAACCCACACCCTCTACACCACTGTACACAAACCCACGCCCTTGACACCACTGTGCACAAACCCACACCCTCTACACCACTGTACACAAACCCACACCCACTACACCACTGTACGCAAACCCACACCCTCTACACCACTGTACACAAACCCACACCCTCTACACCACTGTACACAAACCCACACCCTCTACACCACTGTGCACAAACTCTCACTTTATACACCACTGCACGCAAACCCAGGCCCTCTACACCCCTGTACACAAACCCAGGCCCTCTACATCCCTGTACACAAACCCAGGCCCTCTACACCCCTGTACACAAACCCACACCCTCTTCGCCACCGTAAACAGACCCAGGCCCTCTACAGCACCGTACACAAACCCAGGCCCTCTACACCACAGTACACAAACCCAGGCCCTCTACACCCCTGGACACAAACCCAGGCCCTCTACACCCCTGGACACAAACCCAGGCCCTCTACACCCCTGGTCACAAACCCAGGCCCTCTACACCCCTGTACACAAACCCAGGCCCTCTACACCACTGTGCACAAACTCTCACTTTATACACCACTGCACGCAAACCCAGGCCCTCTACACCCCTGTACACAAACCCAGGCCCTCTACACCCCTGTACACAAACCCAGGCCCTCTACACCCCTGTACACAAACCTACACCCTCTGCACCACTGTACACAAACCCAGGCCCTCTACATCACAGTAGATGAACTCTCATGCTATACACCACTGTACACAAGCCCAGGCCCTCTATACCACTGTACACAAACTCAGGCCCACAACCACTGTGAACTGACCAGGCCGCCAACACCACTGTACACAAATCCAGGCCCACTACACATCTGTACACAAATCCACGCCCACTACATCACTGTACACAAACCGACACCTTCTACACCACCATGCATAAAATCACACCCTCTACACCACTGAACACATACCGAGGCTCTCTAAACCACTGTACACAAACCCAGACCCTCTACATTACTGTACACAAATTGACGCCCTCTACACCACTGTACACAAACCCACACCCTCTACACCACTATACACAAACTCAAACCCTTGTCACCACTGTACACAGACCCACGCCCCCTCCACCACTGTACACAAACCCATGCCCTTTACACCACTTTCCCCAACCCCCGCCCTCTACACCACTGTACACAAACCAACGCCATCAACAACACTGTACACAAACCCACACCCACTTCACCACTGTACACAAACCCAGACCCTCTACACCACTGTACACGAACTCTCATACTATACACCACTGTACACAGACCCAGGCCCTTGACACCTCTGTACACAAACTCTCACGCTATACACCAATGTACACAAGCCCAGGCCCTCTATACCACTGTACACTAACTCAGGCACACCACCACTGTGCACAAACCAGGCCGCCAACACCACTGTACACAAATCCAGGCCCTCTACACATCTGTACACAGACTCTCACACTACACCACTGTACACAAACCCACACCCACTACACCACCATGCATAAAATCACACCCTCTACACCACTGAACACATACAAAGGCCCTCTAAACCACTGTACACAAACCCACACCCTCTACACCACTGTACACAAACCCACATCCTCTACACCACTGTACACAAACCCACACCCTCTACACCACTGTACACAAACCCACACCCTCTACACCACTGTACACAAACCCACGCCCTTGACACCACTGTGCACAAACCCACACCCTCTACACCACTGTACACAAACCCACACCCACTACACCACTGTACGCAAACCCACACCCTCTACACCACTGTACACAAACCCACACCCTCTACACCACTGTACACAAACCCACACCCTCTACACCACTGTGCACAAACTCTCACTTTATACACCACTGCACGCAAACCCAGGCCCTCTACACCCCTGTACACAAACCCAGGCCCTCTACATCCCTGTACACAAACCCAGGCCCTCTACACCCCTGTACACAAACCCACACCCTCTTCGCCACCGTAAACAGACCCAGGCCCTCTACAGCACCGTACACAAACCCAGGCCCTCTACACCACAGTACACAAACCCAGGCCCTCTACACCCCTGGACACAAACCCAGGCCCTCTACACCCCTGGACACAAACCCAGGCCCTCTACACCCCTGGTCACAAACCCAGGCCCTCTACACCCCTGTACACAAACCCAGGCCCTCTACACCACTGTGCACAAACTCTCACTTTATACACCACTGCACGCAAACCCAGGCCCTCTACACCCCTGTACACAAACCCAGGCCCTCTACACCCCTGTACACAAACCCAGGCCCTCTACACCCCTGTACACAAACCTACACCCTCTACGCCACTGTACACAAACCCAGGCCCTCTACAGCACCGTACACAAACCCAGGCCCTCTACACCCCTGTACACAAACCCAGGCCCTCTACACCCCTGTACACAAACCCAGGCCCTCTACACCCCTGTACACAAACCCACACCCTCTACGCCACTGTTCACAAACCCAGGCCCTCTACAGCACCGTTCACAAACCCAGGCCCTCTACACCCCTGTACACAAACCCAGGCCCTCTACACCCCTGGACACAAACTCAGGCCCTCTACACCCCTGGACACAAGCTCAGGCCCTCTACACCCCTGGACACAAACTCAGGCTCTCTACACCACTGTACACGAATTCAGGCCCTCTACACCATTGTACACAAACCCAGTCCCCCACCATTGTATACAAACCCAGGCCCCCCACCACTGTACACAAACCTACACCCTCTACACCTCTATACCTAAACTCACACCCTCTACACCACTGTACACAAACACTCACACTATTCACCACTGTACACAAACCCGCACCCTCTACACCACTGTACACAAACCCAGGCCCTCTACACCGCTGTACACAAGCCCAGGCCCCCTACACCACGAGACACAAACCCAGGCATCCTACACCACTGTACACAAACCCAGGCCCTCTACACCGCTGTACACAAACCCAGGCCCTCTACACCGCTGCACACAAACCCACGTCCTCTACACTACTGTACACAAACCGACGCCTCACTACACCACTGTACACAAACCCAGGCCCTCTACACCACCGTAGACAGACCCAGGACCTCTACACCACTGTACACAAACCCAGGCCCTCTACACCTCTGTACACAAACCCAGGCCTTCTACACCACCGTACACAAACCCACACCCTCTACACCACCGTAGACAGACCCAGGACCTTTACAGCACAGTACAGAAAGCCAGGCCCTCTACACCGCTGCACACAAAGCCACGTCCTCTACACTACTGTACACAAACCGACGCCTCTCTACACCACTGTACACTAACCCAGGCCCTCCACACCACCGTAGACAGACCCAGGACCTCTACACCACTGTACAAAAACCCAGGCCCTCTACACCTCTGTACACAAACCCAGGCCTTCTACACCACCGTACACAAACCCACACCCTCTACACCACCGTAGACAGACCCAGGACCTCTACAGCACCGTACACAAACCCAGACCCTCTACAGCACCGTACACAAACCTAGGCCCTCTACACCATTGTACACAAACCCAGGCCCTCTACACCACTGTACACAAACCTAGGACCCTCTACACACCTATACACAAACCCAGGCCCTCTACACCCCTGGTCACAAACCCAGGCCCTCTACACCCCTGGTCACAAACTCAGGCTCTCTAAACCCCTGGTCACAGATCCAGGCCCTCTACACCCCTGGTCACAAACTCAGGCTCTCTAAACCCCTGGTCACAGATCCAGGCCCTCTACGCCACTGTACACAAACCCAGGCCCTCTACACATCAGTACACAAATCCAGGCCCTCTACACCACTGTACACAAACCCTCACACTATACACCGCTGTACACAAACCTAGCCCCTCTACACCATTGTAAAGAAACTCACACTGTACACCACTGTACACAAACCCAGGCCCTCTACACCACTGTACACAAACCGAGGCCCTCTAAACCACTGTACACAAACCCACACTCTCTACACCACTGTACACAAACTCACACCCTCTATACCACTGTACACAAACCCAGGCCATCTGCACCACTGTACACAAACCTACACTCTCTAAACCACTGTACACAAACCCACACCCTCTACACCACTATACACAAGCCCAGGGCCACCACACAACAGTACACAAACACAGGCCCTCTACACACCACTACACAAACCCAGGCCCTCTACACCACTGTAGACAAACCCAGGCCCTCTACACCCCTGGACACAAACTCAGGCCCTCTACATCACTGTACATGAACCCAGGCCCCCCACCACTGTACACAAAGCCAGGCCCTCTACACCACTGTACACAAAGCCAGGCCCTCTACACCACTGTACACAAACCCAGGCCCTATACACCACTGTGCAGAAACTCTCACTCTATACACCACTGCACGCAAACCCAGGCCCCCTACACCACTGTACACAATCCCAAGCCCTCTACACATCAGTACACAAGTCCAGGCCCTCTACACCACTGTACACAAACCCTCACACTATACACCACTGTACACAAACCTAGGCCCTCTACACCACTGTAAACAAGCTCACACTGTACACCACTGTACACAAACCCGGGCCCTCTACACCACTGTACACAAACCCACACCCTCTACACCACTGTACACAAAACCACACTCTCTACACCACTATACACAAACTCACACCCTCTACACCACTGGACACAAACCCGGGCCCTCTACACCACTGTACACAAACCCACACCCTCTACACCACTGTACACAAACCCGGGCCCTCTACACCACTGTACACAAACCCACACCCTCTACACCACTGTACACAAACCCAGGCCCTCTAAACCACTGTACACAAACCCACACCCTCTACACCACTGTACACAAGCCCAGGGCCACCACACGACTGTACACAAACCCAGGCACTCTACACACCTGTACACAAACCCAGGCCCTCTACACCACCGTACACAAACTCAGGCCCTCTACACCGCTGCACACAAACCCACGCGCTCTACACTACTGTACACAAACCCAGCCCCTCTACACCACTGTGCACAAAGCGAACGCCCTCTACACCACTGTGCACAAACCCAGGCCCTATACACCACTGTACACAAACCCAGGCCCTCTACACCACTGTACACAAACCCAGGCCCTCTACACCACTGTGCACAAACTCTCACTCTATACACCACTGCACGCAAACCCAGGCCCTCTACACCCCTGTACACAAACTCAGGCCCTCTACACCCCTGTACACAAACCCAGGCCCTCTACACCACTGTGCACAAACTCTCACTTTATACACCACTGCACGCAAACCCAGGCCCTCTACACCCCTGTACACAAACCCAGGCCCTCTACATCCCTGTACACAAACCCAGGCCCTCTACACCCCTGTACACAAACCCACACCCTCTACGCCACCGTAAACAGACCCAGGCCCTCTACACCACTGTACACGAACTGAAGCCCCCTACACCACTGTGCACAAACCCAGGCCCTCTACAGCAGTGTACACAAACCCACACCCTCTACATCTCTATACCCAAACTCACACCCTCTACACCACTGTACACAAACTCTCACACTCTTCACCACTGTACACAAACCGCGGCCGTCTACACCAATGTACACAAACCCAGGCCCTCTACACCGCTGTACACAAACCCAGGCCCTCTACACCCCTGTACACAAACCCAGGCTTTACACCACTGTACACAAACCCAGGCCCTCTATACCGCTGCACACAAACCAACGCCCTCTACACTTCTGTACACAAACCCAGCTCCTCTATACCACTGTACACAAAGCAACGCCCCTCTACACCACTGTACATAAACCCAGGCCCTCTACACCACTGTACACAAACCCAGGCCCTCTACACCACTGTACACAAACCCAGGCCCTCTACACCACTGTACACAAACCCAGGCCCTCTACACCACTGTACACAAACCCAGGCCCTCTACACCACTGTACACAAACCCAGGCCCTCTACACCACTGTACACAAACCCAGGCCCTCTACACCACTGTACATAAACCCAGCCCCTCTACAGCACTGTACACAAACCCAGGCCTTCTACACCTCTGTACACATACCGAGGCCCTCCACACCTCTGTACACATACCCAGGCCCACCACCACTATACACAAACCCAGGCCCTCTACACCACTGTACACAAACCCAGGCCCTCGACACCACTGTGCACACCAGGCTCTCAACACCACTGTACACAAACCCAGGGCCTCTACACCACTGTACACAAACTCTCACATCAAACACCACTGTACACAAACTCTACACCACTGTACACAAACACAATCTCTTTGAACATCAACTCCTAACAAGTTTCACATCTTTTTAAAAAATTCTGCTTTTTATTCTTCCAACCAAAGTGTGGTGCCCACTCACCTGACCTGCCTATATCACTTTGCAGCCTCTCTGTGTCTTCCTCATAGCTTACCTTCCCACCGAGCTCGGTCTCATCAACAAACATTGATACCTTACTCTCTGTCTCTTTATCTGAGTATTTAATATAGATTGTAAATAGCTGAGTCTCCAGCATTGATCCTTGCAGCACTCCACTTTTCACTGGCTGTCAGCTTGAAAAAGCCTATTTATGCCCACTCTCTGTTTTCTATCTATTAACCAATCCTCTCTCCATGCTAATAAATAACCCCAACTCCATGAGCCCTTATTTTGCCAATTAACCTTTTGTGCGGCACCTTATTGACTGCCTTTTGGAATCCAGGTATACTACGTCTACTGGTTCCCCCTTATCTACTCTACTAGTTACGTGCTCCACAAACTCTATTAAATTTGTCAAACAGGATTTCCCTTTAGTAAAACCATGTTGACCTGTTCTAATCAAACTATGCTCTCCTAGTCCATTGTTCTGTTTCCTTGATGAGAGCCTCTCTAATGTCCTACAAATGGGCCAACAGGGACAGTTATTGGAGATGACCTGGGGATCAGGGGGAAATTATTTGAGGGGGTCCCAGAGTGGGACAGTTAGTGAAGAGTGTTCCAGGAATAGCCAGTTATTGGTGAGGATTCTGGGAGGGCATTTATTGGATAGACTCCCTGGGAGGAGTATTTATTGGAGAGGACCCCAGGAAGGGTATTTATTGGAGTGGATCCCAGGAGGGATATTTATTGGAGAGGATTCCAGGTGTATTTTGATAAAAGGAATGACTCAATAACTATTTAAAAGTTCAAGACATGTGGAAGATTCTACCCTGCCAACCTGACATGGTGATTCTGTCTATGCCGAGCTGAACCTTCCACAATTCAGAGGTTAAACATGGGATCTTCGTGTTCTCTATGGCTCAGTGCCACATCAGGCAGTGCTTCTCAAAAATTGGGTCCTATATCTCTCAACATTATTCACATATTGAAGTCGTTCACACTACGGTTGCTTTACATGTTTCCTGGGAGTTTGATAAGGTCTTCATGTTTAAAGGGCTATGTTTTGAAGCATTTCATATGCAAGTACTTTTTTCAAATTATAAACAGTTGCTACCACTACCAATCTTAATCTGTGGAGCATGTCTGTATTTTCTGGGAGTTTGTATCACTTTAATTCCAAGTTCTTAAAGGGGCAGTCACCAGGCAGCACTATAAAGGAGAAATGTAGCATGGCAGGGTGTGTTGAATTGTGGGTTCACACCAACTGTACCCACTGAGGCCCTTGTCTCACTCTTGCTGCTGTGGAGAATTACCAAGGCTGGGGCTTTGTCACACAGGAGGGAAGGAAGAACCACCATGAACCATTCAAGCAACTTCTGCCGCTCATCTCCACAGCAACAGTAGAGGCCTGCCAACCAGGCCTGCCCTCTTGGGCAGGGGTACTCCATGGCACAGAGAAACCAAATACAGGTGCCAGTGAGGAAAGATAAATAAGGATTGTTATCCTAAAAACTTACAGTGTGCTTCACAGTAAATGTTCAAACCTTCTTCAAACGGTTCATTTGCTCATGCTTCTTTTGACAGGGAGCTCATGAGCCTAAAGGCCCAAGTGAGAAGTATGCCCAGCTGGAGCGACTGGTGCAGTTAGTTGTCTCCCCCTATCTGGGCACCTATGAACTTCTCTCCAGGGACAAGAACGTTGCAGATACCGTCCACATATTTGGTAGGTCAATGCCATTTGTTGTTTGTAGGTGAGGGGGAGGTGGGGGGGCAATGAGAGAAGCAAAATGCAGCCACATTCTCCTTCTGTCAGCCCTGACAGCTCTGAACGATAACCTCTCTATGGCCAGTTCCTTCATGTACATTATAGTTTCAAACAAATTATTTTATATACGTGTGGGTGGAAAGCTTTGATGAAGACTTTTTTTTAAAAGTGCAACATGTGCATCAGCTGATCTGTTGTCCTACTTAACATTTATTTCATACATTGTTGGTGAAATCGACTTTGTACAAAATTGGGATAGTGAGTTGACAGCCTGTTGCACGTCTGAGTTTGCATTTGCTAGGAGAGCAATAAAAACGGCTGTCAACTCACCATCATCCATTTTATACGAGGGCACAAAACCCAAATATCCTCCACTGCCGTAAATGTCAGCATATAAGTCGACCTACGCAGCCTCCAAAAATCATTCCAAAAATGGGGGTCAACTTATACGCCAAGTATAAATGTGAACCACGGGTGTGGCTGGTTGCTATTATGAAATGTTAAAAAAAAAAACACCGGTAATTCATATTAAATTAATGTGGGATGGGTTTATTGAACAAATTAATTGTACAAAGGTACTTTTAACCACAGTGAAAGCATTTTGAAACCCGTCAAAGTCAAAGAGTTGATCAAATTCATTCTGAGTTACTGTGGCTATGGCATCATCAGAAGGATCCCACTCTGGATCAGATGTGGTGCTTTCAGTTTCAGAATCATCCCTCCACAATAAACCATCTGTGAAGTTCTTGAGACAGAAATAGTTATACATTCAGCCAGAGATATTTAGAATTAAAACTGTCTGAACCATTAAAAATGGATCCTTCTTTATTTTATCGGTCCTTAGCAGAATCCCTCTGCTGGTACATGTGTGTATGGTAGCCTCAAGTGGACAAAATGTACAATGTTACTTTCAATACACTAAATCCCTCCCCTTCTTAGTGTAGTGTGTTTCAATGGTTTTCTTCCAGAAGTGTAAACAATGAACTTAAGCATAGCTTGAATGTTCAACTGAATACACTCAGTCATACACAATGAGTTGAAAGATTTTTCATCAACTGAAAATAGTTAGCTTCATAACATAGTCACTTAAATAAGTTGGATATTTCTCTCACAAATAGGATATTGTCTAACATCAGGTGTCGCCTCAATTAACTCATGGTCTTCACCTGAAATATCGATGTCAGAATCAGATTCAATGTCTGCGAGTGGTGTTTTCAGTGCTTTGATGAATGTGATGATTTGTGAACTGCGCTTAGCAGTTGGTCACAACAAATGGCCGGATATCATAGGGGGTTGTTTGCTTTCTAACATGACAGTCACATTTCAATAACACTTTATCTCCTGGCTTTAGTGGTGTAGCTCTAAATTTCATGTTTCACTCTGCATTTACTTTAATTCGATCCTTCTATTCTCATCATATTCATGTACATGTTGATCATAAGCGCTATGCGGCAGCTCAAGAAGACCTGTGCACATGGGTGGTGCAAAGATGAGTGTAGTAGAGGCTTTCCAGTAGTCAAGTGAGGAGTCACTCTGTAATTGCAAAGAATAGCCCTTGCTTCCATGACTAGTTCTCAGCTGTTGCTGTACATGTCACTTTTTTCAAGGCACACATAAATCTCTTGACTCCTCCATCAGCTTTTGGCCAATGAGTTGTGATCTTTCATTGAGTGAAACCTAGATAGTTCGTATATTAACTGAACTTATCGCTGTTGAATGGAGGTCCATTGTCACTTCTCGCCATTTGAAGGATTCTAAACAAGGTGAAGATCTGATCAAGCTTTGGGATGACTGCTTCTGTTGAAGTAGACATAACTATTCCCATGACTGGGAACCTGCTGTAGTCATCAGTAACAACAAGCAGGTGTTCACCAGTAGGCCAAGTCTTCGAAATCAAAGCTAACTTCAATCCATGGTCCTGGAGGTAGTTCAGATATCTTGAGTAGATCATGAAGGTTTGACATTGTGATTGCTTGACATGGCAAATACTGATTTATTTTGTGTTCTACCATGTGATTAATTCCTGGGAACCATACCTATTCCCTAAGGAGTTGTTTGGTTTTGATAATTCCCTGGTAACCTTCATGTGCTGTATAGGCAACACATTTCCTGAATGATTGTGGAATGATAATACAGTTATTGCTTAATACAAGATCAGATGCAGATGTAACGATGAGCTCTGGCTCATCATTGAACTGTATCAACAGAAGCAATTTGAATAGATGGCCAGGTAGCCTCATTATGAATGCTTGGCTGAGCTCCAAGACTGACGAATGGACTCAGCTGAGCAGGGGTTTGTTTACTCAATTGCATAGAGGAGTGCTAGCTTTGTGTGATTGACACCAATAACTTGATCCTTCTTTGAAGTGGCTTTTCAATGCCTGTGTGTTTATTTGGACAAGATTAAAGTTTTCTTCAAAGGGAATATTGAATATCTGATTTTTGTTTTAATTCATGAGCATTTCAAAGACTAGCCAGTGTTATTTTGTGGCTCATTGGTTGTGTACCTGGAAGAGTGCCTCAAAAGCTCAGCAGATATCAGAGCATTAAATCTATGTGAAAATCAAACCACTGGATCGAAAGCATACTTAAATCATCAAGCACCATTATATTATGACAGCTGAAGTTAGCAAGAGCTTTTAAACTTACGTATCATAAGGTTCCCAGCTCCACAGCAGATTTCCGCAAGGTTCATGAACTGTCTTACCTGGCATAGATCCAACAGCCTTCAGGAACACACCCAACCACAGGAAAGCACCAAAGCCAGTGAATCCTGATTTTGGAGCAGGCAATTAAATAGAAAACCCAACATCGTTTTAAGTGGTGCTGGGTCACGACCCCGCTACAATACCGAACCTGACAAAAGTAGCGGGTGGCAAGAATCGAAGGGGAAATTTTAAAATGCAACCCTTTACGCCTCCCATTTCATCCTCCCGAAGTGAGTTTTGGCCAGCATTGGGAAACAAAAATTCAGCCCAAGCTGTTTCCGTGTCTAACTATTTAGATAGCATTCTGCTAATGCCAAGCCATATTCATTTCCGTATTCAGTCTCAGAATGTGGGTGTCGTTGGCCAGGTCAATATTTATTACCCTTCCCTCTTTGCCCTTGAGAGGGTGATGTTGGGCACTGTTCTTGAGCCGCTGCAGACCATGTGATAATGGTGCTCCCAAAATGCTGTTAGATAGGGAATTCCAGAATTTTGACCCAGCACTGATGAAGGATTTATTTTCAGCAGCTCCAGGATTTTGGGCCTGATGAACCGACCCACACAGAAGTGCGTGCAGTTCCCTATTAGTAAGTGAGACACACACATGCAAAACGTGTGTCCTTGTTAGTTCTTCTGCAGCAGATGCAGGCTCCTTAGGAATGACGCACATTGTGTTTTGAATTCATACTATTTACAGAACATGATTTTTATATTAACTGGAAAATTACGGACTGCCCTTTAATACTTAAAGAGCTCAGGAATACAACCTCTTTATGTTCCGGGGCCTTACTTGGAGTTTCTCGAATCAGGAAAGCTCGAGCTCCACGCCCAATAAATTGATCCCACAGAAGACCTTACAGATGAAGTCTCAATCATCATCTTAGGTCCGTCAGAATTTGCATTTCGCTGCTGGATAATTAGTGATTCACAATGCAGGAGTTATCAGAGGGAGGGACAGTTCAAAGTGGAACCAGTCAACCTGGAGCCAGGCTAGAGGGAAGCGGGAAGTCCCCATTCGTTAGGTCAGGCTCTGTAAGGAGACGAGAGACAGGTCTTGGTGTTCACAACCTCTCTTTCCTCTTCATCATGGTTGACTAACCTGCCGTTTCCAGCTTCCTCCAGTTTTTACTTCAGATTTCCAACATTTGTGGCTTATCCTTCCTATTTCAGCCCCCATTTTAAACTCTTGCACCCAAAAAGAAGGGGGCTTGTGGCAGTGGGGGGTGGGGGTGGCATAAAATTGAGGTTAAAATGGTACCCGATCCGTCCACATCCAGTTCGCGCTGCTCACCTTTTTTTTAAACTGGCACAATTCAGGCAGGCACGGGCTTTATTGAAGAGCCATTTTAGGATGTGTTCAGTCTGATTGGCCCCTGGCGCCAGCAACAAGAAGCAGCATTCCCAGAAAAAGACCGAAAAGGTAAGTAATTATATTTTTTCCTAAAGGCTTCCTTGTGGGCCAGGAGGAGCAGACATAATCCACCAGGCATTCCAAGGAAACCCCAGGCTTCCATCCTTCACTACCCACTACACTGACTAACCTTTGCCGGGTTCCAGTACCACTCCTGCTCGCCGGTGACACCAGGTCCAGGTAGAAGCTAAAAAGGCCAAGAGTCATACCGGCCCCATGGCCTCAGTTAACATTGAGGGCACCATTCAGGAAGCCAGTTAGTAGCAGGAGAAGCTTGAGAGCTCACCTACTCACAGAATTGCTTTGGAGGGGAACCCAAAAGGCAAAAATGGCCCCCAAAGCCAGTATCCGAAGTGTGCTGCTCCTGTCTAGGCCCAGGGGCACTGATATTTGCTTTTCTAGAACAAGAAGGAGGATGTTCAAGTGCATTCCTGGAGACCAAAGTTTCAAGGCCTAAATATCAACCCGGGAGGGTGAAGGGCTGACACATATCAAAGAAACCTGCCTTCAGGCAATTCAGGCCGCTACTGCATGAGTCTTGGCCAATGATAAGGGAAGTCTGCTTGGAGGCCTGTTATTGTCCCATTCATTTAGCTTGCACTCACTGCCCCCCTCATCCCCGCCCTGCTCATCCACCAAGGAAGCTCTGGTAACCTTCCGGCAGCATAAAAGGAACAAATGCCCAGTAAAGTATACTTTTGTCCTATTCTCCTGAACTTGATGCCCAGTAAGTGAGTGTTCCCAAAGGGCAAGTTCAGGAAAACTCACCCCAATAAATTTAAGGAGGGGAATAGTGATTTAAGTAGTCAAGTGTAATGATTTATCAAGTATTTTGAAGTGATGTTGTTATCAACTAAGTAAATGCTGATGCATCATGTCATATAATTATCTTATCGAGTATTCACGTGATTTGTATGTAATCTCTGTGAGAAAAGAAACAATGATTTTTAACTGTTAATGTACTTCTCATGCAACTTAACCTGTTTTATAAATTAGTCTGGATCCTCTTGGTATTTCCAAGTACATGCTCCTTCGTCCAGCTCACAGTTCCTCCTCTCTGCTGAAACTATCCAATGTGATCTCCTTGTGGGCATGTTACAAGGAACAAGCATCATTGAATCAATCACACTTATCAATCTGTCACCAACATAACATACAAACACCAGTCTTTCACAGTTAACGCCCTGAGCCCAGTTTATTGGCCCCATTTTCATAATCAAACACATTGTCTGTGCATCATCCAAAACTATTCTCTCCATTGCTGATCATTCTGTCCAAACTTAATCCTCATCTCATGCCTCCAGGTTCCTAGAGTCACCTCACTGGACCATGGCTGAATGAATGTGTTATGATCTCGTTGAAATACTAGTTTCCTTTGATTCCTCAAAGGCACAGTGCATTGTCTGAAGTCAAATCTGACTGACTGAGTTGTAGATCTCTCTGGTACAGCACTCAGATCTCTAGGGTTATTCCTCATCTCTGTCATTGTTTGCAGTTCCAGTTGTAGGCTTGGATGGATGTGGGGAACACACTAGTGCAAGATTGCATGTAGGTGCCCCAAGTGGTATTATCGACCCAAGTCTTTTTCAGACCCTTAAACTCAGGAAAGTCTTTACCTTCCCTCAATCTTGCCATCCCCCTTTGATCTTCAGGCTTTTACAACCCAATCACCACCCACTTCAATCAGTTACCAAATCCATCTCTTAATCTGTCAATCAAACTAACTGTCATTCAGCCAATTAATCCATCACCACTGCTAACAGTTGCCACGTTTTTTTATCCATTCTCCTGTTTGTGAAACAGTGCCACCTTCCTGTGGGAGTTTGTAAATCTTTAAAATTGATAGGAAGATGACCCTTGTGCCAGCCCCTCCTTACATTGTAACGGTTCCCAATCAGCAAGACTGCTTTAAACTCCATGACCTTGGAATGGCTAAATTCACTTGTACTATATTTTATGAGTTAGAATTGCAAACTTATATTTCCAGCTATAAAATCTCTGGGAACAAGTCCATAAAGATTAAAGCCAGACAGTGTAACGAGGGATTGACAAAAGAGTGCGTAGTAAGCCTGTCTCTTCATATTGTGACTAGAATGGGATCAAAGTGCGCAGGGCCCTAGGAGCAGGGTCACTAGTAACCGAAGTTTTCTAATTTTTTGGTTGGGAGGCCAGGATTTTTCTACCATTGTTTTAGTGATCACATTCGATCTATTTTGCAGTGCTGACATCACAAGGATTCCAGATCAATGATAGCCTTGATTCTCTCACCCACACCCACTGCAAGCACCCCTTCCCTAGTGTCATGGGAACACAACACAGCTCTGAAGAAGAGTCATACGGACCCAAAACATCAACTCTGTTTCTCTATCCACAGATGCTGCCAGACCTGCTGAGTTTTTCCAGCATTTTCTGTTTTCGTTTCAATTTCCAGCATCCACAGTATTTTGCTTTTATCACAGCATTGCCTCTCGTGTTTCGTGCCTCCCAGAGTTTTTATTGCCCAATTCACCATTCATTGTCAAGCACTCCTTCATTCAATGTAGACTTTTGATTCCTGCTTTACAGATATTAGCACTCCAACCTTCCCCTTAAATAGCCACGTTTGCTTTAAATTACATTGGGAGCCTTCAATGACTTGCAAGCCCCATAATTTCTTCATCCCTGCACCCTCCCCCATATAGTCCTGCTTCCTGCTCAAGACAGCAGAGAGTGTGTTTATACAGTAACACTGGACTCACAGTGGTGCAAAGAATGTGTTTACATGGTTACACTGGACTCACAGTGCCAGTTAAAGAGGTGCAGAGTGTGTTTATATGACAACACTGGACTCAGTGCCAGTTCCAGAGATGCAGAGAGTGTGTTTATACATTAACACTGGACTCACAGTGCCAGTTCCAGAGGTGCAGAGAGTGTGTTTATATAGTAACACTGGACTCAGTACCAGTTCCAGAGGTGCAGAGAGTAGGTTTATATGGTAACACTGGACTCACAGTGCCAGTTCCAGAGGTGCAGAGAGTGTATTTATACAGTAACACTGGACTCACAGTGCCAGTTCCAGAGGTGCAGAGAGTGTGTTTATACAGTAACACTGGACTCACAGTGCCAGTTCCAGAGATGCAGAGAGTGTGTTTATACATTAACACTGGACTCACAGTGCCAGTTCCAGAGGTGCAGAGAGTGTATTTATACAGTAACACTGGACTCAGTGCCAGTTCCAGAGATGCAGAGAGTGTGTTTATACAGTAACACTGGACTCAGTGCCAGTTCCAGAGGTGCAGAGAGTGTGTTTATACAGTAACACCCAACTCACAGTGCCAGTTCCAGAGGTGCAGAGTGTGCTTATACAGTAACACTGGACTCACAGTGCCAGTTCCAGAGATGCAGAGAGTGTATTTATATGGTAACACTGGACTCACATTGCCAGTTCCAGAGTTTCAGAAAGTGTGTTTATACAGTAACACTGGACTCAGTGCCAGTTCCAGAGGTGCAGAGAGTGTGTTTATACAGTAACACCCAACTCACAGTGCCAGTTCCAGAGGTGCAGAGTGTGCTTATACAGTAACACTGGACTCACAGTGCCAGTTCCAGAGATGCAGAGAGTGTATTTATATGGTAACACTGGACTCACAGTGCCAGTTCCAGAGGTGCAGAGTGTGTTTATCCAATAACACTGGACTCAGTGCCAGTTCCAGAGGTGCAGAGAGTGTGTTTATACATTAACACTGGACTCACAGTGCCAGTTCCAGAGATGCAGAGAGTGTGTTTATATAGTAACACTGGACTCAGTGCCAGTTCCAGAGGTGCAGAGAGTGTGTTTATACAGTAACACTGGACTCAGTGCCAGTTCCAGAGGTGCAGAGAGTGTGTTTATACAGTAACACTGGACTTAGTGCCAGTTCCAGAGATGCAGAGAGTGTGTTTATACAGTAACACTGGACTCAGTGCCAGTTCCAGAGGTGCAGAGAGTGTATTTATATGGTAACTCTGGACTCGCAGTGCCAGTTCCAGAGGTGCAGAGTGTGCTTATACAGTAACACTGGACTCACAGTGCCAGTTCCAGAGGTGCAGAGAGTGTATTTATACGGTAACACTGGACTCAGTACCAATTCCAGAGGTGCAGAGAGTGTGTTTATACAGTAACACTGGACTTAGTGCCAGTTCCAGAGATGCAGAGAGTGTGTTTATACAGTAACACTGGACTCAGTGCCAGTTCCAGAGGTGCAGAGAGTGTATTTATATGGTAACTCTGGACTCGCAGTGCCAGTTCCAGAGGTGCAGAGTGTGCTTATACAGTAACACTGGACTCACAGTGCCAGTTCCAGAGGTGCAGAGAGTGTATTTATACGGTAACACTGGACTCAGTACCAATTCCAGAGGTGCAGAGAGTGTGTTTATACAGTAACACTGGACTCAATGCCAGTTCCAGAGTTGCAGAGAGTGTGTTTATATGGTAACACTGGACTCACAGTGCCAGTTCCAGAGTTTCAGAAAGTGTGTTTATACAGTAACACTGGACTCACAGTGCCAGTTCCAGAGGTGCAGAGAGTGTGTTTATATAGTAACACTGGTTCAGTGCCAGTTCCTCCTTGTGCTCGAGCATCAACACAGTCTCTTTCTGATGTCGCTGACCTTCCAATTCTGTAGTTATAATTAAATAAAATTATAACTCAATTGAATTTAAATTGATTTCTGTGCACTGCGAGCTGATAGAACTTTCCTGTGTACTTCTTCTATGGTGATGAACACATATCTCTCTGTGTCAAATTGTATCAGAACTTCAACCCTGGCATTACTCTTAGGAGCTTTTAATATCCCCAGTAATAGTTGGATTGCGGTAATCAAGATATTAGTTACTTTATGGAGCAATAGTTCTAACATCACGGCCAGGATTTTTCGGATGACGGGGTTTCCCTTCCTGTCATCCGAGGAGTTATGGGTGAACACATTGCTGCCAATACTGGCTGCCCCACAATCCTCCAAACACAAAGTAATTCAGAAACAAGAGGATAAAAACAAAGGAGCAAATAAAAACACAAAACAAAACGGCAGCAGAAGTTACGTTCTAAAGTTATTGAATTCAATGTTGAGTCCAAGGCTTTGTCAGTCAAAGAGTTGGAGGTGGGCAGGTTAGTGGTTTTAAGTTACTCATAACTGAAACTACAGCAAACAGGGTCTCCCGCAAAATGCAATGAGTGAAGGATAGTTATATAATACAAATTATATGATTAAAATCAGTCCCCCGTCTCTTCCAGCAATGCGGACTCTAGGCATGGTTGACAGGGAAATTACACAATCACCTGTCCTGGACTTGTGATGTCACTATACGCAGCCATTTGTAATGTGTAAGGAATTTGAGAAGGTGCGGGAACAATTCATATTGGCTGTCAGCTTGCTCATTCTTACAGCTCTGCTGCACTTGAAAAAGGGCACCTCCCTGACAGTGCAACACTGCCTCAGCACTGCACTGAGGTGTCAGCCTAGGTTTTTGAGCTCAAGCCCTGGAGGGAGCCTGAGGCCTTGTGAAAAAGAGGTGAGGATGCAAGCAATTGGGCAATGACCAAACTGTTATCTCTACTAACTCTCCCAACCCAGGTGTCTAGCTAATAAAACCCTCACCGGTTTGCTTTGTGTGAAAGTGTGCGAGTCATTTGAGTTGCACCAGCAACTCAATCTCTCTATCTCTGAAATGTGGTGTGGTTGAGTTTTGTACCAAGAGTTGTCTGCAACTGAGAATGTCAAACTTTCACTGCTTCTTTAGTTCAGTTTATTGTCACAGTGAGATACGAACCTGTAGCCCTGCAAGTTTATGTCCAGCGACTGTTGTTATTTTGGTTTCAGGAAGTGGTTTTAAAAATATCGGTGAGAAATTAGGCATTATATTCTAACCTTTGTCTGCTGAGTTGTTCTTGCTTTAGTGCAACTTTAGCAGTGGGTGCCATAGGAACAGGAGTAGGCCATTCTGCCCTTTGAACCTGCTCCTTCATTCATTTAGATTATGGCTGATCTGTACCTCAACTCCATTTTTCCACCATTGCTCCCAAATGCATCGCTTGCTTCCTTTACCCAACAAAAATCTAGCTCAGCCTTAAAACCCCGAATTGTCACAGTCTTCAGAGCCTTTTGGGTGAAAAAGTGGCTTCTGCTTTCATTCCTAAATGGCTTCGCTCTAATTTTAAGATGATGTCCCCTTACTCCTGATTCCTCTATCAGAGAAGGTATTTCTCTGCATCTAGCCTATCAAATCCTTTTAAATTTTAAACCTCGTCCATCAGATCGCCCCTCAATCTTCTATATTCAAGGGAACACAAACCAAGGGAATCTAAGTCAAGTTTATGCAAAAGTGGCCTCATAATTAAACCCTCTAAGCCTGGCAAATCTGTGCTGCACCCCATCCAAGTCCACCATATTCTTCCTGAGATGCAGTGCCCAAAACTGAACACAGTCTGACCAAGGCTTTGTTTAACTGAAAGATAACACCCTTTCCTTTATATTTCAGTCCCTTTGACAAAAAGGTCAACTTTCCATTAATCTCTTTGATAACTTTTTGTACCTGTCCACTAGCCCTTAGTGATATGTGTTATAGAATCATTGAGCAGATTCTAGAGGAATCTTCAGCTCTCTCTGGTGGCGAGCTTGGGGGCGGCAGGGCATTTCCTTAGGCAGGGTGGTGACATACCTGAACCTGACGCCTTCCCCCCTCCAACAGAATTAAGTTCTGGCCCACGGTCGGCCTTCCTGCCCTGCTGCCAATTGTGGCCCTTAAATGGCCAATGAGGATAAGGGACTCATCCCACTGCCACTGGTATTAACCCAGCTGCAGCCTGGCCTGTTGCCATGCAACATGCACAGTAGAATCTTGCGTTCCAGGGTCGGGCACGCGCCCAACCCGAATGCACGTAAAATAGCGCAGAAAGACATCGGGCATACATCCCGATGTCATCGCACACGCGTGCAATATTGAGGCCAGCGAGCACGCACGAGAGTCGGAGCAGCGCCCACCAACAATTAAGGTCATTGATAAGCTAATTGACCACAATTTTACATTGCCCGTGCGATTTTTAGCTCATTGCACGGGCAAAATGGGTGGGCAGAATTCACATTTTAACCATTTCCTCATCCAAGGGCGTGATGAAATCTCCGTTTGGATATAAAATAAAAAGAAATAACTGGGAACAGCATTTTCATGAGGTATGTTTCCAGGTGCTCGATTGTGCTGCATGGGCATTTTTTGCAGCATTCTTGTGCTTTCTTTTATTATTTGGAGACCTGCAGCTCCCTGGGGCATCTATCTGCCTTCAGGGAGATCACTGGAAGTGCCCACCAGCACCTGTCGGCGCCTGCCCTCTTCCCACCCCCACCGGCAGCGCTGAGCCTTTCTCAGCGCGTGTTTCACACTGGCTGGCCTTTAATTAGCCAGCCAGCGCGAAATCATGGTCAGGAGCCAATTGCGGTCAAGGGCCCATCCGCTCCCAGGCCCGCCGATCGCAAAATTCAGGCGCATGGCCAGCTGGGAGGTCGATTGGAGGGGTGGGGTGGCGGGGTGGGGAGGGAGATTCAACAACAGTCCCATCCGATTCCAAATTAGAAAATATAATACCTGTATTCAAGAAAGCTGGGAGGGAGAAAACAGGGAACTACAGGCCAGTTAGCCAGACATCAGCCATCTGGAAAATACTGCAATCTATTAAGAAAATCATAACAATATACTTAGAAAATCATAGCATGATCAGACTAAGTCAACATGATTTTATCAATGGAAAATCATGTTTGAAAAATTTATTAGAGCTACCTAAGGATGTAACTAGTAAAGTAGATAAAGCGAAACCAGTAGACATAATATACATATATTTCCAAAAGGCATTCAAGAAAATGCCACAGAAGAGGTCAATACACAAGATAGGGCCTGATGGAGCTGGGGGTGATATATTGGCATGGATGGGGAATTGGTTAATGGACAGGAAGCTAAGAGTGGGGTTAAATAGGGCATTTCCAAGTTGGCAGACTGTGACTAGTGGATTGCTGCAAGCATCAGTGCTGGGAGCTTTTTTTTGTGGTTGGGGTCTAGATGGGAGTTTTAGGGATTGTCTATTCTCCTAAAGTAGGCTGCTCGAGTCTATAGTTTCTCTTTATTTATAGCAAGTATTAACACATTTGGGCCTATACACGAGGTTGGAGCTTCTCCCACTTCCAGATCTCTCTTATTTCTCAGTCATGTGATCTGACATCGTTATTACATTATCATCATGTGTGCTTCTGATGTTAACCCTTTACAAGACCTCAGCTATTTACTATGTTTATTGATGACTTAGATGAAGGGACCAAGAGAAATGTATCCAAGTTGTTAATGATACAAAGTTAGGTGGAAATGTAAGCTGTAAGAAGGACACAAAGAGGCTACAAGGAGATAGGTTAGGTGAGTAGGCAACAAGGTGACAGATGGTGCATAATGTGGGGAATGTGAGGTTATCCACTTAGGTAGCAAGGAGAGGAAAGCAGAATATTTTTTAAAACATGAACCTTCTAGATGTTGATGTTCAGAGAGACTTGGGTGCGCTCATTCAAGAAACACAGAGAGTTAGCATGCAGATAAAACAAGCAATTAGGAAGACAAATGGCATGTTAGCCTTTGTTGCAAGGGGATTGGAGTACAGGAATAAAGAAGTCCTGCTACAATTGTACAGGGTTTTCATGAGAATGTGTGCAGTTTTGGTCTCCATATCTAAGGAAAGATATACTTGCATTGGAGGCGGTATAGTAAAGGTTCACTAGATTGCTTCCTGGGATGAGAGGGTTGTTTTATGATGAGAGATTGTGTAAATTGGTCCTATGCTCTCTGGAGTTTAGAAGAATAAGATGTGATCTCATTGAAATGTACAAGATTCTGAGGGGGCTTGCCAGGGTAGATGCAGAAAGGTAATTTCCCCTGTCATAGGTACATACATAGGAAGTACATGCATAGGATATACAGCATGGAAACAGGCCATTCTGCCCAACCAGTCCATGCCAGTGTTTATGCTCCACTTGAACCTGCTCCCAGCTTTTATCATCTAAATCAACCATTGTAACCCTCTATTCCCTTCTCCCTCATATGCTTGTCTCGTTTCTCCTTAAATTTATCCATCTATACTATTCACTTCAGCCACTCCACTGTGGTAGCAAGTTCCACATTCTCACTACTCTTTGGGTAATTGAAGTTTCTTCTGAATCCCCTATCGGATTTCTAATAGCAGTAGGGAGGAAAAAGCATGGGAAGTGGGCAGATACACTCAATGTTGACTAAATACTGAAAAGCCTAAGAGAGGAAACCCAACAGGAAGTAGTGAGTAGATGTTTCAGTGCCCATTCAGAGGAGGGGCTTCTTTTTAACAAACAAAAAGGAATTGATCAAGATCATAAGAACATAAAAAAGGAGCAGAAACAGGCCATTCAACCCCTCGAGCCTGCTCTATCATTCAAGAAGATAATGGATGATCTGGCTGTGGCCTTAACTTTCCTGCCACTGGACTGCACCCCCCCCACCCCGATAACCCCAAACTCCCTTGCTGATCAAAAACTTATCTAATTCAGCTATAAATATATTCAATGATCCAGTCTCCACTGCTCTCCAGGGAAGAGAATTTCACATACTGTCGGCCCCCAGAGGGAAGAAATTCTTCATCTCAGTCTTAAAAGGGAAATTCCTGATTTTGAAGCTGTGACCCCTAGTTCTAGATTCTCCCACAAGGGGAAACATCCTTTCAGCGTCTACCCTGTCAAACCCCATTAGAATCTTATACGTTTCAATAAGATCACCTCTCATTCTTCTAAACTCCAATGAATATAGGCCCAACTGCTCAACCTTTCCTCATAAGAGAACCCCTTAACCCAGGAATCAGCCTATTCAATCTTCTCTGAATTACTTTGAATGTAAGTATATCGTTCCTTAAATCAGGTATTCTACATCCCTTTCTCACACATGACTACAGCCTGGACTACAAATGTAGACAAGAGGAAAATTGGATTAATTTCTAAAACCAAAACAACACTGGTCAGTAATGTGACATCTGAAATAAAGTCTCCGCTACAATTCAAGCATCTGTTTAACATTCCTTGTTTTGAGTATTGCTGGAAAAAGAGACATGTTGCCAAAGCTTTTCGCCTTGCACTCATCAGGACAGACACAAGAATCCCAGATTTCAAAGGGAGCAACAATTTATACTGCATGATAAAAGGGTGTTGATTGGTTGGCAAGTCGATTCTGATTGGTCAAGACGTTGCCTTGGAGAATGCACCAGGGAACTATTATCTACCATATTTCTCTTTAATCCAAAAAAGGCGCAATGCCTGGACATGTTCCTTTTGCCTGCAGAGGGCAGGTCCCTGCATATGAATATGTGTAGCTTCTAGCAAGTATAAGTGAGCCACATCGCAAACCCAACTGATAATCTTAAGTTGCTTGTTAGAGTAATTCTTGGCACACTCAGGATTGTTCAGCAACTGCTGCCCAATCACAGAATCACATTTAATGTTAGACAATATGTTCTGAGTTTTGTGAGCATGGACTATTGCGAACAGCCGAAGGGATGTGCTGTTTAATATGATCTGCCAGCCTTTGGGATGTACACCCTACCGTACCTGGCATTGCAATGGCACTGAAATTCATATACCACATTTCTTGTTTCCTGATGATCTCTATGAGACGGAAAACAATGACATGGTTTCAAGCAAGAAATTTTTTTAAATCCCTGAAGAAACGAAAATATGGGTATAATTTTGACACTCCCTCTCCCAAATCAAAAGTCAATTGTGACAAGAGTTTGGCAGCAATCCCCTGTGGGATCTATCAATGAAATAAGGCTTTTGAGGAACTTTTGAAATTGAAGGGCAGGATGAGACCAGTCGGCCCATCAAGCCTGCCCCATGCTGTGGCTGGGGAATCTAGAATGTGGGGGCGCAGTCTCATGAGAAGGGGTTGGTCATTTAGGACTGAGATGAGGAGAAACTACTTCACTCAAAAGGTTGTGCATCTTTGGAATTCTCAAACTCAGAGGATAGTGGATGTTCCATTTTTGGGTGTATTTACAACTGAGATAGGGATATGGGAAGCTGGCAGGAAAGTGGAGTTGAGGCAAAGGATCAGCCATGATTGTGTTGAATGGAGGAGGGGCCATATGGTCTACACCTGCTCCTATTTTTCATGTTCTTATGTAGAGGGAACATTGGTTGTAACCAAACCCCAAGATTGTTGTATTCACTGCAACAAATCTATTCAGGGCTATTTTAGTAAAGAAATGAATGGCCCTCTGTAATTTCTGGATTCTCTGTGGCCTTTTCATGTTTTTCCCATTGAATTACACAGAATTGCATAGAATTCACAGCATTGAAACAGGCCATGGCAGTGTTTATGCTCTACACGAACCCTCTCTCAACCCTCTTCATCTAACCCCAGCAACATATCATTCTATTCCATTCTCCCGTGTGGTTTTCTAGATTTTCTATCTTCTCTTTGATTGCATCAATGCTATTCGCCTCAACTATTCCCTGTGGTAACAACTTACACCTTCTCACTACTCACTGGGTTAAGAAGTTTCTTCTGAATTGTCGAATAGGTTTATTAGTGACTATCTTATATTTATGACCCCTAGTCTTAGATTCCTTCACAAATGGAATCATGATGGTCGACATTAAACCTTACCAATCCTGGAGTTGGGAGGGGTTGGGTTAAAATTAAAAACCGCGGTACATGATGCCAACCCATACATAGCTGCTGCCATTTTTACTGTGGTGGTTTGCACGACATGCATGTGTCCCACTGTGGACACTTCATTATAATGTTTAAATCAGACTGCCGCAATGCAACTGGGAGCCTGATATGAATTTAATGGTTTTCCCGGCAGGTAAATGGAGTTGAGAGCAGCTGACCACAGTAGGTTAAGTGCTTGTGAGCCTGGAGGAGAAGGAGTCCACCCCCCACCCCCCAAAGCCCCTACAAGAAGCCTTTTGCTGATCCCCAATCTCTGGCCTCACAATTCCCTCCTCCGATCCCTAATACTTCCCTCCCGATTCCCCAGCTCCCACACCCCTACCTCACCAACCCCAAATTCAACCCTCTCCCCACCTGATCCTCAAGCTCCAACACCCTCCCCACCAGCTCCCAATCTTTCGTTCCTCTCCGACTGCCAGATTCTGGCAACTGCACTACCTCCCTGCCATCAAACAGCAATTTTTCCTGATTTCCAGGGACGTTGGCTACAATCTTCCAATTGGCTGGCTGCCAGGCAGGAAACAGAATTAAAAAATGATAATGTGATCCTGCCATTAAATTTGGCAGCAACTCCGTGCCCCAGAAATTTCCTGGTTTCCTCCCTGTTTGCTCACCCGGGCTTTAATATCGGGGTTATTTTCTCTGTCTACCTCTATCAAATCCCTTATCCTTTCTCTTTTCTGGAGATAAGAGCCTGTTTCAACCTGAAAGTTCGGGAAGTTTAGTGAGCCCAGGAATTTCCTTACCATATCTACATTCTCAGCCAGAGTGAGGTAAGTACAGGAAGCAAGATTCAAACCATGTTAACATCACAAGACAGTCAATACCTGTACTGACAGCTGATGGTGGGACAATAACTGAAAAAGCCCCCAAAACTGAAAAAGAAACCCATAGCAAAGATAGATGGTAGGGGAGCTGGAGCAACATACGCTCAGCTTCAGGAGATTTCATGAGACAGACTCTCTCTTGAGTCCCACACATGTTCCATATTACCCTTGCCTCTTGAAGCAGTTTCCTTAAACAAAAAATTGTGTGCAGCCAAGTCATGGAAATATTTCGAGCAAGAATATTTCCAGTAAGAATATTTCTCAGACACAAGATGTGGAATGAATGAAAAGCATGGAAATTACACTAATGAAACCTTTGTGTGCACCAGACTCCTTTGTAAAAACACATACAGGGAGCGGTTTGAAGGCTGTGATCTGATCTCTGAGTACAGATGATCATTACAAACAACAGGAGCTTTGCTCTCATAGATTCTGATAATTTCCTAAAAACGTATTTAAATATCTCTCAGATAGTTGCTCCTTGGTATTCCATTTTTCCACATATAAACCGTCCTAACCACTTGATTAGATTTCAGTCTGTAACTCACTCCCAGGTATCCATTATTCTATTTATAGTATTGCAGGCGTGAGGTTTATAAGATTACCATGTTTTAGTTTAGTAATTTTGGTTTATATGATTATTGCATTTGGAGACCACAGCTTTAAATTTAGGGTAAATGAAGCAGGTCATGTGTTCTGTGCTAGCGTCTCTCTGACAATAAGCCTGGATGATTGATAGTCAGGGATCAAAGGAAGATTCAGATTGTTTAACTGAGAGGAAGGTTCAAGGTATTTACGCTTGGTGATAATGGTCACAGTCTCTCAGTTTACCATGAGTAGATCCTGAGTCTTCCAAAGTCCAGGAAAGGTGTTATAAATAGTTGTTTGGTAGTACAGAACTGGAGTATTGCTGAAAACAGACATTTTGTGAAAGCTTGTCGTCTTGCACTCATCAGGACAATCACAAGAATACCAACAACTTTATACTGTATGAGAAGAGAGTGGTAATTGGTAGAGGTGTTGCTTTGGAAAATGCACCAATTGGTGACTTAGTCAATCAGAGTCAAGCTGCCTGGTTTAAAATTTCAAGCAATGCTTGGCAGTTAACTGGCAGTCACCATTAACTGGTGCTTTCTCTATGGCAAATCCTCTACCAATTCGAGTCCACTTGCCAACCAATCCGCACTTTCTTCTCATACAGTATAAAGTTGATGTTACCTCACCACATTGGTATTCTTGCGATTGTCCTGATGAGTGCAAGACGAAAAGCTTCGACAAAAGGTGTTATATAACTATTCATTTACTTCTAAGATGAAAGGGAGTTGGGATCGAAGAAAACTAATTAGCATTTCTTTCCCATTGCCATGGGGAAGATAGTAGAGGGAGCCATTTTTGAGATTAGGTTGCAGGTTTCCCTATAAACCCATGAATATTGCAGACAGACAACAGGTTTGCAGTTTTGCCTTGTGTAATCTGCAGCCATCTGAGAGGTAAGGAGAACAAGAGATAGACACAGCTAGGCCTGCACCTTAAGCAGAGAAATGCTTATTCTATTGTTAGTCACGTCAAACTTGGATGGGAACTCGTGCTGGAAGGAGGCTGGAAGATTTGCCTGGCTTGGAGCTAGAGGCAGGGATCTATAGCATAACACTCACAGTGAAAGGCGGTTCTGGGATTAGATGTTACCCAGCTGGGAAAGTAAAAATTAAGCAAGCCATCGAGAACTGAGAATAATTTTAGACTGGTTCCTGGAAGATGAAGTGTCCACTTAAGGGACAGTATAACATATATCTATAGCGGGAGATTTACAGTGGTGCTATAAGTTAAATGGGGAATCTCTTTACTGTAGTTTAAAGTATAAGTTGCCGACGAAAATAAAATAGTGTTTAGTCAATTATGTTTTAGTCATTTGTTTCAGTAAAAGTTTTAAAACATGAAAGCTTGATATGTCATTCTTTCAGCTGTTAACTGGAAGTTTGAATTTCTCTTTAAAAAGTATTGGCCTCTACATAGATTGTAACAAAATTCCCTGAACCCCTTAATTAGATTCCAGCCTGTAACTCACTCCCAGGAATCCATTATTCTGTGTATAAACCATCTGAATGCCTCAATTAGATTCCAGCCTGTAATTCAATCCTAGGGATGTATGAAGCACTGGATTAGACTCCTGCCTGTAACCAGTGGTGTATTGGTGATTTTACAAAGGAGTATGCAGTGCATTATGTATAAGATTCTTTCTCTCAGTGGGAAGTAAACTCTTGCATCTTGCCTTGTCTCAACGTCCCCTCAGGAAATGTAAACATTTAAAATTTTACTCGATGCAGTTTCCAGAATTCTGACCTAAACTTTTTATATAGGCGTAAATATTTTCTGAGATTGATACTAGTAAATGTGGGAGAATATACATTGCTAAATCTGACTGTAACTAAATCATGGGCAGAATTTTGCCCTTGTCGGGCGGGCTCGCCGGGGACAGGCGTGGACTGCTGGGAAGCTGACCACCACCTGCAACCGGGGCCGGACTGCGATTTCACGCTGGCGGGCCAATTAAGGCCTGCACAGTGTGAAGTGCGAGCGGCAGTGCTCAGCGCTGTCTGTGCGGGGGGTGGCGTAGGATGGCGAGCATGAGCTTCGCGTATGCGCACAAGCACATGCTTGAAAATCTCCCTGAGGCATAGAGCTGCCTCAGGGAGATGAAGAGTTTCCAAAAAAAAAATGAAGCTTTGAAAAATGTTATAAAACGTGTCCCCCTCATGCCCTCCACAATGAAGAGCTAGATTGTACACTAATCTATCATTTGATCAGGTATTCGTTCAATACAAAGTCCAGAATTGCTCTTGGTGAAAGCAGCAGACTAAACTCGTAACATGTTTGCCTAACATTCCATTGCCTTATATTATAAATTCTGGTGTTTACCTGTTAAAGTTAATTGTTTAACACTTGCATTTGCACTGTGGATAGAGAAATATCACTCCTATTGCCAACAGCCATTCCTGGGCTGAGAAAGTATAACAGTATAGTAACAAAATAATGGGTCAAAATGCAAATATATGGGCAGAATTTTCACCTTGGCGGGTGGGCACATGCCCAACCTGCTCGAGCGTGAAATGACATGCATTGACGTCGGGCAAGCGTCCCAATAGCAATGCATAGTCGCGTGATAGCTTGGTCAGTGGGCTCGTGCAGGAATTGGCAGCGCGACAGTGACAATTAAAAGGTCTATTAAGGCCATTAAAGTACCAACTAACTTAAATTTTTCACTGCCCGTCCAACCTTATGGTTGGCGGGCAGGCGAAAAGGCCAAGCGGCCTTTGCATTTTTTTGGAAACCTCATCCACGGGCGGGATGAGGTTTCCAACAGCAAATAAAAATAAAATTTTATAAATTTCACTTATAACATTTCCCCACTAGTTTGTATGTAACTCACAGCTGTATGTTCTTCCCAAATATTCCTTTGAAGTGTTGGTTAGCGGATGTGTGCATTGCTGAAAGGTCAGATTGACTATTGAAAATTATGGAGTTAATAACTTGTGTTAACCATTGACCAGTTGTTAACAACTGGTCCCTAACTGCAAGCTGCATTCCCTAGAAATGAAATGAGAAATACTTAAATAAATGTTTCCAAATATCCAACACTTCTTAAAATCATCTTGACACCAGCTACGATCCACATGGGCAAGGAGATTAAGCACTGAGTGCAAAGCAGCCATCAAAGCCTAAAAAAGATGCCCTCAGCTGATTTTGCGCTCATTGATAGCCAAATTTTATTTAAAATCAAGTTGGTTGCAAGCTGATCAGGAGGTTTGTTTACTGGGACATTTGAGACTGGTGCAGCCACACATACTACTCTTGAAATTCCTGAGGTAATTAAGGGTTCCTAACTGCTAAAGGGATCACTAATAACTTTTATTTCATTTAAACTTCGGGGCCAAATTCTAAGAGGCAGCCAACTTGTTTGAGGCTGAGGATATCCTGACAAGAGGCATGCTACACCAGTACATGAGGAATAACACTAGATTCCACAACCAACAGATCACATCTAAGCTCTGCAGTCCTGCCATATCCATTCGTGAATGGTGGTGGATAATTAAACAACTCACTGGGAGAGGAGACTCCACAATATCCCCATCTTCAATGATGGAGGAGCCCAGCACATCAGTGCAAAAGATAAGTCTGAAGCATTTGCAACAATCTTCAGCCAGAAGTGCCGAGTAGATGATCCATCTCGGCCTCTCCCAGAGGTCCCCAGCATCACAGCTGGCAGTCTTCAGCCATTTCAATTCACTCCACGTGATATCAAGAAATGGCTGAAGGCACTGGCAAAGGCTATGGGCCCTGACAATACTGGCAATAATATTGAAGACTTGTGCTCCAGAACTTGCCACACCCCTAGCCAAGCTGTTCCAGTACAGCTACAACACTGGCATCTACCTGGCTATGTGGAAAATTGCCCAGGTATGTCCTCTACACAAAAAGCAGGACAGTCCAACCCCACCAATTACTGCCCCATCAGTCTACTCTCAATCATCAGTAAAGTGATTGAAGGGGTCATCAACAGTGCTATGAAGCAGCATTTGCTTAGCAGTAACCTGCTCACTGATGCCCAGTTTGGGTTCTGCCAGGGTCACTCAGCTTCTGACCTCATTAGAGCCTTGGTTCAAGCATGGACAAAAGAGCTGAACTCCCGAGGTGAGCTGAGAGTGACTGCCCTTGACATCAAGACCACATTTGACTGAGAGTGGCATTAAGGAGCCCTAGCAAAACTCGAGTCAATAGGAATCAGGGAAAACTCTCTGCTAGTTAGAATCATACCTAGCACAAAGGAAGATGGCTGTGGTTGTTGGAGGTCAATCATCTCAGTTCCAGGAATCACTGCAGGAGTTCCTCAGGGTAGTGTACTAAGCCCAACCATCTACAGCTGCTTCATCAAGTAGTCCATGTCCAATTGCAGCAAGACCTGGACAATATCCAGGCTTGGGCTGACAAGTGGCAAGTTACATTCGTGCCACACAAGTGCCAGGTAATGACCATCTCCAACAAGAGAGAATCTAACCATTGCCCCCTGACACTTAATGGCATTACCATCACTGAATCCCCCACTATCAACATCCTGGGGGTTACCATTGACCAGAAACTGAACTGGGCTAGCCATATAAATGCTGTGGCTATAAGAGCATGTCAGAGGCTAGGAATTCTGCAGCAAGTAATTCACCCCCTGACTCCCCAAAGCCTGTCCACCATCAACAAGGCACAGATCAGGAGTGTGATGGTATACTCTCCCATTTGCCTGGATGAGTGCAGCTCCAACAACACTCAAGAAGCTTGGTACCATTCAGGACAAAGCAGCCCGCTTGATTGGGACCCCTTCCACAAACATTCACTCCCTCCACCACCGACGCACAGTGGCAGCAGTGTGTACCATCTACAAAATGCACTGCAGGAATTCACCAAGGCTCCTTCCGCATCACCTTCCAAACCCATGACCACTACCATCTAGAAGGACAAGGGCAGCAGATACATGGGAATACCACCACCTGCAAGTTCCCCTTCAAGCCACTCACCATCCTGACTTGGAAATATATCACCGTTCCTTTACTGTCGCTGGGTCAAAATCCTGAAACTCTCTCCCTAACATCACTGTGGGTGTACCTACACCACATGGACTGCAGCAGTTCAAGAAGGCAGCTCATCACCACCTTCTCAAGGGCAATTAGGGATGGACAATAAATGCTGGCCCGGCCAGCAAAGCCCACATCCCGTAAATGAATAGAAAAAAAAGGAGCAGCCTTGGCACTCACGTCATTGGTATTTCTTTGCTACCATATGGCCTTAACAAATAACATAGGCACTCTCTTCAGCAAATAATGAGCTAAATTTTACTGTGGGCTTTGGGATCCCAACATTGGATCAAGAAACGGGTCCTGAACCTGCACTTGCCAGCAGGGGGGACTGGCTCGGCGACTTAACAGCAGGCAGCCTCCTCATTGGCCATCTACCAACCTGCCGTCCTATTAAGGATGATGGGCAAGCTGGCCCCGATGCTGTTGGCCCCAATTGGAGGGTTAGCAGCTCCAGAGCCTCAGCTGCTCCACAGAGAAAAGTGGGAGCTGCTGAGGCAGGTCAGAGATCTCAAGGACATCTCAAAATGGAGGTGCTTTCATATTAAAATTCAAAATTACCAAGTGGTGGGATGGGGGCGGTGGCTTGCTGATCACAGGAAAAACACCTCCAGAGAGATTACTGGGGACTTAGGGGCTGCCTTTCCTGCCTGTGGCCACCTCCATGGGACATGGAGCCTCAGACTCCGATGGCTCCCCAGGCTGCCATAGGGAGGCTGCCTCCCTGAAGCTGATCCCATCCATACATAGCTTTGGGAGGGGAGGGAGGGGTATGGCGTGGCAGGGCTGCCCCTGTCAGCCAAATGCTGATGTCACTGTAAAATGGCCCTTAATAGGGTCTTTAGTGACGCAATTCGCCTGGCTGCCCCCTTGGAGCGGGCAGTTAAATCTGCCTCATGGCACACCGCTCAGAAACCTCCCCAGTCCCCCACTGAGGGACTGTCTCAGCTCCCTGCTAACTTATTGCCCAACCACCACCGCCCCCCCACCCCATCCCCCACTCCACCCCCACCACCATTCCTGCCACTTGGACACCAGTAAAATTCTGCCCAACTAGTCTTGAACAATTCTGGCAGAGGATATCCATGACACTCATGCATATACATCAGGTCATAGTGCAGATACGGTGTATCAAGCCTTCAGTATCCCCATGACTAACTGTTTGGGCACGCCCCCTTAACCGGAGAGCACATATCCTCAGTCTAGTCCAACTCCAACCTCATCCACTCTGCTCTCCACTGCTTCTACACGAGTAGACCCTGCCATCATTTGACTCAGTTTCCCCGTGGAGTCTAACATCTGCTCCCTTGATCTCCTTCCCACTCCATTCATAAATGTTGAGTGTTTCCTTTTGACTCTTAGTCACCAACATTGTCTCCCTGATTCTTCCCTCAAGCCTTGCTTGCATTCCTTCAAAACCACCACCATCTGCCCCTACTTAAACAGTAAACCCCCACCAGCCCTCCCTCCTTGTGTCTCGCCTGTCCCTCATTCCTCCTCAAGGCCCTTGGAGGCATTATTTACGACTACATACATAACTGTATCACCAATCTCCATTCAAGTCTCTTCTGGTTGCTACATTATTGTTGTGACTGCATCCAAGACTCACATCCATCTTGTTCTGTTTGCTACCTATCTTTCTCCTCCACCAGTTTCCTTCATTGGTCCACCTCTGCACTCTCACGATTTCACCTTGATGTAAACAACTGCATTTCTTCCAGCAGCTTTTGCCCACAGCCCATGATGTGACCTCTGGTGTGCTGTAAGACTCAATTTTTGTCAACTCTTAATGATCTTCTAAATTCTCACTATCAGCAGCTTCACTGTCAGCCTGGTCTTAGTGGTAGCACTCTCGCTTCTGAGTCTAAAGGTTGCGGGTCCAAGTCCTACCGTAGAGACCCGAGCACATATTCCAGGCTGATATCTCAATACAGTACTGAGGGAGTGCTACAGTGTCAGAGGTGCCAACGTTCAGGTGCGATATTAAACAGAGGCCCCATCTGCCATCTCAGGTGGATGTAACAGATACCATGCAACTACTCAAAGAAAATGGGGGAATTTCTCCCTAATGTCCTAGCCAATATTTATCCCTCAATCAACATTACTAAAAAAAAATGAACCAGTCATTGCCTCATTGCTGTTTGTGGGACCTTGCTGTGCGCAAACCCACTGCCAAGTTTCCAACATTACTACACTTCACTAAGCAAGTAATTGGCTGTAAAGTGCTTTGGGATGTCCTGAGGATGTGAAAGGTGATATATAAATGCAAAGGGATGGGGGCTTGGTGGAATGTCACTGGACTAGGAATCTAAAGGCCCAGACTAATACACTGAGCACATGGGATCAAATCCTGCCATGGCAGCTGGTGGAATTTAAATTCAGTTAATTAATCTGTAAATTAAAAGCTGGTCTCAATAATGGTTACCTTGAGAACTATCATTGATTGTTGTAAAAACCCATCTGGTTCACTAATGTCCTTTAAGGAAGGAAATCTGTCATCTTTACCCGGTCTGGCCTACATGTAACTCCAGTCCCACAGCAATGTGGTTGTCTCTTAACAGCCCTCTGAAATGGCCTAGCAAGTCACTCAGTTGTACCAAACCACTACAGAAAAATCAGAAAGGAATAGAACTGACCAGCCAATATCAACCTAGGCACAAGAAATGGCAATGGAAAACCAACCATTCCCAATTGATCCTGCAAAGTTCTCCTTACTACCGTCTGGGGGCTTGTGCCAAAATTGGGAGAGCTGTCTCAGACTAGTCAAGCAAAAGCCTGACATAGTCATCCTCACGGAATCAGACCTTATAGATAATGCCCATCCCCATCACCATCTCTGGGTATGTCCTGTCCGACCGACAGGGCCAACCCAGTAGAGATGGTAGCACAGTGGTATACAGTCGGGAGGGAGTTGCCCTGGGAGTCCTCTACAATGAAATCTCATGGCATCAGGCCAAACATTGGCAAACATGGGTAATCCTGCTGATTACTCCCTGCAACCCTCCCTCAGCTGATGAATCAGTGCTCATTGAATACCACTTGGACACAGATTGTACTCTGGATGGGGAACTTCAATGCCCATCACCAAGACTGGCTCTGAAGACTTGTGTTCCAGAACAAGCCGTGCCCCTAGCCAAGCTGTGCCAGTACAGCTACAAAACTGGCACTTAGCGGAAGCCAGGGCTTCTTTTATCTTGGCTCTTATCCAATTAACCCCTCCCTCATCCCAATCACCTTCAGCCCTGTTTCTGAGCATTCTTTCCTTGACCAACCGGCTATCTTTCATGTGAGTATTGCACCATTGCATAATGTTTTTCACATCCATCTATGTTCAACTGTCTCTTCAGGAGCTTCAAGGTATTATCTCCTAGAGGCCCTTAGAGATTCCAATCCTGTATTTTCACACATACAAGCAATTCCCACAGACAGCCTCAAATTCCCAGTCTTATGCTGCAAGTTAGCTCTTTTATAAGACGACTTAATTTTCCCATGGTCCCACTTACCTTGGCATCTTTTCCATACTGTGCCCTTTTCCTAAGTTTTCCCACTTTACAACCAAGACAAGTCCCTAATAAAGTTAGATGTTAGTTTCTAATGGTAAAGTTAGATTTTAACAGTTAGCATTCTGGTTAGTAACCAAATAATCACACAGCCCTGTTGTGTGTTGACTTTGCTCACAAACCTTTGTGTGGCAGATAGCTCGTATATTAGAGGCTGCCGCAGAAAAACCCACAGTGAACGGAGGTTCTGGCTAGGGCAATCATCATAGTTTTCTCAGGACATATAAAGGTGGCTTAAAATGCGGAGAGTCATATTACAGGGTGGGATCGTCCCAAATTTCATTTCTGAGCTTTATAATCAAGCTCAGCACAAGCAGTGCTCTTAGGATCAGCTGCCTTAGGAAATAGATGTCATTGCACCAATTTAATAGCTGCAGAAAGACGCAATGAGCTATTCTTACTGGAAATTACAGCACTCAGACCCCCTGAATAGAGGGCAGCTTCACCCCTGTCAGCTTTGATTTTGCATCAGAAAAACATAAAGAAATGTTTGAGAGTGCATTATCAGAACTGACTTCCTCTTAATGAAGGAAGACTGTTTTTTTTTATCTATGTATGCAGTTTACTTAGATCTATTTCAATAACTGTTTCTAAAATTGGAACCTGGTGGAAGAGTTTCCACTTCTGTGTGAAAATTACACCCAAAATTGTACCAGTTTTAAGAAGTTTGTTTTCCTCAAGTTTTCTGTCAAACTCATTTGCCTATCAGCGAATTGGTGAAATCTGACATGAATCTGCTCAAACAGGCAGCATTTATTTTTAAATTTGCTTTAA
Organism: Cetorhinus maximus; assembly: GCF_964194155.1. NCBI lineage: Eukaryota > Metazoa > Chordata > Chondrichthyes > Lamniformes > Cetorhinidae > Cetorhinus > Cetorhinus maximus. The sequence goes on along the minus strand of NC_135887.1, from coordinate 74,367,846 downwards.
AAATATTCCTTGACATATTTAACAAATATTCAAAATTTTCCTTGACATATTTAAAAAGTATTTTAAAATATTCTTTTTTTAAATTCATTCATGCGATGTGGGTGTCGCTGGCTAGGCCAGCATTTATTGTCCATCCCTAATTGCCCTTGAGAAGGTGGTGGTGGGCTGCTTATTGAACCGCTGCAGTCCATGTCATTCCTTGACATATTTAAAAATATTCCTTGACAGAGGAGGCTGAGGGGTGACCTAATTGAGGTGTACAAGATTATGAGGGGCCGAGATAGGGTAGACAGGAAAGACCTGATCCCCCTATCTGAGGGGTCAATTACTAGGGAGCATAGATTGAAGGTGATTGGTAGAAGGATTGAGGAGACATGAGGAAAAACTTATTCACCCAGAGCGGGGTGGGTATCTGGAACTCACCGGCGGTTTGGTGGTGGAGGCAGAAACCCTCAACTCCTTTGAAAGGTACCTGGGTCTGCACCTGAAGTTCTGTAGCCTACAAAGCTACAGACCAGGTGCTGGAAAATGGGAATAGAGTTGGGCGGCTAGAATTTTTCTCTTTCTTCTTTTTCAGCTGGTGCAGACACGATGGGCTGAATGGCCTCTTTCTGTGCCATAACCTTTCTATGGTTCTATGACATGTGTAAGGGTGGTAATATGGTGCAGATTGACTACTATTCCGTCTGGGCACAGCTTCTTCACTGGAAGCATGAGACTCTAGCAAGCCCGACATTTATTGCCCCTCCCAAGTTAAACTTTGTACAACTGAGCAGTTTGCTAGGTCACTTCAAAAGGCAGTTAAGAGTCAAACATGTTGGCATAGATTAGAGTCACATATAGACCAGACCAGGTAAGTACAGCAGATGTCCTTCCCTGAAGGACATTAGTGAGTTGACTTAATGTAATTATCTCACAGCTTTCATGGCCCCTTTCACTGACTAGCTTCTTATTTCCAGATTGTTTTTTAATTGAATTCAAATTCTCACACTGCTATGAAGGATTTAAACCTCACGTCCTCTGGATTATTAAACAAGGCCCTGGGATTACTAACCCAGTAATATAATTGCTGTACCTACAAAGTACAAACGTCTGTATTTTTCCTCTCCAGATCGAAGATTTGCCGGACATAGATCAAAAATGGTCGATTTTATGAGCGATGAGTGTGAAGTAAATGCATCCAATGAGACTATGCTGACGCCTTTAATCGAGCAAGAAGGCGAGGCCTACTTAGAGAAATGTGGAAATATCCGACGTCACACGGTGGCCAATGCACCCTCTGAGCTTCAGCTTTTAGCCATGACTTCCATGTTGCACCCTGGAATGGTGGAAGAACCTGACACTGAAGAGAAATGTCTCCTGATACCACCCAGCCTTAACCACAGACACTACTCCAGTGAACCTAACATCCCAGAACCTCAGTCTGAGGTGGTGGTAGTCTCGCTGCAGGAGTCTTCTGACATTAAGTGTACAGCACTTGGCTAGATCACTAAGTCATTGTTTTGTTTTAGGCACATTGTTAGTATTCGCTGAAGGCAGTAATCCCATGACCTGACTGTGATCTATCTCAGGGTCAAACTGTGAAATGGCCTTGAACAAACAAACTTCATTCAAGCTGGTCATGTGGATTGGACGTACTGCACTTCTAATCCAGGCCCTTTCTGTTATCAACTGAACATACCTCAGAACTCGAAACAGTGATGGCAGAAAAAATGAATTATGTTAATACATCGGGACACTGTTGTTACGGAGGCTCTAGTGAAATTAAATTTTAAAAGAGAAGAAACCCAGCGCAGTAAATTTGCACTAAAGATATCGAACGATTGAGACAAGTCTTGAACTTTGAAACCCATGATTGCACTGTACCAGCAGCATTGTTTAAATACTGGATATCGATTTTTGTCCCTCTCGTCCCTCCCAACAAACCATTGGTTTTAGTCAGACTGTTGGCCAGAAATGTCATCAATTCCACTCAACGTCAATCTGCTTTTTTCAGACAGCTTGACAGAAGTAATTTTTGAATGGAAGTTCCAAATCAATGTGAGCTCAGTGAATTTGGGTGAAGGTTTCCTATACGCACTGTGTGTGATGAAATGTGTTGTGTTCCTCATTCATTACAAACACATTTTTGATTATTCCTTTACATGTAGCACACTGAGGAAATCAGAAGCAGTACCCAACCATTGCAGCATGCCCTGCGAATGCACACTTTGCAATATGCGTCTGTACTGAAGGGAGAATGTCAGTTCATCAGCTCCTGAACTTGAAGGGTCCTGGTAACACTGGAATCAATCCTAAACTACAGGTTCCTTTAAAGTCAGCTCACTTCACCTCTCAACCATAGTTCTGACATTGGTCGCATTTAACTTTGAGCACACTGACTTGGCTGTTCTGCTACTGCCCCCGCAGAAGCTTTCTTCAACCTTAACCCTGCTGCCTCAGGAGCAGGGTTTCTTTTTCATTTTTACAAATAAACTGTGGATTATTTTTGTGAAAATTCATTAATCTGTTGCCTCCCTAAAGCAGTAGAAAAATTCAACTCTCAATCGAGATGGGGTGAGGCTTAGAGCCAGATCGACGGTTACTGTTCTACAACGGTGCAATCTAAAATGAAGGGCATTGGAAAAACAAGCATCAGTCAGTGACACAAATTAGCACTGACTCATCCCCACGCACCACACAGTGCAGATAGTAAGAGAAATCAGTTAATGCTCACCTCCAAACCCACACAGTGTGAATGTGGAGAGGAATCAGTTCACATAGCTACATGCAAATTGGCATAGGGTTAAACAGATTTTTGATTGATAATGGAGTCAAGGGTTATTGGGGGGGCAGGCAGGAAATTGGAGTTAAGGCCACAATCAGATCAGCCATGACCTTATTGAATGGCAGATCAAGCTCGAGGGGCTAAATGGCCCACTCCAGCTCCTATTTCTTAACGATCATCTGTACTTAGTAGGAAGTCTGAAAGAGTGGCGCGGGAAAGTTCCATTCCATGGGACACTGGCACCAGCACTGGGTTAGGAAGGAACCATACCATTGGGATGCGCTGTACCTGAACCAGGCTTGGACCAAGGTCTTATTGGAAAGGATAACAAGGGTAGTCACAACAACAACTTGTATTCATACAGCGCCTTTAACGCAATAAAGCAGCTAAAAGCACGACCAGAAATGGTGGCACGATTAAAATAGAGGCCGAAAGAGGCCAAACTTAGACGACACAACGATTTTAAACAGTAAATGAGGAGAATAGGGCACAAATGGAAAGGTAGCATAGATAATAGTTTGGAAATAAACAAAAGGGAAAGAGAGTGGAGGAACAATCAGAAATTGTGCTTTAGGCACAATAAGGCATACTAGAAGGTGTAAAGTAATTAAACCAAGAGAAAGAAATAAGAAACATGTGCTTAAAGCATTAGAGTAGAAGGACAGTTAGAGTGTGTGACCCTAATAAGCATTCTTTATACAAACGCAGGGACCGTAAGGAATGAATTGCAGACACAAATTCAAATCTGAGGGTATGGCATGGTAGCCATTATTGAGATGTGCCTGCAAGAAAGTCAGAAACTCGGAACTAAATACACCAGGTGGTAAGGACTGCAGGAAAAATGGTAGAGAAGGGAATAATAGCCCTAATGGTTAAGGATCAAATCACTTCAATAAAAGGATATAAGGAGAGGCAAGCAGGCAGTGGAGATTTTATGTGTAGAGTTAAGAAATAGAGAAGGATTTAAGGCTGTAGAAGGAATTGTGCATTGGGTCCCTGGCAGTAAATGTGAAGTGGTAGCTTGTATAAATGCTGAGATTGGATGAGCATGCAATATTGGCAGAGTGGTTTTAATGGGGAATTTTAACTTTCATATAGACTGAGATAAGCAGACATATCAGAAAGTGGTGAACTTCTTGACACTGTCCAGGATAGTTTTCTGCAACAAATATACGAGGACCGACAAGGGGGCAAGCCATATTAGATTTAGGAATGAATAATAAACCAGATTTAGTTAACAGCCTAACAGTGCATGAACATTTATCAAATAATGATAATAATATGATCGAGCACAGTGTCGGATTTGGAAAGGAGAAGCATGAAACAGCCCCTCAATTCCAGATTTAGGTAGGGCTGACTTTATAGCAACAAGACAGAGACTGTCCAAGGTAAACTGGGTATATCTGTTATTGGGTAAAACAACAGAAGAACAGTGGGAGATGTTTAAAAATTAATTTAAATGTGATACAGAACTAGTTCATAGTCCTAAAGAGCAAGAGTTCTGCTTGCCAGAAAAGAAAGCCATGGACAATGAAAGAGATAGGACAGAACATAAAACTAAAAGAAAAAGCATGCAAAAATGAAAAAAAATAGCACAAGTCCTGGTGAATGGGAAAGATACAACGAACAACAAAGCAGAGAGTAAGAAGTACGGAAAGAAACTTATACTAGGAAAAAGAACGTGGGCCCCTTGAAAACTGATCACAGTGACATTGTAACTGAAAATAAGGAAATAGCATGCAAGCTGAAGAATTACTTAGCTTCAACATTTAGAGTATTGGAAGAAATCAGCATTCCAGACACCCCAAGGAAACTATTAATAAATCAGAAACAGGGACTCAACAAAATTAAGGTATGCAAGATAATAGTAATAGAGAGAATAATGGCATGGCAGAGCAGATAGTTTCGATCTCAGGGTTTTAAAAAGAAATAGGTAAGAACTTTCCAGATGACCTAACTATAATCTCCCAATGTTCCCTCGATTCAGAAACCATTCCTTTATATTGGAAAATTGCATACGTCACTCCACTATTTAAAACGGTGACAGGGAATTATAGACCAGTTTACCTAACATCTGCTGTCAGGAAATTACTATGTGTCTATAATGAAGGATGGGGGGAGGTGATTGAACATCTTGAAGATACTCAGCTGATCAGAGAGAGTCAGCATGGATTTATAAAGGGCAGGTCTGCCTTCCAACCTGATGGAATGTTTTGCAGAGGTGACTGAAGTAGTGGATAGGGAATATCTATGAATGTTATTTATATGGACTTCATGAAGACATTTGATGGAGTCCCTCATAAGATCCAGTTAGCTAAAGTTGAAGTTCATGGAATTGAAGACAATAACCTGGTTAGGAAGTTGGCTGAGTGGCAGGAAACAGAGATTAGGGGTAATGTGCAGGTACTCAAGGATGTGACTAATGCAAGAAATAGGAGCAGAAGTAGGCAAGGTAAGGTGTTGAGGCCTCAACTATTCATTGTATTCATTAATGACTTAGATGATGGGATAGAAAGCTACATTTCCAAAGATAGGTGGTATCGTAAGCAGCGTAGATGGAAGCATAAAATTATACTGACATTTTTTTATTCTTTCGTGGAATGTGGGCACCACTGGCTAGGCCAGGATTTATTGCCCATCCCTAGTTGCCCTTGAGAAGGTGGTGAGCTGCCTTCTTGAACCACTGCAGTACATGTGGTGTAGGTACACCCATTGTGCTGTTAGAAAGGGAGTTCCAGGATTTTGACCCAGCGACAGTGAAGGAATGGCAATATATTTCCAAATCAGGATGGTGAATGGCTTGGAGGTGAACTTCCAGGCGGTGGTGTTTGATTTGTCTGCTGCCCTTGTCCTTCTAGTTGGTAATGGTTGTGGGTTTAGAAGGTGCTGCCAAAGGAGCCTTGGTGAGTTCCTGCAGTGCATCTTGTAGATGGTACACACTGCTGCCACTGTTCGTTTGTGGTGGGGGAAGTGAATGTTTGTGGATGGGGTGCCAATCAAGCGGGCTGCTTTGTCCTGGATGGTGTCAAGCTTCTTAAGTGTTGTGGGAGCTGCACTCATCCAGGCAAATGAGGAGTATTCCATCACACTCCTGACTTGTGCCTTGTAGATGGTGGACAGGCTTTGGGGAGTCAGAAGGTGGGTTACTCACCGTGGGTTTCCTAGCCTCTGACCTGCTCTTGTAGCCACAGTATTTATATGGCTAGCCCAGTTCAGTTTCTGGTCAATGGTAACCCCCAGAATGTTGATAATGGAGGATTCGGTGGTGGTAATGCCTTTGAATGTCCAACGGCAATAGTTAGATTCTCTCTTGTTGGAGACGGTTACTGCGTGTGGCACGAATGTAACTTGCCATTTGTCAGCCCAAACCTGGATTGCGCTTTGAGATGCTTTATTCATTGCCCCTCAAACACCACACTGTTCATACGGTGAGAGGAATGAGTTCACACACACCCAAGCGGGTGAGGGGAATCAGTTTATTTTCATCACACCTCCAACACTCCAGGTAGTACAGTCAGTGAACTGAATTGGTTTGCTTTGCACTAAGTGATACAGTCAGTGAGGCCCCCTGGTTTTCATTTTCACCCCTCCCCCACCACGCCAATTGCTACTGTCAACCAGGGAAATTATAGCATCTTCATCCACCCACCCCACAGCACCATCGACTGTGAGAATCAATTAATAATCACGCCCCAACACATCACAGAGCAGTCCGTGAGGGGAATTGGTTCATATCCAACCCATCCACTACACAGTGCAGTCAAATAAAGGGAGTTGGTTCACATTTACCCACAGGTACTTTATTTCTTGTTGCTCGCCAAAGATTTACACAAGAATCTTTATCCCAAAGTTGAAACAGTCGTCAACAGAAAATCATATCGAGCCTATCATCCAACACTGAAGCTGTTCCTTAGTTGAATTATGGGTCTATCAAATGAAATACTCCTTGAACAGACATCTGGAAAATCTCCTGCCAGTACCTCTGGTCATGGATGGAGTGAGAGGCTATTGTACACTGTCCTCCACATTAGTATTTCCAGCACTTTCTGTTCTTATTTCAGATTTCCAGCATCTGCAGTATTTTGCTTATATTTGAAACATATTTGTTTTACCTCAGATGTGGAGCTTCTTTCTGCCTCAGAGTAGAGTTTCACATTCATTGAGCGGTTCACCAATGAGATAGCTGCTTAACGTCACTGCATCTGATCATATATCAGTTATGTAAATGTATTGAGGATAGTTTCTGTTCAAGGACCCCCTAATGTCTAAATGTACTAAGTACCCACACGACGAAGACCCCAGTCCAACCAACAAGCTGACCTCAGCTGAGTCAGGTATCAAATCTGGACCATTGCTGGAGAGCAATGACAAGACTTAGCATCCCAAAGCCAGTGAGTAAAAGGGTCAGTGAGAGGATAGGGTCTAAAATTTTGACTAAGCTCAGCTGTTATTCCCTAGCTCCACAATCAAAGTTACAAATCAGCACCATTCATACCAAGGTATGTGTGTGTATAATCTAAAGTAATACACAGTAATAGAGGTGGGTCCAATCTATGTACAGGGCATGTCCAACCTATAGACATGTACAGGGTGCCTCCAATCTATATTCATGTACAGTGCGGGCCCATTCTATAGTGATGTACAGGGTGGCTCCAATCTATAGTCATGTACAGGGTGCATCCAGTCCATAGTCACATACAGAGTGGATCCAATCTAGGGTCATGTACAGGATGGGTCCTATCTATACTAATGTAAAGGAGGGTCCAATCTATCGTGACGTACAGGGAGGGTCCAATCTAGAGTTGTGTACAGGGTGGGTCCAATCTATAGTAATGTACAGGGTGGGGTACAATCTATAGTCATGTACAGAGTAGGTACAATCAATAATAATGTACAGGGCGGGTCCAATCTATAGTAATGTACACGGTGGGTACATCTATAGTGATTTATAGGATGGGTTCAATCTATAGTAATGTAGAGGGTGGGCCCAATCTATAGTCATGTATAGGGTGGATCCAATCTAAAGTAATGTACAGAGTGGGTCCAATCTATAGTAAGGTGGAGGCTGGGTCCAATCTAGAGTCACATAAAGGGTGGGTCCAATCTATAGTGACGTAGAGGGTAGGTATAATCTATAGTCATGTACAAGGTGTCTCCAATCTATAGCCATATACAGGGTGAGTCCAATCCATAGTCACGTACAGGGTGGGTATAATCTAGGGTCATGTACAGGGTGGATCCACTGTATAGCAATGAACAATGTGGGCCCAATCAGTAATCATATGCAGGATGGGTATAATCTATAGTCACATATAGGATGGGGCCAATTTATAGTAATATACAGGGTGGGTGCAATCTATAGTCATGTACAGGGTGGGTACAATCTATAGTAACGTATAGGGTGTATAGGGCATAGATTACAAAAGTAGGGAGGTCATGTTGGAGTTGTATAAAACCTTGGTGAGGCCACAGCTGGAGCACTGTGTGCAGTTCTGGTCGCCACATTATAGGAAGGATGTGAAGGATTGCACTGGAGGGGATGCAGAGGAGATTCACCAGGATTTTGCCTGGGATGAAACATTTAAGTTATGAAGAGAGGTTGGATAGACTTGGGTTGTTTTCGTTGGAGCAGAGAAGATTGAGGGACGACCTGATCGAAATGTACAAGATTATGAGGGGCATGGACAGGGTGGATAGGGAGCAGCTGTTCCCCTTAGTTGAAGGATCAGTCACAAGGGGACATAAGTTCAAGGTGAGGGGCAGCAGGTTTAGGGGGGATGTGAGGGAAAACTTTTTTACCCAGAGGGTGGTCTGGAATGCGCTGCCTGGGAAGGTGGTGGAGGCGGGTTGCCTCACATCCTTTAAAAAGTACCTGGATGAGCACTTAGCACATCATAACATTCAAGCCTATGGGCCAAGTGCTGGTAAATGGGGTTAGGTAGGTAGGTCAGGTGTTTCTCACGTGTTGGTGCAGACTCGATGGGCCGAAGGGCATCTTCTGCACTGTGTGATTCTGTGATTCTGTATCCAATCTATAGTCATGTTTAGGGTGGATGCAATCTATAGAGATGTACAGGGTGAGTCCAATCTATAGTGATGAACAGGGTGAGTCCAATCTAGAGCTGCGTACAGAGTGGGTCCAATATAGAGCAATGCACAGGGTACAATCCAGAGCCATGGCAGGGTGGGTCCAATCTATTGTCATGTACAGGATGGGTACAATCTATAGTAATGTACAGCATGGGTACAATCTATAACAATGTACAGGGTGGGTCTAATCTATAATAATATAGATGGTGGGTCCAATCGACAGTCACATGGAGGGCGGGTACAACCTAGGGCCATGTATAGGGTGGGTCCAATCTATAGTCACGTACAGGGTGTATCCAATTTATAGTCATGTACAGGGTGGATCCAATCTAGAGTAATGTACAGGGTGAGTCCAATCTATAGTCACATACAGTGTGCGCTCAATCCACAGTCATGTACAGAGTGGGTCCAATCTATAGTAATGTACAGGGTGAGCCTAATCTATAGACATGTACAGGGTAGGTTCAATCTATAGTCACCTGCAGGGTGTGACAAATCAATAGTCATGTACAAGTTGGTTACCATCTAGCATCATGTACAGGCTGGTTCCAATCTATAGTAATGTACAGGCTGGGTCCAATCTATAGTAATGTACAAGGTGGATCCAATCTATAGTAATGTAGGGTGGGCCTAATTAGGATGGGCCTAATCTATAGTAATGTAGAGGGTGGGTCCAATCCACTGTCATGTACAGAGTTGGTCCAACCTATAGCAATGTACATGGTATGTCCAACCTGTAGCCATGTTCAGGATGGTTACCTTCTAAAGTCCTGTACAGGGCGGGTGTAATCTATAGTAATGTACAGGGTGGATCCAATGTAGAGTCATGTACAGGGTGGGTTTAATCTATAGTAATGTACAGGGTGGATCCAATCTATAGTAATTTACAGGGTGGGTCTAATCTATAATCACATACAGGGTGGGTACAATCTATGCTGATGGACAGGGTGGGTCCAAGCTATAGTCATGTACAGGGTGGATACAATCTATAGCCATGTACAGGGTGCATACAAGCTACAGTCATGTACAGGGCGGGTGCAATCTATAGTAATTTACAGCGTGGATCCAATCATTAGTGATGTACAGTGTGGGTCCAATCTATAGTCAAGTATAGGGTCCAATCTATAGTCACGTACAGGGTGCCTCAAATCTATAGTAATGTACAGGGTGGGTCCAACCTATCGTTATGTAGAAGGCGGTTCCAAATGATAGTCACGTACAGGGTGCCTCCAACCTATAGTCATTTACAGGGTGGGTCCAATCTATAGTCACGTACAGGGTGCCTCAAATCTATAGTCATGTACAGGGTGTGTCCAATCTTTGGTCACGTACAGGGTGGGTACAATCTATAGTCACGTACAGGGTGCCTCAAATCTATAGTCATGTACAGGGTGTGTCCAATCTTTGGTCACGTACAGGGTGGGTACAATCTATAGTCATGTACAGGGTGTGTCCAATCTTTGGTCACGTACAGGGTGGGTACAATCTATGATAATGTAGAGGGTGGGTCCAATATATAGTCACGTACAGGGCGGGGAGAATCTATACTAATTTACAGGGTGAGTCCAATCTATAGTCACATACAGTGTGCATCCAATCCACAGTCCTACACCGTGTGGCTCCAATCTATAGTAATGTGCAGTCTAGGTCCAATCAATAGTCACATACAGGGTGTGTCCAATCTATAGTCATGTACAGGGTGGTTGCCATCTAGGGTCATATACAGGGTGGGTCCAATTTATACTAATGTACAGGGTGGGTCCAATCTATAGTGATGTACAGGGTGGGTCCAATCTATAGTCAGGTACAGGGTGGGTACAATCTACAGTCAGATACAGGGTGGGCCTAATCTATAGTAATATAGAGGATAGATCCAATCTATAGTGATGTACAGGGTGTGTCCAATCTATAGTCATGTACAGGGTGGTTGCCATCTAGGGTCATTTACAGGGTGGGTCCAATTTATACTAATGTACAGGGTGGGTCCAATCTATAGTCAGGTACAGGGTGGGTACAATCTATAGTCAGATACAGGGTGGGCCTAATCTATAGTAATGTAGAGGGTAGATCCAATCTATAGTGATGTAGAGGGTGGGGTCCAATCCATAGTCATGTGCAGGGTGGGTACAATCTATATTAATGTACAGGGTGGGTACAATCTATAGTCAAGTACAGTGTGGGTACAATCTATAATAATGTAGAGGGTGGGTCCAATCTATTGTAATGTAGAGGGTGGGTGCAACATAGGGCCATGTACAGTGTGGATCCAATCAATAGTAATGTACAAGGTGGGCCCAATCTATAGTAATGTACAGGGTAGGTCCAATCTATAATAACCTGCAGGGTGGTTACTATCTATAGTAATGTACAGGGTAGGTCCAAACTATAGTAACCTGCAGGGTGGATACAATCTATAGTAATGTACAGGGTAGGTCCAATCTATAGTAACTTGCAGGGTGGATACAATCTATAGTAATGTACAGGGTAGGTCCAATCTATAGTAACCTGCAGGGTGGATACAATCTATAGTAATGTACAGGGTAGGTCCAATCTATAGTAACCTGCAGGGTGGATACAATCTATAGTAATGTACAGGGTAGGTCCAATCTATAGTAACCTGCAAGGTTGGTACAATCTATAGTAATGTACAGGGTGGGTCCAACCTATAGTAATGTACAGTGTCCAATCTATAATAACGCACAGGGTGCGTACAATCAATAGTAACGTACAGGGTCTGCCCAATATATAGTCATGTACAGGGTGTATCCAATCTATAGTCACGTACAGGGTGGGTCCAATCTATATTCACGTACGGGGTGGGCTTAATCTATAGTAGTATAGAGGGTAGATCCAGTCTATAGTGATGTACAGAGTGGTTACCATCTAGGGTCATGTAGAGGGTGGGTCCAATCTACGCTAATGTACAGGGTGGGTCCAATCTATAGTGATATACAGGATGGGTCCAAATGATTGACACATGCAGGGGGATACAATCTAGGGTCATGTACAGGGTGGTTCCAATCTATAGTCATGTACAGGGCGGGTCCAATCTAATGTAATGTAGAGGGTGGGTCCAATCGATAGTCACGTACAAGGTGGGTACAACCTAGGGCCATGTACAGTGTAGGTCCAATCAATAGTAATGTACAGGGTAGGTCCAATCTATAGTAACCTGCAGGGTGGATACAATCTATGGTAATGTACAGGGTGGGTCCAATCTATAGTAATGTACAGGGCCCAATCTATAATAACGCACAGGGTGCGTACAATCCATAGTAATGTACAGGGTGGGTCCAGATGATTGACACGTGCAGGCGGGTTAGAGTCTAGGATTATGTACAGGGTGGGTCCAATCTATAGTGATGTACAGGGTGGGTCCAATGTATAGTCATATACAGGGTGAGTCTAATCTACAGTAATTTACAGGTGGGTCAAATCTATAGTAACTTACAGTGTGGGTGCAATCGATAGTCATGTACAGGATGGGTACAATCTATACTAAAGCACAGGGCAGCTCCAATCTATCATCATGTACAGGGTGTGTCCAATCTATAGTCATGTACAGTGTGGATCCAATCAGTAGTAATGTACAGGGTGGATACAATCTGTAGTAATGTAGGGGGTGAGTCCAAATGATAGTCACATACAGGATGGGTACAATACAGGGCCATGAAAAGGGTGGGTACACTCTATAGTCATGTACAGGGTGGGTACAATCTATAGTCATGTACAGGGTGGGTACAATTTAGAGTAATATACAGAGTGGCTCAAAACCAGATTAAGGTACAGGCCAGGTCCAATCTATAGTCATGTAGAGGGTGGGTACAGTCTAGAGTAACATACAGGGTGGGCCCAATCTGTAGTCATGTATAGGGTGGGTCCAATCTATAGTCATGTGCAGGTGGGTCAAATCTATAGTAATGTACAGGGTGGTTACAATCTATAGTGATTTACAGGTTGGGTCCAATCTATAGTAATGTACACAGTGGGTACAATCTATGGTGATTTACAGTTGTAAATCATGCACAGGGTGGGTCCAATCTATAGTAATAGACATGGTGGGTACAATCTATAGTAATAGACAGAGTGGGTACAATCTATAGTGATATACAGGGTGGTTACAATCTATAGTGGTGTACAGAGTGGGTACAATCTATAGATATGTACAGGGTGGGTCAAACTATAGTGATGTATAGGGTGGGTACAATCTATAGTCATGTACAGGGTGGATAGAATCTATAGTGATGGACAGGGTGGGTCCAATCTAGAGAAATGTACAGGGTACAATCTAGAGCCAGGTGCAGGGTGGGTCCAGTCTATTGTCATGTATAAGGTGGGTACATTCTGTAGTAATGGACAGGTTGGGTACAATCCATAGTAATGTATAGGGTGGGTTCAACCTATAGTCATGTACAGGGTGGCCCAGCTATAGTGATTTACAGAGTGGGTCCAATCTAAAGTCATTTACAGGGTGGATCCAAACTACAATCATGTACAAGGTGGGTACAGCCTATAGTCATGTACAGGGTGGCCCAGCTATAGTGATTTACAGAGTGGGTCCAATCTATAGTCATTTACAGGGTGGATCCAATCTACAATCATGTACAGGGTGGGTACAGCCTATAGTCATGTACAGGGTCGCCCAGCTATAGTGATTTACAGAGCGGGTCCAATCTATAGTAATGTACAATATGGGTCCAATTTTTAGTAATGTACAGGGTGGGTACAATCTATCGTCGTGTACAGGCTGGTTACAACCTGTTCTGTACAGGGTGGGTCCAATCTACCGTCATTTACAGGATGGATCCCATCTATAGTCATGTACAGGGTGGGTGCAATCTATAGTGATATACAGGGTGGGTAAAATGTATAGTCATGTATAGGGACAGTGTGTGCGTCTGTGAAAGAGTGCATGCGTGTCTGCGTGTGTGTCTGTTTGTGTGTGTGTTTGTCTGTGTTTGTGTGTGTGTGAGTGTGAGAGAGTGTGTGTTTATGTGTCTGGGTGTGTGTGAGAGAGAGAGAATGTGTATGTTTGTCTGTGTGTGTGTTTGTGTGCCTGTGTGAATGTATGTGTGTGTGTGAGAGAGAGAGAGAACGTGCATGAGAGAGTGAGTGAGTGGTAACCGGATGTATAGTCACTTCCTCCTGCCAATCACAGGTCATGTGATGTACTGTGGGGGCTCCGACCCGTGAGGTCTTAGCACGGGAAATCCGTGGGGCGGGGTTTTCCAATAAGCTATCTGGCCAAGCGTGTAACTACTGAAAATGACTCTGTAATAAAGTTTAACTGTTTCTTGGCGAATCCAGTCTGCTCCATAAAGTCATCACATTTGGCGGCGAGGGTAAAATCAACTTTGTCTCTACACCTTGCTCAAGTAACTGAAGGTATAGCCCCTCCTGCTGTCTTTCAGGGGTCACGGGTTGTTCTTGGAGGCTCTGACCAATGAGCCCTAAGCGTGGGCAATCCGGAGGGCGGGGCTTCCTGACAAGAGTCCTGGTCGAGCAGGTAGCACCTGAAAAGCTCTTTGTAATAAAGTTTATCTGTTTCTTGTTGAAACCTGTCTGCTTCATCAAGTCATTACATTTGGCGACGAGGGTAAAATAACTCTGAAGCTGCACCTCACCTTGTTAATGTGAGCACATCGAATCTTAAGAAAAAGAAAAGACTACTCACCAGTCATACCACTCTTCAGTAGGATCAGTCCTTATGATGCGGCTATGGAAGACTGGAGCCAGTATGTAGAGCGCCTCGGGTTTTACTTCATAGCAAACGAAATTACCATTGAGGAAAAGCAGAAAGCCATCCTTTTGAGTGTATGTGGCAGTGAGACAGACAATCTCATTCACAGCCTGACAGCCCCGAGCGCGCCTGACTATAAGTCCTTTGATGAATTGATCATGAAAACGCATTTCCAGCCAACACCATCCGTAATAATGCAGCATTTTAAATTTAATTCGAGAATTAGGGCCCCGGGGAGTCCATTGCGACCTATGTCGCGAACTTCAAACAGTTAACAGGACACTGAAACTTTGGGGACAAATTAAACGATATTCTGCAGGACCGATTGGTTTGTGGAGTTAAGGACGAAGCCATACAGTGCCGTTTACTTGCCGAGGTCGACATCGGCTTTAAGCATGCCCTAGAAATCTCCCTCACCATGGAAATTGCTGTGCGAGACTTGCAGGCTTTGCAACACATGGAAAATGGTGTTGTACTTCATATTGGGCAGGAACCTGCCACAGAGCGAAAGCCAGGCCTGCAGATTTAAAGCGCAATTCAATGTCCGCTGTGAGAAACATTAAAAATCCTAGCAGAAATACTTCAGCAGTGACTTCAAGACAAAAAAGTTATAAAGATGTGGGGGTGACCACGAAGCAGATGCCTGTAGATTCAAAGAGGCTGAATGTCATTACTGTCATAAGAAGGGTCATGTGGCTAGGCAAAGCTGGACAAAGTTAAAGCAGTCTACAAAACAGCAAACAAACATGATAGAAGTAACAGATATAACAACGGCTGAAGCTGCTGCTCCTGATGTTTACTCCTTATACAATGTGACTGCTGTGAAGACCAAACATATTACAGTGACAGTACAAGTGAATGAGAAGCCACTGACAATGGAAGTGGATACTGATGCCTCGGCAACAGTGCTAGGAGGGCACGCTTTCAGGTACCTTAATGAAGAAAGACAGCCAATAACCTTGAAGCGGCCAACCGCTAAATTAAGAACTTACATGGGAGAACCTATTCAAGTAAAGGGCATCACCACTGTCCCGGTCTCTTACAAGCGACAGACAGCCCAACTGCCAGTAATAATAGTGAAAGGAGAGAGACCCAGCCTTTTAGGTCAGGATTGGCTGCAGAAGATCAGACTAGACTGATCTGAGATATTTCACCTAAAATCAGATGGAATCCCAGAACTTTTAAGAAAATACAACAAGGGTTCTCGGGGGTGAGTTAGGAAAATGGAAGGACTGTCAAATGCTGCAAGGATCTCTCAGGCCTAAGTCTATTCATCCGGAAAATTATGAAGAGAAGCAAGATAAATTTAATGCTACTCTGAACAAACTGAGGAAACAGTTGGCTGAGAAGATTCCGCAATGTTCATTAGCCCAGGAGGAGGCTAAGAGATACAAGAAAGAGACTGGAGAACTGAAGAACCAGCTGATTGAGAGAAAAGTGGTCTCGAAAGGAAAAGTCATGGAAATTTCCAAGATGCGAGTGGGTAATGAAGCCATAAGTAGCACAATTACAGAACTGAAGCAAGCTAAGAATTCACAGCGGAGAGTCCTGGCCAACTATGAAACCAAAGTTAAGGACAAGGACAAGCTCTGCTGCAGACAGAGAAAGAAAGGACCAAAAATGTAGATCCAGCACTGAACCAGAATGCCACATGCTACTGAGAACCACTGAGTCATTGTAAAAGGGAAATGCCAAACCAACAAAGGTCTCCCAAAGTGACTGAGAGTACCGTTCCTCCAAACATGATAGAATGTGTTCTGGAAAGATTGTCCGGGCTCCGGGAGCCATTGCCTCAGAGACTGGTCCATTAGCTTTCCAAGCACAAGTGGGAGATAGAATTGTCCATAAGCACGTAGATCACATCTGTGCCAGAGAGGCATTCCAACAATCAACTGATCAACCTGTGCTTAACGTTAAACCATTGGCTTCTGAGGTGTGTGATCGACCTAGAACAGACATTCCAGATGTTTCAGAGGAGTTGCCAAATCCTGAACTGCCACATTCTGATGATGTGTATCATACAGCTGTTCCAGATCCTATCGATCCTGTTCAGGAACCGCCCAGTGGTAGAGCTACACCGCTCTAGCCGTATAAGAAGAGCACCCCAGAGACTGGATTTATAATCACTTGAAATTGTATATATGTATGTTGGATTATTTAAATGTTTTTCCTGTAAAGAGTAATTGTAAAAAACTAAAGAGGGAAGAAATGTGGTAACTGGATGTTTAGTCACTGCCAATCATGATTCATGTGATGCTCTGTGGGGGCTCCGACTAGTGAGCCTTTAGCGGGGGCTATCCACAGGGCAGGGTTTTCTGAGGAGAGATCTGGTCGAGCATGCAAGCAGTGAAAATATTTCAGTAATAAACTTTAACAGTTTCTTGACTAGACCAGACTGCTCCATAGAGTCACCACAGTGTGCATGTGAGAGGGAGAGAGAGAATGGGAGTGTGTGAGAGAGAGTGTATGTTTTTGTGTATGTGTGAGAGAGGCAGTGTGTGAGTGTGTGTGTGTGTGTGTGTGAAAGGGAGAGAGCGAGAGTGGCCTGAATTTTACCCTTGGCAGGCACAATCGGGAGGCCCGGGAGCATTCGGGAAACAGGTCCCGGACCACGATTGGCCCATGACAAAGATTTCACGCTGGCTGGCCAGTTAAGGCATGCCCAATGTGAAACGTGCCTTCCAATGGCCGAAAAGGGCCAGGCAGGGGGGGGCGGAGGCCTGTCGGGTGCCGAGTCCAATGGGGACCCCGCAAGCCATTTAAAAATGGCAGAGGCAGCTCCCTGAAAGCTGCCAGGGAGAATCTTCTTGTGATCTGGAGACTGGAGCAATGGCCTCAACAGCGGCTGGAGACATCAGGCAGATGGGCAGGTCGAGTGGGCACTCGGACCGCCTGTTTCTCGGATGAGTGCCTCATGGTCTTGGTGGAGGAGGTGGTTGCCAGGAGGGACATCCTCGCCCCCAGTGATGACAGTAGGAGGCCACCACACCTGACTAAAAAAGCTTGGGAGGTGGTGGCAGCCGAGGTCAGCAGCCACAACGTTGTGCAGCACACAAGAGTCCAGTGTCGCAAAAGGTTCAATGACCTGCTGTGCTCGGCAAGGGTGAGTACCGTGTTGGCATGGATCAGTGTGGTGAAGTGTTAAGGTCTGGCCATCCCCCCATGGAGCTCAGGGGTGTTAGAGTCTGAGTGCCAACTGTCACTGACGCCGGAGCTGGCCAAGGGGGTGAGCCCTGTCTGCTTGGGCTGAGTGCCTTGCGGATCGAGGCCACGACTCGGATGTGCCCTGTAAGATGTTCCTCAGGTGGCGTTGGCCAGGCTGCAATGGCGCTGCAGGTAGAGAGCGGACTAGTCAAAGCTCCTCTGTCCTTTCAGGAGAAGAGGAGCCATAACAACATCGAGAGGTCATGGACAGGTGGAGGCCCCCCCCAAACTTCCTAAACATGACGAGGTTTGAAATGGATACTTTGGAGCTGGAGAGCCACCACCCACCTCGTTCAGCTGGTTGTGGAGAGGCAGGGGTCTCTGAGGAAGGTAAGAGTGCAGAGCACAGAGGTGAGAGTGTCGGATGGTGCAAACAATCCTGTGCAGTCTCATCATTAATGGAAGCCTCAAAACTGGAGTCCCGATTGATCATTGAAAGACAATGGCACCATGATGCAGATCTCCATTGTCTCACCAGGGTGCCTGGCATGCACAGTGACAGTGTGATGGCTTAAACTAATGACATGTCATTGTTCTCCCTTAGATTTGCCAGCACACACCCAATCGTAGGACCCCGAAGAGCCACCCCTGACGCCAGAGGACCACCAGGCTTCAGATACACCTGCATCACACCCCCTCTCTGAACCAGTCACCAGCTCAGATACCTGCATCTCGGTGGGTGTTATATCTTCAACTAGAATGTCGGAGCACAGCGGTGAGAGCATTTCACACTTGCTTGAGGTGCAGCCAGAGGCAGAGAGTGCCCAGGGTGCTGGCAGTCGGAGGACTGCTGGAGACCAGAACGATGCTGAGTCGAAGGCTGATGATGAGCCTCGGGAGTTGTCCATTAGGCAGCAGATGCTGGATGTCCAGCGGGATGTGTGGGAGGATCTGGCGGAGATCCATGGAGGGTCTGCGTGCCATGGTCTCTGTTATGGAGGAGTCCACGCGGAGGGTGAGCACTGTGTTGACCCTCATGGCCGAGCGTAATGCCTCCCCCATTGAAAGAGTGGTGACTCTCATGGAGAGGCAGGTCCAAAAACAGAATCAGGGGTTCCTGGGGATACGCTCGGACCTGCAGGCCCTCACATAGGCAATGACCTCAAGTGGTCAGTGCCAGTGTGGGAGATGGAAGAGGAACCCAGTATCCCAACTAGGTGCCCATCCATCAATGGTGAGCAGGGAGGTCCAGAGAGACCTCATGTTGACGCACAAGCTGCTTGTCGTTTCTACGGGCTCCTCTCAGGGTGTTCTGGATGACAGAAGCAGCTCCTGTGCTCCTCTGCCAGTGACTGTGGCATCCGATGAGGCTTGGGCGACTGGGGAGATGCCAGCCTTGGCACTGGCTGCTCCCTCCCAGGCGGGGCCAGCACAGGCTCCACTGGCCAGAGGACATCCACCAAGGTCATCAAGGCCAACAGGACAGCCGAGTCAGCAGCTGTCTCCAATGCCGCTGCCAGCAAGGTGGGGAGAGTGGGGCAACAAGACATATCAATCATTAACGTAAGTTTAAGGCACCATGAGCACAAGAGGGACTGGTTACAGGTGATCTTCTGTTCTGCCATGTTTTGTTTATATGTTTACTGGTGTGGGCAGTAACGCCAGAAATGGTTTTGTTCATTTGTTGTGAAAATGATATAAATTTTGCTTTTGTCTTAATGGCCTGAGTATACTTCACTTGTTTTCTAGGTGCAGGGTACGCCAGTATGTAATGCTGGATGTGAGTGGCTCTAAACTTTATTGCACAAACACTGAGTGGACTTTGTGTTCAAATGAAAGGGTCATTTCAAACATCCAGGATGGAGGCAGCAGCCCTAGCAATGAGGTGGAAGCTGATCTTTGGCAGCCTAGCTGAAGGAGCGTTGGATCAAGGCATCCCTGGTGCCCCTGCCTCACTGGACGTTACAGAGGTCTGCCTCCACACCCTCAGCATTCTCCTCACCGTGCTCCTCTTCTGACTCACTACTGGACTCATCCTCTGTGGCCTGTGGAGCTGCCTCAAGATCCTCTTCCTCCAGTGGGTTCCCCCCTTGCCAGTGCCAGATTGTGGAAAGTGCATCATGCAACCACGATCAGTGACACCCGCTCTGGGGGGTGTTGTAGTGCACTCGCTGGACGGACCAGGCATCAGAAGTACAT
Organism: Cetorhinus maximus; assembly: GCF_964194155.1. NCBI lineage: Eukaryota > Metazoa > Chordata > Chondrichthyes > Lamniformes > Cetorhinidae > Cetorhinus > Cetorhinus maximus. The sequence goes on along the minus strand of NC_135887.1, from coordinate 74,347,906 downwards.
CTTCAGAAGACCTATGGTTCTCTCTACCACTGCGATCATGGAGCCATGGCTCCTGTTGTATCGCTGCTCTGCCTCTGTTCTTGGGTGGCGGAGAGGCGACATGATCCACCTTTCCAAAGGATAGCCCTTGTCACCCAGCAGCCATCCATCCAGTCGGGCTGGAGCACTGAAGAGCCCCGGCACCTGGGAGCGTCTCAGGATGTAAGCATCTTGGGAGCTGCCAGGGTATCTTGCACAGACTTGCAGAATCTTCATCCTGTGATCACACACTATCTGCATGTTCATGGAGTGGAATCCCTTCCTGTTGACAAAGGCACCCAGCTGACCCGCTGGCGATTGTGAATTGCATTCTGGATGTGGGGGAACCCAGCACTCACTGCAAACCCTCTGGCTTGCTCAGCCTGGCTGGCCTCACCTCTACAGAAATGAATAAATGTCATTATCCACCTGAACAGAGCTTCTGTCACCAGTTTGATGCAACTTGTGGACAGCTGACTGGGAGATTCCACACAGATTCCCCACTGACCCCTGGAAAGAGCCAGAGGCTTAGAAGTTGAGGGCCACTGTGACCTTCACAGCCACTGGCATGGGGTGTCCATCCACATAGTCGGAGCTGATCTCAGGGCCGATCCTCTGACAGTCTACCTGGAGAGGCGGAGCCTCCTTCAGCATTGCACTTCAGACATATTGAGATAGCTGCCTGTAAACCCTGGCAGCAGGATAGTGGCGTTTTCTGCAGCCCCTTCCGCCTTGGACTTCCTGCTAGCCCTGCACCCCTTGTGCCTGGGGTTAGGTTTTAGGTTACATTAGGTTTTTACAACAATCAGCAATGGTTTCATGGTCATCGTTAGACTTTCAATTCCAGGTTTTGATTGGAATCAAATTTCACCATCTGTCATGGTGGGGGATTCAAACCCAGGTTCCCAGAGCATTACCCTGGGTCTCTGGAACACTAGTCCAGTGACAATACCACTACGCCACCACCTCCCCTGTGAGTGTATATGAGAGAGAGAGAGTGTGTGTATTTGTGTGTATGTCTGTGTGAAAGTGTGTCTATGTGTGAGTGAGAGTGTATGAGAGTGTGTGTGTGTGAATGAGTGTGTGTGTGTCAGTGAGTGTGTGTATGTGAGAGAGTGTGTGTGAGAGTGTGTATGTGTGAGTGTGTATGTGTGTGTGAGAGTGTGTGTGAGTGTGTATATGTGTGAGAGTGTGTGTGTGAGTGTGAGAGTGTGTGTGTTGTGAGAGTGTGTGTGTGAGTGTGTGTGTGTGAATGTGTGTGTGTGTGTGTGTGTGAGTGTTAGTGTGTGTGTGTGTGTGTGAGTGTGTGTGTGTGTGTCTGTGAGTGTGTGTGTGTGTGTGAGTGTGTGACAGTGTGTGAGTGTGAGTGTGTGTGTAGTGTTACGACCCAACCCCAGGTGAGGTTCCCCAAAGTTGTTGATCCAGGCTAGACCCCTCAATTTGTCACCATCTGGCCTGGTCAGCCCCAAATTGTTATTCCCCGAGTGAGGGGGGATGAACTGGTTCCCTGTCGATATTCACCCCACCACCTCCCCCTTCCCCCAACATTCTGTTGGTCACAACTTGGGCCTGAATTTTGCATTCTGAGGTCAGGGGTGAGCCAGACCTGAAGCCACAGAAAATAGCGCACAAAGACATCGGGCATGCATCCCAACATCATCGCTCACGCGTGCAATATTGAGGTCGGCACACACGTAGGAGTCAGAGCAGTGCCCGCCGACAATTAAAGGGCCAATTAAGGTCATTATGTTGCCCGTGTGATTTTTAGCTCATCGCATCGGCAAAATGGGTGGGTGGAATTCATGTTTTATCCATTTCCTCATCCACGGGCAGGATAAAAAGCCCGGGAGCAGCAGCACTTTCTCTGTCATTGCCAGTTTGTTGCTGTTGTCCCAGAGTTTCGTGACATCTCATTTGATTGTCAATCCTGCCTTTCAGCTTCTCAGATCCTCATCTTCCCTGGAAGGTCCCCTGAGTATTTCAGCTCAGCGTTCCTTCACTTTCAACTCACTGCTCCTCTGCATCCCATCTAATGGGGAGAGTGTATTCCGCTGGTGGAGCCTCCTCTGAAGAGGAAGAGAGGGGCAGGAGGGAGAGGAGGCCAGGTGGGTGCGGGCAGCATCCCAGGGACTGGCCTTTAAGAGGAGAGGCACAGGTTCAGTTGGTGCAGGGCCAGCAGGGTAGCCAAGGTGTGAGGGCACGCCGAAGACGCCACTACCCAGCGTCTAGACCGTTCAGACAGTGCTCCAACCACCTCCAGGTATCTGAGGTCCAGGACCGCAGGAGGCTCCGCCTCTCCAGGGACACAGTGACAACAAGATGTCACATGATAGGTCCGGAAATAGCCCCCAACTGCGTGGGTGGACACCCCATGCCGGCGGCTTTGAAGGTCACAGTGATCCTCAGCTTCTATGCCTCTGGTCCTTTTCAGGGCTCAGTGGGGAATATGTGCGGTGTTTCTCAATCAGCTGCACAGTTGGGTCAAGTTCGTGACTGATGCTATCTTTAGACACGTCCACACGCTCATCCACTTCCGGACAGACGAGGTGAGCCAGGCAGAGAGAGCACGAGGTTTCGCTGTGATGGCTGGGTTCCCCCACGTCCAGGGTGGAATCGATTGTAATCACATGGCCATCACGGCGCCAGCAGCTGAGCCGAGAGCTTTCATAAACAGAAAGAGGTTCCACTCAATGAATGTTCAGATCATCTGTGACCACAGGACACAGATTCTCCAAGTTTGTGCCCGTTACCCTGGGAGCTCACACAATGCTTACACCTTGCGACACTCACAGGTTCCAAGGCTGTTCATGGCTCCTGCACAAGTGGATGGATGACTCCTGGGTGACAGATGTTACCCCTTGAAGAGGTGGCTGATGACCCCACTCTGCCACCCAAGGACTGAGGCTGAGGAGAGATACAACAGGAGTCATGTCTCTACAAGGGCATTGGTGGAGAGGATCACCAGGCTGCTGAAGATGCGCTTCAGATACCTGGCCCGGTCAGGGGGAGCATTGCAGTATCCTCCAGAGTGTGTCTCCCTCATAGTCATCGCATGCTGAACCCTGCACATCCTGGCCCTGGCAAGGGGGGACCCACTGGAGGGAAGTGAGGCAGCTCCACAAGCCACTCAAGTGATGGCTCAGAGGAAGAGCCTGGGGAGGTGCAGAGTGAGGGCCTCGAGGCAGAGGACAGGAACCTTCATGTCAACAGGGAAACCAGGGATGCTTTGATCCAGTGAACCTTCTGCCAGGCATCCAAGGCATCGATGCCTCGTTAAGCCAATGGCACTGTCTCCTTTGCTAACAATCAATAAATGAGAACCAACCCAGTAAGTCAGCAGCTCTCAACGCCAGACTTTTACACCTGGCGCCGATTCAAACCATCCGGCCAACTCAGCCCATTTAAGTCAAATAAACGTTTATGTTACTTCACATGAACAAATAAAGAACAAACAAAGTGTCCAACTGTTGTGAATTATGAGTCCCAATTACACACTAGTTGTGGTGTGACCGATTTGGTACTTTAGATAGAGTAGTTCTGCAGACACTCCTTAGGTGGAACACATTCTGTTTACTTACAAGGTAGTCAGCAGCTACAAATGTGTGCTTCTACACCAAACCCTATCTCCATACTTCTGCTGCTTCTAACTACAGACCACTGACTATTAACTAACCACAGAGGTAGCCCATGCAATTCCCCTATTGGTTACACAAGATCATGTAATCTTCCTTTATAATATTATTCTTAAAGGTATGCTACACATTACATAAAACCATAATTACCACATCCCTCCCCCTTTACTCAGAAACATATTTTACATTTACAGTTACAATTTTCTCAAAATAGCAAATTATTTACACTGGTTAAGTCATTTACAAGTTCAATCTTTCTGGGGGTTTCCTTTGGCGTGTGGAATGTCTCAGCTCTACAACTTCAGATGCTTCGTTAGGAACCTCCTTTTCTGGAGTTGTCTGAACATCAGGTTCTTCGGCGGGTACCTGCAAACCTGTTTCCTCAACTCTCGCAGGTACATCAGACACATCAGGTATGTCTGTACTGGGTTGAGTTCTCTCAACAGAAAACATTGACCTGGTCGTGAACTCTTAGTGATTCATTCCTCTCTTCCTTAGATGATCCACATGTCTCCGTATGACTCGGTCTTCCACCTCCACATGGTAAGATAGAGGATCAGTCACTGCACTTATTTCACTCGGTAACCACTTTGGTCCTTCTTTAAGGTTCTTCACGTATACCGTCTCTCCCACAGTAAATTTCCCCTCACGGGGCTATGCCAGTTGTGTCTAGTTTTCTGACTTCCCTGACTCCTTTCCAGCTTCCCCCCTAAATTCGCAATATTAAGCTCAATCTCGCCCTGAGGCGACGTTTCATCAATAACTCCGCAGGTGTGAGACCTGTTGTTGTGTGAGGGGTGGTCCTATAATGAAAAAGAAAGTGTGCTAGCTTGGTTGCTAGGAAATCTCCAGTTAACTTAATCATGCCTGACTTGAACATTTGAACCGCCCTTTTGGCCAGTCTGTTTGAGGAAGGGTGGTACAGCGAGGTTTGCACGAGTGATACTGTTGAGGTTGATAAATCGTTCAAACTCAGCACTCATAAGTGCCGTGTTGTTATCAGAAACGATCACTTCTGGTAGTTCGTTAATGGGAAAACTTTGACGTAGCTTCTCAATTGTAGCAGAGGATGTTGGTGACTTCACCTCATTTATGTCCATCCATTTTGAGTGGGCAGCAACAATGAGCAGAAACATTGTTCCCATGAAAGGTCCCACATAGTCAATGTGTAACGACACCCAGGGTCTACCTGGCCACTCCCAAGGGTGTAACGGAGCTGTTGCAGATAACTTATGCAGTTACTGACACTGCACACAATTCTTCACCAAACTCTCTATTTCTCCATCCATCCCAGGCCACCATAGATAGCTGTGTGCTATGGTCATCATTCAGAATATTCCTGGATGTGCACTGTGTAGTTCAATTAACAATGGCTTTCTTCCCTTTGGGGGAACAATCACTCGCGCTCTCCACAATAAGATACCATCCTGGCTGGTTATTTCATGTCTCCTGTTAAAGTACAGTTTCATTTCATCAGATACAGGTTATTGTGACCAACCATGAAGCACTTGTTCTCATACTTGAGTTAGGACTGGGTCCCTACTTGTCCAGTCTCTGATCTGTTTAGCACATACCGACAATGAATCTAAGAAATTTAACAATAACATAAGTACTTGTGGAACTGGGACACCTTCATCATTTTCTTGTAAAGGCAAATGATTAAGTGCATTGGCTTTTGCAATTTGATTTCCAGGCCTATGTACAAAAGTATACTCGTATGCTGCCAGGATCAGTGTCTTACTTGTGTTTCTGTGTCTTCTTTTGATGGGCTTTTTTCTTTTTAACACTGGCTCAATTCTCGGCCTTCTTTTCGACTTCCATATTGGCCAGACTAATCTCAGATGTAAGCTCGACTTGAGTGAACTCAGTGGTTGAGTTTCCCAGAATTTCATTATTTGTCTACTTCTTAGAAAGTTCTGCAACTTTTGCCTCCAAAGCCTCTTTGGTTTCATTTAGCTGATTCTTCAGCTCTTCCATCTCTTTTTCATATTTGTTCACTGCCTCCTGGAAAATTGAGCATTGTTGTGTCTTCTCTGCCAACTCATCCTTCAGTTTATTCAGAGAAGTGCTGAATTCTTTCTGTTTCTTTTCATACTTTTCCAGTGGTACAAGCTTGGACAGGAGGGAAAGTGGTTGTGTGTGAAGGTCTTTCAGCAGGTCTTCACTTTTCTTTTGGAGGTTGTTCACTGTGGACTCTGTCCCTCAAGATGGTCTCTCCTAGTTCTTTTTGATGTCCTACCCTGCTTTTGCTTGGAACATCCTGCATTTCAATAGCTTGTTGAATCTTTACACACTCCTTTTCCAAAACACGAATGTTTCCAGCTTCCTCTTGGAATCTCAGTGGCCAATCAAGGCTAATTTCCCTCAGCCAGTTTTGCCCTAGGAGGCTTGGTCCTCTGCCTCTCAATACTAACACTGGTAGCTTTATCAATTAGCTCCCGTAATGGACGGTGACTCTACTTATGTCTTTGTCTTGGATGTCTTCACACGTGTATGTTTTTAATTTGGCATCAGTTTCTTCCAAATCTAATTGATGTTCCCCATAATTCAGGAATTTGAAGGTGTGTTCACCAATTACTGCAGTGGAAGCTCTTGTGTCCACTTCCACTCTAACAGGTCTGTTATTCACTTTCACTGTTACATATACTGGTTCTGACTTTCCAACCTTCAAATTAAATAACAAATAAATACCTGAATTTGTTGCTTCAGGCTCATTTACACTGTAAATCGCATGGGATTTTGTCTTTTGTTTGAAAATCTGCCTGATTCTTTCCCTGCACCATCTCATTATGTGTCCATTTCGATGACATTAAAAATATATTTTTCAACTGCCAATCACTATAAGGTTGCTTGTTTCCACCTCTGTTGCAGTTGTTCCTTGTTTTCACTGCTAAGTCATTTATTTTTATTTTCCTGCTGGTGGTGGCTGTTTCCCACTTCTCAGCAGAGTCTTGTATTTTCAGCCCTCTTTGGCTGGGTCTTCTCGCCCAACGTGGAGGATGGCACCATTGTGCGCTCCCTGTTTGGCTTTTGAATCCCTTACTGTGCTTTCCCTGGCCAGTGCTATCTCCAACGCCTTCTTAAAATCCAAATTTGTTTCTGACAGTAACATTTTCTGAAATGTGTCCTCATTTACACTGCACACTAAACAATCTCTGAGCATATCGTTTAAAGATGTACCAAACTCACAATGTTCTGTTAACTGTTTCAAACTTGCCACATAACAAGCAGCTGTCTCCCCTGGGGCTCTATCCCTTGAATTAAACTTGAAACGTTGCATCGTTACCAAGGGCTCTGGCTGGTAATGACCCTCCACAAGGCCCATCAGTTCAACAAAATTTGATCGCAGTACCATCAAACTTCGAATTAAGCCGTAAGCTTTATTCCCACATGTAGACAAGAGGATCGCCTGCCTCTTCTCTTCCCCCATAATGTTGTTCACTTGGAAACAGAATGCAAGGTGTTCAATATAATGAGACCAATTGTCCGTGGCTGGATCGAATGGATCAATTCTCTTGAACTGTGGCATGCTTTCAGGGTATTGCATCGAATGGAAACTTCTACTTACTCCGGCTGTGCAAAGTACAGCCTGATTTTGTTTCTCTTGATTTTTTCCATTAAACTGATTTTACTCTCGACACTAGTGTGTTGTATCTTCCTTCTTTCCTCACTTTTTCCTTGCTATTTCCTTGTCACCAGTTTGTTGTGTCCTCATCCCAAGTTTGTTGGGGCTTCACTTTATCCTCTCTTTATCCTCGTTGCCAGTTTGTTGAGACTAGTGAATCCCAATTGCACGCTTGTTGTGGGATGGCCAAGTTGGTATTGTGGATAGAGTAGATCAGCAGATACAGTTCAGGTGCCCCTCCCCCCTTGCTGACAGTGACGTTGGAGGCAGCCTGCTGCTGACTCTACTCTCCTGGTGGGCCTGATGACCTTGGCAGTCATCCTCTGGCCACCGGAGCCTGAGCAGGCTCCGCCTGGGAGGGTGCATCTCCAGCCCCATAGCTGGGCACTCCTCAGTCATTGCGACATCATCAGATGCAGCGGTCACTGGCAAAGGGGTGGAGGAGCTGGTGCCCTTGTACAGTGCGCCCTGAGAGAAGCCCATTGAGACGACAGGCAGCTCATCTTCTAGCGGGAGGTGCACTTGGACCTCCCTGCTCATCATTGATGGACGGGCACCTAGCAGAGAGACGAGGTACCTCATCCACCTCTCACATTGGCAGTGACCTCCTGAGGGCTGTGTGAGTGCTTGCAGGTCCGAGTACAACCCCAGGAGCTCCTGAAGCTGCCTCTCCATGAGGGTCACCACTGTCTCCATGGAGGAGGCCGTGCGCTCGGTGTTAAGGGTCAAAGCAGAACTCTCCCTCCACATGGACTCCTCCACAATGGAGACCATGACACGCAGACCCTCATGGATCTCTGCCAGTTCTCCCCACGCATTCCACTGGACATCCAGCATCTGCCGTCTGATGGACAACTCTAGGGGCTCCTCATCTGTCTCAGACACAGCATGGTCCTAGTCTCCAGCTGTGCTCCCACTGTCGGCTCCCTGGGAGCTCTCTGCCTCTGCCAGCTCCTCATGTGAATGTGATGTGCCCTAACTGCTGTGCATTACCCATGGAGCCGAATACCTAATGCCCACTGACGTGTGGGTATCTGCGCTGGTGCCTGGTTCAGAGAGACAGTGTGATGCTGGTGCAGGTGAGCTGTTTTCCCCGAAGCTCAATGGGGGGTCCTCAGGGTCACCAGCAGCTCCTGCGGATGGTGCATCCGAGGGAAGAAGGCAAAGGATCAGCACATTCAATCACCATAGTCACTATGCATGCTGGGCGGGCTGAGGAGACAATGGGGACCTGCTGCATGGTGCCATCTGCATTGGAGCTTCAACAGGCTCTCTGGCTACAACAGTTCAGTTTCTGATGAGAGGAGTCCATTATGTTTCCAGTACCCACCACACATACATCTGTCACCTGCACTCTTACCTTCATCCGAGACCCCTCCCTCACCACGACTGGAGGAGAGAGCCGGCTGGGGGCTTTCCAGCTCCAGTGCATTGCTCTCGTGCTTAGTGAGGATGCACAGATTTGGCACTTCTCCATCTGTTCTGCGGCACTCCGCGGTGTTATGTCTGCTGTTCACCTGACAGGGGGAAATAGCCTCATTATTGCTCCGTCTCCCTGAAGGTCCTTTCGTGGTTCCCCCCTGCCCTCCCACCCGGGCATTAGATGGGCCATGTCACTGTGGCGCATCTCACCCTGCAATGCACTGAGGCCAGTCGTGCTGACATCCCAGCCTTGGCAGGGTAGTCTTCAGTGCCAATTGGCATACACACTCTTAGACCCCTGAACGTTCTGAGAAACAGGCACCCGGCTAAAGTTCCCCACACAGGCCCATGCCATTCCTGCACTTACCCTTGCTGACTGCAGCAGATCATTGAACCTTTTGCAGCACTGGACCTTTTGCAGCCTGGACAGAGCTGGCTGCCCAGGTCAGTGGCTTTTGCCTTCCTCCTTTAGCTGTGCCAGGCACCAGCGCAGATACTCATAAACCAGTGGGCATTAGGTATTTGGCTCCATGGGTAATGCACAGTGGGGAGGGTATGTGCCCACTGACCTGGGCAGCGACCTCTGTCCAGGCCTTCGTGGTCAGGTGGGGTGACCTTCCCTCGTCGTCCCTGGGCATTAAGACATGCTGCCTGGCACTGATGTCCTGGACCAGCACTCCCGGGCACTCATCTGAAAAAACAGGGGGGGCAGAGTGCCCACTCAACTTGTCCTCCCGGCTTCCATGACCTCCATTTGCTGAGGCCATGACTGCACACCAGGACGCTTCTTGAACAGCTTCCAGACAGCTCCCTCAGCCTCCCCAACAACTCCTGGCAGATTTCAGGGAACTGCCTCTTCCATTTTTGAACACCCCGCTTGGTCCCCATTGGGCCCAGCGCCTGCGTGTTCCCAACCCCGTACGGAGAATGCATCCAGTGGTCGCGTTTCATGCTGGGTGGGCCTTAATTGTTCACCCAGCGTAAGATCATGTTCACATCGCGATCTCGGCTGGGAGCAGGTTTTACATCCCCCTTTGGCCTCGCCGACCTCGGGTGCACCCCAGCGGTAAAATTCAGGCCAAGATTTAATCCAAAAAGGATCCCTTCTGCGGATATCTTTTTCCCAGACCCAATCATTCTGGTTTTGAAGGAGACAATTTGATCGGACTTTCCTGAGTTAAAGGTAAGAGTAAGTTTATTAACCACTAAAGGTGAGAAAAGATAAAACGCATGTGCATCCAATCATATGGGTTAAAAGTAAGAATTTAACACAAAGTAAGTGAATATATATATTTATATATATATATTTTAAAATAGGTATACGGAACAGTCCTGGACTTGTGGGGAGTAGGTGATTGAGGGTTGCAGTCATTGCGATTCGAGGCTGAGTCTGGTAGATGAATAGTCGGATTCTCAGTTCCAGTAGAGTTGACTCTGGTAGAGAGGGAGAGAGTTCAGGGGAGCTGCAAAATGGCGATTTGCAAGGGTCTTGTGTGTGGCTGTTACTTCTGAGTCAAACTTCCAGCACTTGCTCTCTCTCAGAATACCCACCAACAAATAAACACTGGGGCAGCTTCTCAGCCCACTTTTAACCCCTTCTTTGTATATCCCAAATGGGAAGCGATTTCACAAATCTGTCTGGGCATTGCTCACAGGATTTCTTGATGATGTTCATCTCCCATTATATCCCATTGTCTCTACCGGAGGGAGCAATTAGTTTCTGGGTGTCTTTAGAAGTACCTTGTCTGGCAACAGGGTGGAATTCCATTACCTCTTAGGGAGATACCTTGCAACAATCCAACTAGAGGTTTGAGTGCATTTTTAAACACTCAGGTCTTAATTTTAAAGTCCAATATTTCTGGACGCAATTCGGTGTTTCCTTCATTATCATGACTGTATGTGTGTGTGTGTGTGTGCATGTGAGAGAGAGAGAGAGAGAGAGAAAGAGTGTGTGTGTCTGTGTGAGAGAGAGAGAGTGTGTGTGTGTGCGTGTGTGAGAGTGAGAGTGTGTGCATGAGTGAGAGAGTGCATGTATGCCTGTGTGCGTGTGTGTGAGAGAGAAAGACAGTATGTGAGTGTGTGTGTGTATATTTGTCTGTGTGTGTGTTTTTTTTATTCATTCATGGGATGTGGGCTTCGCTGGCTGGGTCAGCATTTATTGTCTATCCCCAGCTGCCCTTGAGAAGGTGATGGTGAGCTGTCCATGTGGTGTAGGTACACCCACAGTGCTGTTAGGAAAGGAGTTCCAGGATTTTGACTCAGCAACAGTGAAGCTACGGCGATATATTTCCAAGTCAGGATGGTGAGTGACTTGAAGAGGAACATCCAGGTGGTGGTATTCCCATGTGTCTGCTGCCCTTGTCCTTCTAAATGGTAGTAGTAGTTGTTGAAAGGTGCTGTCGAAGGAGCCTTGGTGAATTCCTGCAGTGCATCTTGCAGATGGTACACACTGCTACCACTGTGCGTCAGTGACGGAGGGAGTGAATGTTTGTGGATGTGGTGCCAATCAAGCAGACTGCTTTGTCCTGGATGGTGTGAAGCTTCTTCAGTGTTGTAGGAGCTGCACTCATCCGGGCAAGTGGGGAGTATTCCATCACACTCCTGACTTGTGCCTTGTAGATGGTGAACAGGCTTTGGGGAGTCAGGAGGTGAGTTACTCGCTGCATGATTCCTAGCCTCTGACCTGCTCTTGTAGCCACAGTATTTATATGGCTAGTCCAGTTCAGTTTCTGGTCAATGGTAACCCCAAGGATGTTGATAGTGGGGGACTCAGTGATGGTAATGCCATTGAACATCAAGGGGCGATGGTTGGATTCTCTCTTGTTGGAGATGGTCATTGCCTGACACTTGTGTGGCGTGAATGTTACTTGCCACTTGTCAGCCCAAGCCTGGATATTGTCCAGGTCTTGCTGCATTTGGACATGGACTGCTTCACTATCTGAGGAGTCACGAATGGTGCTGAACATTGTGCAATCATCAGCGAGCATTCCCACTTCTGACCTTATGTTGGAAGGAAGGTCATTAATGAAGCAGCTGAAGATGGTTGGGCCGAGGACACTTCCCTAAGGAACTCCTGCAGTGATGTCCTGGAACTGAGATTATTGACCTCCAACAACCACAACTATCTTCCTTTGTGCTAGGTATGACTCCAACCAGTGGAAAGTTTTCCCCCTGATTCCCACTGACCTCAGTTTTGCTAGGGCTCCTTAATGCCACACAAATGCTGCCTTGATGTCAAGGGCAGTCACTCTCACCTCACCTCTGGAGCTCAGCTCTTTTGTCCATGTTTGAACCAAGGCTGTAATGAGGTCAGGAGCTGAGTGACCCGAGCAGAACCCAGACTGGGCATCAGTGAACAGGTTATTGCTAAGCAAGTTCCGCTTGATAGCACTGTTGATGATCCCTTCCATTACTTTATTGATGATCGAGAGTAGACTGATGGGGCGGTAATGGGCCAGGTTGGATTTGTCCTGCTTTTTGTGTACAGGACATACCTGGGCAATTTTCCACATGGCCGGGTAGATGCCAGTGTTGCAGCTGTAATGGAACAGCTGGGCTAGGGGTGCGGCAAGTTCTGAAGCACAAGTCTTCAGTACTATTGCCGGAATATTGTCAGGGCTCATAGCCTTTGCAATATCCAGTGCCTTCAGCCATTTCTTGATATCATGTGGAGTGAATCGAATTGGCTGAGGACTGGCATCTGTGATGCTGGGGACCCTTGGGGGAGATGGTTCATCCACTCGGCATTTCTGGCTGAAGATTATAGCAAATGCTTCAGCCTTATCTTTTGCACTGATGTGCTGGGCACCCACATCATTGAGAATGGGGATATGTGTGGAGCTTTCTCCTCCAGTGAGTTGTTTAATTATCCACCACCATTCATAACTGGATGTGGCAGGACTACAGAGCTTAGATCTGGTCCATTGGTTGTGGGATCGCTTAGTCCTGTCTATCACTTGCTGCTTATGCTGTTTGGCACACAAGTAGTCCTGTGTTATAGTTTCATCAGGTTGATACCTCATTTTTTAGGTATGCCTGGTGCTGCTCCTGGCATGCCCTCCTGCACTCTTCATTGAACCCGTGTTGATCCCCTGGCTTGATGGTAATGGTATAGTGGGGGATATGCCGGGCCATGAGGTTACAGATTGTGTTCGAGTACAATTCTGCTGCTGCTGATGGCCCACTGTGCCTCATGGATGCCCAGTCTTGAGTTGCTAGATCTGTTTGAAATCTATCATATTTAGCACAGTGGTAGTGATATGCAATATGATGCAGTGGTCAGTCCTACCGATACTGTCATGGACAGATGCATCTGCGGCAGGCAGAGTGGTGAGGGTGAGGTCAAATATGTTTTTCCCTCTTGTTGGTTCCCTCACCACCTGCCGCAGACCCAGTCTAGCAGCTCTGTCATTTAGGACTCGGCCAGCTCGGTCAATAGTGGTGCTACCGAGCCACTCTTGGTGATGGACATTGAAGTCCCCAACCCGGAAAGCATTCTGCATCCTTGCCACCCTCAGTGCTTCCTCCAATTGGTGTTCAACATGGAGGAGCACTGATTCATCAGCTGAGGGAGGGTGGTACGTGATAATCAGCAGGAGATTTCCTTGCCCATGTTTGACCTGATGCCATGAGACTTCATGGGGTCCAGAGTCGATGTTGAGGACTCCCAGGGCAACTCTCTCCCGATTGTATACCGCGGTGCGGTCACCTCTGCTGGGTCTGTCCTGCCGATGAGACAGGACATACCCAGGGATGGTGATGGTGGTGCCTGGGACATTATCTGTAAGGTGTGATTCCATGAGGATGACTATGTCAGGTTGTTGCTTGACTAGTCTATGAGACAGCTCTCCCAATTTTGGCACTAGCTCCCAGGTGTTAGTAAGGAGGACTTTGCAGGGTCAACAGGGCTGTGATTGCCGTTGTCATTTCCAGTGCCTAGGTCGATGCCGGGCGGTCCGTCTGGTTTGATTCCATTTTTTATGACTTTGTAGTGGTTTGTTACAGCTGGGAAGTTTGCTAGGCCATTTCAGAGGGCATTTAAGAGTCAACCACATTGCTGTGCGTTTGGAGTCACGTGTAGGCCAGACCAGGTAAGGGCATTAGAGAACCAGATGGGTTTTTACGACAATTGACAATGGTTCCATGCCATCGTTAGACTTTTAATTCCAGATTTTTATTGAATTCAAATTCCACCATTCAAACCCGGGTTCCCAGAGCATTACCCTGGGTCTCTGGATTACTAGTCCAGCAACAATAGCACTACACCATCACCTCCTCTGTGAGAGAGAGAGAGAGACAGAGTGTGTGTGTCTGTGTGTGAGGGTGTGTGTGTCTGTGTGTGTGTGCGTGAGAGAGAGAGAGAGACAGTGTGTGTGAGAGAGAGGGAGTGTGTGTGAGAGTGTGAGAGAGAGAGTGTGTGTGTGTGCAAGAGAGTGTGTGTGTGAGAGAGAGAGTGTGTGTAAGGGTTTGTGTGTCTGTGCGCGTGAGAGTGTGTGTGCGTGTAAGAGAGAGAGTGTGTGAGTGTGAGAGAGTGTGTGTGTGAGAGAGTGTGTGTATGAGAGGGAGAGAGCATGTACATGTGTGAGAGAGTGTGTGTGTGAGAGAGAGAGAGTGTGTGCGTGCATGTGTGTAAGAGAGTGTGTGTGTGTGAGAGAGAGTATGCGTATGTGTGAGAGAGAGTGGAGAGAGTGTGTGTGAGAGAGAGTGTGTGCGAGTGTATGTGTGTGTGCGAGTGTGTGTGTGTGTGTGTGTGTGTGTCTGTGAGTGTGTGTGTGAGTGTGTGTGTGCGTCTGTGAGTGTGTGTGTGTCTGTGAGTGTGTGTGAGAGTGAGTGTGTGTGTGTGTCTAAGAGTGTGTGTGTGTGTGTGCCTGTGAGTGTATGTGTGATGTGTGTGTCTGTGAGTGTGTGTGAGAGTGTGTGTGTGTGTGTCTGTGAGTGTGTGTGTGTGTGTCTGTGAGTGTATGTGTGATGTGTGTGTCTGTGAGTGTGTGTGAGAGTGAGTGTGTGTGTGTGTCTGTGAGTGTGTGTGTGTGTGAGTGTGTGTGCGAGTATGTTTGTCTGTGAGTGTGTGTCTGAGTGTGTGTGAGAGTATGTGTGCGAGTGTGTGTGAGTGTGTCTGAGAGTGTGTGTGTGTGTGCACGAGTGTGTGTGTGTGTGTGTGTGTGCAAGTGTATGTGTGTGTGCGAGTGTGTATGTGTGTGTGTGTGTCTGTGTGTGTGTGTGTCTGTGAGTGTGTGTGTGTGAGTGTGTGTGTGTGAGTGTGTGTGTGTCTGTGTGAGTGTGTGTGTATGTGAATGTGCGAGTTTGTGAGTATATGAGTTTGTGAGTGTGTGTGTGTGTCTGTGAGTGTGTGTGTGTGTCTGTGTGTGAGAGAGTGTGTGTGTGAATGTGTGTGAGAGTGTGTGTTTGAGTGTGTGTGTGTGTGTGTGTGTGTGTGTGCGAGTGTGTGTGTGTCTGAGTGTGTGTGTGAATGTGTGTGTCTCTGAGTGTGTGTTTGTGTGTGTGTGTGCGAGTATGTGTGTGTGTGAGTGTGTGTTTGTGTGTGTGTGTGTGCGAGTGTGTGTGTGTGTGTGTGTGTGTGTGTGTGTGTCTGTGAGTGTGTGTGAGAGTGTGTGTGTGTGTGCGAGTATGTGTGTGTGTGCGAGTGTATGTGTGTGTGCGAGTGTGTGTGTGTGTCTGTGAGTGTGTGTGTCTGTGAGTGTGTGTATGTGAGTGTGTGTGTCTGTGAGTGTGTGTGTGTGTCTGTGAGTGTGTGTGAGAGTGAGTGTGTGTGTGTGTCTGTGAGTATGCGTCTGTGTGTCTGTGAGAGTGTCTGTGAGTGAGTGTGTGTGTGTATATCTGTGAGTGTATGTGTGATGTGTGTGTCTGTGAGTGTGTGTGTGTGTGTGTGTGTGTCTGTGAGTGTGTGCAAGTGTGTGTGTGTCTGTGAATGTGTGTTAGAGAATGTGTGTGTGTGTGTGTGAGTGTGTGCGAGTGTGTGTGTGTGTGTGTGTGTGTGTGTCTGTGTGTGTGTGTGTGTGAATGTGTGAGTGTGTGAGTTTGTGAGTGTATGAGTTTGTGAGTGTGTGTGTCTGTGAGTGTGTGAGAGTACAAGAGAGTGTCTGTGAGTGTGTGTGTCTGTGTGTGTGTGTGCGAGTGTGTGTGTGTGTCTGTGTGTGTGTCTATGAGTGTGTGTGGGTGTCTGTGAGTGTGTGTGAGAGTGAGTGCGTGTGTGTGTCTGTGAGTATGCGTTTGTGTGTCTGTGAGAGTGTCTGTGAGTGAGTGTGTGTATTTCTGTGAGTGTATGTGTGATGTGTGTGTCTGTAAGTGTGTGTGTGAGAGTGAGTGTGTGAGTGTGTGTCTGTGAGTGTGTGCAAGTGTGTGTGTGTCTGTGAATGTGTGTGTGTGTGTGTGTGCGAGTGTGTGTCTGTGAGTGTGTGTGAGAGTATGTGTGTGAGTGTGAGTGTGTGCGTGAGAGTGAGTGTGTGTGCACGAGTCTATGTCTGTGTCTGTGTCTATTTGTGAGTGTGTGTCTGTGAGTGTGTGTATGTGTGAGTGTGTGTGTGAGTGTGTGTGTATGAGAATGTGTGAGTGTGAGTTTGTGAGTATATGAGTTTGTGAGTGTGTGTGTGTGTATGAGTGTGTGAGAGTGCAAGAGTGTGTCTGTGAGTGTGTGTGTGTACGTGTCTGTGTGTGTGCGCGAGTGTGTGTGAATGTGTGTGTGTGTATGTGAGAGTGAGTGTGTGTGTCTGTGTGTGAGTGTGTGTGTCTGTGAATGTGTGTGTGCAAGTGTGTGTGTGTGTGTGTGTGTGTGTGTCTGTGAGTGTGTGTGAGAGTGTGTGTGAGTGTGTGTGTGTGTCTGTGTGTGTGAGAGTGAGTGTGTGTGTGAGTGTGTGTGTGTGTGTGCGAGTGTATGTGTGTGTGAGTGTGTGTGTCTGTGTGTGTGTCTGAGTGTGTGTGAGAGTGAGTGTGTGTGTGTGTGAGTGTGTGTGTGTCTGTGAGTGTGTGTGTCTGTGGTTGTGTGTGAGAGTGAGTGTGTGTGTCTGTGAGAGAGTCTGTGAGTGTGTGTGTGTGTGTGTGTCTGTGAGTGTATGGGTGATGTGTGTGTCTGTGAGTGTGTGTGAGAGTGAGTGTGTGTGTGTGTCTGAGTGTGTGTGAGTGTGTGTGTCCGTGAGTGTGTGTGTCTGTGAGTGTGTGTGAGAGTATGAGTGTGAGTGTGTGTGTGTGTGTGTGAGAGTGAGTGTGTGTGTGAGTGTGTGTGTGCGAGTGTATGTTTGTGCGCGAGTGTGTGTGTGTGTGTGAGTGTGTGTGTCTGTGAGTGTGTGTGTGAGTGTGTCTGTGTGAGTGTGTGTGTATGTGAATGTGTGAGTGTGTGAATTTGTGAGTGTATGAGTTTGTGAGTGTGTGTGTGTCTGTGAGTGTGTGTGTGTCTGTGTGTGTGTGCGAGTGTGTGTCTGTGAGTGTGTGTGAGAGTGTGTGTGTGAGTGTGTGTGTGTGTCTGTGAGTGTGTGTGACAGTGAGTGTGTGTGTGTGCGAGTGTATGTGTGTGTGCAAGTGTGTGTCTGTGAGTATGTGTCTGTGTGTGTCTGTGAGTATGTGTGATAGTGAGTGTGGTGTGTGTCTGTGAGTATGTGTGTCTGTGAGTGTGTGTGTGTGTGAGTGTGTGTGTGTCTGTGTGAGTGTGTGTGTATGTGAATGTGTGAGTGTGTGAGTTTGTGAGTGTATGAGTTTGTGAGTGTGTGTGTGTCTGTGAGTGTGTGAGAGTGCAAGAGTGTGTCTGTGAGTGTGTGTGTCTGTGTGTGTGAATGTGTGTGAGTGTGTGTTTTAGTGTGTGTGTGTGTGTGTGTGTGTGAATGTGTGTGTGCAAGTGTGTGTGTGTCTGTGAGTGTGTGTGTGTCTGTGAGTGTGTGTGTGTGAGTGTGTGTGTGTCTGTGAGTGTGTGTGTGTCTGTGAGTGTGTGTGCGAGTGTATGTGTGTGGGTGTGAGTGTGTGTGTGTGTCTGTGAGTGTGTGAGAGTGAGTGTGTGTGTGTGTGTGAGTGTGTGTGTGTGTGTGTGTGTGAGTGTGTGTGTGTGTCTGTGAGTGTGTGTGTGTGTCTGTGAGTGTGTGTGAGAGTGAGTGTGTGTGTGTGTGTCTGTGAGTGTGTGTGTGTGTGTCTGTGAGAGTGTGTGTGTGTCTGTGTGAGTGTGTGTGTATGTGAATGTGTGAGTGTGTGAGTGTATGAGTTTGTGAGTGTGTGTGTGTGTCTGTGAGTGTGTGAGAGTGCAAGAGTGTGTCTGTGAGTGTGTGTCTGTGTGTGTGAGAGAGAGTGTGTGTGTGAATGTGTGTGAGAGTGTGTTTGAGTGTGTGTGTGTGCGAGTGTGTGTGCGTGTGTGTGTGTGTGTCTGAGTGTGTGTGTGTGTGTGTGAATGTGTGAGTGTGTGTGTGTCTGTGAGTGTGTGTGTGTGCAAGTGTGTGTGTGTCTGGGTGTGTGTGAGAGTGAGTGTGTGTGTGTGTCTGTGAGTGTGCATGTGTGTGTCTGTGAGAGTATGTGTGTGTGTCTGTGAGTGTATGTGTGATGTGTGTGTCTGTGAGTGTTTGTGTGTGTGTGTGTGTGTGTCTGTGTGAGTGTGTGTGTATGTGAATGTGTGAGTGTGTGAGTTTGTGAGTGTATGAGTTTGTGAGTGTGTGTGTGTCTGTGAGTGTGTGAGAGTGCAAGAGTGTGTCTGTGAGTGTGTGTCTGTGTGTGTGAATGTGTGTGAGTGTGTGTTTGAGTGTGAGTGTGTGTGTGTGTGTGTGAATGTGTGTGTGCAAGTGTGTGTGTCTGTGAGTGTGTGTGTGTGTCTGTGAGTGTGTGTGTGTCTGTGAGTGTGTGTGTGTCTGTGAGTGTGTGTGCGAGTGTATGTGTGTGGGTGTGAGTGTGTGTGTGTGTCTGTGAGTGTGTGAGAGTGAGTGTGTGTGTGTCTGTGAGTGTGTGTGTGTGTGTGTGTGAGTGTGTGTGTGTGTCTGTGTGTGTGTGTGTGTGTGTGTCTGTGAGTGTGTGTGAGAGTGAGTGTGTGTGTCTGTGAGTGTGTGTGTGTGTGTGTCTGTGAGAGTGTGTGTGTGTCTGTGTGAGTGTGTGTGTATGTGAATGTGTGAGTGTGTGAGTGTATGAGTTTGTGAGTGTGTGTGTGTGTCTGTGAGTGTGTGAGAGTGCAAAAGTGTGTCTGTGAGTGTGTGTCTGTGTGTGTGAGAGAGAGTGTGTGTGTGAATGTGTGTGAGAGTGTGTGTTTGAGTGTGTGTGTGTGCGAGTGTGTGTGCGTGTGTGTGTGTCTGAGTGTGTGTGTGTGTGTGTGAATGTGCGAGTGTGTGTGTGTCTGTGAATGTGTGTGTGTGCGAGTGTATGTGTGTGTGTGTCTGTGCGTGTGTGTGTCTGTGAGTGTGTGTGAGAGTATGTGTGAGTGTGTGAGAGTATGTGTGAGTGTGTGTGTGTGTGTGAGAGTGTGTGTGTGTGCGCGAGTGTGTGTGTGTGTGTGTGTATGTGTGTGCGAGTGTGTGTGTGTGTCTGTGTGTGTGTCTGTGAGTGTGTGTGTCTGAGTGTGTTCGTGTGTGTGTGTGTGTCTGTGAGTGTGTGTGTGTATGTCTGTAAGAGAGTGTGTGTGTGTGTGTCTGTGAGTGTATGTGTGTGTGTGTGTGTGTGTCTGTGAGTGTGTGTGAGAGTGAGTGTGTGTGTGTCAGTGAGTGTGTGTGTGTGAGTGTGTGTGTGTCTGTGAGTGTGTGTGTGTGCGAGTGTGTGTGTGTCTGTGAGTGTGTGTGTGTGTGTGCGAGTGTGTGTGTGTGTCTGTGAGTGTGTGTGTGTGAGTGAGTGTGTGTGTGTCTGTGAGTGTGTGCGTGTCTGTGAGTGTGTGTGTGTGTGCGAGTGTGTGTGTGTCTGTGAGTGTGTGTGTGTGTGTGTGCGAGTGTGTGTGTGTGTCTGTGAGTGTGTATGTGTTGGCAAACAAACCACCTACATTTGCCCAACCACTGAAAACACAAACAATGTAACAGGAAGCTGGACTTGGTCAGAAAATGTTTGTTCAAGAACCTGAATTCACGAATCTCTGCTAATGAGTCAGAAACTCCAGTTATTTGGATGGTCTCAGTGTAGTTTGTCCTTTTGCCCAATCTCATGGTTTGTGACTTGGGAAATCTTCTTCCTACCTTTAGGACTCTGTTGCAGCTGAACTACGCTCCTAATGGTTTTATATTTGGAGTACTAGTTTGCTGCCAATTTTCCCCTTCTTACATTCTATTACTGCTTGTCAAGGACTCGTGCCTCAAAGTACATTGCACTCCCTGGCCTGGACTTTCACGGAGTTGGGTTGACTCGGGATCTCTTTAAAAATGGCTGGCAGGTCCCAATTCCAGGGTCCCTGACCCCATTCCAGGCTGCCTGATTTTCGGGAGTGTCCTTAAAGGGTGAGGGCTGGTTTGGGTCAAAAGCCTGCACCCAGCACTCCCGAGTAGGCCCGTTCCATTGCAGAAATAAGCATGATCTACTCCTCTGCAATTTTCATGGAGTTGGCCAGGTTTTTAAAGAGTCGTGGTTCACGACCCACAGAGGGGTCATGAACCCTAGTCTGCATGAGGGGATCTTTTAAAAGGTGAGTTCAAAAGGCAGCAGGAAGGACTTTCAATGGGGTGTTGTCTGAATGATGATTTGACCCTTAACCTTTGGAGCACTCCAGAGGCCGAATCTCACAGAAGCCAGTTGTAGAATTTGTGTTCATTGTTTTTCTGTTTCCGCTCTTCACTAAGACACTCCTGAACATAAGACATTCGGACCACTTATAGGAGTAACCAGCACCTCTGTGTCACAGAGAACATTTAAGGCAGACATAAAGTGAGATGTCCTCAGCCTCCCCACGGTCAATGTTATGAGAGGTTTATAAACTAATCTCTTGAGGATTTCCACACAAAGAGTAAAAGCCAAATATTCTCTTCGCATGAAGAAGGATTAGAGGGAGATGATTGAACTGAAGAATGTCAGTTAATCTCCATTTCAAACACACATGTTCTTATTTGATAAACTACTTTGTTTTTTTTATATTATATTTATAGTTCAATAGAAAAAATTGCTGTAATTTGGAAAGCAGATATTGTTTCACCACAGTACAGGCAGAGACCTGGAAATGTGCCATGTTACAGTGCCACCATTGGTGAGAGGGTATAATTAGTGTTACATGTTTACATAGGCCATTCCCATTGTAAATATGGACATTGAAATCCATAATGGGAGAAGTTGACACAAAAAAATGTGACATTAAGGTTTTTCTAGACAGGTAGTGTACGTTAGTGCATATTTAACAGGGAGTTGCTGAATGTAAAATTCAGTTTTAAGTTCCTATCACTCAAAGTGACTGCAGTGTAATGCAAAGTGATTTACATTGTGTGGTTCTTAGTAACATAGAATTATAAAATAGTATAGCACAGAAGGAAGCCATTCAGCCCATCAGGACCATGTGAGCTCGTTCAAAGAGCAAACTAGTTACTCATGCTCCTGACCTTTGACTTATATCCCTGCAATTTTTTCTCCTACGTACTTTATCTTCTCCCTTTGTGTATGATTGCAATTTATTGGGACTTTGGTTATCATGATGTTGCATCAGTAGTTGGTTTTATATATTGTACATATAGAGGTAGAGAGTGAGTGTGAGGTACAGAATGAGAGAGATGCAGAGAGATAGATAGGGATAGAGGTAAAGAAGGAGAAAGGGATGGAGAGAGCGCAGAAAGAGCATTTAACAGGGATCTGGAGGACACTGAGCTCATTTCAAACTCTTGGTGGGATGTTGATGGGTGAGTTAATGGTTTCTTCGCTCCTGGAGTAAATTCCGTGCTTCACAGTATGCGCCAGTCTGATAGCACAATAACATGACTGTGGGAATTTCACAGCTGGTTCACAGAGTCAATATTTCTTGTGCAGACTCAGAGTGCCACAGTATCACAAAAGGCCACACAGAACACTGCACAGCTGTGCTCACAGTAGGTCTCTGAACAGAACAGAATGCTGACAAAGTGACACATCCTCAAACCGCACAACTATGTGTAGCCAGTAAGCTGAAAACAGTTGATAAGTTCCCACACTTCTACTGCAGAAGTTTAAAGATAACATGCAGGCCAGACAGAATTTTCTTTAAAACAAACTGAAATCACGGAAAATACAGCAACTGATAGACATCAGCACTTGGAAGTTCAGCCACAATCTTGAAAGCACAAGAAACATATTTCATTGGCGGCATGGGTAATTCTATTTAAACTGACAGCAAATAGTTTCTACAATTGTTGCTTCATTGCTATTTTATCTCATTTCAACTCACTTCCAAATCCAGAATTGTAAAGTAAGTGCAAATTTCATCCCCATGTCATATGATGAAGAATAAACTTATTTTCAATCATTTGTATTTCTATCGAGCCATCAATTCAATCACCTTAATCCCCTTCACAGAAAAGCTTACTCCGACACTAAAACACTATTCCCGTCACTAAGGCACTAGTCCCATCACTAAAACACTTTTCCCATCACTATGACCTGAATTTTTCCCTCATTGGGCGCACGCGATTGGTGGGCCATAGGACCATAAGACCATAAGAGGTAGGAGCAGGAGTAGGCCATTCAGCCCATCAAGTCTGTTCTGCCATTCAATGAGATCATGGCTGATGTGATAATCCTCAACTCCTCTGAACTTGTATGTTAGCTTTTTGTGATTCTTGCATGAGGACCCCCAAAATCCCTCTGTTCTGCAGCTTTCTGCAGCCTTTCTCCATTTAATTAATATTCAGCTCATCTATTCTTCCTGCCAAAGTGCATAACCTCACACTTTCCCACATTATATTCCATCTGCCAAGTTTTTGCCCACTCACTTAACCTGTCTATATTCCTCTGTAGACTCTTTTGTGTCATCCTCACCACTTACCTTCCCACTTATTTTTGTGTCATCTGCAAACTTGGTGATAGTACATTCACTTCCTTCATCCCTCATCCCTCATCCAAGTCATTAATATATATTGTAAATAATTGTGGCCCCAGCACTGATCCCTGTGGTGCTCCACTCATTATCCCCCTGGGTTGTGTACAGGAAACGGGCCCCAACTGTGCTCAGCCCCCGACCATGATTTCACGCTGGACGGCCAGTTAAGGTCCGCCCAGCGTGAAACGTGTCTTCCCAATGGCCGGGAAGGGCCGGGCGGGGGCGGGAGCCTGTCGGGCGCTGGGTCCAATGGCGACCCGGCCGGCGCTTTATAACCGGCAAAGGCAGCTCCCTGAAGGCTGCCAGGGGAGAATCTTTAGAGTCGGTCTGGAGCCTGGAGCAATTGCCTCACCAGCAGCTGGAGATGTCAGGCGGGAGGGCAGGTCAGGTGGGCTTTCGGCCTCCCCCATTTCTCAGATGAGTGCCTCGCGGTCCTCATGGAGGGGGTCAGTGTCAGGCGGGACACTCGCGTACCCAGGGATAGCTGGAGGAGGCCACAGCATCAGGCCAAAAAATCCCGGGAGGAGGAGGCAGCTGAGGTCAGCAGCCATGGCGTTGTGCGGTGCACATGGGTGCAGTGTGGCAAAAGGTTCAATGACCTGCTGTGCTCGGCAAGGGTGAGTACTGTGTTGGCATGGATCAGTGCGGAGAAGTGTTAAGGTCTGGCCGTCCCCCCATGGGTCTCAGGGGTGTTAGACTCTGGGTACCAACTGTCAAGCTGCAGCTGGCCAAGGGGGTGAGCCCTGGCTGCTTGGGCTGAGTGCCTTGCAGATCGAGGCCACGACTCAGATGTGCCCTGTAAGGTGTTCCTCAGGTGGGGTTGGCCAGGCTGCAATGGTGCTGCAGGTAGAGAGCGGACTAATCAATGCTCCTCTGTCCTTTCAGGAGAAGAGGAGCCATAACAACATCGAGAGGTCACGGACAGGTGGAGGCCCCCCCCAAACTTCCTAATCATGACGAGGTTTGAAATGGATACTTTGGAGCTGGAGAGCCACCACCCACCTCGGTCAGCCAATTGTGGAGAGACAGGGGTCTCTGATGAAGGTAAGAGTGTAGAGCACAGAGGTGAGAGCGCCGGATGGTGTAAACAATCCTGTGCAGTCTCATCATTAATGGAAGCCTCAAACCAGGAGTGGGGATGGTGCAGGCATCGGAAGTGCATCTTGAGAAGACCTATGGTTCTCTCTACCACAGCCCTTGTGGAGGCATGACTCCTGTTGTACCGCTGCTCTGCCTCTGTTCTTGGGTGGAAGAGAGGCGTCATAAGCTACCTTTTCATGGGATAGCCCTTATCACCCAGCAGCCTTCTATCCAGTCGATCATTGAAAGACGAGGGCACCATGATGCAGATCTTCACTGTCTCACCAGGGTGCCTGGCATGCACAGTGACAGTGTGATGACTTAAACTAATGACATGTCATTGCTCTCCCTTAGACTCTCCAGCACACACCCAATCGTAGGACCCCGAAGAGCCAACCCTGACACCAGAGGACCACCAGGCTTCAGATGCACCTGCATCACATCCCCTCTCTGAACCAGTCACCAGCTCAGATACCAGCACCTCGGTGGGTGTTAGATTGGCGGCTAGAATGTCGGAGCACAGCGGTGAGTGCATTTCACACTCGCTTGAGGAGCAGGCGGAGGCAGAGAGTGCCCAGGGTGCTGGCAGTCGGAGGACCGCTGGAGACCAGGACAATGCTGAGTCGAAGGCTGATGATGAGCCTCGGGAGTTGTCCATTAGGTGGCAGATGCTGGATGCCCAGCGGGATGTGTGGGAGGATCTGGCGGAGATCCAGAAGACCATAAAATGTAGGAGCAGAAGTAGGCCATTCATCCCATTGAGTCTGCTCCGCTCTTCAATGAGATCATGGCTGATCTGATAATCCTCAATTCCACTTTCCTGTCTTTTCCTCATAATCCTTGATTCCCTTAATGATTAAAAACCTGTCCATCTCAGCCTTGAATATACTCAACCACCCAGTCTCTACAGCCCTCTACGATAAAGAATTCCACAGATTGACTACCCTCTGAGAGAAGAAATTCCTCCTCATCTCTGTTTTAAATGGGTGACCCCTTACTCTGAGATTATGCCCTCTGGTCCTAGACTCTCTCACAAGGGGAAACAACCTCTCAGCATCTACCTTGTCAAGCTCCCTAAGAATCTTATATGTTTCAATAAGGTCGCCTCTCATTCTTCTAAACTCCAATGAGTACAGGCCCAACCTACTCAATCTCTCCACATAAGAAAATCCCTCCATCCCCAGGGTCAACCTAGTGAATCTTCTCTGGACTGCCTCCAATGCCAGTATATCTTTCCTTAGATAAGGGGACCAAACCTATTCACAGTTTTTCAGGTGTGGTCTAACTAGTCCTCGTATAGTTTTAGCAAGACTTCCCTATTTTATACTCCATTCCCTTTGAAATTAAGGTCAACATTCTATTTGCCTTCCCTATTACCTGTTGAACTTGTATGTTAGCTTTTTGAGGCAACCATCCATAAGGCAACAAAATGTAGCAATCGCAAACATGAGTTTAAGAGCACAAGAGGGACAGGTCACATGTGGCATCCTGTTCTGCCATGTTTTGTTTATATGTTTACTGGTGTGGGCAGTAACACCAGAAATGGTTTTGTTCATTTGTTTTGAGTGTCAAAATGATATAAATTTTGCTTTTGTCTTAATGGCCTGAATATGCTTCACTTGTTTTGTAGGTACAGGGTATGCCAGTATGTAATGCTGGACGTGAGTGGCTTTAAACTTTATTGCACAAACACTGAGTGGACTTTGGTTCAAAGGAAAAGGTCATTTCAAACATCCAGGATGGAGGCAGCAGCCCTGGCCTGAGGTGGAAGCAGATCGTTGGCAGCCTAGCTGAAGGAGCGTTGGATCAAGGCATTCCTGGTGCCCCTGTCTCACTGGAGGTTACTGAGGTCTGCCTCCACACCCTCAGCATTCTCCTCACCATGCTCCTCTTCTAACTCACTACTGGGCTCATCCTCTGTGGCCTGTGGAGCTGCCTCAAGATCCTCTTCCTCCAGTGGGTCCCCCCTTGCCAGTGCCAGATTGTGGAGAGTGCAGCATGCAACCACGATCAGTGACACCCGCTCTGAGGGGTATTGGAATGCTCCCCCTGAATGGTGCAGGCATCGGAAGTGCATCTTGAGAAGACCTATGGTTCTCTCTACCACAGCCCTTGTGGAGGCATGACTCCTGTTGTACCGCTGCTCTGCCTCTGTTCTTGGGTGGAAGAGAGGCGTCATAAGCTACCTTTTCATGGGATAGCCCTTATCACCCAGCAGCCTTCTATCCAGTCGAGCTGGAGCAGTGAACAGCCTTGGCATCTGGGAGTGTCTCAGGGCATAAGCGTCATGGGAGCTGCCCGGGTACCTTGCACAGACTTGTAGAATCTGCATCCTGTGATCACAAACTATCTGCACGTTCATGGAGTGGAAGCCCTTCCTGTTGACGAAGGCACCAGGCTCACCTGCTGGCGCCTTGATGGCCACATGTGTACAGTCTATTGCACCCTGGATGTGGGGGAAGCCAGCAATGGCCGTGAAGCCTCTGGCTCGCTCACCCTGGCTGGCCTCGTCCATATAGAAATGAATAACTGTCATTACCCACCTGAACAGAGCTTCTGTCACCAGCTTGACGCAACTGTGGACAGCCGATTGGGAGACTCCACACAGATCCCCCACTGACCCCTGGAAAGGGGCGGATGCATAGAAGTTGAGGGCCACTGTGACCATCAGAGCCACTGGCATGGGGTGTCCACCCACACAGTCGGAAGTGATCTCAGGCCCAATCTCCCTGGAGAAATGGAGCCTCCTTTGGCATTGCACCTCAGACATATTGAGGTAGCTACATTGCTGCCTGTAAACCCTGGCAACAGGATAGTGGTGTCTTCTGTGACCCCTTATGCCTTGGGCTACCTGCTGGCCCTGCGCCCTTTGTGCCTGCATCTCTCCATCCACAGGTCACTCCTCTGGAAGCTGCAAAGGGACACCTGGCCTCCTCTCCCTTCTGCCCCTCTCTTCCTCCTCAGAGGAGGTGCCCCCAGCGGAGACCACAATTCCCATTGCCAGGGAATCTAAGAGGTTTGAACGATTCTGAAGGGGCCTGACAGGGCAGACACTGAGAGATTGTTTCCACTGGTCGGGGAATCTAAAACACAGGGGCTGATCATTTAGGACTGAGATGAGGAGAAATTACTTCACTCAAAGGGTTGTGAATCTTTGGAATTCTCTACCCCAGAGGGTTGTGGATGCTCCATCGTTGAATACACTTAAGGCTGCGATGAACAGATTTTTGGTCTCTCAGGGAATTATGGGGTATGCGGAGTGGGTGGGAAAGTGGGGTTGAAGCCCAGGATCAGGCATGAACGCACTGAATGGCAGATTAAGCTCGGCAGGCCATATGGTAGACTCCTGCTCCTGTTTCTTGTGCTATACAACAGATCCACTGTCACCATGAATCTCTTGAAACTGCTGCAGCATCTCACCTGGTCCTATGGGTGTTTGGGAGAGCCTCACCTCATGCTCGCGCTCCTAGTCTTGGTTCCAATGTTCGATGACTATGCAGCCAGCTCTCAAGAGTGAAGGTACAACCATGCTGGGGTTTGCAGGCGTTGCCCTGGAGAGAAAAATAGCACTAGTGCTCCCCACCGCCACAGTCCCCCACCTCCAACAAACCAACTTCGGCAACCTTTGACCCATTGATTAGGGATGGGCATTAAATGCTGGCTTTGTCAGCAATGCCCTCATCGCAGGAATGAATAAAGGAGGGGGGAGGGGGTGCTGGACAATAATGCTCACATTCTGAGAACTGGCTTTATAAAGAAAATGGCTGTTAATGAGGGCAAGATGGAGATCAGCTCCAATGTCTGTGCTGGTCAGTCAGTCTGCTGACAATCAATGTTAAGGCACAGCCATTAAGAATGGTCACTACAGGAAAGTGGCAGAAAATGCCAGGCCCTTGCAAAATTAAAAGTGAAGGAGAAAAATAGGGGGGAAAATCTGCAAAAACATCATTATTGCAGCAAACGTAATGTCAACATTTTGAATAATTGTTTGCAATCTCCATTGTGAGGAAAATAAAGAATATATAAGTAAGTTGATAATATCAAACCTTAGACCCATTTAAATAATGATGGCGAGAGCTCAAAGTCAGCATATAGGAAAACCAAGAATGTTCTCAAACAATTCAAGGAAACATGGAAGGAAATAGATTGGAAAATACAGAAATACAAACTATAAAAAAGCGAAATAAGAGATTCCAAAGAAGATAAAGGGTTAAGACAGGGTTTTGGGAAAGCAAACAGTAACTGACAGAGGAAAGAAAGAAATCATTGCGGTAGTTCTATGTGAGATGAAAATATTAAAGATAAATAGGTCCCTTAAAGAGGGAGTTTTACTTTTTATCTAAAGTGGAAAGGGATTCTTGTCTACTTTTCAAAGTGCTCCTCCTTAGTGTACAAGAATACGATAGCTTTATATTTGATATATATTAGATATATTTGACTTTTTAATTTGAAATTATCAGCTTCCTTGCCATGAAGACCCTTCCTTGGTATGAAGACCCTTGAAGTAGAATGACTTCCCTCACATGGCCCACTTGGGTGACATCTATTATTGGAAAGCAACTCATTCATCCTCCAGCAGCTCAATTGTAAAGAGTTAACGACATAACAACAAAAATGGCCTGGGGGTGATTCTGGGAGCAAATCGAGCCCACTGTGATGCGGTTCTGGTTAGTTAAGTTTCAGATTTGGCTTAGTGGTAGCACTTAGTTCATGAATCAAAGCGCCACGGATTCTAAGCCCCATTTAAGCCTTGTATACATAACCTAGGCTGACATTACTGAGGGAGTGCTGCATTGTCAGAGGTGGCATCTTCTGAATAGGACATTAAACCCTGTCTGCCTCCTCAGGGGGATGCAAAAGATTTGTGATGCTCTCCGAGAAGAGCATGGGAATTCTTCTGGAGTCCTGGACAATATTTAACCCTCAGCTAAGACCTCCAATGCAGATTAACTCTTTTGTCAGTACATCGATGGCTGTTTCGGTGTGTCTTCATGTTCTTGTCTCGACCTGGAAAAATTTATCAATTTTGCTTCCAATTTACACCCCTCTATCACCTTCATATGGTCTATCACCAGCACTTCCCTTCCCTTCCTTGACCTCTCTGTCTCCGTTTCTGGTGATAGACTGTCCACCAATATTCATTACAAGCCCACCCACTCACACAGCAACCTCAACTACAACTCCTCATGCCCCGCTTCCTGTAAGGACTCCATCCCATTCTCTCAGTTCCTTTGCCTCCATCGCATCTGTTCTGATGATGCCACTTTCCAAAACGGCACTTCTGACATGCCTTCCTTAACCGAGGACCCCCTCCAACTGTGGTTGACAGGGCCCTCAGCAGTGTTCCACCCATCTCCCACACCTCTGCCCTCACATCTTCTTCTCTCTTCCAGAACCATGATAGGGCCCCCCTTGTCCTCACTTTTCACCCCACCAGCCTCTGCATTCAAAGACTCATCCTCCGCCATTTCTGCCAACTGCAGCATGATGCCACCACCAAACGCATCTTCCTCTCAACCCACCTGTCAGCATTCCATAGGGATCGTTCCCTCCAGGACATTCTGGTCCATTCCCCCATCACCCCCAACACCTCAACCCCTTCCCATGGCACCTTCCCATGCAATCGCAGAAGGTGCAACACCTGCCCCTTTACCTCCTCCGTCCTCACCATCCGAAAGCCCAAACACTCCTTTCAGGTGAAGCAGCATTTCACTTGCACCCCCTTCAAATTGGTCTACTGCATTCGCTGCTCCCAATGCGGTTTCCTCTACATTGGGGAGATCAAACGCAGACTGGGTGTTCGCTTTGCAGAACACCTTTGGTCTGTCCGCAAGCATGACCCAGACCTTCCTGTCACTTGCCATTTCAACACTCCACCCTGCTCTCATGCCCACATGTCCGTCTTTGGCCTGCTGCATTGTTCCAGTGAAGCTCAACGCAAACTGGAGGAACAGCACCTCATCTTCTGATTAGGCCTTCTGGACTTAACATAGTTCAAGAGCTTCAGACCATGAACGCTCTCCTCCATCCTCACCCTCTTATTTTAATCCCCTTTTTTCTACATTCATTTTTATTTTTTAGCCACTTATTTTTATTTTTTATTAATTTATTCATGATTTTATCTCCTTTTTTATCCCCCCCTTCTATCCCATCTTCTATTCCTTTTTTCCCCCCACCACTGCCGCCTCCCCTCACCCCATCCTTTACAAGGCCATCTGTTACTTGTCCTATGTTGTTCTTTCACACAATGTGACCCTTGTTCTGCTATTATCACATTCTGCTTTCTTACCTTTATACCACTATCAGCATCTTTTTTTAGCACTAACCACGACCATTAACACGCCCTTTGTCCTTTAGTTCATGACATCTTTGTCAATCCCTCCTTTGTCCCCACCTATCACTGGCCTTCTACCCAGCTCCGCCTGCCCCACCCCCTTGTACAGTATAAATTTCATCACATTTCCACTTCTCTTCAGCTCTGAAGAAGGGTCATACGGACTCGAAATGGTAACTCTGTTTCTCTCTCCACAGATGCTGCTAGACCTGCTGAGTTTTTCCAGCATTTTCTGTTTTTGTTTCAGATTTCTAGCATCTGCAGTGTTTTGCTTTTAACTCATTAATCTCACTGCTGTTTGTGGTATCTTGCTGTGTGCAAGTTAGTTGGTGTGTCTGCCAAATAACAGCAGTGACTACAATTCAAAAGTAATTTATCTACTGACTGTAAATTGGCTTCAGTCACTGTCACAAGTCCCACTCCCTAGTCACTGACTCCATCCCTGTCCTTGGCAGCTGAAACATTTTACCTCTTGGTGTGATATCTGGCTCTGAGTTGAGATTCCAGCCATATATCTGCACCATCATTAAGATCACCTATTTTCACCTCAGTAAAATCACACAACTCTGCTCCTGTCTCAGCTCACCTTGCTGTTCAAACCCTCACCTATGCCTTTACCTCCAAACTCAACTATTCCAACACACTCTTGACCAGCATCCGACATTCTACCTTTGTAAACTTGATGTTATCCAAATCTCTGCTGCTGCTGTTTATCTATTACCCCTGTTCTCGCTGACCTACATTGACTCCTGATGAATCAATGCTTCAATTTTAAAATTCTCATCCTTGTTTTCAAATTTGTCTGTTACTTCGCCCCTCCCTATATCTGTAATCTCCCCCAGCTCCACAACCCTCCAAGATATCTGCGCTCCTCTAATTCTGGCCTCTTGAGTTTCCCCAATTTAAATCGCTCCACCATTAGTGTCCGTGCCTTCAGTTGACGAGGCCGTAACTTCTGGAATTCCCTCTCTAAAGCTTCCTGCCTTTTTAGCTCCCTCTCCACCTTATTGATGCTCCTTAGAACCTGCTTCTTTGACCAAGCTTTTGGTCATCTGACCTAATATCTCATGTAGCTCAGTGTCATTCTCCTGTGAAGCTCTGTGGAATGTTTCATGTTAAGGCTGCTATATAAATACAAGTAGTTGTTGTAAAGCCTTTTAAGGCTGTGAAAATGCAAGTTCTTTCATCAAGTCCAGCAATATCCCTGTGCACATTTAGTAACATCTCAGTATTAACTGTAAATCAGGAGGTGGAAGGGAGGGAGGAACTCAAGAAAATTACAATCACCAGGGAAGTGGTATTGAGTAAATCATTGGAGCTGTGGGCTGACAAGACCCTGGGTCCTGATGGACTTCATCCTAGGATCTTAAAGGAAGCAAGACCCTGGGTCCTGATGGACTTCATCCTAGGATCTTAAAGGAAGCAAGTAATGAGATAGTTGATGTTTTGGTTTTAACTTTCCAAAATTCCCTAAATTTAGGGAACGTTCCATTAGAATAGGGAAAATGTTAGAAGCTATTATTAAAGATGTTATAGCAGGTCAGTTAGAAAAATTCAAAGTAATCAGGCAGAGTCAACATGGTTTTGTGAA
Organism: Cetorhinus maximus; assembly: GCF_964194155.1. Classification (NCBI taxonomy): domain Eukaryota; kingdom Metazoa; phylum Chordata; class Chondrichthyes; order Lamniformes; family Cetorhinidae; genus Cetorhinus; species Cetorhinus maximus. Next base: position 74,316,259 of record NC_135887.1, on the reverse strand, counting down.
AGGGAAATCATGTTTAGCTAATTTATTGGAGTTCTTTGAAGGAGTCACATGTGCTGTGGATAAAGGGGAACCAGTGGATGTACTGTGCTTAGATTTCCAGAAGGCATTTGATAAGGTGCCACATCAAAGGTTATTGCAGAAATTAAAAGTTCATGGTGTAGGGGTAACTTATTGGCATGGAAAGAAGATTGGCTAGCTAACAGGAAACAGAGAGTAGGCATAAATGGGTCATTTTCTGATCGGTAGGATGTAACGAGTGGTTAGCCACAGGGATCAGTGCCTGGCTCTCAGGGAATAGAGGGATACAGACCCCGAAAGTGCAAAATGTTTTAGTTGACGGGCAATATGATCGGCGCAGGCTTGGAGGGCCGAAGGGCCTGTTCCTGTGCTGTACTTTTCTTTGTTCTCTTTGTTCAATCCACCAGCTGCTATGGTGGGGTTTGAATCCATGTTCCCTAGAGCAATAGATTTTTACAATTTATATAAACGATTTGGATGAAGAGACCAAAGGTATGGTTGCTAAATTTGCTGAGGACACAAAGAGAGGTAGGAAAGTAAGTTGTGAAGAGGACATAAGGAGGCTAGTGGGGAGACAGTGGTGTAGTGGCAATGTTGCTGGATTAGTAATCCAGAGACCTAATCTATTGCTCTAGGGAACATGGATTCAAATCCCACCATAGCAGCTGGTGGATTGAACAAAGAAAAGTACAGCACAGGAACAGGCCCTTCGGCCCTCCAAGCCTGCGCCGATCATATTACACGTCAACTAAAACATTTTGCACTTCCGGGGTCCGTATCCCTCTATTCCCATCCTATTCATGTATTTGTCAAGCTGCCTCTTAAACACCACTATCGTAGCTGCTTCCACCAACTCCTCTGGCAGCGAATTCCAGACACTCACTACCCTCTGCGTAAAAAAACTTGCCCCGCACATCTTCTTCATAGTTTTCTCCTCTCACCTTAAATCTATGTCCCCTAGTAATTCACTCTTCCACCCTGGGAAAAAGCTTCTGACTATCTACTCTGTCCATGCCACACATAATTTTGTAAACTTCTATCAAGTCGCCCCTCAATCTCCGTCGCTGTAGTGAGAACAATCCGAATTTCTCCAACCTCTCCTCATAGCTAATAACCTCCAGACCAGGCATCATCCTGATAAACCTCCTCTGCACCCTCTCCAACGCCTCCACATCCTTCTGGTAATGTGGTGACCAGAATTGCACGCAATATTCCAGGTGTGGCCTAACCAAGGTTCTATACAGCTGCAGCATGACTTCCCAGCTTTTATACTCAATACCCTTGCCAATGAAGGCAAGCATGCCATATGCCTTCCTAACTACCTTATCCACCTGCGTTGCCACTTTCAGTGACCTGTGGACCTGTACACCCAGATCCCTCTGCCCGTCGATGCACTTAAGGGTTCTGCCATTTACTGTATAATTCCTGCCTGTATTAGACCTTCCAAAATGCATTACCTCGCATTTGTCCTGATTAAACTCCATCTGCCATTTCTCCGCCCAAGTCTCCAACCGATCTATATCCCATTGTATCATTTGACAATCCTCTTCACTATCTGCAACTCCTCCAACCTTAGTGTCGTCTGCAAACTTACTAATTAGCCCAGTTACATTTTCCTCCAAATCATTTATGTATACCACAAACAGCAAACGTCTCAGCACTGATCCCTGCGGAACTCCACTAGTCACAGCTCTCCATTCAGAAAAGCACCCTTCCACTGCTACCCTCAGTCTTCTATGACCAAGCCAATTCTGTATCCATCCTGCCAGCTCACCTCTGATCCCGTGCAACTTTACCTTTTGTACCAGTCTGCCATGAGGGACCTTGTCAAAGGCCTTACTGAAATCCATGTATATAACATCCACTGCCCTTCCATTGTCGATCATCTTTGTCACTTCCTCGAAAAACTCGATCAAGTTAGTGAGACACGACCTCCCCTTCACAAAACCATGCTGCCTCTCACTAATAACCCCATTTGCTTCCAAATGGTAGTAAATCCTGTCACAAAGAATCTTCTCCAATAATTTCCCTACCACTGACGTAAGGCTCACCGGCCTGTAATTTCCTGGATTATCCCTGCTACCCTTCTCAAACAATGGAACAACATTTGCCATTCTCCAGTCCTCTGGGATCTCACCCGTAGCCAGTGAGGATACAAAGATTTCTGTCAAGGCCCCAGCAATCTCCTCCCTTGCTTCCCTCAGTACTCTGGGGTAGATCCCATCTAGCCCTGGGGACTTATCCACCTTAATATTCTTCAAGACGCCTAACACCTCTTTTTTGATCTCAACATGATCCAGTATATCTACACACTCTTCCCTAGACAAATCGACTGCTAAATTCCTCTCTTTGGTGAATACTGATGAAAAGTATTCATTTAATATCTCTCCCATTTCTTCTGGCTCCACACACACATTCCCACCTCTGTCCCTGAGTGGGCCTACTCTTTCCCTGGCTACCCTCTTGCTTTTTACATAAGTATAAAAGGCCTTGGGATTTTCCTTAATCCTGGTTGACAGTGACTTTTCATGACCCCTTTTAGCCCTCCTAACTTGCTTAAGTTTCTTCCTACTTTCTTTGTATTCTCCACGGGCTTCATCTGTTCCCAGCCTTCTAGCCCTTACGAATGCTTCCCTTTTCTTTTTGACTAATCTCACAATATCCTTCATTACCCAAGGTTCCTGAAACTTGCCATGCTTATCCTTCATCATAGCAGGAACATGCCGGTCCTGAATTCTTATCAACTGACGTTTGAAAGCCCCCCACATGTCAGTTGTTGATTTGCCCTCAAACATCCGCCTCCAGTCTAGATTCCTCAGTTCCTGCCTAATATTGTTATAATTAGCCTTCCCCCAATTAAGCACCTTAACCCAAGGACTCCTGTTATCCTTATCCACCAGTACCTTGACTCTTAACTGCCCTCTGAAATGGCCTAACAAGCCATTCAGTTCAAGGGCAATTTGGGATAGGTAACAAATGCTGGCGTTGCCAGTGATGCCTATATCCCATGAAAGAATAAAGAAAAAAACCCACCAGGAAATAGGTTGTGAATGGGCAAAGATCTGGAAAATGTGAAATTGTCCATTTTGACCTGAAGAATAAAAAATAAGCATATTATCTAAATAGTAAGAGATTGCAGAGCTCTGAGATGCAGAGGGATCTGAGTGTCCTAGTGCATGAATTGCAAAAGGTTAGTATGCAGGCACAGCAGGTATTAGGAAAGCTAATAGAATGTTATCATTTATTGTGAGTGGAATTGATTACAAAAGTAGGGAAGTTGTGCTTCAGTTGTACAGGGCACAGGTGAGGCCACATCTGGAGTACTGTGTACAGCATTGGTCTCCTTATTTAAGGAAAGGTATAAATGTGTTTGAAGCAGTTCAGAGAAGGTTTATTAGATGAATACCTGGAATGGGTGGGTTGTCTTATGAGGAAAGGTTGGACAGGCTAGGTTTGTATCCCCTGGAGATTAGAAGAGTAAGAGGTGACTTGATTGAAACATATAAGATCCTGAGGGGTTTTGACAGGGTGAATGTGGAGAGGATGCTTCCTCGTGTGGGAGAATCTAGAACTAGGGGTCATTATTTAAAAATAAAGGATCGCCTATTTAAGACAGAGATTAGGAGAAATTTTTTCTCTCAGAGGGTCGAGAGTCTTTGGAGCTCTCTTCCACAAGAGGCGGTAGAATCAGAGTCTTTGAACATTTTTAAGGTGGAGCTAGATAGATTCTTGACTAACAAGGGGGTGAAAGGTTATTGGCAGGAAGGTGGGGTTGAGATCAGCCATGATCTTACTGAATAGCAGAGCAGGCTCGAGAGGCTGAGTGGCCTACTCCTGCTCCTAATTTGTATGTTCATATGGTTCCTTGGCCTTAAATCTTAGCCTTAAATCTTAGCAACTTGTGCCTATGTCCTCTGAATTTAGCTAAGTGGGGTGTGTATGTATAGGAGATGTGTGAATTATGGGTCAAACCTTTGTGGATCTCTCAGTGGTTTAGTTTAGATCCTCACAACCATGGTGTTGGAATTCAGCATGAGACGCCCCAGTTTACCAGAACAAAAAGCCTCTAATCAGTTCATTAGCCTAACCGTAAACTCAATTTCCAATCCTCTCATATAAACTGCTTTTACCCTGCTACCATTTTAATTCAAATTTCCAGATCATCACTATCTGTGATCCGGTTTCCGGTATTTAGTCTGGTAAATTTGGCTCGCTTATTCCAACAGAATTGTATAAGCAGTATTTCATCGGTCAAGAACTCTGCTACCAGACAAGGTATCAGTTTTCCTAGTGATGTTTGGATTTCCCATTAATTGTTAGGCGAGGTTGTTTTTAAATGGGCTCTCTTTTCGAGATGAAACTTCACTTCAGTTTATCCTTTTCAAATTACCTGCAACTTCACCATACTCTCCATTCTCGTTTAGCTGCACGGAACTGCACTCACCAGCTTCATTCTTATCTACCTAGTCATAGGCTCTGCTTCAACAGAGGTTTATGGCTTAGAATTCCACATTCTAACCAGCCCACGCATAAAGTGAATCTTTCCCTGATGGAAGTTAATGTGCATGAGGCCTTTAATGGTTGAACATCATGCTGTGACTCCCTGAATTTCCATTTAATTACAGCGCTGAGTCACCCAAGGAATCACCCCTCAGCAAGGAGTCAGTGCTTTCAGGAGGGAGGGATTGAGGAGAGAAATTTGAAGGGAATGTTAGAGAGAGATAAAGCAAAGCCAATACTCATCTGTCATTAAAAGCAAAGAGCTTATTGTAGCTTTTGATGCTGCCATGTAAGTGAAACAAGGCAACATCCAATCCAGGGAAGCAGCAATAACCAGCAATTCAAACAGGAATCCTATAATCCCAAAGGCATTCCAGTAATCTCAAAGGCATCCCAGCTCCACACCCACTGGCAAGTAAAAGACCTCCATTACCAAACATGAGTCAGTGTTCCCCAGAGAAGATGCTGGCTAACACCGGAGGCAAGATCCTGCAAACCACAGCTACTAGCTAACATTTCCAATGTTCATGACATCAATTAATGAGTCAGGGGATGCCAGACAGCAACATATGAATGTTTGTGGCCTTGCAACAAGAAGAGGCAGGAGTGGGAATGGAAAATCAAATCCCTCCTTCCCAGGAGGGAGCCATCCAGGTGATGACTGTTACAATGAAGAGAAAACAACGTAGAAAGAGAGAAGTGCAGCCAAGAGTTTATGGGAGGCTACATTGGGCAACGTAACATCTGTTTTTTTTAGACACCACGTGGCCACATAATGCTTAAAAACTTTCGTTATTCATCGGTTAAGATGGTGGTGGGCCTTTTCCTTCAACCCCTGCAGTGCTTGTGGTGATGGTGCTCCCATTATGGTGTTAAGTTGGGAACTCTAAGATCTTGACCCAGTGACAATGAACCTAACTCCAGCACATATCCAAATCAGAACAAGTGATGGGGCGGTGACAGTTATGTCATAACAGCTCTGCTTTGTCTTTCTCTGTGGTAGAGATTGCTGCATTGGGAGCTACCATCTAAATACTTCTGACTTTAAACGCACTGAATATGTAAAGGTTTGTAATATAAAAACAAAAAATTGCGGATGCTGGAAATCCAAAACAAAAACAAAATTACCTGGAAAAACTCAGCAGGTCTGGCAGCATCGGCGGAGAAGAACAAAGTTGACGTTTCAAGTTCTCATGACCCTTCAACAGAACTGAGTAAAAATAGGAGAGGGGTGAAATCCCTCCCTCTCCTTTCATCCCTCTCCTATTTTTACTTAGTTCTGTTGAAGGGTCATGAGAACTCGAAACGTCAACTTTGTTCTTCTCCGCCAATGCTGCCAGACCTGCTGAGTTTTCCCAGGTAACTGTTTTTGTTAAGGTTTGTAATATGTTGTCTTACAGGGCTGTGATCCTATTGCAACATCTATTAATATGTTATAATAAAATAAATGCGATGTCAATAGTAACTGCAATTCTTTATACCGGGTTAACTTTTTAAACAATCTTTGACAGCAACAATTTTGTTTTAAGGGCCAGTATTCCGAGGCTGCAGGGAGACTACATAAATAAGATGGAGCTTTTAAAACAATTTATTTACATCATTTACTACCTTGGGAGTATGGAATTACCCTCAAGCAGCTAAATGAGCTGGATTTGAGCAAATGAAGATAACGTTATTAGATTCTAAATCTTTATCAAGAAATAAATTAAACATTAGATTTCCTGCCCCACAATGAGAGGAATCTGCATGTGCAAAGAAAAGGGATCTGTAACCAAGAGTATTTTAATGTTGCGGAAATAAGACTTCCCCCAACACAGTAGAGCGGGATCTGTGAGAATAGACTGGACCGAGTAGAATGAGTGGGGAGTCAGTCAGAATAGAGTGGAAAGAGTAGAGTGAGTGGGGGCTCAGTCAGAATAGGATGGAAAGAGTAGAGCAAGTGGGGAATCAGTTAGAATAGAGTGGAAAGAATGTGAGATCAGTCAGAATAGACTGCTCCCAGTACAGTGAGTGCAGGATTAATTACAAAAACAATATGTTTATATAGTGCCTTTAATGTAATAAAACATGCCGAAGTGCTTCACAGGAGCATTAATATGCAAAAAAAGACACAGCCACAAAGGATGATATTAGGGCATATGGTCAAATCTTGGCCAAAGAGGTAGGTATTAAAGAGCATCCCAATGGAGGGAAGAGAGGGAGGGTGATTAGGGAAGGTATTCCAAAGCCTGGCACCTAGGAAGTGTCTGGCACAGCTGCCAATAGAAGGGGGATTAAAATCAGGAATGGTCAAGAGGCCAGAATTAGATGAGTAGAGATATTCTGGAGGGTTCTAGGGCTGGAGGAGATTACAGTGATAGAGAGTGGCAAGGCCACAGGGATATTGGAAAACAAGAATGAGAATTTAAAATCAAGACTCTGCTTAACCGGGAGCCTTTGTAGGTCAGCGAGCACAGGAATGATGGGTGAACAGGACTTAGTGTGAGTTAGGACAGGAGAGCAGAGTTTTCATTGACCTTAAGTTTACAAAGGTTAGAATGTGGGAGGCCAGCCAGGAGCGTGTTGAAATAGTAAAGTGTAGGAGGTAACAAAGGCACGAATGAAAGTTTCAAAAATAGGTGAACTAAAGCAGGGGTAGAGTCAGGCGATGCTACAGAGGTGGAATTTGACGGTTGTAGTAATATGTCGTCTCAAGGTTAATTATAATATTAAGATTGCTAACAGTCTGGTTCAGTCTCACAGTTGCCAACAAGAGGGATGGTGTTAGTAGCTAAGGAATGGAGTTCCTTAGAGAATGGAGGGATCTAAGGGAATGACTTCAATTTTCCCAATAGGTAGCTGGAGGAAATTTCCACTCAATGAGCAGTCTGAATTTACCAAAAGTGCAGGAGTTGAAGTGTTGTAAATTAGAGCTGGGTGTTGTCAGTGTGTGTGTGAAACCTAACGCTGTGTTTTCGGATGATGTCTTTGAGGGCCAGCATGTACTGTAGATAAGAAATAGGAGACCGAGGATAGATCTTTGGTTAGCAGAACATAGAGCTAACAGTGTGGAAACAGGAAGACAAGCCATTTCAGGAGATATTCTGACTATGATTACACAGATTAAAAATGGAACCATGTGAGTGGATCCATTCAGCTGGACAACAGTGGAGAGAGATTGGAGGATGACGAGGTCACCATCTACAGTAGGTGAAATTTAATGCAGAGCATAGAAAAGTTACAGCACAGAAGGAGGCCATTCGGCCCATCTTGTCCATGCCAGCCTGAGGACAGCCAGGTGGCCTTTCTAATCCCACCTTCTTGCACTCGGCCCATAGCCCTGCAGCTTACAGCACTTAAGGTGCAGATCCAGGTACTTTTTAAGAGTTTAGAGTTTCTGCCTCTACCACCAACTTGGGCAGCGAATTCCAGACACCCACTACCGTCTGCGTAAAAAAGTTCTTCCTCATGTCCCCCCTACACCTTCTGCCACTTATCTTGAATCTATGTCCCCTGGTTCTAGAATTCTCCACCAAGAGAAACAATTTTATCCTGTCCACTCTATCTATTCCCCTCATAATTTTGTATACCTCAATCAAGTCACCTCTCAGCCTTCTTTGTTCTAAGGAAAATAACCCCAACCTATCCAATCTCTCCTCGTAGCTACACTTTTCTAACCCTGGCAACATTCTTGTAAACCTCTGCTGCACTCTCTCCAGAGCCCTTATGTCCTTCCTGTAATGTGGTGACCAGAACTGCACACAATACTCCAGTTGTGGCCTCACCAGTGTTTTATACAATTCCAACATTATATCCTTACTTTTATATTCTATACCTCTGCCAATGAAGGAGAGCATTCCAAATGCCTTCTTTACAACCTTGTCTACTTGAACTGCTGCCTTCAGGGACCTGTGTACTTGTACGCCAAGATCTCTCACTTCATTTATCCTTCTTAGTATATTCCCATTTATTGTGTAATCCCTGTAACTGTTTGACTTCCCTAAATGTTTGACCTCACAAAATCCATCTGCCACTTTACCGCCCACTCCACCAAGCCTTCTATATCGTTTTGGAGATTATGGCTATCCTCTACACTATCCACTACTCAGCCAATCTTTGTGTCATCTGCAAATTTTCCAATCGTGCCCCCCACGTTCACATCCAAATCATTAATATATAACACAAACAGCAAGGGTCCCAAAACCAAGCCCTGTGGAACACCACTTGAGACAACTTTCCATTCGCAAGGGCATCCGTCGACCATTACCCTTTGTTTCCTGTTACAAAGCCAACCTTTTATCCAGTTTGCCACATTACCCTGAATCCCATGGGCTTTTACTTTCCTGACCAATCTGCCATGTGGAACCTTGTCAAATGCCTTGCTAAAATCCATGTACACAACATTCACTGCACTACCTTCATCAACCCTTCTTGTCACTTCCTCAAAGAATTCAATCAAATTTGTGAGGCAAGACCTTCCTTTAACAAATCCATGCTGACCATCCCTGACTAGTCCATGCCTTTCCACATGACAGTTAATCCTATCTCTCGGGATTCATTCTACTAATTTGCTCACCACTGATGTAAGACTAACTGGCCTATAATTGTTTGGCATTTCCTTTGATCCCTTTTTAAACAATGGAACTATGTTTACATTTCTCCAGTCCTCCGGTACCTCCCCTGTGTCTGGTGAAGATTGGAAAATCATCCTCAGAGCATCTGCTATCTCCTCCCTGACTTCCTTCAGCAGCCTCGGAAACAATCCAGCTGGCCCTGGTGACTTATCAACTTTCAAGGATTTCAATCCTTCAAGTACTTCCTCTCTCTTTATGACTATCCCATCCAATATCTCGCAGTGTTCCTCCTGGGCTACTATATCTACATCCTCCCTTTCCTTTGTAAACACGGAGACAAAATATTCATTCAAAACCCTTCCCACAGCCTCTGCATCTACATACAAATTTCCATCTTCATCTCTGATAGGTCCCACTTTTTCCTTAACTAACCTTTTAGCATTAATGCATTGGTAAAACATCTTTGGGTTATCTTCAACTTTACTTGCTAATCTTTTTTCATGCCCTCTCTTTGATTTCCTTATTTCCTTTTTTACTTTGTCCCTGCACTTCCTATATTCACCTAGGCTATCTGCAGTGCTTAGTTCTTTGTGCCTGTCATACGCTTTCTTTTTCTGTTTGATCTTCCCCTGTATTCCTCTAGACAACCAGGGGGGGTCTAGATTTGGCAGCACCACTCTTATTTTTGTAGGGGACATGTCTACTTTGTACAATTAGGATCTCGCTTTTTAGTGCTTCTCACTGGTTTTCCAATGTTTTATATTCCAGCAGTGCTGTCCAGTTCACCTCAGCCAAATCCCTTCTCATTTCTGCAAAATTTGCCTTCCCCCAGTTCAAGACTTTTACTCCTGCCTTAACTCTGTCCTTTTCCATGGTAATGCTAAATCTAACTGAATTGTGATCACTGTCCCCGATATGGTTGCCAACTGTCACTTCACCCACTTGCCTCTCTTCGTTGCCCAAGACTAGGTCTAGAATTGCATCTCCTCTCGTTGAGTTTGTCGGTTGAAAAGATTTTCCTGGACACATTGCATGAATTTTTCTCCCTCAGTGCCCCTTATATTGTTTGAATCCCAGTTGATATTGGGGTAGTTGAAGTCTCCTACTATTATTGCCCTCTTGTTCTTACAAGCAGAAATTTGCCGACATATTTGTTCTTCTATCTCCCTTTCACTATTTAGGGATCTGTAGTATACATATGAGACATATGTGAAGTAATTCATTTTGCTAGGAGAACAGGGAGGGGCAGTATAAAATAAAGGCTACAATTCTAAAAGGGATGCAGGAGCAGAGGGACCTGGGGCATATGTGCACAAACCATTGAAGATGGCAGGACAGGTTGAGAACACAGTCAATAAAGCATAGGGTTCCTGAATTTTATATAAAGGAGCATGGAGTACATAAGCAAGGAAGTTATGACAAACCTGGTTCACTCTCAACTGGGGTATTGCGCTCTATTTCCGGGTACAACATTTTAAGAAAGAAAGTGAAGGCATTAGAGAGGGTGTAGGAAAGATTCACGAAAACGCTTCTAGGAATGAAGAACTTTTGTTACATAGAAAGAGTGCAGAAGATGGGACTGTTCTTCTTGAAGAGAATTTGAGAAGAGATTTGATAGAGGTATCTAAAATCATGAGGGATCTGGACAGAGTAGATCGGGAGAAACTGTTCCCATTGGTGGACGGGTCAAAAATCAGAGGGCACAGGTTTAAAGTGATTGGCAAAATAAGTAATGGCAACATGAGGAAAATGTTTTTATGCAGCAAGTGGTTAGGATCTAGAATGCACTGTCTGAGAGTGTGGTTGAGGCAGATTCAATCATGGCTTTCAAGAGAATTGGATCATTATCTGAAGAGGAAAAATTTGCAGGACTACAGGAAAAGAGCAGAGGAGTGACAAGGTGTAAATTATTCTTGCAAAGAGCCAAGTGGCCTCCATCTGGCCTGTAACCATTCTAAGACTCAACAGTGTCAAAAGGGCGCAGGCAGGTTGAGAAGGTTGATTTAACATTCTCACTGACACATAAGATGTCCTTTGCAACTTTGATTAGAGCTTTTTCGGTGCTGTGAGATCAGTTAGAATAGACTCACCCGTGCAATGAGTGCAGGGTCAGTTAGAATAGACTTGCCTGTGCAGTGAGTGCAGGATAAGTTAGAATAGACTGGGTAGAGCACAAAACTTTTAAAATTGACATGTTGCTTAACTGGGAGCTAGTGTGGTCAGTGAGGTTAGGGGTGATGAATGAACAGGACTTGGCGCGAGTTAGAACCTGGGTAGAGTTTTAGATCTCAAGTTTATAGAGGGTGGAAAGTGGGAGGCTGGCCAGGATTGTGTTGGAATAGTTAAACCTATAGGTCATGAACAGAATTTGTGGCAGTAATCAATGACTTCAATCTTCCAAACAGTTGGAAATTTCTGCTAATCTGGCACAGGATGTTGGCCAAGCAGCTTGATCATTTAGAGACCGTGGAGGACCACCAAAAAAAACTTACCAACTTCCAATTCTTTCTCCACAGCTGCCTCCAGTCACTGGGGTTCTTGACCCTAGTGACAGCCAATAGTCAGGCCTCACCTCATTTAGCCAGACTCCATATACCAGCCTAACTCTAGCCCAACATCACAAACCCTCAAATGAGATAGCCATGTACAACACACAGATACCATCTACCTCCAACCTTTAGTGCCAGGTCTAGTTTCACCATGCTCTTTCCCATTGCTCCAAGCATTTTGCCTGCCCCCATCCCTATCCCCTGAACTCCCTTTACAATCCATTCCATGACCCTGAGCCAACAGAGGGAGCAGTAAGAGGTCAAGGTGGCCAAACACAGAGACAGAGGACAACAGAATGAGAGAGAGAGAGCGCGTGAACAAGAGGGCACGTGAGAGAAAAGAAAGAAAAAAAATCCCAGGGAGTCACAGACCAACATTTCCAGATCTAGCTCAATATCCAGCTGCATACTGGTGCTTTCAAGGTGAAAGTTACTCAGTTGCAATGATGTCCGTAGCCCAAATATTTGCCATTCAGAAAGCAACCATCCAATCTGAAGTTCATGGACGTAGGGCTTCTTTGCCTCTCTTCAAAGAGTTTTCAGTGCGCACAACCATTCTGATTGATAAACTTTGCCCTCTAAGGCAGTGTGAGGCCTCACTGAGAACAACTGAGTGCAGGTAACACATACAAACCAACTCATGTTCCAAATGAGCAATGCTCACCAAAGGTGAGTGGGTATTTTTTTTAAAATGAAGATCAATATTTTTCATCTCCGCTCCTGAAAACGCTCTGAATACAGTTTAACCAGTGCTAGTACACTCTCTGAGCCATCAAGACACCAAATAAGTTCAAAAACACAAACTAGATTGACAGAAATACTTTAGATGAACAGTCCAAGGATCACAGGGTGCACTATAACTGTAAAAAAGGTGAAGTGTTTAAGTGTTGTCACCATTGCACTGCAGCCAAGTTCGGCAGCCAATTTGTGCAAAGCCCCAAACAAAACTGGAAAAAAAAATTATCTAGTCATAAATGGTGTTGGTTAAGGGGTAAACGTTGGCCAGGACATTGGGAGAACTCCCATATTCTTTTTTGAATAATGCCATGGGATCTTTTATTTCGACCTGCCAATGCAGCTGGGCCTTGGTTCAGCATTTCAATCCCCAAAAGTGCAGCGATTTCTCAGTAATGAACTGAAGTGATGTATGCTGAATGTGAAGACGACTCTGGAGTGGGGTTTGAACCCAAGTTCCTCATCCAACAGTAGTCTAAAATACACAAGCTGAAACTTGAGGCAAAAAGGTAGAAAATATCCAAAAGCATAACTTGCATTGTTTTCATATTTTTTTAATCACAAGTTTATTCTCATACTTTTTTCTCTCACTTAGACGACTCCTATTGATCAAGCTAGCATTCAACAACTCTTTCTTTTAACAATCTACTGATGTTGCCTGGTGCTGTACTGTTTTATGAATGGCAAGTGCTTTAGACCACTTGCCCCAAGGGTTTATTCTCTCTGTTGGAGGCTGCACAGGTCATTCAACCATCAATGTCATCTCAGCTAAAGCACTGTGCTGTTCTCACCAGCTTCCGATGCTTTAGAGTTGGAGTAAATAGAAGAGATGGCTGGTGATTTGTCCACAACCCAGCCCAGAAGTGCTCAGGGCAACTGCAGCATCTCCCCGCTGCCCCAGCTCATTCGGTACAGAGCAGACTGTCAATCTGCTGACCTACTGACTTGCATGGCCTTTACCCACTGACTACAGCACTGGGGAGGAACTCCACTGATTTGTTTTTAATTCCGAGATGGATAAGTAGCCAGGAACGAAGGTGCTTTTGTAAAAAAAATCAGAGGCCAGAGGACAGTGCAGAATTAATGGGAATGGTTAAGGTGTGGAATTTCTTACCCCGGTGTAATGATCTTTGTCAGGGAAATTGTGTGAAAACAAATATATGGTCACCACTACTTTTACCAGGGTGAGGCACATTTATACTGAAACAAAGCTGACTGCTCCCCATGAACCTGGAGCCACTTTCACTTCACCGGCAGGCAGAAGACACTATGACAGGTCCATTATGTAGCACCTTTTATGCCTTTAAAATTCCCAAAGTGTTTCAATGCCCTCACTGTTCTATTGTAGGGAAACATGGCAGGCACTTTATGCACAGCAAGGTCCCACAAACAGCAATGAAATAAAACTGATTGTATGGTCATTCATAAGTGGTGTGGAGTTAAGGGATAACTGTTGACCAGGATATTAGGAAAACTCCCATGCTCTTCTTTAAATAATGCTGATTGTTCTGAGGTTGGAGCAAGTTAAGGAAGGTCCTATATTCCATGCCAGACTTAAACCAAGTTAGCCAATTTCAGCAGTGACAGAAGGGATGTCCCTGGAATGGGGTGTAGGAGACAGAGGGTAAACCACATTCAGCAAATGTTGCTGGAAATGTGGATATTAAGCAAGGAGAGGGGCAAGGAGAGGGGTATGGAGAGGGGCAAGGAGAGGAGCATGGAGAGGGGCAAGGAGAGGGGCAGTCTTGGCTCAGGCCTGAAGAATGGTACCGAGCACATGTCCTGGAACTCACCCAGCACAGAAACAAGCTTTCAGGAGAAGCGGGAGCAAATCAGTGAAAGGAGGAGGAAGCAGCTCGGCAAAATGGGAAAAAAAAGGCCCAGCCTCTGGCACTTGGAACTGCAACCTGATGAGGCCACAAAAGGAAGCCTGGTTTCTGCTCTTGGAACATGCACTTTGCAAGGCAGGACTGAAGTGTGGACTCAATTTTTGTCTGAGCAGGGGATAGTGGATCAGATTGAAAACAACTCTCATATCTGTGAGCAGGAAACAAACCTCTTGCACATTCAGCCCCTTCCCAGCACCAGTGTCCCTTAAGCTCGACTAGCATAAAAAAATATACATTCGCGTTTATTATACAACAAATGTGTGGTATCATGTACATTAGACACAAATCATCTTAGTCACACTGACACAGTAGATCATAACGTGGTTAAATGTAAATATGAAAATAAAATTCTGTAAATAAATGGCTAGCAACATCAATTCAGATTTACCAGTACTATTACTAGTCTGTAACCAATGATTTTTAAGCACTCAGAACAATGGGCCATTCTGTTTTTGCCGACAGTGACCGAGGGAGGAGGGAGTAGGCTTCCTCTTACCCAATGTAAAGTAACACACTTAACTGGCTATATAGTAATAGGCCATGCCCTTGCCCTGAGAACATAAAGTTATGCTATTAAATGGCAGCGCGGCACCAGCTAAGTGTCACAGACAGCCTTCTGTCGAGCGGGACTGGAAGTCATTCTTCCTCATCCAGTTCAGATCCGACCTGGTCATGACCTCACAGCGGACCAGCAGCATGTCATCTTTCACATACATGCGCTGACTAAGAGCCTTGAGGTGCAGGAAGGTGACGTAGCCGAAGCCCTTAGGGTTGCGCTCCTGGAAGGGCCGCTGGAAGGCCAGCAGCTCGGGTTTGCTTTCCATGATCTCCTCGTGGTTCTGCTTGGTGGGGCCCTCGGATTGGTCGAGAATAGAGAGCCGGATGGTGCCCTGGAAGGGCCAGGACAGGTAGCTGTCATACTCGCCCTGCATGGTATGCACAAAGAGCGATATGTAGTTGGAGCAGCGTTGGGCACTGGGTGTCTGCAGGTGCAGGCGGAGGCACAACTTGTAGCCTGGCTTGCCCGTGTAGAAACCGGGACTGTGGAGCACCACGGGCTGGTCCTCTGCTTGTGCCTGCAGGTGGGCTTTGAAGTTTTCCACCTTCCAGATAAAAATCCCATTGCACTGCTGGGACTCCAGCTCACTGAGGCGCTCCTCCAGTGCACGGACACCCCGCTTCAGCTCCCCCACTTGACCACTCTGCGTCTCCATTTTGGCAATGAGCTCACGGATCTGGTGATCCTGCCGGACCAGGCGCCCCTCCAGCTGGTGGACAGTCTCCTTCAGGTTATGGATTAGAGATGAGCAGTCACATGATGCTGAGGCCCCTGGTGATGGCTGCAAGTGCGAGGCCTGCAGCGGCCCTGGGAGTGTTGCTGGCTGGAAGTCGACCTCTGAACTCAACATATCAATGCAGGACACCTGGGAGTTTAGTCCCGTGCTCACACTGCGCAATGTTTGGGCCATCATCCGCATGTGGGCCTGTGTGTAGTCCTGTAGGTGCATTGCCAGGTCGTTCCTCTGCATCTGAATAATTTGAAGCAGTCATGTTAGCAGGTCCCCATTCTACAGCATGCATTAAATTTAATCAATTTTATTGATGAAGGCAGCAAGTTACATTTATAAGGCACCTTTAACATAGCAAAATGTCCCAAGGGACAATTATCAGGCAAAATCTGACGTGAAGCACATTTGGAAGTATTAGGACAGACAAAACCAAAGCTTGGTTAAAGAGCTAGGAATGTCTTAAAGGGGGAAAAAGAGGTACAGCTCTTAGAGTTTGGAGGCTTTGTAACTGAAGGCATAGTCACGAATGAATGGGGATTGGGAAGTGTGGAGAAGGCAAGTGGGAATTCTCAAGAGACCAGAATTGGAGGAACGGAAAGACTCAGGGGTTCTTAGAGCTAGTGAGATCAAGGATGAGAACACGACTCCAAAAATCTAAATATGATTGTTGGGATTAAGTTTAAGAGAAAGATTGAAAGCACTAGAAATCTTTTTTAAAAAGCAGAAAATGCTGAAAACGCACAGCAGATTAGTAAGTGTCTGCAAGAGGAAAGAGCACTTAATCTATGTTTCAGTTTGAGGGGCCTTAGGTGGAAGTGAGGACTGCAGGACTTACCTAACATAAGGTGGCAGGAGGGGGAATGGGGAAGGCAGGGTGGAGTTGGGAGAGGGAGAACAGGGCAGTGCTGCCAACACTCAAGACTCATCAACTTTCAGAAGATGCCTCAACATTCACCGCTCACTGCAGAGACCTTAATGGCAGGAACAGTAGGAGGCCATTGAGCACCTAAAGCCTGTTGCACCATTCAGTTAAATCATGGCTGATCTGTACCTCAACCCCATCTACCGCCTTGCTTCCATAAGCCCCAAGGCCCGTAACAAAAAAAAAAATCAATTTTGGCTTTAACATTTCCGTTTGAACCCCGGTCACAACAGCTTTTTAGAGGAGTGTTCTCCAGATTTCCACTACCATTTGTGTGAATAAGTGCTTCTTGACATTACTGCTGAACAACCTAGCTCTAATTTTATGTCACTGTGCAGCTTTCTACATATTTAAAACTTACTCTCTGAGGTGTGAGCATTGTGACTTGGGAGTCATTGAAAGAACAGGAGGTAACAAAGTCAAGGGTACAAAATGACTGCTTTTAAAAAGGGGCACCCAGTGTGCTTATTAAACTGCAAAACAACTGGAAACTGCCAGGATGGTGATAATGTCATCCCACGTCAGGAATTAAAAAAACAAAAGTTGGGTAAAACAGCATTTTGCTTTCTAGCTGCCAAGGCAGAGAGGTAAATAGTTTTATAAACTGCATTGGGGGTAGCCAACAATGTTACTGGACGTGACTTCAAGCTCTGTTCATTCCATAACCTCTACAGTCCTGGAATATACAAGGATTTCCTCCAAACTTGCCACAATGTTTTGAGCCTCCCCAACAGGTGTCTCATTCTTTGACACTGCCAGGTTTACCAATCACACCACTGAGGAAGTTAGAGGAAATGTTTTCACCCAGAGGGTTGTTAGGAATATGCAATGTTGCTACATACAGCCACTGAACTGAGTCAGCAGCTGAAAGGGAATGACAGAAAGACTGAAATTTAATAATATATTGCTTCAGCAAAGCCCCATAACCTCCTTCTATAACTCAAGTCAATTCTCCTTTTCTATCCTTGCTCTTATCCTGTCTGGTCACACCGCTCCAGATTTGGACCAAATGAATGTTGGCAATAATATACATGTTTGTCTAACTGCAGCTTCAACCATTCTATCCTGGTACACCCATATCCCTTTATCAGCAGTAACTGATACTGGCATAAGGGTTTACCATCAGGAATATTCCTCACTCTCTTGTGGCATACAGACTCACTTGGCAGCAGCAATCTGCTTATCCTGTTCTGGCATATGAGCATGCAACAATCAGAAGCAGCCCTTGCTCTGTAGCTGAAGAGCATCCCATTATTGGCATTAAGGGATGAACTAGTTACATGGAAGTCTCCTTTCAGGGGTAATCATTACTCTGTGCTGGTACATGGACTTTCAGTTATCAAGGAGTAATTACTATACATCTGTGCATTCAAGCAGAATAACTATTAAGGGTAATTAGTATTCTGTGCCAGTACAGGGAGGTACAACTATCAGGAGGAATCATTACTCTGCTGGTGCACCGATGTATAATTATTCTATACTGATGCATAGATTAAAATAATTATCAGGGCTAATCATTATTCTAGACAAGTATATAACGTACAATTGTCAGGAGTAATCATTACTCAGGACTGTACAATGATCAGGGATAAAGGAGTAACTGGTACCCAGGGGTACTATTAGGATTATGACAGAAGGCACAAAAAACATCCCAATAACAAAAGTAGAAAATCAAGGGGCAAAAGGGAGGAACTTAAAAGAATCACTTTCACTAGGGAAAAAGTGCTAGGAAAACTAACGGGACTAAAGGCTGACAAGTCCCCTGGACCTGATGGCCAGCATCCTAAGGGCTTAAAAGAAGTGGCTGCTGAGATAGTGGATGCATTGGTTGTAATCTTCCAAAATCCCTAGATTCTGGGAATGGAAAACTGCAAATGTAAAATCACTATTCAAGGCAGGAGGCAGATAGAAAGCAGGAAACTATAGGCTAGATGACCTAACATCCATCATTGGGAAAATGCTGGAATCCATTATTAAGGAAGCAATAGAAGGACATTTAGAAAATAATAATACAATCAGGTCATTGTGGTTTTGTGAAAGGCAAATTTTGTTTGACAAATTTATTAGAGTTCTTTGAGGATGTAACAAGTAGGATGGTTAAAGGGGAACCAGTAGATGCAGTGTATTTGGATTTCCAAGACATTTGATAAGGTATTACATAAAGGATAACTAAAGATACAGTTCATGGAGTTCTCGGTTTCTCTCTCCACAGATGCAGCCAGACCTGTTGAGTTTTTTTCAACATTTTGTGTTTCTATTTCAGATTTCCGAAGTATTTTGATTTTAGTTATATAAGAGCTCATGGTGTTGGGGGTAATACATTCACATGGATAGAAGATTGGCTGACTAATAGGAAACAGAGTTGGAATAAATGGGTATTTTTTGGCAAACTGCAACTAGTAGGGTGCCACAGGGATCAATGCTGGGGCCTCAACTATCTACAATCCTGTATTAATGTCTTGGATGAAGGGCTAGAGTGTGTTGCAGGCAAATTTGCTGATCATTCAAAGATAGGTAGGAAAACAAGTTGTGAGGTGGACACAGAGATATACAAAGGGATATAGATAGGTTAAGTGAGTGGGCAAAAAAATTGGCAGATGGAGTATAATATGGAAAAATAAGAGATCACCCACTTTGGTAGGAACAATAGAAAAGCAGATTATTATTTAGAATGGAGACAGACTGCATAATACTGCTGTTCAGAGGGATCTGAATGTCCTTGCATACAGCTAATAAGGTAGGCAAATTGAATGTTGGCCTTTATTGCAGAGAAATGGAGTACAAAAGTAAAAAATATTGCTACAACTGTACAGAGCATTGGTGAGACCATACCAGGACTACTGCATACAGTTTCAGTCTCCTTATTTAAAGGAGGGATATACTTGCATTGGAGACAGTTCACAGAAGATTCACTAGGTTGTTACCTGGGATGAAGGGTTTGTCTTAACAGGAAAGATTGAGCAGGTTGGGCTTGTACTCATTGCAGTTTAGAAGAATAAGAGATGATCTTATTGAAACATATAAGATTCTGAAGGGACTTGACAGGGTGGATACTGAGAGGATGTTTCCCCTCGTGAGGCAATCTAGAACTAGGGGGCACAGTTTAAAAAGTAGGGGTCTCCCATTTAAGATGGAAATGAGGAGGAATTTCTTCTCTCAGAGAGTCACGAATCTTTAGGAATCTCTTCCCCAGAGAGCAGTGGAGGCTGGGTCATTGAATATATTCAAGACTGAATTAGACAGAATTTTGATCAACAAGGGAGTTGAGGTCGCAATCAGGTTAGCCATGATCTTATGAATGGCAGCCCAGGATCAGGGGGTGGGGGGAGGGGTGGGGGAAATGGCCTACTCCCGCTCCTATTTCTTATGTTATGATCTTATGAGTAATCCATATCGTATCTTGGCTCATGGTTTATCAGTATTAGAAGTGAAGATGTAATAATTTATGTGCTTCATTTTCCTGTGTGTGCAAAGAGCGGGGTTTTTTTTTATATAAACTCCTCTGTCTATATTAAATAACCACTAACCCATTTAAAATAAATGATGACACTTAAAATTAACATAACTCATACTTACTTCCTGTTCTAAACTAGAACACAGAGGTACAATTATCAGGGTGAGGAGGCAATAGCTCATTTATTTTACACTAGTTACAGACATTAGGATTATGTTAGTCCCTTGAAAAATGCCTTGAATTAGACTCTACAATGACAGGGAACGTTGCGGCACTGACTCACCTTTTCTGGGCAGCCAAAGACACTAAATGTGCAGGGAACAGGTGCTTTTGGGCAGTCCAGGTTGTAATGATTCGGCATCTGTAGAGAAAATGGTTGCATTTAAGTTAAAAATTAAGAAGTGAGGCATAGAAATGGAGGATAAATGTATCAGTTTGCAGTGCAGTGTCCAAAGGATTTACTCTGGTGTGTTCCTCTTCCTTCTAGAACTTCGCCATCCCACATCTTCCTACCGCTCCCTCTACTGCTGCAGGAAGGACTGTTGGGCAGATTCTACCAAAATTACTTTCAGTACAATCCATGCCCTCAACCACAAGCTGATCAGATAATCAGATAATCTGCTCCCCTCCACCATGGCACAGAAAACCTCACAATCACTAATCTAGGGATTTGAAATTAAAGTCAAAGAATCAACTGGATACATGGACCAGCAATATACCCAGTGGCCCATCATTGTAATGTTAAAGAAAATCTAATGTGCTTTACAGTAAAGATTATTAATAGAAAGCCCATGTACTATGACAATATCAGCAGCGAGTGGCAATGCTGAAAAGCACTTACTTTTTCAATGGACTAGCTGCTAAATATACGCTGGACAATTTTATCCCACCCCTGACCCAAGAGCCACCCAAGCCAATTGCCACTCCAGATCAGCTCCAGATTAGAATAAACCAGAACTCAAACCTGAGATCATCTTGGTATGTACAGTCGCATAAAACACTAGGTGGTCGATATGCCCCAATAAATCAGATTGAGACGTTCCTCCCACACCACTTCAGCTTGACCTATCAGCTACCTTTCTATTGCTTTCTCCCTCATGCACATATGTTTTCTCCTTAGATATATCTATGCTAGAGAAGTCAACAATGCATACCCAATCACACCAATACCTGAATACTCTCACTCGTACAGATAGCTGCGCACTTGTGAATGCTCCCACTTCTTTCACAAACTCAAGGCTACCTGAGGGGTAACCCAACAGCACTTAAGGTGAGTTATTTGCAGTCAGAAGTTAACTTGGTCACATTCTCCAATGCTACTAATGGGATATTCCATAGACAACAGCAGGAAACACCTACCAAACACTTGTGCTACTCAACTTTCCCAAAAAACAGTACACCTGTATTCAGATTTGAGTGCTGCGACTTATGTTGATAAGATTATAATATAGGTGGGAGGGATGCAACATATCAAACAGATAGATCTCTGGCTGTGTACTATATGGAGCCCTAGGAATCATAATACTCTGGTGCTTAAAACGTGTAGCATTTTACACGGGGTGGGGGGGCGGATGGTGGTGGTGGTGGAAAGGAACACAAGACAGGACTGGAATGAGTTTCAATCCGAGAGAGAAAAAAATGTGTTAGTGTGCTCAATAATAAGGTACATCCACAGTGCTGTTAGGGAGGGAGTTCCAGCAGTGAAGGAACAGTGATATATTTCCAAGTCAGGGCGGTATGTGGCTTGGAGGGGAACTTCCAGGCAGTGGTGTTCCCATGCATCTGCTGCTCTTGTTCTTCTAGGTGGTAGAGGTTGTGGGTTTGAAGGTGCTGTAAAACAAGACCGGGCAAGTTGCTGCAGTGCATCTTGTATATGGTAAGCACTGCTGCCACTGTGCGTTGGTGGTTGAGGGAGTGAATGTTTGTGGATGGAGTGCCAATCAAGTGGGCTGCTTTGTCCTGAATCGTGTCAAGCTTCTTGAGTGTTGTTGGAGCTGCACTCATCCAGGCAAATGGGGAGTATTCCATCACATTCCCAACTTGTGCCTTGTAGATGGTGGACAGGCTTTTGAGAGTTAGGAGATGGATTATTTGCCCCAGAACTCCCTGCCTCTGACCTACTCTTGCAACCAAAGTATTTATATGGCTTGTCCAGTTGAATTTCTGTTCAATGGTAGCCCCCAAGGTGTTGATAGTGGGGGATTCAGCTATGGTAATGCCATTGAATGCCAAGGGGAGATGGTTAGATTCTCTCTTATTGGAAGATGGTCAATGCCTGGCACATGCATGGCATAAATGTCACTTCATTAACACTGTGCTGTTACACAGGGAATTCTAGGATTTTGACATGGCAGAGATGAAGGAACAGCTATGTATTTTCAAGTCAGGATGGCGTGCAACTTGGTGGGGAACTTACAGGTAGTGGTGTTCCCATCCATCTGCTGACCTTATCCTTCTCGGCAGTAGAGGTTGCAGGTTTGAAAGGGGCTGTCAAAGGAGCCTTGGTGAGTTGCTGCAGTTGCATCTTGCATATGATACACACAGCTGCCACAGTAGGCTGCTGGTCTAGCGAGTGAATGTTTAAGGTGGTGGATGGGTGCCGATCAAGCTGTTGCTTTGTCCTGGGTGGTGTCAAGGTTTGGGTGTTGCAGTGGCATTCATCCAGGCAAGTGGTTCTCAAACTGGGGCCTACAAACCCTTGGGGATCCGCAATTGAATGTGAAAGCACTTACCAAGCAAGGCTGGACTTATGGGTGGGGGATGTGAGCAATCACCCAGGGCAAGAGTGAGGTGGGCTTGCTTTGAGCTAGGAGCAGAGTACGCCACTCCATATGCAGCACAGGATAGCTGGCAATCACACCTTAGAGGAAAGCGTGAAAAAAGGAGCGCTGAGAATGACACGAAGATCGCAAAGTAGATCCGCAGTTACCAAGGCTGGTGGGTGGGTGCCTGGTAATTTCAGCCTTTATTAAGAGTGGGGAGCTTTTATTAAATATTCAAGTACAATGTACTTAAACTCAAAGAATGGACAACTATATAAAGCTCACCCATAGCAACATTTTCCCCAAGGTCAGGAAGATAAAGTGAGGTCCCGCCTGGAAGTGGAGAATAATTTACGGTATCATTGTGAAACATCAAAGCAAAGGTGAGAAGCAGGTACGCTCATCTCACTGATATCTGCAAATATCTCTTTTCTTAAAAGCATTATTAAAACACTCTTTACATGCAACACTTTCAAACTGAGTATTATACAATATCATAATTTAGATGGGAGCCCACGATTACTAATAAATTTGAAACGTGGCCCTTCAGCCCAAAAATTTTGAGAAGTGTTGATCTCATCAGTGCAGAATATTCCATCAAACTCCCCAATTGTGCTTTGATGGTGGAAAGGCTGGTGAGTCAGAGCAAATCACTCATTGTAGCCTCAGAATTGCTCTTACATGCTCTTGAAGCCACAGTATTTATTTGGCTGGTCCAGTTAAGTTTCTGGTCAATGGTAAACCCCAGGATGTTGATAGTGGGGGATTCAGCGATGCTAATGCTATTGAATGTCAAGGTTGGGGTGGTTAGATTCTCTTTTGTTGGAGATGGTCATTGCCTGGCACTTGTGTAGTGCAAATATTACTTACCACATATCAACCCAAGCCTTGAAGTCGTCCAGGTATTGCTGCATGTGCGTTCGGACTGCTTCGGTATCTGAGTTATCATGAATGGTACCAAACACTATGCAATCATCAGCAAACATCCCAATTTCTGACCTTATAATGGAGATAAGGTCATTGATGAAGCAGCTGAAGATGGGTGAACCCAAGATACTGCTCTAATGAGATTCCTGCAGCAATGACCTGAAGCTGAGACAACTGGCCTTCAACTACCACAACCCATCTTCCTTTGTGCTAGTAATAACTCCACCAGTGAAGAGTCTTCCCCTTGATCACCACTGACTTCAATTTTACCAGGGCACCTTGGTGCCATACACAATCAGATGCTGTCTTGATGTCAAGGACAGTCACTTATCTTGCTCTTTAATTCATGTTTGGATCAAGGTTGTATCAACATCACAGAGTAATCTTGGCAGATCCTAAACTCAGCCCTATTTCTGCCACTGGCACAGTACCAAAACCACTCTTAGTGAAATCATAGTGATTATGAGTATGGCAGCCTATCTGTCCTCGTCCTTCTTGACCTGCCTGTTTGATGTGGTTGATCACACTTGCCTCCCCCCACGCCTTTCCCCCTAGTCCAGGGGGGTGGGACTGCATGCCCTGGTTCCATTCTTATCCAGCCAATCACAGCCAAAGAATCATCAGCAATGCCTTGACTTCCCATTCACGGATGGTTACCTCTTGCTTTCCAAGGATCTATCCTCTGCCCGCTCCTAATTCCCATCTTCATGCTACCCTCGGCAACTTTACCTGAAAACGCAGAATCAATGCTCACCCAGCTCTACCTCACCACTCTCATCACTCAAGTCTCCAACAGTCACAGTGTTTGCCTGACATCCAGAACTGGATGAGCAGAAATTTCTTCCAATTAAATATTGAGAAGACCAAAGATGTTATTTTCAAACTTCATTCCCTAATCATTGACTGCATCTTTCTCCTTGGCAAATGAATGAGGTTGAACCAGATCGTTGACAACCTTGATGTCATACTTGATCCCAACTGAGCTTCCCACCACATATCTTTGCCATCACTCAGATCATCCTCCACAACATTGCCTGACACTGCCCCTGCCTCAACTCATCTGCTGTTGAAACTCTCATCTAAGCCTTTGTTACTTCTAGATATGACCATTCCAACACACTCCTGGCTGGCCCTGCATAAAGTTGAGGTCATACAAAACTCTGCTGCCTGTGTCTTAACTCGCACCACTCCATTTCACCTTTCAGCCCTGTGCTCACCAACATACATTAACTGAGTTAAGCACAGCATCAATTTTAAAATTTAATTTGTTTCCAAATCCCTCCATGGCATTGCCCCTTCCCTATTTCTGTAATCACCTCCAGCCTGACAGCCTTCCAAGGAATCTACATTCCTCCAACTCTGGACTCTTGAGCATCCCTAATTTTAATCACTTTACTGTTGGCAGTTTTGCCTTCAGTTGCCAAGGCCCCAAGCTTTGGAATTCTCTCTCTCACTTTCCTCCTTTAAGATGCTCCTTAAAACCAAACCCATTGGTCATCCGTCCTAATGTCGGTTATATGGCTTGGTGTCAAGTTTTCAAATGACACTCCTCTAAAGCGCCTTGAGGTGCCTTGCTCTCTTTAAGGTGCTAATATATATAAAATATTATATATAAAATATATATATATATATATATAAAATAAAGTTGTTGTTGTCATTGTTATCAGTGAGCAGGTTATTGGTTAGTAAGTGCCACTATTGTCAACATTACCTCCATCATTTTGATAACCGAGAACATTCTGATGGGTGGTAATTGGTCAGTTTGGATTTTATATGGCAAACACATAGCTAGGCAATTTTCTACTTTGTCAGATAGATGCCGGTGTTGTAGCTGTGCTGGCATAAACAACTTGCATAAAGGTGTGGCTAATTTGGAGCCTAAGTCTTCAGCACTACAGCTAGTATATGTTGGCAGGGCCCATTGCCTTTGCTGTATCCAGTGTTCCCAGGTATGTGAACTCCTTCCCTAACAGTTTTGTTGGAGCACCTTCACTGTACAGACTGTACAATGCTCAAGGCAGTGACTCACCTACCACCATATCCAGCTACAGAGTGCTCCTGGCCTTGTCTACATCTCAAGAATTATTAGAAAATATGTCCGCACAGGATTTTTAATAGTATATATAGTGTAACATCATTGGATCCACTCACCTGTTCTCTGATTAGCTCCATGTTGCAGTATTCACAAGTAACATTGGCCAATGGACAATTCAGATCATGATCCTGAATCATAAACAAAATCCATAGTTCGATAAAAGTCAAACAGCAACATTCATGAGTTAGATTAGGAATCAAGGTCAGGGCTCTAATTGTTGTACAATGCTGCCTATATTATACTATTTTTAGTTCACTGACATTGAGAAAAGGTTTGGTCCATAAGAATTCAGTAGAATGGGAATGAATGGGTCTTATGGTCTTGTTAAGGGAATCAAGGGTTATGGGGAAATGGCAGGAAAGTGGAGTTGAGTATTATCAGACCAGTCATGATCTCATTGAATGGAGCAGACTCGACGGGCCGATTGGCCTACTTCTGCTCTTACGTCTTATGGGAAGGGATCTGGTCATTGGAATTTCAGACAGTGGAAATAAATGGGAGTATTTTTGGCCATTGGAGTGTTACCAATATCTAATTTTGTGGTTCATATATTTTAGGAGTATAAATTTTAGCTTGGGAATTAAAATTTTTACATGCAAGATAAATGGAAACACCTGGTTTGGGAAGCAGGGAAACAAACCTAGAGTAATTGCAAATCAAAGGGTGGTCAATGTTTATTTAATAAGGTCACCAGAGTTAGAAGTGGGAAAACACTAATCAATGGGTGGCCCCCTCTTCGAGCTTCTTGGTGGAGACAGGGTGTCTACAGCTAAATCAATAACACAGGGTTTAAATCAATCAGATGGTTTTCCAAATCAAAGGAATGGCTTGGGAATTGGAGATAATTAATTTAAATCTCTATTTGATACATCACAGGGGTGCCACGTTGCCATGGCGATAGATTGCAGGGAGATTTTCTTTTTGGATTTGGGTTTTATCTGTGTGATTTCTCAGAGAAACAGGCACTTGAAGACTGATTCATGAGCTGCAAAGCAGCTGGAACCAGTTGCAGAGGACTATCAGAAACCAGGGGTGTTTCTGATTTGAACTCATCAAACAAAATGCAGTGAGACCCGTGATTGAGTTGGGGGGTCCACAACTGAGGTGTTGAAGAAGAGTTGGAGGGTTCACCTTGCTGGATGCTAGTGGAAGGACCCCAATAAATCTCATACCTCAGAGAATATCAGGAACACAGAAGAATTAAAGTGAATTCATGAGAGCTATGGCACACCTTGTTTGGTCCCGGTAGTGAAAGAATCCTCAAGATCCTGTATAGGAGAACTTTCAAATGGAAATAAAAGTAGAACAGTGTGTTCTGTTGATATTTTCAGGTCTAAAGTATAAGTGTTTATGAAATAGTGTTAAATTCGTAATACTTGCTTTAACTCTTAAACAGTAGAAGTTTTTGTTTAAAATGTGAAATCATGAGTGTAGTAATTTTTCCAATTATTAACTGGGAGCTCAAACTTCTTTTGAAAAGTTACGGGCCTATACCGAGATCATAACAGGGGTCCTGTCCATTTTAATTCTATGGTTGTATAAGGTGCTTGTTTTGCAAGATTTTAGCTTTGTAATTAAGAGTGTGAATAAATTGGTTAGCTAACTACTAAATAAGCAATTACATAAAATCTCTCAGTGGTACAAGTACATGAGAACCAGAGATATAACAGGCAGAAAAATAAAATGGTGTTTGGCTTTCAATGAATTGAAGAAGTTAAAAAAAAGCCTCTTGATTTGCAGTCCATCGTCTGCATACAGCAGGTAATACTTTTTTCAACATATCAAGAATAACCAGTAAAGATTAAAAAGGAAAGCTCATTTTTGGATGGAACACGTTTAACTTGGTTTTCTGTAGCTGAACCTATTAAAATGCTGATTCTGATATAAGGTGTGCAGTAAGACACTGCCCTCTGGTGTACAAACCAGGGTTATTTAAATGTAAAATGCTCATTTCCACACTGAACTTTCAGGTTAGTATTTCAATATGAAAATTATTATTTTTCTTCCTCTTTTTTGCTCTACGTTGTATAATGGTCAACAGGGACCAGGAAATCAGTCAGTCATCTATCATTTTGAACTGCCCATTAAGCAGTGGGCAAGAGCTCTGTCCTCTCTGAATATGTTATTTAACTTTAATTTGAGGGAGTGCTTGTTTCGTGCTCAGCGTCCTTCCTCCAAAGGGTTAGCATTCATGATTGAGCCCACAGGATGTGGCCATCATCCTTGAAGTTCTGGTTCCTGCAGATAACATGAGGTCAGATCTATTGGAGCATTGAATTAAGCAAACACCATCATGCTGTGGCAAAAGGAACTCAATTTGGGTTGGGTGAGGGAGAGGCAGGGAGAAGATCAATCACTAAAACTATTTTATATCCATCTCATATCCTAGGCCTTAGTGGGAGAGGGGACAGGTAGCTAGCTAGTTGCACCAGAGTCCTTGAAAGTGAGGCAAGACAACTTCTATCAAATATCCTCCCTTGCCTGGTGTCAGAGTTACCCACTAGGGAATGGAAAGCTCAATCTGTGTGAAAAACAGCACGATGGCGACTCTCAACAGTCGTAACGTCACTATTTAAAAACTAAGGCGGGGGCCTACATTTTACCATCACTGGTAATGATACATTGGCACTCCAACACATTTTTTTCCTCTGCTTGGTAGGGAAGGTGGTGGCATAGTGGTATTGTCACTGGTCTGGTAATCCAGAGACCCACGGTAATGCTCTGGGGACCTGGGTTTGAATCCCACCACAGCAGATGGTGGGATTCAATAAAACCTGGAATTAAAAGTCTAATGATGACCACATCGAACCATTGTCGATTATTGTGTATTATTATTCCTTTCGGGAAGGAAATCTGCTATCCTCACCTGGTCTGGCCAACATGTGACTCCAGACCCACAGCAATGGGTTGACTCTTCATTTTCCTCTGAACAAGGGCAATTAGGGATGGGCAATAAATGCCGTCATAGCCAGCGATGCCACATTCCAACAAATAAACTTTAAAAATCACTTAAATGAAGAACACCACCCTGCTACTGAGGAAGACAAAGGTGAAGCTTACTGCTCAAGGAGCCCCAGCAGTTAAAGGAAGAAGCCTGCAAAGCTCAAGTGGTTCTGGGAGAAGCTAGTAGCTTCAATTAAACTTCAACTAAAACAGAAACAGGAGATCGCTGCACTCTCCGTCTGTGTTAGGCTCAAAATTCAGCCGTGAATCAGTTCATATTCCACTCCAAACAATTGGGCATATAATCTAAGCTGACTGCAGTACTGAGTGTGCTGCACTATCAGAGTTTCAGTGGAAATGTTAAACTAGACTCCATCTTCCCCTTGAACACTTGTTCACTCAAGAGCAGCAAACTGGCAGTCATGGGAAAAGACATCTTAAAGCCTCCATGTTTAGGGAATGATGCCAGAAGCAGGGACTGCCGCTCTCTTTTTCATTTAGAACAGTCACCTGTTTGAAGTACATCTATGTGAAAAATAACCCCCGCTCCATGTGCATTCAACTGGGTTTGTATCTATGCCCAATTCTTAACATGCCTCGAACAGCAGAATATTACAGATGCTGGAAGTTGGAGATAAAAACAGAAAATGCTAGAAACACTCAGCAGGTTATGACAGCGTCTGTGGGAAAAACAGAGTTAACGTTTCAGGTCTGTGACTTTTCATCAGAACTGGGGAAGAAAGTAAATAATAGGTCAGAATTTCTTCAAGGTAGAAAGGGACCGATGAGGAAGTTCTGACCAACATTTACCTTCTTTCCCAGTTCTGATGAAAGGTCACGTGCTTGAAGCGTTAACTCTGTATCTCTCCACAGATGCTGTCATAATCTGCTGAGGGTTTCCAGCATTTTCTGTTATTATTTCACCTAACATGTCCTCAGTGTTGACAGCTGGGAGACAAGGTGGCGCACAAGGACAATGAAGAAAGGGGAAGGAAACAAAATAAATCACTTTCAAATAGGGAAGCAACACTAGAACATTTTGAAATATCTACAAAATGACAGGAAGTCCACAGGCCAGATGGGCTGCATGCGTTCCTAGCTGGAGGAGGACAGAGATGTGGGAGTGATAGGGTTTGGAAAAAGGAAGCCTGCCTTTTTGTCCTGATAGGCCATCAGCATGGCACAGTTCTCACAGGCGACAGGCCTCTTGGGACAGTCAGATTCCATGTGTTCCTGCAGTTCCTTTCGCCAGAGCAAAGCAGCACATTGCGGACAGTCAACAAAGGCATATTCGCACTGCTCCTGGTGGTCCTGTAACATACACAGCACAAAGTGGCTCACTGGCAAAGAAACAAATTTCTGTACACATTAAATGGTCATAAACTTCCAGCTGTCACCAAGAACTTGCTCAAATTTTATTTAGCACTTTTAAGGTCAATACACTGCAACCAGATCTCCTCTCTCTGTGGACGCCCCCCAACCCCACCAACCAAAGTTGGCCTCAAGGTCCAGTCACGGAAGCACAGGCAGGGAAAGCTGGCTGTGACTGAAGCAAGGTGACTGAAAAGGTTTCCCAAGGAGTAAGGAAACTTGTATTGCCAACAATACTGGCCAGTATTTGTTTAAAATAAATCAGCTCACTTCTGTATGAACTTTCCTTCCCTCCACCCTCACTGCTGTCTCTTGCCTCTCCATGATTAGACTCCTGAGCCCAGACACCTAGCTGTTAATTCAGAGTCACGTTATGTGGGGAAGGGACAGCAAAGTGTACTGGCTGGGTCTGCATGGCCAATGGCCACACTAAATCCAGCATGGACTGGGTCTGTATGGCCAATGGCCACACTGAATCCAGCATGGACTGGGTCTGTATGGCCAATGACCACACTGGGTCCAGCATGGACTGGGTCTGCATGGCCAATGACCACACTGGGTCCAGCATGGACTGGGTCTGTATGGCCAATGACCACACTGGATCCAGTAGTAAATGGGTCTGTATGGCCAATGGCCACACAGGATCCAGCAGTGACTGGGTCTGTATGGCCAATGGCCACACTGGATCCAGTAGTAAATGGGTCTGTATGGCCAGTGACCACACTGGATCCAGCATGGACTGGGTCTGTATGGCCAATGGCCACACTGGATCCAGTAGTAAATGGGTCTGTATGGCCAATGGCCACAATGGATCCAGTAGTAAAAGGTTCCGTATGGCCAATGACCACACTGAATCCAGTAGTAAATGGATCTGTATGGCCAATGGCCACAATGGATCCAGTAGTAAATGAGTCTGTATAGCCAATGACCACACAGGATCCAGCAGTGACTGGCTCTGTATGGCCAGTGACCACAGTGAACAGAGCACTGACCCACTTAAACTGACTGGCACTTTGACAATAGGTTGAGGAAAGGTGGGCTTTGTGGTGGTAATCGGTGTATTGACAATCTGTGGATGCTATACGTTTCATTTTAAAGAATAAGGCACACAATTTGAAACAGGGGAGCCTTCCTATTACCCTATTTTACTAAGTATAGCCAATGAGAATCAGGCGTGCAACTTTTAAAAAAGCCAAAACAATCAATGGCAACAAATCACAAAGTGGTGAAAAATAAACCTGATCAGTGGAAAAGAAACAACACCCCCAAACCAACCTCCAAATGTCGTAGCTCCATTTTCTGATAACAGCCCTTGTTGGGGCACTTGACCGTCAGGGAAAGAATTTCCCGTTTTGCAAAATTATCTGGGAAAAGTTGGGCTTCCATCAGCATCTCGTTATCCACAGGGCACTTGTGTCCAGCATCCCTGAGAGGTTTCAAATAAAGAATGGTTAGAACCCTTGTCTTGGCCTCCCGGCGGCCCCACCACGTCCCAGCCTATCCACCCCTCCTCCCAGCGCAACCACAACCCCCACCCTGCCGCCGCTGCACTCCCACCCTCCCCGCAAAGAGGCAGTAGATAAATTATTTTTTTTATGGTGCTGGTTGAGAGATAAATATTGGACAGCAAACTGGGGAGAATTCTCCAGCTCTTCTTTGAATAGTGCTGTGGAATATCTTGCATTCTCCTGTGATATCGGACATTTTAACATCTCATCCAAAGGACAGCCCCTCAGAGTGAGCACTCCCTCAGTTCTGCACTAAAGTGCCAGCCAGGATTACTCGTGAGTGGGGCTTGCAAGTAATGTAGTTCAATCAGAGACTAGGGTATTAACTCTTAACAAAGGAAACTATAAGGTACAAGGGGCAAAATTTTCTATGATACATTGGAAACCATGTTAAAAGGTATGACGGTAGATAGGCAATGGCTAACATTTAAAGAACTAATACATAGTTTACAACAAAAATACATTCCTTTAATGCACAAAAACTCAGCAAAGAAAGCATTCCAGCCGTGGCTAACAAAAGAAATCAAGGATTGCATTAGATCAAAGGAGAGGCGTATAAAGTTGCCAAAAAAAAAATGGCAAGCCTGATAATTGGGAACATTTTAGAATTTTAAAAAAATTAAGGGAGGGAAATAGAGTGAGAGTAAGCTAGCAAGAAACAAAAACAGATTGTATAAGCTTCTTTAGGTATGCAAAAAGAAAAAGATTAACAAAAACAAATGCAGATCCATTACAAGCGGAGTCAGGATAATTAATAGTGGGGAATAAGGAAATGGCAGAGAAACTAAACAAATACTTTGTGTGTCTGTCTTCAGAGGGAAATACTAAAAACTGCCCAAGAATAACGGAGAATCAAGGGACTAGTGTAAAACTAGAAACTGCAAGATATTAATATGTTTTAAAAAAAGCACTAGAGAAATTAAAGGGATTGAAAGCAGATAAATGCCCCAGAGCTGATGATCAGACCAGAGTGCTAAAAGGTAGCTGCAGAGATAGTAGATGCATTGGTGATCATCTTTCAAAATTCTATAAACTCTGGAATGGTTCCTGCAGATTGGAAGGTGGCAAATGTAACCCCACTATCTAAGAAAGGAGGGAGATAGAAAATGGGGAACTACAGGCCTGTTAGCCTGACATCAGCAGTAGGGAAAATGCTAGAATCTGTAATAAAGGATGTGATAACTGGACACTTAATGGTAGGACTGGGTAGAGTCAACATGGATTTATGAAAAGGAAACCATGCTTAACAAATCTGTTGGAGTTTTTTTGAAAGTGTAACTAGCAGAATAGACAAGGGGGAACCAGTGGATATGGTGTGTTTAGGCTTTTGCTAAAGTTCCACTCAAGAGGTTAGCAAACAAAATTAGAGCACATGGGGTTAGGGGTAATATACTGGCATGGATTGAGAACTGGTTAACAAACAGAAAACAGAGTAGGAATAAATGGGTCATTTTAAGGTTGGCAGGCTGTGACTACAGCAAGGATCAGTGCTTGGGCCCCAGCTATTCACAATCTATATCAATGATTTGGATGTGGGGATTAAATGTAATATTTCCAAGTTTGCAGATGAGACAAAACTAAGTGAAAGTGCGAGTTGTGGGGAGGATGAAAGACACTTCAAGGGGATTTGAAGAGGCTAAGCAAGTAGGCAAAACTTTGGAAGGTGAAATACAATGTGGAGGAATGTGAGGTTATCCACTTTGGTAGGAAAAGCAGAAATACATAAATATTTTATTAAATGGAGAGGGGATGGGAAGTGTTGAACTTCAAAGGGACTTGGGTGTCCTTGTTCATGAGTCACTGAAAGTTAACATGCAGGTACAACAAACAATTAAGAAGGCAAACGATATGCTGTCTAAGACCTTTCTGCCATAGTGCACCAAAGGGCTGGGAAAGGTACAGGCCCGTCGGGCTGTACAGCTCACAATGAATGTACGCATTGAATACCAGTTGTATTATAATTGTATTGAAGCACCTCAGAGTGCAACATGCTGTATGCTGATAACTCCAATATCATTGTCTGATTGTCTGTAATGACCATATTGAAATGATTGTAATATTCATTGATTGTATTGAGGCACCTTTGTGATCCATGTGTAAAAGTTGAATCTGATTGTACTTTTCGTGATGGCGATTTTGAAATGTTTTGTAATGTTCTTCCAGATATTTTATGAACATTTTTTCCCTCCTTATCTAGAGGCTTGTACATCGCGTCCCTGCGGACATGATCCATCTTCGACCTCCAGATAAAGCGAAAGATGGCTTGGGTGATCGCCATTACGCAGGAGTCTGGAATGGGCCAGACCTGCGCCACGTACAGCAACAGCGAGAGTGCCTCACACCTGATGACCAGGTTCTTAGCCGCAATGGAGAGGGAGCGTCGCTACCACATGCCCAGTTTGCTTTGCACCATAGGCACTCGCTCCTTCCAGTTTCTAACGCATGCCCCCGGTCCCTCCGAACCATATCCCCAGCACCTTCAGGCCATCAGCCCTGACGGTGAAGAGGACAAAGGATCGGTCAGCCCAGTTCCCAAAGAACATGGCCTCGCTCTTCCCACAATTTACCTTGGCTCTCGAGTCCTGCTCCTAGTTCTTTTTTTTTTGAAAAATATACTTTATTCATAAAATATCTGGAAGAACATTCCAAAACATTTCAAAATCGCCATCACAAAAGTACAATCAGATTCAACTTTTACACATGGATCACGAGGTGCTTCAATACAATCAATAAATATTACAATCATTTCAATATGGTCAATGCAGACAATCAGACAATGGTATTGGACTTATCAACATACATCATGTTGCACTCTGAGGTGCTTCAGTACAATTATAATACAATTAGTATTCACTGCATACATTCATTTTGAGCTGTACAGCCCAAGGGGTCTTTACCTTTCCCAGCCCCTCGGTGCACTGTGGCAGAAAGGTCTTAGATAGCGACCTTTCCCCATTGCGCCTTTGCGGCGGCTGCCCCAACCTTTAGTGCGTCCCTCAGCACGTAGTCCTGGAGCTTGGAATGTGCCAGCCTACAACACTCAGTCGGGGACAACTCTTTGCGCTGGAAGACCAACAAGTTTCGGACAGACCAAAGAGTGTCTTTCACCGAGTTGATGATCCTCCAGCTGCAGCTGATGTTTGTTTCGGTGTGTGTCCCTGGGAACAGCCCATAGAGCACAGAGTCCTGTGTCACAGAACTGCTCGGGATGAACCTCGACAAAAACCACTGCATCTCTCTCCAGACCTTCTTTGCAAAGGCACAATCCACAAGGAGGTGAACAACGGTCTCGTCCCCACCACAGCCACCTCGAGGGCAACGTGCAGAGGGGGTAAGACTCTTGACGGGGAGGGCCTTTTTCACCACCAGCCAAGCTACACCTTGGTGCTTGTTGGAAATTTCTGGCGATGAGGCATTCTGCCAAATGACTTTGACA
Source organism: Cetorhinus maximus (assembly GCF_964194155.1). NCBI lineage: Eukaryota > Metazoa > Chordata > Chondrichthyes > Lamniformes > Cetorhinidae > Cetorhinus > Cetorhinus maximus. The sequence goes on along the minus strand of NC_135887.1, from coordinate 74,281,308 downwards.
GTCTGCTCAGGGAACCATCCCACAGGATCCACCCTCTCCTTTTCCCTCAGGGCCTCTAAGATGTTACGTGCCGACCACTGCCTGATGGACCTGTGGTCAAAGGTGTTCCTCTGCATAAATTTTTCCACGAGGGGCAGGTGGTACAGCACGGTCCAACTACTTGGAGCGTTCCGTGGCAGCGTGTCCAGACCCATCCCTCGCAACACCGGGGACAGGTAGAACCTCAGCACGTAGTGACACTTGGTGTTTGCGTACCGAGGGTCTACGCACAGCTTGATGCAGCCGCACACAAAGGTGGCCATCAGTATGAGGGCGATTTGGGCACGTTTTTTCCCCCCTTATTTAGAAGCTTGTACATCGCGTCCCTGCGGACACGATCCATTTTTGACCTCCAGATAAAGCGAAAGATGGCTCGGGTGATCGCCATCGCGCAGGAGTCTGGAATGGGCCAGACCTGCGCCACGTACAGCAGCAGCGAGTGCCTCACACCTGATGACCAGGTTCTTACCCACAATGGAGAGGGAGCGTCGCTCCCACATGCCCAGTTTTCTTTGCACCATAGGCACTCGCTCCTTCCAGTTTCTAACGCATGCCCCGGTCCCTCCAAACCATATCCCCAGCACCTTCAGGCCATCAGCTCTGACGGTGAATGGGACAGCCCAGTTCCCAAAGAACATGGCCTCGCTCTTCCCACGATTTACCTTGGCTCCCGAGGCCAGTTCGAACTGGTCGCAGATGTGGATCAGTCTGCGCACCGACAGAGGATCCGAGCAGAAGACAGCGACATCGTCCATGTACAGGGAGGCTTTGACCCGAGTGCCTCCACTGCCTGGGATTGTCACTCCTCTTATGCCTGGATGCTTCCTGATGGATTCAGCAAAGGGTTCTACGCAACACACAAACAGGACAGGGGAGAGAGAGCAGTCCTGCCGGACTCCAGGTTTAATAGGAAAGCTATCTGATTCCCACCCATTGATTGAGACTGCGCTACTGATGTTAGTGCAGAGCAGTTGGATCCAATTGCGAATTTCCTCCCCAAACCCCATTTTGGAGAGCACATCCACCATGTAGGTGTGCGATATTCTGTCAAAGGCCTTCTCCTGATCCAGGCTGATGAGGCAGGTGTCCACACCCCTGTCCTGCACATAGGCAATCGTATCCCTGAGCAGCGCGAGGCTGTCAGAGATCTTCCTGCCCGGCACAGTGCAGGTCTGGTCAGGGTGGATCACCAATTCCAGAGCAGACTTGACCCGATTGGCGATGACCTTGGACAGAATCTTATAGTCCACATTCAACAGTGAAATGGGTCGCCAATTTCTAATTTCCTCCCTTTCCCCCTTGTGCTTGTAGATGAGGGTGATGATGCCTTTCCTCATGGATTCTGACATGCTGCCGGCCAAAAGCATAGTCTCGTACACTTCTAGCAGGTCTGGGCCGATCCAGTCCCACAGAGCCGAATACAACTCCGCCGGCAAGCCATCACTTCTGGGAGTTTTACTCTTCTCGAAGGACTCAAGGGCCTTAGTTAGTTTGTCGGGAATTAGCGGTTTGTCTAGGCTCTCCCGTGTACTGTTGTCTAAGACCTCCGTGATAGAGGACAGGAAGGACTGGGAGGCCGTGCTATCTGTGGGCTTCACGTCATACAATCCGGCATAAAAGGATTTGCTGATCCTCAAAATGTCGGACAGCGATGACTTTACTGAGCCATCTTCTTCCTTCAGGCTGCTGATCACAGAGCTCTCTCTGTGTACGTTTTGGAAGAAGAAACGTGAGCACGTCTCATCCTGCTCCATGGAGCGGACTCTGGACTGAAAGATGATCTTGGAGGCCTCCGAGGCAAAGAGCGAGGCTTGCTGGCTCTTCACCTCTTGGAGTTTCTCTTTGCCATCGACCACCATCGACTGCAGCCGGATCAGGTTCTGCATGTTTCTCTGGAGTCAGGACATTTCCCTCTGTTCCTTTCTAGCTTTCTGGGCGCCTTTGAGGATGAAAAACCTCTTGATGTTTCCCTTGATCGCTTCCCACCAGTGTGTCAGGGACTCAAAGAGGGGTTTCACGGTTCTCCAACCTTTGTAATCCCTCTTGAGCTCCTCAATGTTCTCTGGGGTCAGCAGTTGCACGTTTAGCTTCCATGCCCCCCCTGCCCACCCTCTGGTCTTCCTCTAAGTGACAGTCAGCCAGTAGGAGGCAGTGGTCAGAGAAGAACACTGGTTTGACGTCGGTGGATCTGACTGCAAACGCACGGGACACAAACAGCAAGTCTATCCTGGAACAGATGGACCCGTCTGGCCGCGACCAGGTGTATCTACGCTGCGCTCCGTCTGCAGGGTTGCTGAAGATGTCGTGCAGCTTAGCATCCTTTACTGTTTCCATCAGGGATCTGGACGCAGCGTCCAATCTGCTGTCAGCCCTACCGGATCGTCCAGCCGTATCGATGATGCAGTAGAAGTCACCGCCCAGAATGACCGGCCTGGAGGTCGCCAGCAGCAGTGGGAGCTGCTGAAAGACCGCCAGCCACTCGCCCTTTTGTGCCGGGACGTACACGTTAATTAACCGCAGTGGAGCATTCTTGTACATTACATCTGCTACGAGGAGGCGGCCGCCCACCACCTCCTTAACCTCGAAGACGGTGAAGTTGCTTCCCTGCAGCAGAATACCCAGGCCGGGGGAACAAGAGTCGTTTCCGCCCGACCAGATCGATGGCCCATGGGACCACCATCGTGACCATTGCCTGTAGGAGCTGAGGTGCGGTATTGCACACTCCTGCAGAAACAACAGGTCAGCTTTGACTTTGGCAAGGTAGTCCAAGGTCGCAACACATCGCATAGTAGATTTAATGCTACCCACATTTATGGATACAATCTTTACATCCATTTTAAAGCATTTAGTCTCTTACCAAACCTGTTGTCTTTGAGAGTTCCAGACCTTTGGTCTGCTCCTGCATATCCATAGTGTTCACAAATTGCCTCACTTTGGATGGGCTGAGGAAACTGTCCTGAACCACCGCACTGGAGATGTTCCGCTCAGGTGGCATCTGGGGGTTCGTGCAAGGAACGAGATTTGAAATGTTCTCTGTTGGAGAAGTCTCTCCGATCCTCTCCCCCTCTGGGGCGTTGCTGCTCTCGGCTTCCCGGAGCTGGGGTGCGCTGAGCTCTTCACTGCTCCCAGATTCCTGGGGCTGGGGTGCGCTGGCCTCTTCGGGTTGTAGGCAAAGTTGGGGTGTGCTGGTCTCCTCATTGTCTCCAATGTTCTGGAGCTCGGGTGTCTCATCCTCCAACTCCCTAGAGCTTTGCCACTTCTTCTGTAGGTGCCGCCCTTGCCCTTCTTCGTCCGAAGAGCAGCTGCCCTTGTCATCCATGTCAGATGGGAGATGCCTCTTGCCACTTGTCTGGGAAGTGGCTTGGTCCCCTCTTAGTCCGTTCTTCCTTTTGGCTCTCTTCACCAGCTGCCACTCCCCCTGTTGATTTTCTGCTGCTTCCTCCTCCATTGATTCGCTCTCCTGAGGAGTGGGAGGTTCAGGGGGCAGTGCAGTTGATTGGCTGTCTGCTGCCTCAATCTTTTCCTCCACCTTGTCTCTCTCTGTGCCCTCCTTTGTCCCGTTGTTCTCACTGGAGGCCTTGGTGTTGGAGGGTTGCAAGTGTCCTTAGTAGTAGTGACACGAAGCATATCATCTGCTTCCCCCTCGTTGGCTTTGGCTGCCTGTGCATAAATGAGGCAGCGTTTGGGGCAGGTCCTGTAGAGATGGCCTGCCTCGCCAAACAGGTTGCAGCACTCAGTCTGTTTGCAGTCCTTTGTCTGGTGCCCTTCCTGTTTGCAGTTCTTGCAGAGGCCGGCACTGCAATTGGCCGCCACATGACCAGACTTGCCACATGAGTGACAAAGTTTGGGCTGCCCAGCGTAGAAAAGGTAGCCACGGCTTCCCCCGATAGCGAAGCTGGAAGGAGGATGGAAGATGGCTCCCTTCCCATCGGTCTTGAGCGTGACCTTGATCTGGCGTTTGCATGTCCAAATCCCTAAGGCGTCTCTAACCTCAGCGCAGCTCCCAACCCTGTCGACGTACCTGGTGAGGAAGATGAACACATCGGGGACAGGGACGTGGGAGTTGTAGAGATACACCGTCACCACACGGTCCTGTTGCAACAGCAGAGCAAAGAGCGGTTCCACCGTCAGGATCTTCATCTCCGGCTGGTCTCTCTTCTCCTCGAACACCTTCAGGAACTTGACGCAAGCTGCCACACTCCTGAAGGTCACGTCAAAATATCTAGCGCTGGTGAAGTCTTGCAGGCAGTAGATCTCTGCCGCTTCAAATCCACACACCTTCAACAGGATCCGCTTGCTGAAGAAGGCCCAATCCATGGGTGCCCCTCCTTCGCTGTCCTTCACCGTCACCCGAATGATGTTACGTACCCCATGGTATGGGGCTCGACTGCTTATAGCTTCACGACTACACTTGATCTTAGCCAAAAGGCCGAGAAGCGATCTAGTTCTTTTTTTTTTGAAAAATATACTTTATTCATAAAATATCTGGAAGAACATTCCAAAACATTTCAAAATCACCATCACATAAGTACAATCAGATTCAACTTTTACACATGTATCACAAGTTGCATCAATACAATCAATGAATATTACAATCATTTCAATATGGTCAATGCAGACAATCAGACAATGGTATTGGAGTTATCAACATACATCATGTTGCACTCTGAGGTGCTTCAATACAATTATAATACAATTAGTATTCAATGCATACATTCATTTTGAGCTGTACAACCCGAGGGGCTCTAAACAATTCCCAGCTCCTCGGTGCACTATGGCAGAAAGGTGACCTTTCCCCATTGCGCCTTTGCGGCGGCTGCCCCAACCTTTAGTGCGTCCCTCAGCACGTAGTCCTGGACTTTGGAATGTGCCAGTCTGCAACACTCAGTCAGGGACAACTCTTTGGGCTGGAAGACCAACAAGTTTCGGGGAGACCAAAGAGCGTCTTTCACCGAGTTGATGATCCTCCAGCTGCAGCTGATGTTTGTTTCGGTGTGTGTCCCTGGGAACAGCCCATAGAGCACAGAGTCCTGTGTCACAGAACTGCTCAGGATGAACCTCGACAGAAACCACTGCATCTCTCTCCAGACCTCCTTTGCAAAGGCACAATCCACAAGGAGGTGAACAACGGTCTCTTCCCCACCACAGCCACCTCGAGGGCAACATGCAGAGGGGGTGAGACTCCTGGCGTGTAGGAAGGATCTGACGGGGAGGGCCTTTCTCACCACCAGCCAAGCCACGTCTTGGTGCTTGTTGGAAAGTTCTGGCGATGAGGCATTCTGCCAAATGACTTTGACAGTCTGCTCGGGCAACCATCCCACAGCATCCACCCTTTCCTTTTCTCGCAGGGCCTCTAAGACGTTACGTGTGACCACTGCCTGATGGACTTGTGGTCAAAGGTGTTTCTCTGGTGGTACGGCACAGTCCAACTACTTGGAGCGTTCCGCGGCAGCGTGGCCAGACCCATCCTTCACAACACCAGGGACAGGTAGAACCTCATCACGTAGTGACACTTGGTGTTTGCGTACCGAGGGTCTACGCACAGCTTGATGCAGCCGCACACAAAGGTGGCCATCAGTATGAGGGCGATGTTGGGCACGTTTTCTCCCCTTTATCTAGAGGCTTGTACATCGCGTCCCTGCGGACATGATCCATTTTCAACATCCAAATAAAGCGAAAGATGGCTCGGGTGATCGCCATCGCGCAGGAGTCTGGAATGGGCCAGACTTGCGCCACGTACAGCAACAGCGAGAGTGCCTCACTCCTGATTACCAGGTTCTTACCCGCAATGGAGAGGGAGCGTTGCTCCCACATGCCCAGTTTTCTTTGCACCATAGACACTTGCTCCTTCCAGTTTCTAACGCATGCCCCGGTCCCTCCGAACAATTATCTTATGAACCCATGACCTTCTGATGAAGAGGTAAGATCTACCACTGAGCCAATGCTGACACAAACTGTGACAAAGCACTCACTGATGCAGCTCCCATTCGGTAGGGAAATGTCACAATGTTATTACTATAGTAACAAGCATGTTGCAGTCCTGGAATCCTTTGTTCACACTTTGTTATATAATATTGCCACTCCCATGGTTTAAGACCAGCTTAAACTATCACAAACAAAAATGAAAACCACATACTTCCTGGTTGTGATTGACTGTAAGTCTGACTAAAGAGGACTGAACCAACACAGGATGCTGGGGGATGCTACCAGCTTGAGTAATGTGCCACAGCTCCCTCTCATACGCAATTGTAGTTACTGGTACTACAAGCACAGAGATAAACTCATTTAATGCATATGGCTGCAAATCTTGACAAACAACCCAAGGTTGTTAAGGTCATTTGGGATTATTAATGTAGGGGTAGCAGTAGGAGGTATGCTTTCAGGTAGGTGGCAGCTTACTTAAGTAAACAAAAATCTAAAAATATTCACAAAGGAACATGTCAGCTTTAAATCTTTTACAATTTGGATGTATTCAAGATATTTTCTTCGTGGCCAAAGGCAAAATGCTATTCCACAGGTAAACTGACGCTTCACATGAATCAAACACAGCATTCATTGTGAAATGATCTGAGATAGCTGGATGCAGATTGAACAATGAGCCTTTTTCCCAATGTGCATCACACTGCAGATAAGATTATCAGATAGGTTACCTATGTTAGGAAAGTCTTCAGCCTCAGGCCCAAAATCCATATTCTAGCCATCGATTCCATTCCCCATGCCACTATTCCAGTTGAACCAAACTCTTTGTGACCTCAATGTCCTATTTGAACCCAGCTTCCCAACCCATACCCTCTCAAGCACAAAGACTTCTTCATTCCAGCATCGCAACATCAACAGAATCTGCTCCTGCCTCAGCCCACTGACAGCTGAAACCCACATTTATGGTTTTGTTACCTCTGATCCTGACCAGTGAGCTCACTAAGAACATCCTAACCCATGCCAAGACCTAATTCATCCATCATCCTGTGCTCACTGACCTGATCCTCTATCCCAGAAATTTAAAGTTCTTATCCTTATGATTAAATCCCTTCATAATCTCCCAACCCCTCCCCCACCCCCAAAGTTCTGTAATCTTCTCCGGCTCTCCAACCCTACAAGAATTCTGCATGCCTCTGACTCCAGCCTTGTGTGGATGCCCCACCCCCTTCAGCATCTAGGCCCTGCACTCTGGAAATCTCTAAAACTCTGCCTCTATCCTTTTGAAACCCAACTCAAAAGCTCCCCTCTGGAGCAAACTTTTAATTGCCTCTCCTAATATCTCCATCTTTGACTCATTACCCATTTTTGTCTGGTCAAACCCATGAAGTGCTTCGAGATGTTTTTCTATTTTAAAAGTGCTATATAAATGCAAGTTGTCATTGTTTGATATCAGTGTAAACTATAGTTTATTAAGTAAAATTAAGCAGAAGTAACAGCAAGCACAGATTTAACTAGGCTGCAGGTCTTTACTTAATTCTTATTCCAAAATACGAATGTCTCACGTTGTTATTTTCTCTATTACACCTTTAGTTAACAATGAGAGCTTCAATGCAATTCTTTAGAAAGAAATTTGATTCATTATTTTCAGATATGTTTTATAAACGGAGTTCAAATTCTCAATCTGCCACTGTTCTCTGGATTAGTCCAGGCCTAGGGATTTCTAATCCAGTAACAATGAAGTATAGAATTAGGGTGGATATTAAAGCAATAGTCAATAAACATATAAACATATAAAATTAGTTAATAAACATACTTAAAGTAGATAGCTTTAATTAGTCACCAAGTTTTGCAGAAGGGGTTTCATCCTTTTCAAAAGTAGAAGACTGGTACAAAATGGTTAGGGAGTTGTATCAGTCCATGGAAAAAGTACTCGTTAAGATTAAAATTATTCCACAGGTACAAGACAGCCAGAAAAATCCCTTTGTTCACAGTTTGGAAGGGCAAGTCAAGGAGCAGAGATGAAAGGCCGAAGATAAAAAAAAGTTCTGAATTTTTTTGTGGCAAAGAATTGTGTAATCATAGCACTTTTTAAGATCCGTGGTGAATGCAAATGCTTACGGCCACATCAAATAGGCGAAATTATTGGTTCCAAGAGGGTAGAAACGTTAATTTTCCCTTTGTTTACCATCTATTACTGTCAAGACTGTGGACCAATGCATTTGTATCAAGTTACCAAGTGACCTCTGCGTTTCACCATTCAGTGCAGTCAGTGCATGTAATATAGGATGAAGCCCATGCTAACAACAGAACATGACCTTGCTGGATTATTTATGTGAAGCAAAGCAAAGTACTGTGGCAGTGTTTTGCAAATATTTTCCAATGTGACTCCATTTTAACTTACCAACCCCTTCTCCAGCACAATTAGGGATGGGCAACAAATACTGGCCTTAAATTAAAATTCACGTATTACAGATCAACATATAAAAATACACCATATAAATATGAAAATATGCATTTTAAGTACTCTGGAAAAAGATTATGTTACATACTCATGTAGGTTTGAGCAAAGTTCTCCATATTACTGAGTCTTCGGCCACCAGGGAAAGTCCCTCCTCCTCCAATCAGCCCCCACCATACACATGCCCCTCTTCCCAACCCCTCCCATCCACTCACTCAGCAGCCCCTTTCCCGAGCCCCCTCCTCTCTCACCCACCCACTCACTCAGCAGCTCCTCTCCCCACCCCAGTCTGCCTAAACTCACCGTGGCTCGGGCTCTGCTGCTCTGCCTCTCACCCACCTGTCCAATTGCCGAATCCCGCGGCTCCACCCAAGCAGCCAGCAACAGATTCTGTAGCTAAAAACTCAAAAGGTTATGTCCTAAGTGCTGCTTTTAACTGTATGTTTAATAATAATTACCATAAGTTAACAAAATCGGTGACAGAAGACATCAAATGCTGTACCCCATCACTCTGAGGAATGAATTATAAAACGGGGTGCAGAGGAGATTCACCAGGATGTTGCCTGGGATGAAACATTTAAGTTATGAAGAGAGGTTGGATAGACTTGAGTTGTTTTCGTTGGAGCAGAGAAGACTGAGGGGTGACCTGATCGCGGTGTACAAGATTATGAGGGACATGGACAGGGTGGATAGGGAGTAGATGTTCCCCTTAGTTGAAGGGCAAGTTACGAGGGGACACAAGTTCAAGGTGAGGGGCAGGAGGTTTAGGGGGGGGATGTGAGGAAAAACTTTTTTTACCCAGAGGGTGGTGACGGACTGGAATGCGCTGCCTGGGAGGGTGGTGGAGGTGGGTTGCCTCACATCCTTTAAAAAGCACCTGGATGAGCACTTGGCATGTCATAACATTCATAACATTCAAGAATGTTTGAATTGAGTTTTGAGAGAGGACGCTTTCATTTTCCGCTTTCACTTTCCTTCTCGTCCTCTCTCAAAACTCAATTCAAATTTTCAAGCTGTCATGGTGGGGTTTAAACTCTCATTCTCTCTGTATGATTTGTCCAGTTACACAGTGACTCTCAAAAGGCTTTTGGTTGAAGGGCCCCTTTCCAAATGAATTAATGATCATGGACTCTATGGAAATTATACTCAGAACACAAAAGTGCAAAATTTGAAGAATGTTTTAATAGTACCTGTTAAGAAAGCAGGTCATTACTGAGAGTAGTGATTTGAGGACTATTTCATTGGTGTAGACAATGATAAGACAAATCAAAGTTAAAAGATATGTATAACTCCAATAACATTTAAGTGCATGCCAACTGAATAATGTGAAATGCGATTAAAGAAATAGGTAACATTAAATACAAACAGCTATTGGCTAAATCAGAATTAAGAGCAGTTTCATGCTATTTAGATGTTTAACAGGCTTAAAGCAGGTCACTATTTTAACTGAAAAGAAAACTTCACTCCAACTCTATTACAGAGCACTCCAGAATGTGACAATCTAGGCAATATTTTACAGATCTGTGCAAACTCAGCCTGGTTTCTCTATGTTATTTAATCATTCAAGGAATATGTTGAAGCTTTTCATCTGCATTCATCAGGATACTTAGCAAGAATACCAATATAAGGGGAAAATAACAATTTATTTTGTATGTGAGAGTGCTGATTGGTTGACATGTGGGCTGATTGGTAGAGGCAGTGCCATGGAGAATGCACCAGTGATGGTGACTGACAGTTAACTGCCAAGCATCATTTGAAATTTAAACCAGGCAGCTTGACCCTGATTGGTCAAGGCGTTGTCCTGAGGAATGAGTCAGCAAATGGCTGTCACTTATTTTGTTTAGCTGAAACAGGTGCAATGTGTCTATGTGTCCTTTCTGTCTGCAAGGAACAGGGCCCTGTGTATTAATATATGTAGCTTCCAGTACACGCAAATGTGCCACACTGAGAGCCCAACTGACAATCTTCAATTGGTTGTCAGTGTAATTCTTAGCGCACTGAGGGTTATTAGTAAAAGTTGTCCAATCATGGAATCACATCTAATGTTGAACACCATGTTTAAGTTTTGCAAGCATGGGCTGGTTGGGTACAGTCTGTACTTTGCCTATTGTGAACAGCGGCTGGGACATGCTGTTTGATACGATCCGCCAGTCTTTGGGACGTACAGCCTACATACCAAGCATCACACTAGACTTGTGTAAGAGTGATGAGCTACCGCACGATATATATGACAGGGTTCGTCCTCACAGTTCGCTATGTTCGCATATGTATGGGCTGCCCCAGACACGCAAAAGTGACGTCCCTTTATGCCCTATCTTATCTATGACTGGTTCTGCACAACATGAATTCACCAAATGGTTGGGCGAATTGTTAAAACCAGTTTTGAACAAGTTTTTCACATACATGGTGAAGGATCACATTTGCGAGGGCTATACAGGACTTGCATATCGATAGCAATGTCATGTCCATGTGCTCATTTGACATTGCCAGCCTATTCACCAATGTTCCACTTAAGGAAACCATTGATATTTGTGCTGCAGCACTATATCATGGAGATCTAAACCCACCACCATTGCATGAACCAGTATTCATTGAACTTATGAACTTGGAAACTCGCACAGTTGAGTTCAGTTTTAATGATATGTATAGATGCTGTTGCCATGGGGTCCCCTCTAGGCCTAGCTCTCGCAAACATCTTTGTTGGGTTCCATGAGAAATGTGTCTTCAATGGAATGACACCTAACCTGCCACCCCTCACATATTTCCGATATGTGGATAATACATTTGCTATATTTAAATCTGCAGCTGCATGCAGTGATTTCCTTACATGTCTTCATGGGCTCCATCCTGTGCTCAATTTCACCTTTGAAATGATGCAGCCAAATGAACTCTCCTTCCTTGACGTACTAGTTGAGAAATCTGCCAGGGGGTTCTCTACCACTAGCTACCGCAAACCTACCTTCACTGGTCAATATATGCATTGGGCTTCTTACAGTTCCACATGTTATAAGATTGGTCTTATTGACAACCTTGTAAATTAGGCCCGAGCCATTTACTCACCATGCAAGCTTGATGCTGAAATAGGGCATCAAAGGCATCCTGCAGGATAATGGCTACCGACCAGATCATTTCATACATTATATCGCGCAAACTCATGAACAGGCCGAAGGCCATCACTCTCGGCCCTGAAAAGTGCCCCGTCTACCTCAGATTACGCAGGAAGGGCAAGGTATCTCAAAAATTTGGGCAACAGGTGAAGCACACTGGTTCAAACTGCTACTATGCAGTAGCAACATGGGCAGTATTCGCCACTAACAGGATGCTGCCGCCAAGCCAAAAAGACGTTCTGCCTATCACACAAACGAGTAATGTGATATATGAATTTTAGTGCCAGTGTGATGCTTGGTATGTAGGCTATACGTCTCAAAGACTAGTGGATCATATCAAACAGCATGTCCCAGCCGCTGTTCGCAATGGGCAAAGTACAGAAAGTACCCAACCAGTCCGTGCTTGCAAAAACATTAGATGTTATTCTGCAATTGGATAACATTTGCTAAATAATCCTCAGTGCGCTAAGAATTACACTGACAACCAATTGAAGATTGTCAGTCAGGCTCGCACTGTGACACATTTGCATGTACTGGAAGTTACATATATTACTGCACAGGGCCCTGTTCCATGCAGACAGAAAGAACATGTACACACATTGCGCCTGTTTCAGATAAACAAAATAAGTGACAGCCATTCGCTGACTCATACCTCAGGGCAATGCCTTTACCAATCAGGGTCAAGCTGCCTAGACTAAATTTCAAACATTGCTTGGCAGTTAACTGTCAGCCACCGTCACTGGTGCATTCTCCATAGCAATGCCTCTACCAATCAGTCCACTTGCCAACCAATCAGCACTCTTTAAACATATAGTATAAATTGTTGTTTTCCCCTTAAATCCTCAAATTCCCCTTTCTCCTCAAATGCGGCAAAAACAATTCATTGGCACCCTGGCATAGGTATGTCAAAGCAGGGGATCTGATTTATCCTGAGTATTTGGGGTGGGGTGGGGTGATGGGGTGAAGGGGAGAGTGGGGTAAAAGTGTGGAAGAGGCCACTATGCTGGGCAACAAGGAAAAAGAAGATTAGCCACTAACCTAATAGATTTCACAATGCAGCCTCTACAGAACCTGTGGCCACAGGGTGTCTGCACCGCCTCCCTTAATGCCATCAGACAAATTGGACACTCGTATTTGTTTTCCAGTGGTGGGTCAAATTCCACATCGTAGCCTTGCATCTCCTCAAACACAGTCTGGGAGTACTGTCCATGGTTGCTGCAATCGTCCCTCGTGCCACTGCTCATAGTACAGCATGAGCTCTGGAATGTGGAATCGCAGCTGCTGTCGCAGTCCATCATGCTCCTGGTAACTGCCAGACGTGGCATACGCTGGCTTCAGTGTGCAGAGCGATTCATCATCCTGTGATGGAAAAGCATTGAGAGAAGATCAGGCACACATAATGGGCATAGTCACTTAGCAAAAGCATTCACTATTAGACTCAGGTTACCTGACAACTACTGCGCAGGTAACCAATACCCAGAGGTATGAAAGCGCAAAGACTTCCTCAGGATTGATTTTCCATGGTGTTTCTCATTAGTAGCATGGTTCTGACGCTTAGCTGTTAAGCTGGGTGGTGCTTAAAAGGCTTGCCCCTTGAATGCTGCTGCTCAGATACTCCCTGTACAGAAGTGATGACAACTGGCCTACCTTGTGGTTAACCAAGTGTTAATTGCTGAGGGGATATGGCAACTGCTCAGAAATCCCTGTCTCCTGCCCTTGAAGAGAGGTTAGGTTACCAAGGTCAGAAATACCAGGAAGTGGCAGCTTTATTTTTATATTTTGTTTCATTTTGAACTGATTAATTTGTACTACATATTAAATTCATAGTTATGGACCATGATTTTTGGTCACACTTTTCTATCAATATTTAACTGATATAAACATTTCGAATTGAAATCCAATATGTAAACAGTTGTTTGTAACAATGTAGTTGCAGGCTCTGAATAGTAGGTGGTGTTATGAAATTTTTGAAGTCTGCCACCTAATACCATTATCATAATGCACTGACGTTAATGAATTATCCATGGGAAACACTACAGGAGATTTATTGTATATGATACGAACTCCCTAAACAGCCTCCAGTTACTCTAATAATTGCAATAACTGGACAATAATTCAGGGAAGTCGAAGCCTCTCTCCTCCTGCCAACCAGTACAAAGAACAACAGAGGTCAGCTTAAGAATTGTGTCCACTCATTAAAAAGGCTGCATTATCCAGAACCCCTGCCAATTCCCCCAAGTGCATGCATCAGAAGCGACTATACCAGCTCTCCATTACGACAAGTGCATCTGTGAGGCTAGTCAAATGTCAAACCACAACTTCAACATTGGCTGCCAACAGGCACCTAGCTCTTAGATCACAGCTCTTCTGCTCTGGCATAAGCACCAGCACAGGCTGGACATATCCGGAGTGCATGTAAAGGGTAAAATTTAAACCACCAGGCAACTTTGCACGCAGGTGCTTCACTTCCTGCCACCTTAAAAGGGACTGCCCTCACTTCATAGTGATTCACTGGTGGTCACGTATTGGAGACATGCCTGAAGTGATATCAGCAAAGGAAAAGCAAAGCGCTCCAGAGATTCTTCCACAATCCTTGGAAGTGTCAAAATACATAGAAATTTTAACCCGTTTTGGTTGTTGTCTTTTCTCTTATCAATCCCCTCTCTTCTAGTTCTCCTGGTTTGAACAGTGAGTGCGTTTTAATCCAAGTACAAGTTAACAACTAGTTTAAACCACCACTGCCCATCCCCTGACCACACCTGCTCTCTACCTCCTCAATGAGCACTGGATCTTTGTTCAAATTTGGCTTCGAAATTCCTGGACTTCTCTGGACATCAAGATTAATTGACTTGGGCAATGGCACGAAACAGGGGACATCGGATTTGCTGCCTGTTGCAGCCAATGGAATTAAATAACAGGCAGCCAATCGATATCGCCTGACTCGAATTTCTAACCCTATGTTTCCGTACCAGGCCATACCAAGACTCAGCCCGTGTATCGGATCTGCTATTCTATTGCTTAAATTTTAAACTTCTCTGGTGAGCCAGGAAGTGGCCTACTGGTTTTTCAGATTCAACGACAGGCTGGTTCCTGGCCAGGGATTCACTTTCCTGGGTAGAAGAACATTCATCCACTGCTTCTGGATCTTATGGTGACCTCCAATTGTGCCACTATTTTTTTTCTGCTATGCAACCAATTCTGCAACATCTTCTGGATTTTCATCCAAAGGCATCCTAAAAATTGTTACATTACTAGGTTTACCTGAGTTTTCCTATGTCCATTCACAGCTGCATTTTGACTGCTGCTCTCGACCCAAATCTATCACATCTACTTCCGCTTCTCTTTTTCCCTCCAAGGCCCCTCTCCCCTGTCATGCTGCTTCCTTAAGAGCGGCAACACCAACCACCCTATCCCACTCTCTTGCCAACCCTCCTGGCCAGTGCACCCAATGAGAGCTAATCTTGTCAATCTCCATCCATTCAATTCATTACTGCTTGCACTAACCCTGGACACTCCACCAGATCTGCTATCACTGTCCCTCTCCAAAATGGCTGTACACTTGTGAACAAGGCACATGTTATCCATAAGCTCACTGTGCTTCAACATCATGGCCTTGACGAAAATCTGGCTGAGGGGGTGAAGCCTCCCCACCTGGTTATACATTCCCCCACTTATCTGCCCAGACTGTCACAGTGGCAGTGTGGTTCTTAGCACCAAATCACACCTTCCTTGGTCTGTCCTTTTCTTCTCAGGCACATTTTCATCCTTTAAGGATCTCACATTGTTCTATCCATCACACCTTTCACTTAAAATCCTCCGCTCTCCATGGTGCACCAAGTACCAGTAAAAGTTTCTCCCCAAATATATTCACTGCTTTCCTCCCCAGTCTCTACAGTGAGTGGCTTCAACTTCCTTCTCATTCATCAGGGTCTCTCTCTTTCCCCTCTGGGTTCAGTGCCCTCCTAACCTCCCTGAATCTCTCTCTCCATATAAACTTCCCAGCGGAGCTCGATGGACACTCGTGGATCTTGCAATTTCAAGGGGCCTCGGCACCATCTTGTCAATCACAGATAAGGCCATCTCTGATCAGCTTTTTGTGCTAATCTCCACCCACCTGGCCTTCCCAATCCTATTTTTTCCTGTGTTCACCCCTGGAAAAACCTCTTCCAATTCCCCTACAACTGCACTTTCAAAATCCTAACAGTCTAGTCTTTCGCCCTCTATTCACCATGATATTCACACCACACGACCCTCTATTCACCACGATATTCACACCACACGACCCTCTATTCACCATGATATTCACACCACACGACCCTCTATTCACCATGATATTCACACCACACGACCCTCTATTCACCATGATATTCACACCACACGACGCTCTATTCACCATGATATTCACACCACACGACCCTCTATTCACCATGATATTCACACCACACGACCCTCTATTCACCATGATATTCACACCACACGACCCTCTATTCACCATGATATTCACACCACACGACCCTCTATTCACCATGATATTCACACCACACGACCCTCTATTCACCATGATATTCACACCACACGACCCTCTATTCACCATGATATTCACACCACATGACCCTCTATTCACCATGATATTCACACCACACGACCCTCTATTCACCATGATATTCACACCACACAAGTACCAGGCAATGACCGTCCCCAACGAGAGAATCTAACTACCTTCCCTGAACATTCCATGGCAGCTCCTCCTTAAAAACCATCACTGAATCCCCCTCCATCAACATCCTGGGGGGTTACCATTAATCAGAAAATTAACTGGCCCAGCCATATAAATACTGCAAGTCGAAGGTTGGGAATTCTGTAGCGAGTAACTCACCTCTCGACTTCCCAAAGCCTGTCCACAAGGCACAAGTCAGGAGCGTGATGGAATGATCTCCACTTGCCTGGATGAGTGCAGCTCCCACAACACTCAAGAAGCTTGACACAATCCAGGGCAAAGCAGCCCGGCTGAGAACACCAGCAGCCCCAAGTTTCCCTCCAAATCACACACCCACCCTCACTTGGAAATAAACCATCAATCTTGTGCTTTTGCTGGGTCTCCATCCCTAGCGCTTCTGTGGGTGTACCTCCACCATATGGGCTCAATGGTTTAAGGTAACAACACACTATCATCTTCAAGGGCAATTAGGGATGAGCCTTGCCATTGATGCCCACATCCCATGAATGGACATTTCTGCAGCTACCAATCTGCTTAACCAAAACCTCCCCTTCATCTTCAATGCCCCAGTCCCCACTAAAGCCATTACTCACCCTAGCCATTTTCACAGTACAGCTCTCACCTCCAGCCCTTGAAGTCCAAGAGACGCAGACTTAAAAGGATATGTTAGACAACCGTTATAGCCAAGCTCCGCCAAATCTGGCTGGACCACATAAAGCACCATTGAGTGCTGCAGTCTATTCCACAATCATCCTGGAATACAAAGATAATTCCCGATTCTTTTGGCCACTGAAAAGCATCTTCTTAAACCCCTCTCATGTCTCCTTCACCCACATCTCCAACATGCATGAGGGGTTTATGGACTTTTTTAGCAGTAAGATTATCATCCAATCAGAACATATGGCCTTAAGAAATAGCAGTAGGCCTCTGAGCCTTCTCCACAATTCAACACCATGGCTGCTTGTACTCAACTTCTTCATCCCACACTATCCTTATACCCTGCGATTCCCTTACTATCTAAAAATCTACTGATCTCTGTCTCGAATATACTCGACAATACTGCCGTTTATCTCCCTTCCACTAGCCCACCAAGTCAAGCTACCTCTAAGGCTCCCCCATGCCCTAGCCCTGAACTCATAACTTTCTCCAGTTTCTCTATGGCCTCCCCTCATGCTCTCTCTGAACTCATGTGCCCATGAGACCCAACTCCTGCTCTCTCAACATTATTCCCACTAAAATCCCTTCCCAGCTCCCATGTTAGTTGATATTGTTAACTGTTTTCTCTCTTTAGGTGCTGTGCCCTCGCCTTCAAATTTACCATCATCACCCTTCTCAATAAAAATGACTGACTCCTCTATCATTGCAAACTATCGCCTCATCTGCAACCTTATTTCCCTTTTTAAAGTACTTTAGCACACAGTAGCCTCCCAAATCCCTGCCCACATTTCCCACAACTCCACATTTGAATCCCTCCAGTCAAGTTTCCATCCCCCACCATAGTACCAAAACTGCTCTTAGCAAAGTCAGAAATAATATCCTAAATGACTGTGACCATGGTAAACTACTCCTCCTTGTCCTTCTCGGAACTGTTTGGAGCCTCTCTCCCAATGCCTCTCCACCACCACCCCCAGCAGGGCAAGAGTGCACTCACCTGGTGCCATTCTTACCTATCTAATCATAGTCAGAGAATCACCTACAAAAGCTTCCCTTGCTCCTTAGCTCTTGGCTCCTTCCTATTTCTCAACTACATGCTGCTCCCTCAGCAACATCATCCCAAAATGTAGCGCTTTGAACATGTACACCGATGACACCCAGCTAAACCTCATTCATTATTAAGGTTACTGCTTTTAATGATATATATTAATGACTTAGATGCACAGGGCAAATTTCAAAATTTACAGTTGACACAAAATCTCGAACTATTGTGAATTCTGGGGATAGTGATAGACTCCAAGGGGACAGGCTGGTGGATTGGGCGGGCACATTGCAGATGAAACTTAAGGCAGTGAAGTGTGAATTGATACACCTTGGTAGGAAGAACAAACAGAGGTAATAGAAAAAGAGACAGTACAATTCTAACGAGGGTACAGGAACAGAGGCAGGCAAATCATTGAAGGCAATAGTGCAAGTTGAGAATGTGGATAAAAAGGTTCAGGATGCTTGACTTTCTAAATAGAGTCAGAGTGCAAAAGCAAGGAAATTATGGTGAACCTTTATAAAACACTGCTTCAGCCTGAACTGGAGGATTGTGTCCAATTCTGGGAACCACGTTTTAGTAAGGCTGTGGAAGCTTTTCGATCCTGCATAGAATCAAGATCATCCAAAACTCTGCTGCCCACGTCCAGACTTGCAACAAGTCCCATTCACCCATCACCCTGCCCTCACAGAGCACACTGGCTCCTAGTAGAGCAATGTCTTGATTTCAAAATTTTCATCCTTGTTTTCAAATTTCTTCATGGGCTCACCCTCTCCATTATCTCTAAACTCCTCCAGCTTCACAACCAAGAATACCGGAGCTCCTACAATTCTGGCCTGTTGAATCCATCTGATTTTGATCATTTCACTAGCAGTGGGCATCCTTTCAGCTCCCAAGGCCCTAAAGCTCTGGAATTCCCTCCCTCTTTCCTCTCTTAAGACACTATTTAAAACCTACCTCTTCGGCCAAGCTTCTGGTCACCCATCCCAATATCTCCTTGTCTGCCTGGGTGTCAAATATCGTTTGATATCACTTCAGTGAAGTCTCTGGAATTTTTTTCTACTGTTGAACACATTTTATATAAATACAGCTCATTTTTGTTTACAAAACTTGCTCTGGAATCACATTTCTTTAACCAAAAGAGGCCCCATCATTGCTTCCATTTTCTCTCTCATCTTCACCTCACTTGACCTTTCTCTTGTCAATCCTATCACCAATTCCACTGACAACTCGTACTAAATCTATGGGTTCTGATCCATGTTTCACGCACAAGCTTGATAGCAAATTTTAACAGCCTAACTGAATGCAGCAGCAGTGAGCCACAATAGGGTGTTTAAGCGATCAAAAGCGAGAATCCTGGCTGAAGTTTTCTCCCCTCCATAGCCCAGGTGTACACAACTATACTGCCCCTGCAGCTGCACAGGTTCAAGCCAGCTAACTTTACGTCAGTCAGGAACAGAATTGAATCTTCCGTGCCACATTGCATGATATTACACAATTATACAGAGCTGTCAACGTAACTCTTCAAATACTAACTCAGTCCAGAGGCCATGCTTATTTTGGGCAGAGTTGTCACCATCTTTGTAAACTTTTCCTTTTTTGCTCAGAGCAGTTTTTAGAACTGGCAGAACTTTAGGATGTGGTTTAATGGAACATCACCTCTTTCCGTTAGTCTACGGTTCAATTCACCTCGAAAGCGTCACTTCCGCCCACAGTACAAGCCCAGTCTTCACCATAATGCAAGTTCTTATATTACACGGCTGACGTGGAACACAGTTTTACTTACAACCCAACATAGTGAATATGGAACACCAAAATGTAAGTTAGTGTGTTCCTTATTCACTGTGTATTGTGTCTATATATAAAATGAATTGCGATCTACATTTCCTACATTACAACAGTGACTACACTTCAAAAGTACTTCATTAGCTGGAAAGTGCTTTGGGATGTCCTGAGGTCATTCAAGGTGATGTATAAATGCAAGTCTTTCTCTTTGCTTACAAATAAAATAGAGCTAGTGTGGAACACTATTTTACACACATCCAATATGGCTCAGGTTATTATAAACAGGTAATCTGGGACACATGCTGTCTACAATATATTGAAAAATTTTACATGCACACACTCTTCCTCCCAACTGTTTCCATTCTACATTCCCAAGTCTGTGTTAAAGTTTGGGGTACAGTGGTGTTGGTCATTCCCTTAAGTTGCTGAGCGTCATCTGGTCCAGTGTGTGCCCGTAGTGGTCAATAACTAACTTTGTAATCATTGGTTGAGTAGGACCCCTTATGACCTGAGCATGGAAGAGATATCTTTCACACATATCCCTGCGTGCTTCTCAACCTCTGTCCTAGAACCAACAAGGGGCCAGGCCATATTAGATGCAGTAATGAGCAATAAGCCAGTTTAGCCAACAGGTTCATGGTCTATGAACATATATCTCTTAATCAAAGTATGATCGAATTCAACACTATGTTTGAAAAGAGAGAAAACCAAAATATCTACTAAGATTCTAGATTTAGTTAAGGCCAATTTCAACGGGATGAGTCAGTCAGAAACGGTCCACAGTAAACTGAGCAAATCTGTTAATGGGTGAAACAGCGCAAGATCAGTGGGAGATTTCAAAGACTTTAATGGCTTACAAACCTGTTTGCAAAAGGTTCAAGAGTTCTACTTGCCAAAAGAAACAGCCATGGATGACTGAAGAGGTAAACGACAGCAATAAACCAAAAGAAAAAGCATACAAGAATGTAAAAAATAGCACAGCTCCTGGCAAATGGGAAAGAATCAAAGAACAGCAAAAGGGACGGAACAGCTTGTAAAAACTACACAAAGAGCGCACAAAAGGAAACTTGTAAGGAATATCAAAATGAACACAACAAACTTTTACAATTATATTATTAGGACAAAGCAGCATTATGAGCAATGTGGCCCTTCCAAATCTAACAATGGTAACATCGTAAATGAAAATCAAGAAATTGTGGACATGTTAAATAATAACTTGGCGTTAATAGTTAAAGTATGCCAGATGTCCCAAGGAAACTAATATTGAATCAGAGATGGGGTCTCTGCAAAATTGATAAACAAATTAATGATAATAAAGAAAATAAAGAGTGACAAATCCCAAGGATAGTTTTCATCTCAGGAAGTAGGTGAGGACATTCCTGATGTCCTAACTATAATCTTCTAAAGTTCTCTTGATTCAGTGACCGTTCCTTTAGACTGGAAAACTTCACACTGCACTCTGCTATTTAAGAAAGGTGAGAAACCAGGGAATTATAGATCAGTTAGCCTATCATCTGCTGTTGGGAAATTGAAAGGATCTAAAAGGATAGAGTGATGGAACACCTTGAAAATTTTAAACTAGTCAAAAAGAGCCATCAAGGATTTGTAAACGTTAAGTCCTACCTGGCAAATCTGACAATGTTTTGATGAGGTGACTGTAGTAGTAAACAGGGGAATGTCTATGGATGTTATGTATATGGACTGTTAGCTAAAATTAAAGTCTCATGGAATTGAGGGGAAATCATTCACCTGGTTAGGAAATTGGCTGGGCAGAAGGTGATAGACAGTAAGGATAATAGGCAGTTACTCTAATTGGCAGGATGTGACTAATGTTGTCCCACAGGGATCTGTGTGGGAACCTCAACAGTTCACCATATTCATTAACAATTTAGGTGATGGGATCAAAAAGCCACATATCCAAATTTGCTGATGAAACAAAGATAGGTGGTATTGTAAGCATAAAATTACAAAGAGATATTAATAGATTAAGTGAACGGGCAAAATTATGCCAAATGGATTTCAATGTAGGCAAGTGTGAGGTCATCCACTTTGGACCCAAAAAGCAGAAGTGGGTGTATTTCTTTAAATTGTGAAAAGCGAGATGCAATAGAGATCCAAAGAGACTTAAGACGTCTATGTATATAGATAAAAATGTTATGAACAGGCACAAAAAATGATCAAAAAGGCTAATGCAACGCTGGTCTTTATATGTAGAATACAAAGGGGTAGAAGTCATGCTGGCTAGACCTGTCTGGGGTACAGTTTTGGGCATCACACCTCAGGAAGGATAGATTGGCTCAGAAGAGTGCAGCACAGATCTACTAGAATGACATCCAGACTACAAAGGTTAAATTAGGAAGAGAGAGCACACAAACTAGGGACGTAGTTCCTGGAATTTAGGAAGTTAAGGGTGATTTGATCAAAGTTTTCAAGACATTAAAGGGGAACTTAACAGGGTAAATTGAAAATACTTCCGGTGGTTGGGGGCCTAAAAATGAGGGCCAGGCCATTCAGGAGCAAAGTTAGACGACACTTCTATATGCAAAGGGTGGTAGAAGCTTGCTTCTTTCTTCCACAGCCAGCAGTTGATGCCAGATTGATTACTGATCTTTAATCTGAGATTGATGGATTTCTGGTAACCTGAGGTATTAAGGGATATGAGGCAAAGGTGGGGATAGGTCACAGATCAGCCACAATCTTAGTGAATGGTGGAATAGGCTCAGGAAGCTAAATAATCTATTCCAGTCCCGATGTCACTTTCTGAGGTGAACTGAGCTTGACAAAACAAGGTCAAATGTAAATTATTAAACTGCTCTATTTGACAAAAAGTAAATATATGGAACAATCAAAGCAAATCCCGCTTAACTCTTTTTTCTCTCATCCGAAAATGGGAAGAAATAATAAATCACTCACTTGTCCCTTTCTTGGTTACAATGCTTTTGACACTACCTATCTCAGTATATCTCACTGTAAATACACTGGCGACCTGCACATTTGCTTCCAGCTCTGGATCTCAGGCTTCAATCACACAGTTTCTTGTACTAAGGCCTGATTGCCCAGCTATGCCTTTGTGTTCTGTTCTCTGTGTTCCCAGCCAAGTATGAGGGTTACAGCTGACGCTGACTTCCTCCCAGACAGCAACTTACTAACACATCCATCAATAAAATAAAACCAGCTACCTGTCTTCCATGTTCTCGGGCTGTGGATTTAAGGAAAACATCTCCAGATGTTCTCAAAGTGAACAGGAGCCATCTTAAGAGGCCAGATATGAGACAACCAGAGCAGGTGATAAGCTGGCGTGTTCCACAAACTGGTCTGTCTTGCTTCAATACACATCTCGAATCCACTTTGCTTTAAAATGCTTACAAATAACTCAATCCTAAAATCCTTTCCATTTAGAAAAAGAAAATCTTGAAATGGCATATTTATGATGGAAACTACCCATATCAACTTATCAGGCTTATCAAAGGTAGGTAGGAAAGTAATTGAGAGGAGGACATAAAGAGTTTACAAAGAGATTCAGATAGGTTAAGAGTGGGCAAAGATTTGGCATATGGAGTGTAATGTGGGAAAATTTGTCCACTTTGGCAGGAAGAATAGAAAAGCAGTAAATTAGTTAAATGGCAAAAGATTGTGGTACAGAGGGATCTGGGTGTCCTGGTACGTGAATCACAAAAAGTTAGAATGCAGGTAGACCAAATGATTAGGAAGACAAATGGAATGTTGATGTTTATTGCAAGGGGAATGAGATATAAAAGTAGGGATGTTTTGCTACAATTGTACAGGGCATTGGTGAGACCACATCTGGAATATTGCTGTTTTGTACAGTTTTGGTTTCCTTACTTGAGAAAGGATATAATATTTTTAGAAGCAGTTCAGTGAAGGTTCACTTGACTGATTCCTTGGATGAAGGGGTTTTTTTAATGAGGAAAGGTTGGACCGGTTGGGCCTGTATCCATTGAAGTTTAGAAAAATGAGAGGTGATTGTATTGAAATATATAGAATCCTGATAGGAATTGACAGGATGGATGCTAAGAGGAGGGTGTTTCCCTTTGTGGGAGAGACTAGACCTAGTGGACACTGTTTAAAAATAAGTGGTCTCCCATTTAAGACAGAGATGAGAATTCTTTTCTTCTCTCATAGGGTTGCAGGTCTGTGGAATTCTCTTCCCCAGAGAGCAGTGGAGGCAGGGTACATTTATTGAATATATTTGAATTAGATAGATTCTTGATCGACAAGGGAGTCAAAGAGTTTAGAGGCAGACAGGAAAGTGGAGTTGAGGCCACAATCAGATCAGCCATGATCTTATTGAATGACGGAGCAGGCTTGATGGGCCAAATGGCCTACTCCTGCTCCTAATTCGTATGTTTGCATGTTATGTTCGTATAATCACACCCTTGGCCACTGCAGCCTTTCTCTATTGGTGGGAGGACACAATTCAAGGATGACGAATATATATAAGCAGCTTCCGTTATAAATGTAGAACTTATAACGGAATTACAATAATGAGAAAATGTATGACTTTAAAACAGGGGTTGAGTTACAGATCTTAATTTAAACATCAGCAGTCCTCCAATCACACTTCATCAAAGACTACACCCAATCTTTGAATCTCCATGTTCAGTGCTTCAGAAACTCAGCATAATATATCTGTATATGTTTCTGCATGCTTCAATATAAACACTGAACATCTCCTGTTATGGGCACAAAGGACTGAGGAGCAAGAGCAGACCTTTCAGCTCTTCGAGCCTGCTCCGCAATTCAATGGCTGATCTGGTTGTGTCTCAACTCCACTTTTTCCCCCCCCCAAACCCTTGATTCCCTTGTCTAGTCTTTTGCCATGTTACACTTTCACGGTCCTCAGTCATTAGATGTTCCATTGTTCAGAAAGCAACCTCCAACACATTAACATGGTCCACTTATTACAAGTTGGCATTCACTTATTACAAGATGCTTCAGTTCCCCAAATATATGACAATATTCCATTGTCACAGAGTTTCCACAGTCCTTGAATGCAGCCAGCATTCCAACCTCTGTGCTTGGACAGCGGGAAGGTAAACAGCAATAAGGTTAACTCCACCAGTCCCGCCCGGCCAGCCTGCTGAGGCTGCCTGTTTGCTCTCTCCCTGGCATTTGATGAATCTTTTTAAAATCTCCTCTTCACCTTCGCAGTCAGGTTTTACACTCTATAGCACGTTAAAGGAATTGAATTGGCTGAAGACTGGCACGTGTGATGGCAGTGAACCCTAAGAGAAGGCCTAAAAGGAAGGTTGTAATTGCTGCAGCTTTGCCTTTTGCACTCACATGCTGGGCTCCACCATCTTTGAGGATGGGAATGTCATTGGAGCCTCCACCTCCTGTAAGGTGCTTGGTTCATCATCTGATATAGTGGAGTTTTGGAGCTTTGGCCTGATCCATTGGTTGTGGGATCGCTTCGTCTGTAGCATGCTGCTTTTGTGGTTTAGCATGCATGTAGTCCTGTGATGTACCTGCAACAGGTTGGCACTTTATTTTCAGCTGCCTCAGCCAGGCTCTTCTACACTTCCTTACTGCTGCCAACCCTCAGGACCATGCACAAATGCTCCACTTCCTTTCATCGCTAGATTAGAGCTCTATAAAACTCGTAAACCCTGCACACTATCTTGCCTTACCAATGGTAAGAGCAAAAAGTTAATTTATATCGCTAAAGGAATGTGTGTAAAAACGTCACATAGTTTTCAACAAATTACGGACAAAATTGTGGAATACAATCTCCAAAGCACCAGTAAAAATTCCAGTATATCACCTGTGGAAGGAGCTCTAATTTTTATAAAATAGCTCTGCCCTGACTTGCCCTGTGCATGCTACAGAAATTTTGCATAATGCACAATCTTCATGCAACACTTTCCCATGACACTTGGTTGATTTGATAGAACAGCATTTGACTTATCCAGTCACCGTAAATCAGAGGCCTGGATTACATGTTATATGGTTTGGCGTCTCAATTGTTATAAACCAGCATATGCTTCAATTCCCGAGGACAATGCGGCAGAAAATCTGACGGCTACGTATAAAAATTTTTGCAACCTGTGTGCACTTGCCACTCGCTGACACTTCTATAAAATTAAGCTTTCGCCATCATGTTATGGACCAGCTCAGAGTAAAACAGCAGCACATCAAAATTGAATAGCGACAAACCGAAGCAGCTGCGGCAAAGCCGTAACGAAATTATGAAGCCAATCAGAACCAATACTTTCAAAAGAACACATGGAAAAGGCAAATCAGCAAGGGTTCTCTAATGCTTTTTGAAAATGCAAAATGATCCCATTTCTATTTCTCAGAAACTGAAATTTCCAATGATAAAATTAAGCAAGACGTATTTTCAGAATAACATGATTAAATTTGTCTGCTGAATTCTCTTTTGCATCTTTAATTAAAGTTTTAATCGCAAGGCCTATGCAGTACACACTGGTTTTCAGTTTCAAAGCCCTAGGTTTTGATCATATATTTTCACCTAGAACAAGTGAAGGGATGTAGCATTTGCACATCATGCTTAAAGGAAAGGGTATGGGAGAGAGGGATGAAAATTAAGGAGGGGGTATGAAGGAGGGGGAAAGGCTAGGAAAATAGGTCCATCTGCAACCTACTAAAATGGAATATAACACAAGGTATTCTTTCCCACAGCTGCCTAACACTGTCAAAATGGTGAACATTTCTGAGCCACAGTCTGAAAGCAATGAGCACATTCCAAGCTACAAAGATTATTGACCTAACAGCAATTACACTGCGATTGCTTAAGTCTTTATCCTAACAGTGAAAAAGAGATGAAAGCCAGACAGGCTTGTTGTTGGCCCCAATCTTGAGTTCAAGAATGCAAAGCAATTATTCTCTGGTAACAAAACAAAAACAGAATTACCTGGAAAAACTCAGCAGGTCTGGCAGCATCGGTGGAGAAGAAAAGAGTCGACGTTTCGAGTCCACAGGACCCTTCAACAGAACTATTATTCTCTGGTACCTGGCGCCCCTCCCCCACCATACACTTCAGAACACACCGTGCACTACAACGTATGATTCTCTGTCTTACCGTGAGCAGTACCACTGGAGAGCTACTGTTATAGAGTGACATAAAAACAGTACATCTGGCCCAGGACTTCACTCATCACACTTCACAAATCACAGTGCAGTTGTCATACTTTGCTACAGATCTTTAGCAAAGGATAAAAGCCAGTCAATTCCTGCTCAAGTGCTTCCGATCTGAAGGCTGCAAAATAGACAAGAATTTTACATTTTTCCATGTTCACGGAATCATGGATCAGAGAAGGCAGCCATTCAGCCCACGTTCCAGCTATTTGAAACAAATTATAATTTATGTAATGTCTTTAATGTAATAAATTATTGCAAGGCATTTCACAGAAACAGTATAAAACAAAATTTGACACTAAGCTACATGAGGCAGTTGGGCAGATAATCAAGAACTTGGATAAAGGGTAGGTTTTAAGGAGCATCCTAAAAGAGTAGGCAGAGGTACTGAGGCGGAGAGGTGTAGGAGGGGGTTCCAGAGCTTCCGGCCTTGACAACTAAAGGCCTGTCCGTTGAAAGTGGAGCAGTTAAAATTACTACGTTCATAAGGCCTGAATTAGATGCGCGGATATCTCAGACAATTGAGGTGCTGGAGGAGATTACAGAGATGGGAAGGGGGAACGCTATGGAGGGATTTGCAAACAAGATGAGAACTTTAAAGTCAAGATGTTGCTTAACCAGGGACGAATGTAGGTCAGCAAGTGCAGGAAGAGTTAGTTAATTAGCCTCTCTACCCCCTGTTTTTCCCATAGTGCTGTAAATTTTGCCATTTCAAGGAGATATCCAATTCCCTTTTGGAAGATACAACTGAATCTGCTTTCACCATTCTTTCAGGCAGTGCATTTCAGATCATAACTTGCTGCACAAAACAATTTCTCTTCATCTCCCCACAGGTTTCTTTTGTCAATTATTTTAAATCTGTGCCCTCTGATTACTTAGCCTCCTGCCACAAGAAATGGTTTCTCCTTATATACTCTATCAAAACTCTTAATAGTTTTGAACATCTCCATCAAATCTCACTCTAACCTTCCATGCTGAAAATAGTTCCAGTTCTCTAGTTTCCCCTCAGTCATTAATCCCTGCCTTTATTCTGGCAAATTTCCTCTGCACCCTCTCAATGGACACTCCATTCTTCATCAAGTATGATTCCAGAAGTGAATTCAATAGACTACCTACTACCAATGGGGCCTAGTCAGTGACTGCCAAAAGTTACCCACTGTTTAACCTCAGGAATTCATAAGTAGCTCAATTTAACCGCAGATAAAAGCAAAATACTGCAAATGCTGGAAACCTGAAACAAAAACAGAAAATGCTCGAAAAACCCAACAGGTCTAGCAGCATCTATGGAGAGAAACAGAGTTCACGTTTCGAGTCCGTATGACCCTTCTTCAGAGCTGAAGAGAAGTGGAACTCCCTTTTGAGTACCAGCATTGTGGGTGGTTCCCGTCAAGGCCGTCAGCGCTGCAAAAAGTGTCCCATTTACAAGGAAACTTGCATGGAACCAACTGCAATCAC
This sequence comes from Cetorhinus maximus, assembly GCF_964194155.1. Lineage (NCBI taxonomy): Eukaryota > Metazoa > Chordata > Chondrichthyes > Lamniformes > Cetorhinidae > Cetorhinus > Cetorhinus maximus. The sequence continues at coordinate 74,253,013 of NC_135887.1, read as the reverse complement.
ACTCCAATCCTGAGCTTCTCAGTGATCTGAGACTTGAGGCTGCTGTACTTTGAATGATAGGTTACCCCATGATGAATTGGAAGCTGAGGTGCAGGCCAAAGGGCAGAGTACAGGAGGGCTGAACACTCAACATTGACATTGTATACATTCCCTTGGCCTGCCTCCCCTCCCCTGGTTGAAGGGCGAGTAAGAACAATACACCTTGAGGTCTGTCACTCGTTTTTTAAACCTTACAAAATATTGTCAAGCCCAGCCCTGGCACCAGCAGCAGTGCTGCATGGTGCGCCAATTCTAAAATTATCCTCATTTTCAGATCCCTCCATGGCCTCTGTCCTCCCCATCTCTAACCTATTCCAGCTCTATATTCCTCCAAGATATCTGCATTCCTCCAATTCTGGCCTCTTGTGCATCCCCGATTTTAACTGCTCCCCATTGGCAGCCATGTCTTCAGCTGCCAAGGCAATTTTTTTTCTAAACCTCTCCACCACTATATCTTCCTAAAACCCTTTGACCAAGCTTTTGATCATCTGCCCTAATGTCTCCTTATGTGACTCAGCATCAAATGTTTGTTTGATAATGTGCCCGTGAACCATCTTGGGACATTTTATCATGTTAAAGGCACTATATAAATGCAAGTTGCTGTTCTTGTGCAAGGACAAACATTTATCTCCAAGAATATACTAACCAAATGGTAACAGTGCTTTATGTAGGGAATGAGCAAAGCAGCAAGGTGCAGAATGATCTTAAGTGGACAGCAGGCAGCAAAGTGTGCACCAATAATATTTTAAGTTGAATACGAGTGTGGATAAGCCCCTCTTCCACCTGGAGAAGTGCTTTCTACAGTCCCAATGTTCTAAAATCAGATACCCAGCTGAGCCATAAAGGCAAGTCTCCATCCATGGACCAACCTGCAGAAGATAAAGGTGCTGTTTTGAAGCAGATTCTTGACTAATCCCTCCTTCTCCTTCGTTCCCCCCCTCCTCTTCTCCCCCGCTCCTACCCCCCTTCCCACTACTGCCCCCACTTGCCCATTCTGCCCCATCATCTCCCCCTCCCCCCTGCCCCCATCCTCTCCCCGCCTCCTTCTGCGCCCCCACCCTCCTCCTTCTGCCCCCCCACCCTCCTCCTTCTGCCCCCCCACCCTCCTCCTTCTGCCCCCCCACCCTCCTCCTTCTGCACCAACCTCCTTCTGCCCCCCACCTCCCTCCTTCTGCCCCCCACCTCCCTCCTTCTGCCCCCCACCTCCCTCCTTCTGCCCCTACCATCCTACTCCTGCCCCCCTCCCTACCCTGCTCCTGCCCCCTACCCTCCTGACCCTCCTCCTTCTATCCCCTACCATCCTCCTCCTGCCCCCTCCCTACCCTCCTCCTGCCCCCTCACTATGCTCCTCAAGCCGCCATCCCTACTATCCTCCTGCACCTCTAACCACCCGACCCTCCTCCTTCTATCCCCCACCCTCCTCCTGCTGCCCCCCACCTACCTTCCTCCTGCTGCCCCCCTATCTATCCTCCTCCTTCTGCTCCCCCCCACCCTTCCTTCTGCGTCCCCCCCTACAGCTCCACCACCCACCTCCTTCTGCTGCCCTCGTATCTTCCCTCTTCTGCCCCACTCACCCCCTCCTTCTGCCGCCCCCCCGCCCTCCTCCTTCTGCCGCCCCCCCCCGCCCTCCTCCCTCTGCCGCCCCCCCCGCCCTCCTCCTTCTGCCGCCCCCCCACCCCCCTCCTTCTGATGCCCACCCTCCACCCCCCTCCTTCTGATGCCCACCCTCCACCCCCCTCCTTCTGATGCCCACCCTCCACCCCCCTCCTTCTGATGCCCACCCTCCACCCCCTCCTTCTGATGCCCACCCTCCACCCCCTCCTTCTGATGCCCACCCTCCACCCCCCTCCTTCTGATGCCCACCCCCCACCCCCCTCCTTCTGATGCCCACCCCCCACCCCCCTCCTTCTGATGCCCACCCTCCACCCCCCTCCTTCTGATGCCCACCCTCCACCCTCCTCCTTCTGATGCCCACCCTCCACCCTCCTCCTTCTGATGCCCACCCTCCACCCTCCTCCTTCTGATGCCCACCCCCACCCTCCACCTTCTGATACCCACCCCCCACCCCCCTCCTTCTGATACCCACCCTCCACCCCCCTCCTTCTGATGCCCACCCTCCACCCCCCTCCTTCTGATGCCCACCCTCCACCCCCCTCCTTCTGATGCCCACCCTCCACCCCCCTCCTTCTGATGCCCACCCTCCACCCCCCTCCTTCTGATGCCCACCCTCCACCCCCTCCTTCTGATGCCCACCCTCCACCCCCCTCCTTCTGATGCCCACCCTCCACCCTCCTCCTTCTGATGCCCACCCTCCACCCTCCTCCTTCTGATGCCCACCCTCCACCCCCCTCCTTCTGATGCCCACCCCCACCCTCCACCTTCTGATCCCCACCCTCCTCCTTCTGATGCCCACCCTCCTCCTTCTGATGCCCAGCTCCTCTCCCTCTCCCTCCAACACGGACACTCGGCTGCTTCTGACTAACCTCTTCCTCCGCCGGACTCCGGGCTCTGTTTACACAATTCTCACTCTCTCTAAACACCATTTCCGGTAGCGGCACAACTCAGGGGCCCAGGTCCCAATTCAGCCGAAATACCAGGCCGGCCTCCCAAGGCAGCCCCACCAGCTGGGATTCCCGGGTACTGCAGCTAACCGCGCAGAAAACGAGGCTTCAGGGCCCAGCACCCCCGCTCCCCAACAACCTCAACTCCCACCCCCTCTCCCCGCCAAACGCCTCAACCCCGACCCCCACCTCCCGCAACCCCCGCCCCACCCCCCCCAACCCCCACCCCCTCCCCCCCCCCAACCGCCACAACTCCCCCCCCAACCCCCGCCCCTCCCCCCAGCAGCCTCAACCCCGACCCCTTCCTCCCCAACCGCCACAACTCCCCCCCCCAACAGCCTCAACCCCGACCCCATCCCACCCAACCCCCGCCCCTCCCCCAACCGCCACAACTCCCCCTCTCCCCACCAACCACCTCAGCTCCCTCCCCACCCCCTCAACCGCCTCAACGCCCTCCCCACCCCCTCAACCACCTCAACTCCCTCCCCAACCGCCTCAACTCCCTCCCCACCCCCCCAATCGCCTCAACTCCCTCCCCATCCCCCAACCACCTCAACTCCCTCCCCACCCCCAATCGCCTTAACTCGCTCCCCACGCCCCTAATCGCCTCAACTCCCTCCACATCCCACAACCACCTCAACTCCCTCCCCAATCGCCTCAACTCGCTCCCCATGCCCCAACCACCTCAAATCCCTCCCCAGCCCCTCAACCACCTCCCCACCCCTCCATCCGCCTCCCCACCCCCCCAACCACCTCAAATCCCTCCCCACCCACCAACCACCTCAAATCCCTCCACTGCCCCTCAACCACCTCAACTTCCTCCCCTCCCCCAACCGCCTCAACTCCCAACCCCTCCCCAACCACCTTAACTCCCTCCCCACCCCCCCAACCACCTCAACTCCCTCCCCAACCCCCCACCACCTCAACACCCTCTCCAACCCCCACCACCTCAACTCCCAACCCCTCCCCCCAACCACCTCCCCACCCCTCCAACCACCTCAACTGCATCCCCCTCACCCCCAACCACCCCCCCAACCACCTCAACTCCCTCCCCACCCCCCAACCGCCTCAACTACCACCCCCTCCGCCCCAACAGCCTCATCTCCCAACCCCTCCCCCCAACCACCTCAACTCCCTCCCCACCCCCCAACCACCTCAACTCCCTCCCCACCACCCCCAACCACCTCAACTCCCTCCCCACCACCCCCAACCACCTCAACTCCATCGCCACTCCCCCTTCCCCAACAACCTCAACACCCACTCCCCCCTCCCCAACAACCTCAACTCCCTCCTCAATCCCCCTTCCCCAAAAATCTCAACACCCACTCGCACCGACCCCAACAACCTCAACACCCACTCCCCCCTCCCCAACAACCTCAACACCCACTCCCCCGTCGCCAACAACCTCAACACCCACTGCCCCCTCCCCAACAACCTCAACTCCCTCTCCACCCAACCTCATCAACCTCAACTCCCACTCTGCTCCCAACAGGTTTAACTCCTTCTCCACTCCACCACTCCCCAAAAACCTCAACTCCCACTCCCACATCCCCAACAACCTCAACTCCCACTCCCCCTCCCCAACAACCTCAACTGCCACTCCACCCTCCCCAACAACCTCAACACCCCTCCCCTCCCCATCAACCTCAACACCCTCTCCGCCCCCCCGACCCCAACAACCACAACTCCCTCTCCCCGCTCCCCAACAACCTCAATTCCCACTCCCCCCTCCCCAACAACCTCAACTCCCACCCCTTCCCTCCCCAACAACCTCAACTCCCTCTCCGCACCGCCAACCCCAACAACCTCAACTCCCTCTCCCCCCTCCCCAACAACCTCAACTCACACTCAGCACCCCCAACAACCTCAACTCCCTCTCCCCCCAACCCAACAACCTCAACTCCACTCCCCCCAAACCCAACAACCACAACTCAAACTCCCCCCTCCCCAACAACCTCAACTCCAACTCCACCCCCCTCCCAAGAACCTCAACACCCACTCCACCCACTCTCCCAACAACCTCAACTCACACTCCACCGCCCCAACAACCTCAACTCCCACTCCACCCCCCCAATAACCTCAACTCCCACTCCACCTCCACAATAACCTCAACTCTTACTCCACCCCCCCAATAACCTCAACTCCCACTCCACCCCCCAATAACCTCAACTCCCACTCCACCCACTCCAACAACCTCAACTTCCACTCCAGTCCCTCTCCTAACAACCTCAACCCACACTCCACCCCCACTCTAACAGCCTCAACTCCCACACCATCCCCCCTCCAACAACTTCAACTCCCAATCCCCCTCCCCCACAACCTCAACTCCCACTCCACTCCCGTCCCCCACAACCTAAACTCGCACTCCACCCCTCCCCAACAACCTCAACTCCCACTCTCCCCAAACCCAACAACCTCAACTCCCACTCCCCCTCCCCAACAACCTCAACTCCCACTCCACCCTCCCTCCGCAACAACCTCAATTCCCACACCCCCCACCCCAACAACCTCAACTCCCACTCCACCCTCCCCAACAACATCAACTCTCACCCCTTCCCTCCCCATCAACCTCAAGTCCCTCTCCGCCCCCCCGACCCCAAGAACCTCAACTCTCTCTCCCCCCTCCCCAACAACCTCAACTCCCACTCCCCCTCCCCAACAACCTCAACTCCCACCCCTTCCCTCCCCAACAACCTCAACTCCCTCTCCGCACCCCTGACAACCTCAACTCCCTCTCCCCCCAACCCAACAACCTCAACTACCACTCCACACCTCCCCCACTACCTCAACTCCCACTCCACCACTCCCCAACAACCTCAACTCCACTCCCCCCAAACCCAACAACCACAACTCGAAACCCCCCTCTCCAACAACCTCAACTCCAACTCCACCCCCTCTCCCAACAAACTCAACTCGCACTCCACCGCCCCAACAAACTCAACTCCCACCCCACCCCCGCCAATAACCTCAACTCCCACTCCACACCCACAATAACCTCAACTCTCACTCCACCCCCAATAACCTCAACTCCCACTCCACCCACCGCAACAACCTCAAATCCCACTCCACCCCCCCAATAACCTCAACTCCCACTCCACCCTCCCAAACACCTCAAATTCCTCCCCAACCACCTCAAATCCCTCCCCACCCCCTCAACCACCTCAACTCCCTCCCCAACCGCCTCAACTCACGCCCCACCCCCCAACCACCTCAAATCCCACCCCACCCCCTCAACCATCTCAACTCCCTCCCCTCCACAACCACCTCAACTCCCTCCCCACCCCCAACCACCTCAACTCCCTCCCCACGTCCCCCACCACCTCAACTCCGTCCCCACCCCCCCAACCGCCTCAACTCCCTCCCCACCTCCCCCACCACCTCAACTCCGTCCCCACCCCCCCAACCGCCTCAACTCCCTCCCCACCTCCCCCACCACCTCAACTCCCTCCCCAACCCCTCAACCACCTCAACTCCCACCCCAGCTCCCCAACCACCTCAACTCCCTCCCCACCTCCCCCACCACCTCAACTCACTCCCTACCCTCCAAACCAGCTCAACTCCCACCAAACCCTCCCAACCACCTCAACTCCCTCCCCACCCCCACCACCTCAACTCCCACCCCACCACCTGAACTCCCTCCCCACCCCCACCACCTCAACTCCCTCCCCACCCCCACCACCTCAACTCCCTCCCCACCCCCACCACCTCAACTCCCCCCCCCCCCCAACCACCTCAACTCCCACCCCCCAACCACCTCAACTCCCACTCCACCACCCCAACCCCCACGACATCAACTCCCACTCCACCCCCCTCCTAACAACCTCAACCCCCACTCCACCCCCGCTAACAGCCTCAACTCCCACACCATCCCCCCCTCCAACAACTTCAACTCCCACTCCCCCCTCCCCCACAACCTAAACTCCCACTCCACCCCTGTCCCTCACAACCTCCACTCGCACTCCACCCCTCCCCAACAGCCTCAACTCTCACTCATACCTCCCCAACAACCTCAACTCCCACCCCTTCCCTCCCCAACAACCTCAACTACCTCTCCGCACCGCCAACCCCAACAACCTCAACTCCCTCTCCCCCCTCCCCAACAACCTCAACTCCCACTCCACCCCCACAATAACCTCAACTCTCACTCCACGCCCCCAATAACCTCAACTCCCACTCCACCCTCCCCAACAACTTCAACTCCCACCCTTTCCCTCCCCATCAACCTCAACTCCCTCTCCGCCCCCCCGACCCCAAGAACCTCAACTCCCTCTCCCCCCTCCCCAACAACCTCAACTCCCACTCCCCCCTCCCCAACAACCTCAACTCCCACCCCTTCCCTCCCCAACAACCTCAACTCCCACCCCTTCCCTCCCCAACAACCTCAACTCCCTCTCTGCACCACCAACCCCAACAACCTCAACTACCTCTCCCACCTCCCCAACAACCTCAACTCACACTCAGCACCCCCAACAACCTCAACTCCCTCTCCCCCAACCCAACAACCTCAACTCCCACTACACCCCTCCCCCACAACCTCAACTCCCACTCCACCACTCCCCAACAACCCCAACTCCACTCCCCACAAACCCAACAACCACAACTCGAACCTCCCCTCCCCAACAACCTCAACTCAAACTCCACTCCCCCTCCCAAGAACCTCAACACCCACTCCACCCCTCTCCCAACAACCTCAACTCCCACTCCACCCACCCCAACAACCGCAACTCCCACTCTACCCCCCCAATAACCTCAACTCCCACTCCACCCTCCCAAACACCTCAAATCCCTCCCCACCTCCCCAACCACCTCAAATCCCTCCCCACCCCCTCAACCACCTCAACTCCCCCCCAACCACCTCAAATCCCACCCCACCCCCTCAACCACCTCAACTCCCTCCCCTACCACCTCAACTCCCTCCCCACCCCCCAACCACCACAACTCCCTCCCCACCCCCCAACCACCTGAAATCCCAACCTATCCCCTCAACCTCCTCAACTCCCTCTGCAACCACCTCAACTCCCTCCCCACCCCCCCAACCACCTCATCTCCCTCCCCACCTCCCCCACCACCTCAACTCCCTCCCCACCGCCCCCACCACCTCAACTCCCTCCCCATCCCCTCAACCACCTCAACTCCCTCCCCATCCCCTCAACCACCTCAACTCCCACCCCAGCCCCCCAACCACCTCAACTCCCTCCCCACCCCCCAACCACCTCATCTTCCTCCCCACCCCCCAACCACCTCAACTCCCTCCCCACCCTCCCAACCACCTCAACTCCCACCAAACCCTCCCAACCACTTCAACTCC